>NC_042534.1:5714194-6452528 GCF_900963305.1 Echeneis naucrates
ACCCAGTTCAAAGCCAAGACTGTGAGTGCTGGGGCAGCTATCGACAACACTGTCGTCGTGGTCTTTGTAGAGGAAGGAAAAATACGGCAGATTGAAATATTTATCATCTATGAGAGGAAACAAAAATATCAGTAAGTGTGGTAGACTTTCCTGTGGTGAAAGCTGAAGATCTGAGCCTTACAGAGCAGGGGTGTGACTTTTTTACATTAATCAACCTGAAGGAAATGATGGGAGAGGAAATTATTATAGAAACAACCCAGTCCCCCCACCTCCAGGATCTCTGTCCTGGATAGATAAGCCACTCCTGTTGCTAATTTCAAGCAGAAAAGCAGGAAACGTGACAGTGGAGTTTTCCGCTTCCATAAACAAGACGACTGCCAGAGTTAGTCGTCAGTCCTGTGTGCCTCTGGGCTGAGTCTCCCCTCTGAGGGAGGAAGATATACTGTCAGAGAAAGTGAGCGAGGGACGAAAGAGGGAGAAAGTGAGGGAACAGGAAAGAGGGGAGACTGAAAGACAGGAAAACCCATCAGAAGAAAGGAAAGACGAGTGAGACCTGACAGAGGAAGAGGAGACAGGAGAAGAAGAGTAAAATAAAGACTTAGTGGAGACACTCTTCTTCTCTAACAGCACAGATAAAGACATGGCCGAGAACAACACAAATCTCTTTTTGGAAATACTTCAGTCTTTTGATGCTGGTGAGTTGGGTTTTTTATTTTTTTTTGTTTGTTTGTTTTGTTTTTTTCCCCATTTCCCCTTTCATTTAGCTGGCCTTGGCTTCTTCATGTGGTTTCTCTGATTAGCAATGTTGTTCCCACAGGAATTTACGTTTTAATCGACCCTGGAATAGATTTAGTATGTGAGCCTGGTTCTTTTCTGAATTAAACAAATTTGAATATGCAAAGAAAACTGTTACAGCTTGTAAAAACGTTCTAAATCTCCCCCTATAAATCCAAAAGCACTGTTATATTTTTGTAGTGGGTTTTTTTTTCGTCCAGTTTTCCCAAATGTAATTTCCAGATGACTTTTGACCAGTGTCTCCTTACCCTTTCCATAAGTCTTAGCAAGAATGCTTTGGAAATATGGGCTTGTGGCAAAGTTCAGTCATTTTAACTTTTAACTATAATGAAAGGAAATTGATTTGTTTTCCCTGGCAGAGGTCCAGCTGGACTGGTCTTGGGCGCTGTATTCTCTCTCCTCTCTCAAGCGTGCTTATGTTGGCAAAACTGCTTCCAAGGCAAGAAGCAATGAGCTAAAGTCAGTGCCTTTTTGTGGGAAAGGAATCAAATTTTTAGTTGTTTGTTTTCTCCAAAGGACTCGCGTTGGTAAACATAAAAGATGAATTCCTGTTATTATTTTGTCAAGCTGCACCATCTTGGACATCCTCCATTTGTTACAAACAGATGGTTTTTGTAATCTCAGTTGTTGGTAAGGCCATAGACTGTAATTAAAATTCCTTCCATTCCAAGGGGATGACAAAAAAGACTATTAAAGATAAAGTGAATTTATATTAATTTCATGGACAAAACAATTTTTAGCTCTTGTCCCCTAGAATGTCCGTGAAGAGCAAAAAGGTTAATAATATGGAAGAGTTAAAAACAAAACATGTAATAACCAGGGCTTTGAATGATGCTTGGAAAGTTTTGATAAAAGTTACAAACTGCTGGCCATAAATGTGTGTGTTTCTCTCTTCACAGCCCCTCTGATCATAGCTTTTTGTGTGTCCGTGGCTGTGGGTCTGGTTTTAGGGGCCCTGGTTTACGTTATTTTGACTTGGATGTCCCGACGCAGAGCAGGCTCTGCCAATATCACTCGGCGCCCACCTCGGCGATCACGCACCTCTCCCCGCCATCGTCCAGGCTTTAACCGCAACAGCAGCTACGACCGTCGCAGCAACAACAGTTTGGTCAGTGCTGCTTTCAGCTTCCACCGACAGACTTCCTCCCCTGATCACATAGATCAATTGGGGCACAAACCCAGCTTCAGGGCCTCTACCTTCCACCCTCTTCTTCAGTGCAGCCAAATTGCAAGGGAGGCAGAGGAGGGAAGTCAGACCACACTGCCTCGTACACCAACTCTGAGCACAATGTCTGGATCAGCACAAACTGCAGCCCAGCCAGGTGGTACCCCATCCAGACCCGAGTCCTTTTGGGGGAACAATGGACTGAGGGGGTTTCTTGCCACACAGACTCCACCTCCAGCTTATGAGAGCATTATTAGAGCCTATCAGGAAACATGTACTTGATAGGAGAGAGCGAAGAATGGTAACACCAACTGATTGAGCCCTGACTTGTTGAAGGGTTTTCAGATGACATTGGACTTAAGCTTTACTGATATACATGACCAAGCGCTCCTGGTGGAGTGAAGAAGGAAGTCAAGGTCAATTTTGTGTCCTGCTTGACACAATAACACAAAACAACAGCCAGCGTGTCGTGGTTAGTTCATATATAAAATGGTGCTGACAAAAGCATACTTGGCTTTCATCAGTCAGTACTGAATTAAGAGAAATACTGTCATTTTACACCTCCAACAATGTGGCAAACACAAAGACTGATGACAAAAGAAAAATACTCTTCTTAAAAAAATGATTAGTCTGTATTTAATGGTGATTGACACTAATGTATGCTTGCACAGAATATTCTTTGTTTAATTTAGACAAAGAAACAATCTACAAATACACACTGCTGGCTGGGCATTGACAAAGCAAGGCAAGACTTCTGCTTTGTTTCTGCAGATCATTTAATAACTATGCAAAAGAAGAAAGGATTGTGTGCGTGTACCCCAAAGCAGACGAGTGTTTGTGTGTTAACTCATAATGAATTAATTGTAGCTGTGTCATTAATGTATCTATGCAAAACCTAGAGGAGACAGCCTAAAACTCATTTGATGTTTTAATTGCTGCCTCACACGTTTTTGTTTTGACTTTTTTTTTTTTTTTTAACAGAGCTGTGGTTTGTGGGTTTGGCATTCAAAGTAATTGAGAGTCTGTGTGTGTGTGTATACACGTGTGTGCATGTGTTTGTGTGTGTGTGTTTACATGTTCAGTATGTGTGAGCATGAGACAGAGAGAAAATAAAAGAGTATTAGGTGCAGAATGTTTTTGTACGTTATGTATGCCTGAATGTGATTTACTGGATTCTACTCATAAGTTAATGTAATAAAAAGCAAGGATCAAACACATGCCAATTAAGTTTTCCATACAAACCGTGTAGGGTGTTTGTAGTATACACAAAGTGGTGCCTTGATTTTGTATATGGCAACACAGAGACAATAATAACCTTGTGCTTCACTCTATTACTGTTTTCTGGTTACAATTAGAAAAACTACTTAAAAAAAGAAGTACCTAAATGAACGCAATTTAGGACAACACCCCCACAAGCTGAAGCTGATTTGTCATTACTGCCAGCATGAATGCCTGCTTCTACATCATAACCTTTATAATAGTCACAACAGTCACACGCATTATGCAGTTACTGCTGGAATTAATATTTATTATTTTAAGTTGCACTGACAGTTTTAATGCTGCTGCTCTTGACCTTTTCAGAGATGTCTGATATTTGTGTTTGTCATGTGCCCATTCAAATGTAAATTTTGCTACATGGGCAGAAATTCTGTCCAAATCTTCTATAAACTCAGGCTCACGTTGACGCCTTGCTGTAGGAAGGCTCTGGGGTTCTTCACACACAGAAAGGCACACACATTATACAGCCACTGCAATTAATAACTTGATTTTAAAAACATTTGGAGTTTTAAACACTGAACATACTCAATCCAGTCTTGGATGTCAATATAAAGCTCCATAACTGCACAATGCAATGGAAGCACCATGGAGTCCATCCCGACCAACATGCCTGGTTTAGTGACTCACACAATATACAATAAATTATGCCCCCGCCACAGACAGTGTCCATATATGTAGACTCAGTAAGTGAGAGCAACAACATGAGAAACTTTCTTTTCTAACCACTCCAGTGATCCTAGTAAAACTATTACATAACTACAAATATATGAGGTTGAAGTTATTTTTTTTTTTTACTATCCTTTAAAGAGGTAAATTACAGTCTAATCTATTACAAACTTCAAATCGACTGATGTTATTGAGTCCAGATGACCAATGACCCCAGTCTCCAGTTGGGGTCATTGGTCGTCTGCAGTAAAAGTTTGGGAGGTGATTAACGCCAATAAGTCCTGAGCCCTTAAGCCTCAGAGGACCAAAAGGTAGAGCCGGTCCCTTCAAAGGACACATCACAGATACTTCTATTTCTGTTATGAACTCAACACAATAATCGTCTTAATGATAATTTTAAAACACAAATTTTTTTTTTTTTTTTGCTCCTTTCGCGTGGGTTGCAATTGATGACGTATTATTTGTGAGACGGGTTTACGCCGTGTTGTTGTGGTGACCAGGCACTGCGGAGGACTAAAACATCAACACTGTCAAACTTTTACACGTCAGTCGACAAACAAGGTAAATATCACAGTTTAATATGACACTTAACCTGCACGAAAGGGTAAACTTGGTCACATCGGCAGCTTAGACTCGGTGAACTCAGGAAGTAACGCGTTAGCTGTAAGCTAATTCTTCACCGGGTTTTATGTTCAATGTTTAATTTAGCTTCGGCTGTGGTGTATATATGGTTTACCAACCCAGCAGGGCTGGGTGTCATTTAAAATGATACTGGAGGATGGGGTTAGACTCACTGTCCGTGTTGGCTGATCTGAGTTAACGGCAGCTAAATAACCTGATACCGGTCTTCAGTGATCTGTCTCTAGGTGGGCAGATGTTCGTGTTTGCTCATTGGTGTCTTGTTGGGTCGGTGCAGTTTTGTACCAAGTAACCCTGGTGTAGACACTTTGTTTTAAATTAGCTTTAGCAAACGTGCAAACATTACACTTGGGGTTTGCCCTGCAGGAGGAGGATGTCTGCTGCAGCTCTACGTCTGCTCCGCCGGAGGCTGAGCACGGCAGGGCGCCCTGGGGTGAAGAGGGTGCTCCAGTGGAAAGATCTTAGTGAGTCAATGGAGCTGAGTTCATCTACATGTCCCCTAAGACTTAACCTGTATTGATCTGTGTAAACTGCTTTCAATCCTGGGTTAACAGAGTTATTTCTGCTGACATCTAGGGAAGGTTGCTAAAGTCACAGGCGCAGTTGTCTTTGGGTAAGTTACAGCTATTACATGTGGATTCAATTTCAACCCCCCTGAGCCTGTTTCTGCCCCTTAAAGTAGGTTTTTCCTTGCCACTGTCACCAAGTGTTTGCTCATCAGGGGGATCTGTTGGTTATAAAGAATTTGGTCTAGACCTGCTCTATATGTAAAGTTCCTTGATGTAACTTTGTTATGATTTGGCGCCATATAAAAAAAAATCTGATTTGATTTAAATCCTTTACTCCCTACTGGCTAAGTCTTTTATGAGTGAAATATCAATGCTGTACCTGAGCTTATCCACTATCTTTCGACAGGGGTTGTCTTTTTATTACATACGAGGTTGTGGCCTTGGACAGGGCTGTGACTGTCGACACCAGTGCAATTTTTCAAGAGAAGTACAAGTCTTACATTTACCTTAGAGGAACACCCTCAGATGAAAAGGAGAATCTTACTGCAGGTAATGAATTTAGCTTGTGGAGACTTCAATACTTTATGAAATATAAAAATACAGGACTGAGCTGATATTTAGTTCCGAATTATTTTTGTCACATCCAGATGCCCAATGATATCTGTGATCATTACATCCTGGTGTCTCTTTCTTTCCGCCCTGTCTAACTTTCCTTCCTGTATATGTGGCTCAGTCTGCTGCCTGATCTCACTTCCACTTGTCAAAGTTCACTTATTTAATGGAACAGTCACAAAGCAACCACCTGTATACTCAGATACAAACAAGCAGACATTAAAAACTAATGGTCTGTTATCTTGGTCATGTAAATATTATTCTGATTTTGTGTAAGGTTGTGGTAGTTACACCCCCCCACTGTGTCTGTGTCCCAGGGCTTACAAACAAAGCAAGGAGGGAACTTCATAAAGCAGCACGGAGGTTGCTGGAAATATCCTCTAGGCTTTTACTGCAATCCCTGGACGGTAAGAAACTTAAAACCAGTTTATGTGGAAATCAAGCTTTGAATCTAAAAAGCAGAAGTTTCTCCTAATAAGAGCACAGAGGTTTATGCCCAGAAAACTAAAATGTCCCTGTTATTTATGTAGTGTGAAGAAGTAGAAAGGAAACACCTGACTTGTGCGTGCACATCCTGTTTTTGAATGTCACATAGTATTTCTTTCAACTGACTGAAATGTACAGGATTTTGAATGTTTTGTTCCTCCTATGTTAACTCTATCAATGATTTACTCCTAAAATAACATATCAAGGAGATTTCTAATGAATTCATTTTTGACCCTTTAAAAATGAACAGCTGCCAATCTGGTGACACAAGGTTTACAACCGCAAGGTTTGTGGCTTCAACAATCTGAAGGTGGTAGTGTAGAACCTGATAGTCATTGTAGGCAGAATTTAAGTGTAATTTCAGAGCGTCCTTGGGATATTTGCAGTGTTCTTTGGCCATTAAATGTTCAGCTAATCACTTTGCTCTATATCTGACTGTTTAGAGCACTTCAGCCATGTTGATGCAGACCCCCACGAGGTGGCATTATGGGTGCTGCTGAAGAGGACACAGTCAGCCAATAAAGCCATCAGACTCCAGGCTGTCCAGGAGCTTGCAGATAATCTACACTGGCATGGTAAAATATGCTAAAAGAGTTGCATACCATGTTAAATGAATGTACAACAAGTGAGGAGGGATTATGCCACACATGTCTATATTACAGACTACCAGTACCAGACAGCAGCCCAAGTTATAGATCAGCGAACAGCAGTAGGCATGGCCCGGACTCCTCAGGTAGACCTGCGATTCTTCCTGCCCCCACCTGTGATGCCTTATCTGGAAGATGTATGTATCTCAGTGATTTAGATTATATATTAATTCATATTTTGCCTAAACTTTACTTAATACATGTACCATATTTAAAATGCAATCTAATCACATATGGTGTTCACAACTGTTTTCAAAGGGTTTGTCAGCAGAGGATGGGCTGAGGCAGCTGTTGGCATCTCTGCCTCTGTCTGAGGTGGACAAATGTGTTCAGTACTTCACATCGCTGGCCCTCAGAGAAAGCACTCAGTCCATGGCAGCACAACGGGTAATTATGGCAAATGTTTAAATACATTAAGTTTGTCTTAAGTCATCAGGAAGCTTTATGAAGTTCAAATCTCTGAATGTTGTCACTAACACCCATGCTGTCCATTGTTGCAGGGTGGTCTTTGGTGTTTTGGTGGCAATGGGCTGCCCTACGCCCAGAGTCTCACCTCTGTCCCCTCAGAGAAGGTGGAGTCCTTCTGTCTACAAGCACTGGTACAGCACTCAAAGGTAACTATGTCTACTGTGTATTTAAATGTAGATTGGTCTCGAGAATTTTTTCAATTCCTTTTAAAACTGACCACAAGCATAAAATAAACACATAACTCATCTGCCCGCCACAATTTCAAACTAATCCACATAAAAATGAATTCAAAATGTAGAGAACTATTTGTATTTAGAGTAATTTGTATATTTAGTTTTGACACTTAGTACACCCGAAACCCAGTATCTTATGTGCAATTAAATTGATTTTTGAGTAGAATCAACTATTGCTTCATTGTCACATCATTTTAATCTGGTCCATATAGGTGAACAGTCATCTCAGTAGGTCAGATAAGCTTGTGTGGAGAATGTGGTGGATACTGACGGTAAAGTGAATGAGTGTTCTGAACTTACAGAAACGTGCATTTCTTGTCTGCAGGTTCAGAGCCACTGTGATCACATTGTTGCCAACGGTGGCCTTCAGCTCCTCCAAAGGGTTTATCAGCTCCGTAGAGACTCCCTGAAGATTCAGAGGAACATCATTCGAATCATAGGAAACCTGGCTCTCAATGAAAGTGTTCACCAGGCTATAGTACAGTCTGGTAAGTCAATAAGTCATCAATAGTTTATAAAGGATTCTGTCTGTGTGTAATTTTGACTAGGAGGATAGAGGATGTTTTTAAATGTTGTCATCAAACTTTATTTCAACCTAGACATGGTTTACAGTATTGATATTTGTTGACACCCGTTTGTATATATGAGTTTCAGGTTTACATTTTTGCTGTAATACTTTGTTCCAATTTCAACAACAGATTATAATCAATCCAATGTGTGTATGTATTCATTTATTTTCATTTCGTCCTTACCTATGTAACACCTTTAGGCTGGGTATTGGTCCTGGCTGAGATGATGCAGTCTCCTCATGTCATGCAGGCGTCTCATGCAGCTCGTGCTCTTGCTAACCTAGATAGGGAGACAGTGAAAGAGAAATACCAGGACGGTATCTACATCCTCCATCCACAAACACGTGGCAAGTAGGAGAACAATTGAATCCTCTTGCAAAATAACTTTTATTATTAGTTTGATCCTGTTTTACATTTCAACTAACATCTTTCATAATGTTTTTATTTCCAGCCAGCAAATCAAAGCAGATGTGCTTTTCATCCATGGGATTCTAGGGGCAGCATTTAAAACATGGAGGCAGAAGGACCGCAACATGTTAGAGGAAGAGAAGGAGGGAGAAAGTAGCGAGGACTACACAGAGTGCTGGCCAAAGGTAAATCCACCAAATTTCACCCAACTCCTCGTGTTTTCCTAGCAGAAATGAAATTAAATCAAATTAATAACATATGATCAACTACGGGTTGTTCTTTCTGGCTGTAGGTGACACGCAGTTCTGTTTGTTTTGCTCAATGAATGCACAAACAGAAATTTCAACTAAACACAAGGAAATGAATCATCTCTCACTGTTGTTCCTCTCTGTTCTTGTGCGCTGTTTTATTGACAGTCGTGGTTGGCTGCCGACTGTCCAAATCTGAGAGTACTATCAGTAGAGTATGACAGTCACCTCAGTGACTGGATGGCCAAGTGTCCTGCTGAGAATCAGAGGTGAAGAATCTGTCTTTTTTTGTCTACTGGTGTGAAACTATAGAATGTTGAGATACATGTATGTTGTTGTAGCTTAATAAGCTAAAACTGTTAGAATGTTGGATACAATGTGCAAAATATTACAGGTTGGTTGTGTAAAGCAAAATGTAATCTTTTCAATAACAGATTAAATTAATTCCTAATTAAATTAAATTAATTAAATTAAAGCGCTGCTGTACGATCTCAAATGTTCCAGTATTCTCCATACACTATTCCAACAAGCTATCAGTGAGCAGTGAACACTGATAGCTTAATTTGTTGCTTGTATCTCTTCAGGAAATCCTTGGCCTACAGAAGTCAAGAGCTGCTTATGAAATTAAAGCTGGCAGGGGTTGGGGAACGACCTTTGATCTTGGTAGCCCACAGTATGGGAGGTACTTTTTGACTGTTCCCCCCCCAAGTATGACAGAGCAAGTTGCTTGGTCTTATTTCACACATGTACCCCCAGGAAATTGCACTTCTGATTTAAAAAGGTCATCTTTCTACCTTTAATCTCTGATTTTTCTGCCAGGATTACTTGTAAAGAAAATGCTACTTGATGCCTCAGAGGACCCAGACATGCAAGGACTGATAAAAAACACCAAGGGCATTGTGTTCTACAGTGTTCCTCACCATGGCACTGCTATGGCTGAGTACTCAGTCAATGTCAGATATCTCCTTTTTCCATCGATAGAAGTTAGAGAACTTTGTAAAGGTAAGTGAACAAAATTAATTCTAACTATTTTTTTTATTTTTATTTCTGTGTTTGGTATATATTGAGAGTTGTCCTTTTGTTTCAAGACTCACCAGCACTGCGTAACCTGAATGAGAACTTCTTGAACATGGCCAAAGAAAAGGAATTCAAGGTCCTCAGCTTTGCAGAGAGGCTTCCCACAAATATTGGTCCCATGATTAAGATACTCGTAGTTCCATCACACTCGGCAAGTACGTAGCACTCATATACATGTATGTCTATTTGTGATATATGTGTTATATTGTTCCTGTAGCTCTTACCTTAAGGCTGCTATGATTTGGTTTCAGATCTTGGCATCGGTGAGCTCATTGAGGTGGATGTAGATCATCTCAACATCTGCAAACCAGAAAAGAAAGACTCATTCTTGTACAAACGGAGCCTCCAGTTCATCCAGGAAGCTCTGCAGAGCTACATCAGCCATTGACTGAAATATATATGTAGACAAAGACTCAAAACAATTACAACCTGCTGTAAACCTGAAATGAGTTCGAAGACTGTCACCTACCCAAGTCAAATGGAAACCTAACTGCCTCTATTTGTTGCAAACTTATATTAATGGGCACTCAATTGGAAATAGTATAATTAGGGTCATTAAATCTATTTTAACCACTATTTTTGAATAATTTTATGTTGTCATTCTCCAAGATTGATCTCAGTCAGATGGATTTAAAGATCTCTTGTATGTTGTTTACAACTAAATTTAGATAATTAATTTTAGATTTTCTGATTTTTTTATCTAAACTATAGCAGTTTAACTTGGCACATGGTGTATAATACGCATGCTGTATCTACCTAAAGATGCACTCAGAAGTTATTGTCACTTGTGCTCGATACATTTTAACCAGAGATTTTAAGATTTTATTTTTATATTTATATTTTAAACCACAGTATGACAGTCATTGCATGCCAAAAGATATTCCTACCTAAGCCTTACCTCAAGTGGACTTGTATTAGTATTAGTTCAAGTTGCTTTATTTATTATTAAGAGACTAATGAAGCATTTGGTCTGGTTTTTGGCTTCCATACTGTCCAAACTGCTGCTAGAAATGCTAACAATGAATAAATGCATACAGATGGAGGCTTTATTTGACTTTTCTCTAAACTGTCTTGCAATGCATCATTTTCACCTCAACGTTTTACACATATTATCATCTTAATGTATTTCTTTGATAATATTAATGGTATCATGTGGAGCTGTATGCACATGCATATATAGTGACAGATTATAGTATACAAATTGAATTAACTCACCGTCACGTTCAAGAAACCGGTTGGACACAACATTTGCAGACATGCACATTGGATTAATCATGTTACTGAAAGTACTAAAACTGCTTTTTTGTCGTTCTGAAGTGATGTTACGTATCTCGGAAGTATTATTTGAAGATTCTGCTGTCTTTCCACGGCAGTTTCCGACTGAAACGCTGACTGAACATAAACATTTACGTATAAACACGCAGGTGCAGAAATCTGAGGATATTTCGGTTTTTTAAGTCACGTGTGCGTGTTGGTGAAGATTGTCCCTCGACCCTCTCCGTACACTGCTCCTCCGTGAACCGATCGGCTAACAGGCCTGTCCGTCTCTCCCTTTTTTTATGAATTCAACTAAATGTGACCAGTGATGCAAATTATTACTGACACGTTGCTGTTCAGTATTTGAAAGTGATAGTTTTGAGCAAAATACGTCCAGGTTACGTATTTAAAGACGTAACGTAAGCGCTAACTAGCTAGTCATGCTAACACAACAACACAGTTCCTTAGATATTAACAAACTGTCCCTTGTTTTCTGAAGCAACATTAGTAAAATAGTCTAATCGAAAAAACGCACACGTCATTTGTTTTCCTTTTTATCCTCCTTTTATCCAGTGGAGATGCACACCGAGCAATGCAGCAAACGCTAATATTAACTGCTTAAAGCTGCTCAAATTCAAGTTTTGTTTATTTGGCTGCAGGTTTGGAGCATTTCAGTTTAGCTTCACTGTTTTTTCTGCACCTGTCAGTATGGTCAACGTACACAAAGGAGTCCTCGTTGAATGGTAAGGATTAAATCCTGTTCGCGCAGAAACGATGAGCCTCTACTGATGCTAAAGTGTTATACAGAATAATATAACCAATATGATCTAATATCATATTAGATCTCAACATATTAGTAATATGATTTCTGCAATATCTCAACATATTAGTAATATGTTGAGTCTGCAATTCCGCAAATTTGTGATTAATGTAATACTTAACGTGTCAATTTTCTTCTTGTTGCCCCGAAACAGTGATCCTGCCATGAAACAGTTCCTCCTCTACCTGGATGAAACAATGGCCTTAGGAAAGAAGTTCATCCTGAAGGACCTGGATGACACACACGTCTTCATCCTTGCAGAGGTGGTTCAAACCCTTCAGGAAAGAGTTGGCGAGTTAATGGACCAGAATTCATTCCCCATCACACAGAAATAACAAAGATTCGTCTATTGGTGGACATTGGACTGACTTATTTTACTAATGAACACTGCAGTGTTTTAAATGATGGCTGAAATTGAATATCTTTTTGTTTGTTTGGAGGTTTTTATGTGAAAAGGCTGTATGGTGTCATGGTTGCTTATTTTGTGCCACCCTTAGTATCCTTTATGATGAAAATTAAAGCGTTACAAAGGTGAGCAGAGTTTAAGAATTTGATTTGATTTTTGGTTGGTACAAGATTTCATTCGCTTTGTTCTTAGTTGTGATTTTGTTCAGGTGGCACTCCAACAAACTATCAGATGCAGGACTCTTGTTTGTCACTTGATCTAAAACTGTAGAAAAAATTTAAAAAAATAAATCTAATTTGCAGCCATGTGAGAGACTTGGACCATGTAACAGCCGTGCAATGTGCAACAAAAATAACGGAGTTCTATAGGAGAGGCTATTTTTATGCTGACATACTGTTTGAGTTAGGGGCAAATATTCATTTGCTGTAAACTGGCACCTTCCATAATCTTTCAAAACACATTTCAACTAAAAATATATACAATATGTGAAAACTTCTGGAATTCATCAAAGAACACTTTTGCACAAAGGCCGACAAATATTATTTACATTTAACCTCGAAGTTAAGGGTTAGGGTTAGCTTGTTAAGCTGAATCACACTGCAACAACTCTTTGATTGTTGTAGCTAACAGCTAATCACGTGATCTGCTATTGGCCAATTAACGAGCACGACGCAGAGGTACATTAAACTCATTAAAGCATCATGGTGGTTTGTTTCCTCTGTGACATTATGAAGTTAAAGTTCTGGATAACAACATGGGACAGTGGGGTTTCGTTTATGATGGCCCATGTTCAAAATACACGATTTACCGTCGAGAGGTTACAGGAATATTGATCATTTGAGATGGCTCTCCCTGGTGACGGAGCAGGAGTCGTTCTCAAAATAAAGGTTTTGATATGGAAAAGGTTTCATTCCCCTAAGTTGCTGTCAAAAATTTTTTTAAACATCAAAATGTGAGAAAAATCACATCCTGTTAAAACGTAACCTTAGCACAAATTAGAGAATCAGCTTTTTTACTTTAGCGTTAACGCAAATACTGAACAGCGCTTCTCGATGCAAACACACTAAATCCACATTCACCTTTGCCCTAGCTAATTAGCCTAGCTTAGCACGCGCCCTTTTATGCCGGCCAAAATAACGGTAGACCTTGAATTTAAATTGAAGTAAAAAAAAAAATAAATAAAAAATAGCAAACATGTCTAATGAATGATAAAAACACCACCAACAACAACACACACACACACAGTAGGGGAGCTAATTCATAGAAGTGTTAGCCTACCCCCACAACATGGAGGACTGACGGGAACGGTTTGGTTCACCTGAAGGTTCCGCCATTAAATTAAAATAGCCAGCACATTATCTCTGCACCATCACATACTCTATCCAGTGGAAGTAAATGATATTCAGACATGCTCACATTTTGTGCAGTCCTCTTTGAGTCTTTTCTCGTTAGCTTACCTGCCGTTTGTAGCCTGCGGTTAGTCGCAGCAGTTCACTGTGGGGAACACGCACCACTGGTTACTAACAGATTTGGGCAGAATTAGTATTTTTTTTTTGTTTGTTTGTTTGTTTTTTTTTTGCCCAGCAATTCAATATGTTGGATAATTTCGATAATTTTTTTCTCATGCTTAGACAACAAAAGTAGATATTTGCCGTCTGACGACAGTTATAGTTTTGTGGCCCAGTCAGATTTTTTTTTTTCATTATTAGTTACCTTTCTGCCAAAATATTATTTGTAAGATATAATATAAAGTAAAATAAAATTTGAGTCCAATTGGTCCATTAAGACTAGACCTTTATTCTGAAAATGTGTGAGCGGAAGTCCTCCTGCTCAGTTTCCCGGTGTTGTTTATCGTCGACGCAGTGATCATGGATGAGTACCAAATAGAAGAGGAGGTGGGTTGGATCCGTTAACTTATCTTTTATTCTCCACCAACAGCTAAGTATTTTCCTAAAATCGTAACTCGGGTAAATGGGTCGACAGAAAGCAGACGGTTAGCATCCACGTCGGATTGAATTGCACTGCTAGCTTAAACTGCTGTTTCCATTTTTCAGACTGCGTTCGTCGTTGAAGAAGTGAGCAAAATAATCAAAGAGGTAATGATCATGGCTTTTTAATTTACCCGCAAAGTTTGTGTTTTTGACGGCTGCTGACTTTGTCGTTGCTAAGGACAACTCAAACGGTTGCTGAGCAACAACCAACACGCCGTGTTTTTTTTTTTTTTTGTTTTTTTTTTTTCTTTCTGCTTCTAAAATGACGTCACGCTGTTTATTCAAATTAAGTAACCAAATTAAATAGCAAAGCAAACACCATTTAAAAATGTATTAAATGGCCTACAGTTGCCATTAGATGACGGCTTGTTCTTAATTGAACACAACTGAAACTGTCCGTGCAGTCGGTGGAGGCGGCCATCGGGGGAAGTGCCTACCAGCAGAGCAGGGTGAACCAGTGGACCGCCGGCATAGTGGAGCAGACCCTCGGCCAGCTGAGCAAGCTGGGAAAGCCTTTCAAATATATCGGTGTGTGTGCTGCTGCCTCGGCAATGACACGCTGACGGTTCTTGTGCTCTGAAGCTGGTGTTAAAAGACTTTTTTTTTTTTTTTTTTGTGCTTTCCTATAGTCACCTGCATCATCATGCAGAAAAATGGAGCAGGTCTGCAGACAGCCAGCGCCTGCTTCTGGGACAACACTACTGATGGTAAAAACAAAAAACATCACACACACAGAATTTAGAATTGGAATAAAGCGTCACAAACCAGGATCATTGTCTGTTCTCCATTAGTGAACCAAACCATGTTGCTCTTCAGTGCTTTTTCAGTCATTACTCAGATGACAGCTGCAGGGCCACACTGGTTCCAATGAACCAAGTGAACGAATGATGCGTTCCTTTTACCGAACTTCCCCTCACTATTGTCTGTGTGTGTAAATGTAGTTGTCAATTCATTCGTTTTCTGTTTCACCCAACAGACAGCTGTGCGGTGAGATGGGAGAACAAGTCCATGTACTGCATCGTGAGTGTTTTTGGGCTCGGAATCTGAACGTTCTCCAATGTATGTCATGTTTAAAGTGAACATGATTTTGTATTTTTGATAACCTATGGCCATGTTTGGCCTTTGTTGAGTGTATTTATCTGTTGTATATTTTGTGTTTAAAAACAACTGATGGAGCCAATACCATGCTTCATATATTTTGCTTTATTTACAAGTGACATGACAGTGCTACACGTACAATTTTTATCTCACAAAGCAACACAAAAAAATGCAAGAGCATTTGACCAGCAATCTACATAAGTCACATTCACACCGAAACAATCAATCATACATCTCAAGTCAAAAACATTTACAACTTTGAGACCACAGCCCATTTAGAAAACACGAATGTAAAGACAAGGCACCATCTTGATTGGGAAAAAAAAATGATATTGTTTGTAAAGAACAGAGATGTGTCTGTTTCAGTTGATTCTGTCCATAAGCTCCAGTTTCATAAAAAAAAGGAAAGGGCAGAAAGTCAATGGAGCAAAATTACAGAGAAAAAACATTGAATTGAAATTGTATGCTCTGCAAAAGGCAAAATGTATTTGGCCGATAATAACTACAGTACATGCTGGGACATTAAATGTTACAAATAATAGATCAAAAGACCATTAACATAACCTTATGTAAAATCCATGCACCCAAGTCATCAGATCATACAACATCAAATGTCACCACTTTTCAGCAAAATAAATAAAAAGTGCAATTACAAAGCTGCTTTCCAAGAAAGTGATGGGTAAGGATTTGTCCACAGAAACACTCTTATGGCACTTAAACTCTCGATTCATAAATCAATCATGTCAGTGCTGGTCAGTCACAGGATCTCTTTAAGGTTCCACTGCAGCTGCTGCAACGCAAACTTTTGTGGTACCAGTACGATGTTACTCACCAGTTCTTATTCTCAGACAGTCTGAGAGCAGAAAGGAATGGTAAAACAATTCAGTAGTATAGAGACATAAAAAAAATGATTTCACACGCGCACAAAAAAAAGATCACAATATTAGCACTTTTCCCATTCATTTGATGAAATGCTGGCTATTAGAGAAAAAAAGTTCACAAACTGGTAAAGGTTCTACTGATTTACATCAGTTTTTCTGCTATTTTCAAAGAGACTGCAAAAACAAAGGAGCAGAAAAGTCTGAGTGGCTCTATGCCCCAACTTTCAGTAAAAGGATAATACATTCAGTAGACATGGAATTCATCTTTTTAAAAATATATTTATGTACACATACAGTATCATACCATAGTATCAATCCAAATACCATTACACATTATACACATGATAGTTTGTGTTAATGTATTCTTAGTTTCCAACAGGGATGCAGAACAGGAGCAGTCAAAGATCCATCAGTCACTGTCACTCTCATCTTGGTACTTAGTGGTTGCTTTTATGGCACGTCCATTTTGTAAAGGCATATCCTCATAGTCACTTTTTTGCCAGGACAAAGAAACATCAGTGGGTTTAGTTACACTCACTCTACTTGCCAAGCCGTAAAGAGTAATAAATCACAACAGGCATTAACTAATTTATATAAAGTGTGCTGATGTTTGATTTCGACTTTTGATTCCTCACAACATATTAAAATTACACAAGTGCCCGATACACTTACCCATATATCACTTCATCGTCTGAGTCATTTAGCATTGAGAAAGCAGGATTGTCCTTTAACTGGGAGTCTGGGAAAAAACAGACAAAAACAGGTGCATTTTTTAGTTCTTTCTCACCTGCAAGAGAGAAGATGAGGAAAGAGTAGAAGCCGTGTTGTAGTACTTACCATAAAGGGCATTTTTGGAGGGGGAATACACAAATGCTAATGTGTACAAGTAAAAGTTGAGTAGCCCATAGAAAGATAAAAATTCAGCTGGTATGTCTGGAGTTAAAGAATACCAACCTTTCAATGAAGACACTTATCTATTATGTCTCTGGTATATTTGGAGTTAAATTGTGGTAAAAAATAAAAAGACAGGTTAAATATGAAGGATATAGTTTTGGTAATGAGTGGACAATTCAACTGCAAAATTGTCCTGAAGGGCCTTGGCACCAAACCTCAGGTAGAGAATGACCATGCTGGAGGACAAAAAGTACAAGAACAACCAGATTGGATTAATCATAACTTTAGAAATCTCAACGCAAAAAAAGTTGTTTGTTTTTTTCTTTTCTATTTACACACCTTATAACAAGCACCACAAGTGTCAGGGCTGTCAAAAACTTCAGCCGGAGATCTGATAATGAAAGCACACTAATGTTAGCAGAAAATGTTTAGTTGAGTTGAGGAAGACAGGTGTGATCTTAGTGTTGTACCTGAGTAAGGCATGTTCTTGAGTTCAGAGCAAGCTCTGACAATCAGGAAAATCAGATAGAGGACGTAGAGGGCAACCACAATCAGGAAGAAGACCTTCATACCCTGGAAAAATGATTTTATGGGTTTATGATTTTCCAGGTAACAACTTCAACCGTCTTGTTCTCTATGCTTTTTCCTTTCTCCAACTTTGACTCAAGATTTGTGATCATTACATTGAATGATCCAACAAATTAGAAGTAGCAGGCTCACCTGAAAGTTTACTATATCCACATTATATAGATAAGTGGGATCCTGAAGTTCATTGACCCTGCAAATTCAAAGAGGGAATCTTTTCAGTACTGATGGGGTTTACACTTTAAATCAGGCTGACTGCAGCCTGTGTGCTAAGACTTACGTTTGCCAAATGCCCAATGTAACTGCTGAGAGCCATAGAAGACCTACGATGATCATCTTTGGCAGGTAGAACGTCAGGCACTTCCTTTCACCCTGTAGAAACACAACACATATGAAATCACATAAATAATATTCATAATCAGATGAAACATGGGGAAAAAAAATCAAGTGGGAAAATAGTACTTTACTTACCTGAACCCTGATGCCATGGTAGACACAGAGCCAGAAAAGAAGCAGAGCACACAGGAACAGAGCCTGAAAGAAGGCATCCAGCGTCCCTGGAAACCAGCTGTTTACCAGGAATGACAACGGGAAGAACGGATCTGAACAGAAAAAGCAACCAAACAAACATGGGACAGGTGTAATATTTGCAGCTTAAACCCAGTTTTCTTGTTCTGTCAATTAAAATTCCACTGTACTGCTGTAGTAGTTCAAAGAACAAAAGGTGACAAAAAACTGTATGATGATTTAATTAAAGACAAAATTGAACTTTCTGAAAACTCACCGTTGTAGAGTAGCAACAAAGGCAAAAGGATAGACATCCACTTTTGCTCTATGCCCCAGTCTCTCATAGAAAATTTCCTCAAGGAATGGGCAAATATACACTAAAACATAAAGAGAAAAGGTCCTACATTCTAGAAAAGCCAGTGTCAGTTTCCTTGTCAACATTTAGTCATTACATTGGCATTTGCAAAATTATTTAGATGGAGACCTAAAGTGTCTGGTTTCAGTGCTCCTACCGTCACTATGAAGGTCAACACCACAAAGATGAAGCGGAACCAGATTTCTACTTGTGAGAAAGTGGAATTGTAGGTTTTCCACTAAGAAGAAGGGACACAAAAACAATGAACACTGAAACACTGAAAATAAAATCCAATGCAACAACAAGGTACTACAGACTTTGATTTATGAAACCAAAGAAAAATCCTGCCAGAGTTTCTCACTTACCACAAACTTGACCTTGATTTCATATGTGATATTTTCAAGGCCGTTGAACTTGACTGTAGCCTGATACTGAGTGTAGTTCAGATAGCCCAGATGGAGCACAATGATCTCGTCACATTTCTGAGAGGAAATAATGAACAATGCATTAATGTCAGTTCAGCCAAGAATCCAGATATACAGACATGTAATGACTTTGCACAGAGAGGACTTATACGTCACAGACTTACACTGCTATACTGGCTAATGCTAACCTGACTAAATGATGAAAAACAACCCAGTATGATTTGAGAGTGAAAGAAGTGGTTGGGTCGGATTGACACTTACAGTCCTGCAGTGTAGTGTTCGTGATTTCTGGTGCACTTTGTTGATGTGTGCCACACTGGCGTCCTGCATCACTCCCTTGAAATCAACATTAATCTCAAAAGGCTGCTGGAAGTCTCCCACTGACACAGACAGCAGTAAGAACGTGTCATTAACCAGCCACATACATTGACAACATATTAAACTATAAAGCTGTAGTCATCTGTAGCTCATCGTGTGGTCTCACCATTGCTGTTTTCAACTTGCATCACACAGGTGAGCCATAACTGCTGGTTGTAAGTAGTGAGCGGAGGCGAAACTAGATTGAAGGGTCCAGTCTGAAAACATGAAAAATGACATCAGCAATACCTTAATTATGATAAACGATGATTATATTAAGTTCCTTTCATTAAAAGCGTAGAAGAAGACAGACATGGCACAATCTATTGCTCCTCAGAAATGGCTTACCTTCATTGAGGCATTTTTTGCAGGTAACTGATCACCACTGTGTTCTTGCTCAGTGATAATCTGAGGACCTAATGATATTAAGAAGACAAACATTTTTCACAACTCGTGTTGAAAAAAATTGATTCTTCAAACTTCTCCTTTCTTTATTTTTCTAACATTAATTAGATATTGAAGTTTGTTTGTTTTTTTTTTAAAGGGATCCTTGAAGTGAACCAGCATGAATGTTTTTACGCCTCCATGTCTGTATATGGCAGAAAAGGTTTGGACTGCAGCAGAGTGAGGCTGAAAATCAGCTCATGTGTGTCAGCCACTCTCTAATGAGAAATGATTTCAGTCAGTGATGTTTTCTTAACTTACCTGCAATGCCAATGAAGACAGTGAGGCCGAAGCAGACCAGGAACACCACAAAGACCAAAACAAAATGTCTCTTGGACAGGGTGTAGAGCCGCATTGGGGCCAGTCTGTCACAGGAAGACACACACGAAATAAACACCAGCAGTACAATAAGTCCAACCAAATATTACAAATAAACTGGGGTGGGAATATTTGCTTTGGTTTAATGTTGTCGGCTTCCAGCCGGATATGTCAACACTGTTAGCTTCCGTGCTACTTCCACTAGCAGTAACAGGGCAGAACGGGGTTTTAACGCCTCTCCTCTCCCCTGACACATGTCCAGTGTATCCGCTGGACAAACCGCACACTCACGGCTCCATTTCAGCCGGTCTGAAGCGTCGGGGGGTGAGAAAAGCCGTGAATGTTTCTCAGGTAGTCCACATCCGTGTTCGCTCGGCGGCTGACGTGTTTTAGCTTGCGACAACTGGAGTGCAACGTCATCGAGTGGGCGGGGCCCAGTCGGCCACGTGGTGCCGGCAAGGAGGAAAGGGAACGTGATAAGGTGGCGGGAGCAGGAGGGAGGAGAGAGGACGCATCCTCCTCCCCTCCGCTTAGGCTGCGAAACTGACTCACGACCATCTGCTGTGTGCAGTCAAGATAACTTTACCACTGAGCCTGCTTTAAAATGCTGAGATCGGTTGTCTGGGGGTAATGTGGAAATTTGATCGATGTTCTTTCAATGCATAACTAAGTCTTGAAGACGTAAATCTATATATATATATATAAACATTAACATACAGTCTACGACAGCACATATAAAACACCTTTAAAGTGCAAAGCATGGCGCCAGCGCTGAAGGACACCAACTGTGTTTGTGATCATTCGTGTGTTTTTGTGCTGGTTGTGTGTCCCTGGTTATTTAAAGTGTACTCTTTGGTCATCCTTAGGGTCGTTTTGTGTTCCTGACCAAACACCTGGGCTGTGTTTTGCTTCGTAATATCTCCATCACTGACGTTAATGCGTCCCAAGGCTGAACGTCTTTTATAAGAGAAGAAGTTTGGCGCATGCGTGGTCCCCGCTGACTTAATTCCCAGTGAGCGATCTCCGACGTGTCATTCAGCACAGGGCCTAATTGTAATAGAGGAATGTGGACCCCTCCATTAGATGTAATGAAGCCCACTTGTTGCCTTTCAGAGGGATTATCAGGCCTCTGCCTTTGTTGTTTTGTTTTGTTTTTTGCTTGTTTATTTTCTCGTGTTTTGAGACTCTTTTGAAAAATGCGGGGAAAATTCTGAATAAACGTTTATATGGATTCACCGTTTTCCAGTTTTCGCTATTTTCTGCTGTTAGTCAATCGTCCTCCAGGTTGATGAATACTGTGAATCAACACAAGTATAAACCAATAAACCTGTACGGTTCCTCGCAGACCTGAGCGAAATTACAACGAAACACAAAGCTGTTACATTTTGGGAATTTATTCATGTAAAGTGTCACGGAGGACCCACCTGTAAAAGCGATCATCTCTGTAGGGAGTCAGATCCTCCTTCAGCTCGGTAACAGCCTCTTGGATCTTCCTGCAGAAATATTTCAGCTCGCTGTACAGAGGGTTTTCCAATCCGGACGTGTAGTCTGTTCCCATGATTAACACACCGAGCCGTCCGGCGGATAAAAATGGCGACGGGAGGGGAAAACAACCGCGGCCTTTAGAGAACAGCCCGCCGATGAGCCGGGATTGTCACGTCGTTAAATTGAAAGTGCAGCCGATGCTGTTTTGTTTGTGTCGGTTCAAAGGCAGAAAAAACAAAAAACAAAAGAAAACTGTAAAATAAAAGGCTGGAGCACACCGGAGCGGGAGTCACGTGATCAGCGTTCAGCACCACGGACAGAGGCAGACAGCGGCGTTAAAGACACAACACCGACGGACCCGACATTAACCACACAACATTTTCTGAGTTAATACAAGACAATAGGACAACACACATGAAACACAAGGAATTTTAATCATGAGGCAGTAAGTCGTTAATCAGTGTTTTATTTAAATTACTGGCCTGAATGAAGCCACATCGTTGGTAAACTTTTTTATACTTATGACTCCTACGTGTTAAACTACAAAGGCGATGACTTTTGAAATGTTTTCTCAGCAAACTATTTTGATCATATCACAGTAGAAAAACAGACGAGAAAAAACAGAGGAGCCACAATAAAACTGTGGCTCAACAGCTGGCATCTCTGAATTCATCAAACATAATGGATACACTCAGGAGACAATGGCCTGCTTATTTTTTTCGGAAACAATGACGTTTTATTCAAAAGATGCGTGACATATACAATTATAAAATAATTTACATGGCATGCCTTACTATCCATTCACTATAAACGTTCAGTCACCAAATCAGACTCAAGATTTTTTTCAAGTGTTTTTGTCATTTAAGTCTACATCTACAAATACAAAGCACATGTCTCTTCTAAAGAAAAGCCAAATCCTACAATATCTACAACAGGTCGTCTCATAAAATCAGTTTAACGTGAATCCTTAACTAAGTCCAGAGGCAATTCTGAACAGAAACTCAGTGACTGACACTTGTGAACTCGCGCGAATGACGTGTGTATGTGTAAGAAGCCATGACCCCCCACACACGTTTGAAGAGAATAGATTTAACACTGATGGGATTGGTAGACTGCACAGTTGAACACAGACACACCTTGACTTGACAGTTACACTCTACATAACTAGTCTACCAGCTACACTAAACTGGGCACTGACTCATTCACATCTTTTCCATCCAATGCAAACTTCACAAAACACAGATATTTCGCCCCTTCCCAACCCAACCCCACCCCACCCCACATTCTAATCCCACAATTTTAGCTACACTTGTAACAAACTTTTATCAACACAAAAAATGTTCAGAAAACTCCACAATATACAGTATGTATAGATTCTACATCTCCTGCAGGAAATAATCTCATAAATAAAATATACAGACCAGCAACTAAAGGAACGGTATCAAACTGTGGTCAAAAGTGATGACAAAGGTTTTGTTTTGTTTTTTTTTTTCCAAGAAAATATTGCACATCAAACACAAAAGGTGGATATTTTCTTTATGCCATGCTCATGTTCTTCTAATTTTTTTTTTTTTTCTTTTTTTTTTTTTTTTTATTAGGGTCAGTCTGGACTTTTTTTTTCCCCATCCTCGTCTTCACAACCTTCCTCTGACAAACATGCATCTCTGTGATTTGGACAAATCACACTAACCTATATAATAATCTCATAAAATCAGAGACCAAACCAGAGCTGGACCAAAGTTCATAGCTTAGGTATTAAGTAACACTTCCCTCTAGGACCATTTTTCCTAACCTTAGTTTTAGCAGATAGATATTTTGGCACAAATGTTTGTGGTAACCATAATTACGTAAACCTATTGTTATTAAGCCTGAACATTACTGCCCTTTTGGAGACTTTGGCTCTGATCTCATTCACATAAAACCCCTTACAGCTAGCAATGTGCCTAATCCAGCCCATACTCCTATCAGATGGCCCGGCTGTGTCCGTAGTTTAACATGAACACAAGCTTCACTGCCTGAAAGAAAAATGATAATAAACCAGCTTTTCAGTGATTTCAGTGTCAGCTTACTTAATGAACAGATTTCAATAGCTTCATCCTTCATTGGAGTTCTGACTTCAAAGATTCAGTGACAATGATTTCAGCTTAACTGTTAACTTTTTGTGGTTGTAGCTGTTGAGTTAAACAGTACTACAGCTTTGCTCCACACCTGCACACCTGAAGTAACACTTAAAACACAGTGAAAACAGGTGGAAACAGACATCTGTCAATCACCCTAGTCTCTCTTTACAACATTTACAGGACTGATACATATTTACACAACTTTTGAAGAGTATGAAATGGCATAGGTGACATATACAAAAATATTTCCTGTACCTTGCTTAACATGTTTAATGTGGTCTTTAAGAGCAGGGAACAGCCCCAACTACATACTCACTTCACAGAAGTGACAGCAGGTGACAAATCACTTCATGCCACAGGTTAAGTTGTTCAATCTAGGCCTTGGTGACGTCTTTGTGCCCATGTCACAATATGTAGATATTTACCTACGTACAGGATATGTTAGTCAAAACTGTTCTTTACATTGCTCCCACTCAATATTTAAATTCAGTCATCAGTCTCCCAAATAAAGTAAGTAAGTTGAAATCCATGTTGACAGGGTACGGAGATTGTATATGACAAACAATGATAATGTTAAAATTCATATCTGAATAGACAAACAACAAAATACACATATAAATTAATCCATGTAGCAAGGAACATTTCTTTTTCCTTCAAAGTCCCAGAAAACCATGTGGAAAAGATGCAGTTCACCTCCTATATTAACTCCTTGACCTTCCCATGTTTAACAGTGACACACCTTTCACAACAGTGAAGAGTGTGAACTCCTAGTAGTGCTCCTAATGCGTACGCCTATGCCTCAATTCCAGCTAAAATGCACTGAGCAGAAGGAATGGCAGAGAGCAAAATCAAAAAGTCCCTCCTACCCTCCACATGTCAGGTCATTTAGTAACATTCTAAAAGCAAAAGCAGTAATAATGAAGTGGTAACCGTTTCACTGAAGTTTTGTACAGCAATGGATTTTAGTGCCCAGTAGTACCTGTGCGCTCTGGGGAAAAAATATCTTTGATCTCCAGAATATGGTTTTCAAGTATTACTGCTGCCTCGGTTGAAAACTGCACTTTAACAATTCACCTCCCAGTCAACAAATCAAATATCATGTCTATAAGCTTCTTCTCATTAAAGCAGCATTTATTTGCATGATGATCACCAAAGCTCAGCTCTTTGGCCTTACATGCATTGCAAGGTGCCACTGACTTCCCGACTGAGTAATTCTGAGGGCATCCTTGGCAAACGCAGCCAATGCTTATTGCACCATTTCTAGTGGCAGCATTGAGTAGTGCAGCATGATTGTATCTCTTCCTGTGACGAGGGCTTATTTTACACTTCTTTCCAAACGTATAGTTTACTAATCTCAAATGAAACAACTGTGCCCCTTCGACAGATTGCATTTATATCCCAGCTATAACTCAGGGTAAGTAGAGATGGGACATCTCATTTGAGGCGTTGAGTAACATTGGCTAAAGCCACTGCAAAGGCCTGAACAGCAGAGAATGGATACTGGAAGTCCAGGATGTAGGCGTTGCCATCAATCCTACCAAACTGCATAACCTGTATGAAAACACAAAAAATAAATAAATAAATAAATTAGCACAGACTACAGGCAAAAAGATACTATGGGTGACATCCTGTCCTTGAGCATACTGCATTTCAAATCAATCAGTTGTTACCTGTCTGCCCTCCAGTTCAATTTGGAAGTTTTTGGCAGACTCTTGTGTGACACGTCCACCAAAATCCAGCTGGTAAACCTGCGTAGCTTCATTCCATAGTGGCTGCTTGTTGGCCATGACATACACAAAGCCCTGGCTGCCCAGCCCTCTGTCCTCCTTCTCATTGGCTTTTCGACATTTGATCTCGTCCAGTTCACTGGCGGCCCTCAGGTTCCTCTTACTTTTCCAGCCCTTTTTACCACTCTGGCACTGATTGAGAAGTTCATCCCCACTGATGAACAGCTCAGGCTCACTTTCTGAGCTGTCTTGGAACTCACTGTTGGCAGTGGTCTTACTCAGCTTCTTGGCCTTCAACTGCTGCTCTTTCTGTCCCTTCAGCTTCTTCTTGTCCCTTCCTCCGAGCCGTGGACTTGAGATGAGGGAGTTGAAATCCCCCAGAGCTCTGCCCTCCTTTTTCGACTTGTTGCCTTCAGCCAACGGTGGCACATTGGCTTCATCAGTCCGACCATCTGGCCGCTTCCGATTTTTTTTGCTGAATTTCTCTGACCTCTGTGGCACAGGGCTCTCAGTCAAAGAGAGCACTTCCTGAAAACCTTCCCCAGCCTCTGCCATGGCTTCTTGTAATCCTCCATGGCTCTGCAGTTCTGCTGGTGGTGGTGGTGGCGGGGGCGGCGGAGGAGGAGGAGGGGGAGGAGGAGAGAGGACGTTTTTGTCAATTGTCATGTGGGATACTTTGGGTGGGAGTGGCACTGCAGGACTGGGCATCGGTGGGCAAGAGTTATAGGTACCCCAAGGCGTGTGCAGGGCGATTGGAGGGATGGGAAGCCCAGAACAAGTGCTTCCTCCTGGATACATGGGTGGAAGCGGGCAGCAAGCTAGGTTTGCCAGGTTTGCAGGGTAACCTGGTGGTAAAACAAGGGTTGCATCCTGCTGTGAGAAGGGTACAGGTGCCACCACCTCCTTTGGGGAGGAGCAGGGGTGTGGTGACCCTGGGATTGGCTGGAGCTGGGCTCCAGAATATGCTGTTGCTGCAGGGTACTGGAGAGAGATTTGGTAGCCTGCAGCCGCTGCAGCAGCTTGAAATGATGCAGCACTGGGGCTGGTGGGAGACTTTGGAGAAAGAACAAAAGGCAGCCTAGAAACATCCAGGTGCTGAGCTGGGCTAAGAATAAGTGGATGTGGTTTGTGGGGTCCGGGGGGGCCAGTGGGGTTCAATGTTGCTGTCCGTTCCTGAGGAACCCACACCTCCTCTGTCGCAGCTGGGTCCCACTGATAAGGGGGAGGGCGTTTGACAACCAGCCCTGATGCATCATTTCCTCCTAGTGCCAGATGCCTCAGTGTCTGATTAAGTGTTTCATCCTCAGTAAATGCTGAATTAACATAATCAGCCCTGTCTCTGTTACTTCCTCCTCCTGCTGCAGTCCCTGATCCTTCAAGAGAGCCAAGCAGGTTGTAAGAGGACTGGGAGGCCAGAGGAGTAGCACTGTTGGAGTGAACAATAACTGTGCTGTGTGGTGCCCCGTTCCTGGGTGGAAAATCTTGCCTAATGATAGTTCCTCCTGCTATTCCATTGGCACTCCCAGGGGCAGTACCTCCAACACTGGATCCACTGCTACACTGACTGCAGGTGTATAAGGCTGTTGGCACCCTCTGCTGGATTGAGGTTGCTAGTGCACTATTTTTGGCCTTGGGAGGCAGTGGTCGAGGCGGTTCCAGCATCTGGGAAACTTTGAGAGCAGCCTCTCGGCTGTTTCTCCTGAGAGTGGCATGGATCAGACTGCTGTCAAGCCTCTGTCCAGGATTCCTGCCAACAGCACTGTTCTGGTTGGCTGTGTCAGGGTATGGGGGTGGATCTCCGCTGGGTATGGAATAACGAGGTGCTGTGAGCCTGTTGAGAGTGGCAGAGGTATAGGGCTGTTGAATCTTCTTGTCAGATGAGGATGATGAAGAGGTGACCCTGAGAGTGGCAGAACTGCCAGGTCCTTGGAGTGAGTACACATTCTGATTACAGACAAGGCGCGTTCGTGGACGACATACTTCTTCCACATTCCCACTGCTGTCAAATGTTGTTATCCTTTCATAACCCAGTGGCGTAGGGTACTGCGCTTGTTGCTGACCTGAAGGATAAAGAGGAAACTCTCCCTTCTTCAGAAAAAGGTCACTAGGGGGAGGGGTCCCACTGGTTGCCCCTCCTGTTCCAGAGGCAGCACTGGAGGCTGCAGCAGAAGCTGATCCTGAGGCAGCAGCAGCTGCTGCAGCGGCCACTGCAGCAGCCACTGTTCCTGGGTAGGGAGGCGGAGGGTTCATCTTGCTGAGCTCTAGAGGGGCACTGAACACCACCGTATCACCTTCAGCTAGCTGTGGCGTCGGCCGAGTGGTTTTGATTTTCAGCAGATGCTCATGTTCACTCCCGGCTGATCTCTCAACCACTAAGTCAGCAGGTGGATGCGGAATCTGGATCTGTAGCGCCCCTGGCTGGAGTTGGTGTATAGCTGCACCTGAAGGCTGTCCTGATGACATAGAGGGAGCAGGGATTTGAATCTGAAGTTGCTGTTGAAGTTGATGGTGGTGGTGGTGTTGTTGTTGTTGTTGCTGCTGCTGCTGCTGCTGCTGCTGCTGCTGCTGTTGTTGTTGTTGTTGTAGTATCTGGTGCTGAGGCTGTGATTGCTGTTGATGATGTATTTGTTGCTGTTGCTGTAGTTGTTGCTGAATTTGTTGATGCTGCTGTAACTGTAGTTGTTGCTGAATTTGTTGATGCTGCTGCTGCTGTAGTTGTTGCTGTTGCTGGAGCTGCTGCTGGAGCTGCAGCTGGAGCTGCTGTTGATGCTGATGCTGCTGCTGCTGCTGCTGCATGTGTTGAAGCTGTTGCTGAAGCTGCTGCTGTTGTAAGTGTTGGTGCTGGAGAATCTGCTGCTGTTGTTGAAGTTGATGTTGCTGATGAAGCTGTTGTTGGTGATGCTGAATTTGCGGTGGGTGGTGCTGCAGCTGTTGATGCTGCTGTTGCTGTTGTTGATGGTGATTTGGTTGTTGTTGCGATGGATGATGAGAAGGTGGAGGTCCCACCATTAGGCGACCCATTTCAAGCCCCCCGAATATGACCTGCCCAGGACTAGAATACCTGGTGGGAACTGTGTACTGGGCTGTCAGGATGGTGTCCTGACTTTGGTCTGACCCACTGGCTGCTGCTCCAGCTGGGGTTGTTGAGGGATTTGTTAAGACGTCCAATTGAACATTTTGATTTGCTAAGAGCGACTGGACCAGACCAATGCTTTGAGCTGGGGACATGGCCTGGGCAGGACTGTGAATCGGGGCAATAGGGATGTTGACAGTGCAGGGAGGGTTGTCATCGGCACCACCAGCAGGACCTGTGACAGGCAGGTCATCTTCATCCTCGCTGAAGACATTTGGGCTGAAGACAGGCAGATTTATGTAGTCCATGGAGATCTTGCGCACCTCTGGCAGGTAGATGGTCATCTGTCTGGGCTGCAGATGGAGGAGGCTCGTCTTATAGATGACTGAGGGCAAAGGGGCAGGGAAAAATGAGAAAATACAAGATAAATACAAATTATATTCACGAGTCACAAAATTTAATTTACCAGAAAAAAATAAAGAGTTGGCTTGGTTACCTGCACCCAAATTGGTTGGTAAAAAT
This sequence comes from Echeneis naucrates, assembly GCF_900963305.1. NCBI lineage: Eukaryota > Metazoa > Chordata > Actinopteri > Carangiformes > Echeneidae > Echeneis > Echeneis naucrates. Next base: position 5,743,260 of record NC_042534.1, read on the forward strand.
GTGGCCAAACCCACAATCTTGAACTTTGTTCCCCAAATATTGGATGTGACCTGAGCAAGGTAGTTTTGCTGCAAGACAAGAGTCTGATTATTTTCTATAAACATATAGAAAATGAACGCATTTTAGAGTGCATCATTAGACAATATTAGTAACGAAAGCAACTGATAAGCAACTGACACCCTGCCTCCAAGACCATTCCCATCTATCCTGGACAAACATGTACCTGAATCCATCGGTGACAGCACTAGAGCAAAAGTGGAACGGACTCTTCACTGGCATCCCACCTAACCAACACTGCCAAGGGATTCAGTTACTTGAGAAAGTAATTTGGGTCCAAGACTTGACTGTTACCTGAGTGATGTCATCTAGAGGAAATTCCCTCCGTGTTAGACTGGGTGAACCAATAGAGGGTTTCCGTATGGGTAACCTTGGTGACCTGGAGATCTCCTGTGTAGCACGGGACAGTTTGGGCGATTTTCTGGGATCAATGTTGATCCTGTTGGTAAAGGGACAAACTAAGTCTCTACAGAGAAGGTAGCAAATAAAAAAGAAAGTTTAGGCATGCAATCAAAGAAAAAACTAACGTAGATCATTCCATTAAAATACTCCATTGATTTAAAGGGTTAAAAAGGAAACTTAAGATTTAAAAATTCATCAGTAAGGGTACAACATTGTTTTGGACGGAGAGACTGCTGTTTGTAATTAGGTTAAAAAAAATCCATTAAATAATATTAGTCATTGATGACATGCTGGTCACAAACAGGGCAAATGTCTGGCTACCTGGGCAATTTGGGGGATTTGCTGCCCCTGGATATCTTTGGAGATTTCTTGCCGATCCAGTCATCACTCAGCTCAATGTCACTGGAATCTGAGCAGTTACAGCTGTCGATCATTGCAGATATCAAACTGTTGCCATATATTTCCTCTGAGTGGGAAAAAATAGGACATAAGAAGAAGAGAATGGAGTTACTTTTGAGGACATAGTTTATCAATGTGTAGTTCTCAACATAAACTTTGTTTGATTCACTAGTCGTCACATACAACACCATCACTGCTTCTGGCACTGTGATCAACAAATCACAGATCAACAAATATAAGATGCTCCTTAAAAAAACTGGCATATATTATAATAAAGCTGCCATTGTTTCAGTAGCTTTCAATTCTTTTCTATTCCCAGATTTGTAAGGAATTTTTGGACCACTCCTGCTCTCGTTTAGGTCAAGTTAATTATTTGATGGGCATTAAGGTTAGGTTCATCAAATTACCAAATTTACTAAATCAGAAAATTAGTTTTTGCTAAGTTAACACATTTTTTTAGGTTGCTAATATGAAGGAAGGTCAGTTTCACCTGTTTTCCCATCTGTCTTGGGGTCCATTATGACAAATTCTGGACGCAGTTTGCTTATTCTTCTGCCCTTGAGGATGGGCACCAGTCCTCCTAGATATTCCAGGTACAGAGTGTAGCAGGGTCCCCCGACCTCAGGGTTATCCTCTGTACGTTTCATGGTGCAGTGCAGACGTTCGTTCCCAGCTGTTGGGTAGCTAACAAAATCACGCATGTTGTTGGGATCTGGGATGGGGGGCTGGAGGAAGAAGCATGAGGTTATCGTCAGAAACAAATTTTACATTTCACTGTCAATTTGCACAGAGGATGCTCATCTTAGTCTTATCTCACATCATCTCAGTGACATTGATGACACTGGGTATAATAATTTTCCTGGAAGCTTGTTACTTCTATTTCTATAGTTTTAATGTCTCAAACAACCTCCTTCCTTGTGTGGCTACCTTGATGGTGGGGATGAATGCGGCAGTGACGTAAGAAGAGAGGCGGGAAGGCATGGTGAGCTTGGCAACATCTTTTTCCTCCTTCACTGCTGTGGCAATGCCCTGCTGGCAAAGGAGCTGCAGGCTGGCAACGCGGTGCTCCACTCGCACAACGTAAAGCGCGGGGCCACATGCCAAGAACAGTCTGGAGTCACGGTGGCCCCAGCACAGCGTGGTGATCGGACGCTACAGAATAATACATTAGAGGTATATTAGAGGGTGCACTGCATACTTTCACAAGGTTGATGTCAAGTTATCTGAATACAGCACTATAGATTAGAGGACTTGATAACCAGGTTTAGTTCTGTTAGAGATCGTCACCTGTGCTGGTGTGTCCAGTGTGTAGATGTGTTCACCCTGAACATTGTAGAATTTGACAATGGCATTCCTGGTAGAAGGAGGACAGGATGGGTCAGCGGAGAGAAGTGCCCTCTCCATCCCTGCCACTGCCAGGAGGTCACCCTGTGAGCACCACTGGACCACTACATCTACAGAGGACAAGGCAATATAATTTCTAATTGGTAGAAAAAAATAAAGAAACTAAGTATACATTAACACATCCACATACCTTTAAGACCAGTGCGAATGAGAGTGGGAGAGAGGTCGTCATAGTTGTTCATCAGGCTGATGTCACCGGAGGTGAAGCTGACTGTCAGCAGTGGCTTCTGGCTGTGCACTGAGAAGAGACATAGGACAACACAGACCGACATCTTAGGCACGAAATGTAGGAGAAACATGTACAGCACCAGCAGCACAACAGACGTCATTTGCAAATGGCTCCTCTCCATTCCTTTACGTACACATTTTTTTCAAGTAAAAATGCCAAATACTGCCGAGTTCCAGCTCGTCAGTCATGAACATTTGTTGAATTGCATTTGTTATGGGGGTGCCTCCTGACAACAATCCCTACACTTTCTATTCAAACATCAATGACTATTCATTTAGATAGTCCTGCAATGAGCCAAATACTGATCAAAATAAAATATCCACATATCTGTTTTGTTCTCATTGTAACAGTTACTACTTCCTTAGGCTAATTAGCTTACAGTGGGTGCCACATTAAATCATATAGGATGCTGCTGTAAATGTAGAGTGTTGTATTGTGCTTTACAGTAATAATAGGTCATCATCATATGTCATGACAGAGACCAGCCAGCAGAGGAAGAGGTGGTCTGGTGTTTCAGTCAGGCTGTCAATATGAGAGATAATTTCTATCATGTCCGATCTATTACTATTGACTGGTTTAATTAGTGAGTTAGAGTGCAATCAGTGTTACAGCTAAGGCAAGCACTTTTCAGCTTGAGCACTTGGCCCACAGTGATGAGAGGAAAAAAAAACAGAGAGACACAAACTCATAGCTCTCAACAACAAAAAATAAAGATTAAGAGAATAGTTTAAAACAAGGTTGTTACATGGGCTGGTGTAGACAGTGAAAACAGCAAGAGGGTGGGGAAAGCTAACCATGTGCATGTCTTCCATGGCTCCTATCTCAGTATGATAGATGCACACCAGACAATCATGCATTTGCATTATAATCCCCAGATATACTCCCAGATTCACTTTTGACTGTTCCTTCTTAATTCTGTTAGACCATTAACAAAAATATATCAATATCCAAATCCAATTCAATTCCAAAAATAAGTTAATTAGAAGGGAATGTACAGGTGACAAGCAACTTTTTTCCCCCATATTTTCTTCTTTACGTTGTGGATGTAGTCTGCAGTCTGCTGAGGCCAAACAGGTCCTAATGCCAAAGATAGTACGCAGTCCACTCTGGCATCAGGGTCAAGTACCAGCGTTATACCCTGGACATAGCAGGCAATCTTTTTTTATGAGAGTCCAGAGGGTTTTTAAAGACGGTGCGATTGAGAATAGTCAGAAGAGATTAAAACATAAATTCAACAAAAGACCCCACCCCCTCCACTCCCCAGTGCCATTGATGCACACATTATACTGTGACAGCTGCTACTGTTATGGCAACCTCTGCACTATAAAGAGCAAACACAAGATCCAGTGGCAATGTCTGGAGAGCTGTTTTTCATTGTGCTCCCCTTTCACCTCCCACCCTCCATCTTTCATCACTGCCGCCTACTCACCTTCCATTTCACACTGTAGCTCTAATGCATCTCTCGCCCTGTGCTTTCACAAGTGGTAGCAAAGGCAAAGAGACTTGAATTATCCCCTTCCCGCTTCTTAGGCTTCATCAAACAGCTTACCTTATTTGGTGTGCCTGTGAGATAGGCATCACAAATTACATACATTTCTATCTATAAGCTTCATTGAAGCTTATACAGTAGATAGATAGCTACACACACACACACACACACACACACACACACACACAGATTAAACACCCAACAAAACAGTTTTCACTGGCAAATGGCTGCAGGTATCACGATGAGAAATTCATACGGTTGAATTAGTTATTGTACTGAAGACACAGTTGAACATGCTTGATGAACTGATGATTTTCTTTTCATTACTTTTTAATTTATCATTTCTTATTTCTCCTTTCTACCTCATTCACACATTGATGTTGATCTAATGCATTGATTAAGGATTCAGGCACAGTTTATGTTATACAACTGCTCCAGAATCTTAAAAATAGATGTGTATACCAGAGGGACTAAGGATACTAATGATAATGTAATGCTGGCTATAATTTGTGTCCCCACCTGGTTCATTACTGAGAATATGTTCCCCTTCCAATTGGACAAAGAACATGGGAAAGAATTGATGGAGCAATAAAGATGGAGAAAAAGAGGGGGAGCTCACAGATGGACCCACATCTGCTATCTTGTACATCGAGACTGAAAAAGAAACGACTGGACTACCACACCCAATATGAAAAGCAACATAAACTGAGTGGGCTCAAACTAGGGATGTTGTATCATATGATAAGTGTCTCAATCTCTAAGGCACCAGGAGGCACCTGTAGAAACTGACTAATAGTCTCCTAGTAGAATCAAAACCTGAGCAGCAAACCTTGAGGTGGGGAGTAGTCATCAGTATCTGTGTCACTCTCACTGCTGTCCTCCACCAGGAAACTGGGGTAGTTCCACGACATGCTGACAATGCCGTCCGATTCATGCAGCAGTATGTGGGCCAGCATGCGTCCATGGCAGTCCATCACTATCACCTGTCCGTCTGCAGTACCAAACAACACCTGGGACAGAAAGAGTGAATGGTAATTGGGCAGGAGGAGGAAATTGTGAGAAAATGGACTCAAAGTTCAAAGACCATAAAGACAGAAAACCAAAGATGGAAATTGAGTCAAGAAAAATGCACATTGCAAGAAAAACAACTTGGAGAATGGACATAAATGGCCTGAGGGTGAAAAACCAATCTGAAAGACCAATCTGAACTGACCATGTAATAGCAAGACAAAAACCAAAACTGCAACACATTCAAGACATAGATACTTGCTGTATCTAATTTTCCTCAGGGTCTGTCTCTGTTTTCTGAATGACAAGTCAGCATACTAAAAGTGGCAAAATGCAAATCTAAAACTTCTATATTAGTGTTTAAAGGATGCCAAAGGGTGTGGGGTGAAGTCAGGGGGCACACAATAACTCTGGGGGGTATATGTATGTATATGCCTGTTACCTGTTGATCATCAGGTGTCCAGATACCACAGGTAATCTGGCTTTCCAGGTTGATCTCAGAGGACCAGTGTCTCTGTCCGCTGACTGATCCCACCAGGACAAAGCCATCACGGTAAGAGATGAGAGCCTGAGTGCCATCGTGGGACCAGGTGAAGTCGCTTACCTATAGGAAAGAAGACAATTGAAAAAAAAAAAAAATTAGATGATAGATAACTATGCTAATTAAAATTAATAGTAGTTACCAGGTACATCTGCCTTTGTATAAATCTGAGCTGCTATATACCATATAGTAGGGTCTGATGTTAATTTTAACAAAATTCCATTATTCCAATAGTGAGACAATTGTTAAAAAAATATTTTGATAGTTGATTGATTCTTTAACACATTCTTGGACAGCTAAGATGGCAACTTCTACTCTTGGGAGCGATTTTGGGAATTCATGACAAACTGGTCTGTATCCATTATAGCCCTGTGCTCTCACTTTAAGAGCTCCAAAGATGAAGACAGCAGTTTCAGAACAGAACAGCAGCTTGTAGGAGCCACTAGTGAGACATTTACGCTTTTCATGATTTTTTTTCTCTGAAATGAATAGTTTTATTCCAGTGTTGCCAAAGATCAGCAAATTGATGAAGCCTAGACATCTTACATTTCCTTTAACAACTTATTCTAAATGTTAGTAGCAAATGGCTAAGTCAGTCATCATATTTTGGGGATGTGCAAGATTACTACTTATTTGGTGCATCTGCTGCTGGTGTGTTTTGCTCCTATTACTGTTGTACAATGCATTTCTGATGACTATTTATATTCGTAAGATAATTTTGCTTTCCATAGGCTGCAAAGTAGATTACTAATGATTTAGAAGATGTGTCTGTGTAATTTTATCCCACCTGAGCACCACGATCATTGACCAGCTCAACAGACCAGCGGCCTTCATACTGGATCCAAACAAAGATCCCTCCATCTGTATCACAGGTGGCCAGTTTCTGGAAGGGCTCATTCCACCGCACCAACACCACCTTAAAGACACAAAAAAAATAAAAAATAAATAAAAGGGGGAAAATATTCTGTGCTCTGCATCCTCATTGCAGCCAATGTTTCTGCGTCTTGCAGGGTCTGCTAGTCAAATATTTTCAGATTATAATGTAAATTATATGCCAGATTGTGTTGTGTGGAGTATGGCAAAGAATATCTGCCCTCTTGTAACACACAGATAATGTTAGACATACAAATTAACACCCTTGACCAAGACACTCAACTCTCAACTGCAGACTTAGTGTAGACTGCACTAAATGAGAACATCAGATGAATGCCTAAACTGCAGGAAGCAAAATCCAACTTCCCACATTTCAGTGATCTAAATTTAGCATTAAACCAGATGAAAATATATGACAAAGTGGGTTAACCTCATTTTGAAAAAGCCACAAAGGAGCTGCTAATATCTTGAATATTAAAGACAATGAGATTCCATTATTCACTTTTTCAAACGGAAATTTTCTGTGTTTTTCCTGGTTTGTAATTTGATTTTAGTGGGTAGTTATTTGTGTGTTTGTCTTTTTTTTTGTTGAAGGCAATAGGTTTGCTCAGAAGTAAAATTTAGAGATTGCTGAAAGGGAAATCTCTACATTTACCAAGAAAATATAAGTCTCCTTATTTGCTTTCTTTGCATTTGTTTCTATGTGTAATGGTGTATCTACCATACATGAAATGTTACAATAAACTCTACAACCGCTAACTGCAGTCAGATGTACGGGTTTCTAAGTTTGCTCTGACATCTGTGGATAAAGAGACGGATCAACATTAGGGTTGGTGTTGTGTTGACCACTGGTAGAGAGCAATATAGATCAAACTTCCTTCGTCAGTGTAAGCCATCTTAAAAGGCACCCTTACAACTCCATCCATCCCCCTTTCCTCTTTGTCTTTATCTGTCTGGTCTTCGGTAGCGTGACTCAGCCTATTCCCAGAGGAATAATCCTAAGCAGGGAGCAGCTCTGCTCTCACTGAGTGAAGCACGTGGGCTGTGCACACTCAAACACACAACACAGGGCAGGTTTTAGCGGGGCTTACACTCTCTGAGTTAAAGTCCAACAGATCAGTGGTTGAGAGTTGGATAAACCAGCTAGTCTTGTCCCTTTTCCCCAAAGATCATCCTCCCCTCACCCCCTGCAGGATCTGCAAGATCCAGCAGAACAGGTGGCATAAAATGTGGGTCTATGCAACAATTTTATTTTCCTCACAAGTATACACGCACAACTGGATTCAAAATATATTTCTAGTCAGTATTAACAATTTCAGTGTTGTGTAGTTTTGGAGGTATACTGCTAGACTAGAATAATGAGTTCCTCCGCGAATGTCAGAAAAATTTATTTCCTTTTTAAATAAAATATTATACTACGCTGATTACGCGCCATGAATGAAGAGCAGTGGTGCTATATTATAATCAATCATTGTTTAAATCAACAAACTGACAGCAAATTCAGCAGGTCACTGAGTAGACACATCGTTTCAATATTACAGTAAATACTTGCAATGTTGTTTAGTTAATGATTACAATGGTGAGAGAAATTCCAGGTTTTTGTTCAAATGGGTGCATTTGCTAATGTTACATCAAGATGGTCCAAATGAAGCATAAAGGAAAAATTTTTAATTTTTTACCAAAACAACTTTCTGTGCAGTAATAATATCAATGCAGTAAGTCTAGTGACCAATGACACGCACAGTGCAATTCCCCATTGATCACTGTCTGATAGTGACAGTTTTATCCTTTGTGAGCACAAAGAGATCTGTCTCACATAAACATGTTTGTATGAAAACAGTATGTGCAGACCTGAAGTGTACCAAGAACACAGTGGTATTCTTTGCTCTCCTGTGTCTGCTCCCTCAGCAATAAGGTGTCCTGTGAGTCAGATTTACTGTGTTTTCACTCCACTCCCAGTGGTATAAATCCTAATGTAGCTGTATATGTGAGTCTCAGCTGGCGAGCTGCAGAATGAGCGACACAGTTAGGCCTGGCCTGGTATGGGTTTGCAGCTAAGGTTTCTATGTGACTGAGCTGGCCATATTCACAGACCATTAAATGCCGTGCACTGAACACAGAAGTGCACTGATAGGCTTCAGCCAAAGTACTGTCAAAGATAACAAATTTTAATCTACAAGGATCTCATTGGGGGAATCGGTGTTATTACACCATCAATGCAACGCCTACAACCTCGGGAGAAAAAAGCTGATTTTACAGGCATTATTATACAATATCATTCAGGTCCATCTGGTGTATACGCGAGGCTTAGATTACATAGACACTTCAGTCTACATTTTAACATCATTTATAGACTATGCACAGCTAACAAAGGCCGGCCAAAAAGAACAATATAAAAGATTTTGGCACAGGGTTTACACACCATGTCTTATATGTGAGCACACTTATCTGTAGCCCTATAAACGTGAGAATAATCTGCGTGAGTGTGTAAATTTAACTCGGTGTGGAGATTAGTGTGGGTCAGTGAGACATCCTGTGAGGTGGACACCTGAGATGATTGTGATCTGGGAGATCAGACATCACATGGAGACAAGCGGAAGAAGCATAAAATGCCACAAGACAGTGAGAGGCCAATGAGCTCATTGGTAAAACAGTGCCAACTCACACCTGCTAAAAGAGGAAGAGTGGACATGTTTCCAATCCCTTTAATTCTGCCCTTGGGCTACAACATGCCCATTGATAACTTTTGCTTGAAAAGTTGGCACTGTCTTCACTCCTGCGGTGCCACACTGTTGTCACTGCAGCTTTAGTTGCTTGCTGGGACACAGACACTGAGAGCTGAGCTGAACCCACCAACTCTGAGGAGAATAAATCAAATCTGGGACAGTTTCGGGTTGCACTGTAGTCAGCAGAAGTAAAAGGACAATGTGGCAATGCATTGTCACTGTGGTGCAATTGTGACCTCATAGGTCCATGGCAATGCTAGTATCTTTCATGGAAGACTTTTTTTTTTTTTTTTTTTTTTTTTTGCAATATTACTAATAAGCAGACTGCAAAGGGAGTGCCAATACTCAATTGCTGATTGTTTTTGCTCATATCATACATGCAGACTACACACTGATTGCCTGCAAGATGAAAGTGAATTGTACCTGTAGTGCCATGAGCGTTTAACAAAGAAATTATTCTTAAAAAAATAAATAAATAAATAAATAAAAAAGCAAGGTTTCCTCAGGTTCCCCTACAACTTGCATGAGAGAAAGAAGTATGGAATCCATTAATTAGATGTGTTGCATAACGAGATAAACAGTCACTCCAGTCTGCCAAGTTGAAGAGTCATTTTGCATTTCTTGGATATGTTTCTATATGCTTCATTGATCGGAACGTCAGTGCAATGATGATGAGCAGGGAAATGTGCAAGTTTGTGTAAGGTCAATACTGCATAGCATAAGGTACACAGTGCTGAAAGATAGAGAACAGAAGAGCAGAGTAAAACCAATAGAACCCAACTACGCAGATATATCTGTCTGATCCCTGCCAATAAACAATATTAACAGGAAAAAGAAACAAAGAGCAGTCTCCCTTTTGAAAAATATTTTCTGATCAGACAAGTACACCTGGATCTGAGGAGGCAGTCGCGTTCAGGTGTTATGCAACATATCCTCTCAAAGGATGGATTAGCACACTAAAGCCATTTCCACTAAGCACATTTGGTGAGACTATTTTAATGCAATGGAGGGAGTCATATGGTTCTCAGACCTGATAAGGGCCTCTGATGTCAAGAATTCAGATAAGGAGCAAGCAGAAGAAAATACACAAAAAAAGGTTGATGTGTAACAACAAGGTTTTGACACGCTAAGGCGAAAAATACAAAATTGTGATAGGGACATCGCCTTGGGAAACAGATAAGTGTCTGGATGCACTTGGTGGGATGGATGTGGAGTTGAAAACTATGAAACCAAAGTGGAGCACAGTCAATTAAGGTGATCACAAACTTTCTTTGGCTTGTAGTGCAGGAGAAATTTTGCTGTGCTTCGTCTGTCTTGCAGTCCATAATAGTCCTCCCTAGTTCTCCCTGCCAGTTTTAAAGAGATGCTCAGGTTTAAGATCTGTGCAAATTTTTGCATGTCCCCCTTACCAGAGAGATACATTTGTTTATGAGGCTTTGCCAGGAAACAAGTCACACAGCACAACTAAAATTTGAGAGGCAGAGGAGAGAGAGAGAGGAAAAAAGGAGTTATTTACTCAGTCTGATCTACTGGAATCAGTGGCATCAGTAGAAGTATTCATAAACCTCATGAAGTTTAAAAGTCAAGCATTTTCAAAATACCACAGCCAAAAACTGAAGGAAAAACCAAATAATATTATAAGTCTTGAATGCCTGAATATTACTCAAAACAGTCTTATTGCATTGTTGTTGTAATAGTATTAGGCTAAGGGATATCTGATTAGATATAATTCAGGGCTCAAATCGGAAAGCCACAGTAGCTGCACTGTGAGTTCAACATACATGATGAAATGCTAAACACAAGCTGGTTCCCTGGGGTCGCACACTCTGTTGGATTAGGGCCTTAGGTGTGTTGCTTTTATCCTTAGCAAGAGTCTGGATCTGGCCTCTTAGGGAAAACCAACAAGTATGACTATTGCCCTTGGGAAAGAATCCACCTATTAGACTTATGGGAATGGCAGCAAGGTTTGTATAAGGTAACTATAAAAACTGTTGTTTACAGACACACAAAAAAATTGTCTCATCCATCATAATAAAAGTTTTCAGTAACAGCAACTCACAAGCACAATGACATTTGACTTGAGTGTTTATTTTTACAACAACGAAACTGAAAATATCTTCCCTCTTGTCACTTAATGTTCTAATTTCTAGGTGGGGGAGGAGGGGCTTTACTGTGTGTTCTGATTGCAAGCAACTTTTACTTACTGCAGCAAACACAACCAGAGGAAATGATTTTGTCCATTTTAAGGGTTAAATAATATCCAAAATAGATTGTTACATATAGCATAAGAAAAATTAACTATTTCAGTTGAACATATGTCTACATATGCCACTATAACACATTGTCTGTATGTGCATATAATCCCACAGCGGTGGAACTTTCTCTGGAAATGAAAGTGATAAAGCATAAAGCAGATAAAGCATTTGTCTGTGGTTTTACCACAAATAGCACAGCTAGTGATGCCATACTGACAACTTTCCTGATACCTCTGCTCCAGCCAACTTGGTGGCAGTCATTGTTAAGCCTGTCTCAGATGTTCAGCTCTCATGGACTGAATGAATGGACTCTGAGTGACTAGCTGCTTACAACCACAAAGCAGTGGTTTGTCAAAAGAAGCATTGATCTATTCTGATGCACATGTCAGAGGGAGTATTTTGGCGCATCAGAAGTATAGAGACATAAAAAGACTTAAAACTCACAGCTTTTATCTATTTTTAATTTTGTTTTAAGTGTGATGCAAACTACACACCTCAGGCAAGAGGTCAGAATCTTTGTTTAAACATAAAAATAGTATCTGAACATTTCATTTTTTTCAAGTTTAAAATATTGATCAAATAATAATGATTAATAAAAACAGAAAACTTAATCACTTCTTTGAGACTAAACTAAATTAAGTTATTATTAAGTCAGTTTATATTTAGCCCAGATTAATACCAAAATTTCAGATTAATTTATGATGGACTTGACTTTATGCATACACCAATTAGTACATGAATACTATCTTTTTCAGAAATGTAGCTATATGGTAACTGTAATATGCTGACAATACACCATCGATCTGAGCATTTCTCTGAAGCAATCAAGCATCATGAAAAACACAAAGCATTGAATTCAAAGTAGAGTGACAGTCACAGTGAAAAGATGGCGGTGGGAGACAGAACAAAAGATCATGGCACCACACACATGCACTTTGTTCCCTTTGAAGCTGTTATCTTGTAATTATCTCTATCCCTGGCTGAAGAGGAATTAGACACAGAGGAGGACAAACCTTTATCAGAGATGTATCACAGGCCTTGAAAAATCTTTTCATTATCTGAATATCATGAGAGCTTTCAAAGGAGACTCGGCACAACATAACAATGTAAAATTCCAAGTACTTTATAGTGCCATCGGGGCCAACCGTTTTAGCGTGGGGTAAATGCAAATGTTTATTAAAAAAAAAAAAAAAACTCAAACCCTTCTCCCAGGTAGGGGTAGTACCACACTCTACAAGAATACCACTGTCTACTTACCCACTCTTTTCTTAACAGATGTCTGATTGCTTAAGAGCCACCCTGTACTTTATTATATTGCCTGTATTGGGTGAATTCCAAAAGACATATCCCTTCAGACACTCACTCACATTAGAATCATGGGACACTCAAGTCTATACATCAAAAGCAATAATGGCCAAAAGGATACTGGCATGAGTATTGATCTTGGCAGAAGTCGACGGCTTCAGAATAATTTTATGTTGCATTTTCTTGTGTGTGCTCATTCATGACATGACTTGTGCTCCTCATCACAACAAAGTGTTCAATGACAACACTGACATTCAAAGGACAGCACCATTAGAGGAAATGACTGCCTCTCTACTGCTGAGTAGACAGCTTTTGAAGACATGGTAAAGTTATATAAATGCCATGACATGGATAAGGTTGGCTTGATGAGAGCTTTTCCATGATTTAACCACATTACAATAACTTGACAGCACTAGAGAGTATATACCAAGCTCTTGACTTTTATTTTCCTCAGTTTTGGACCATACAACAAACAGTATTTTGCCCTCTCCTCGTCATACATACGTCACCCAGAAGCTCTTTTGAGGTCTGAGGTCATAATGATATAAAATATTAAAATGTAGGAGATGCTGAGTTAAGTTTAGCAACGTGAAAACGTGACTAAAATTAAATGCATGTGTAAAATGAGGGTATGTTAGAGTTGTGTAAGTTTTCACCTCATCTAAACTGCATGGACTAGAGCAAAAAGGTACATTTCAGCACTTGGATCATATTCAAGCGGGCAGAGTTAAATGACATTTCTGCACTTCAGTCACTCTCCGTAGGGATTCATCCACTCTCCCCTCAGCTGCCTTGTGGAATGCTGACACAGCACCTTGCTCCATCTGACCAAGAGTTACGCCCACTCAAAGAAATAGCACAACCTGTGTACAATCTTCAATTTTGCCAGCACTACTCTATACTGACTTTGGAGGATATTGTCATGTTAGCAATAAGAGTAATACCAGGGAGTGGTGCACTTCATTGTTTTGACTGATGTGCAGCGGAGCGATCTAATACAAGGATGTCAAACCATCAGCAACTGAGAGGATGCAAGTTTTACTTTCACATGAATACAAAGTAGATTTCATAGATTACTCTTGTTTTAGTAAATCACATGGAACTGTTTGTTGTAGACAAAGTCCAAACACTGAGTCTAAAATGGCACAGGGTTTGGGTTATTTCAGCTTAAGCGAAGTGTCTTTTAAGCAAGCCACATTAAACACTCATTGATAGATGCCAGCCCCTAAGCAAGTGCAGAACCTAGCAGTTTCCAGGACATCAAAGGTAAGCACCTTTTAATCTACTTCAACATATCGTAACTACATTACAGACATTCTGATTTTGCTTAATTAATGCTTCTTTAATATTAAGGGGGGATCAGAAATAGCATTTCCTCTTTTTTTAGTTCTCTCACCAATCTCAATACCTTCGCTGAAACTGGCGAATAATGGTTGGTTTGGTTATTTTTTTAATTGAAATTAATAACATGTCAAGAACAATTTGTTCTTGATATGTCCTCTACTTCACAACCGTTTTTGATTGATCTTCTGGTTAACTTCTCGTTATCCCTCTTACCTCACTGTTGTGTCCTCTGAGGTTGAAGTTTACTCTCTGCGGAGTGGGCCGGTCCCGTCTACAGTGGCTGGATGTGAATGTGACCCCGACAACTCCTCGGCCATTCCCGGTAGCAAGCCAACCCTCCTCGTAGTAGCGCTTCCTGCACACCGGCTTCTCCTTCTCACTTTTGGGCACCCGGCCCTTCCAAGACAGGCACAGGATGTTTGAGTCGCTACAGAGGACAGGGCCATGCTCCACAGCGGCAAACATCCCTGCAGCTCTCTACACCCCCGTCGATAAAAACGGTACCAGGTGAGAGGTCGGAGGTTTTTCGGAGGGGTCGGTACCGTTTTGAGTGCCTCTCCCCCACTGAGGTTACTGGTTAGGTGTTGGATGCGAGGCAACAACAACGGTGCATAGTACTTGTCTCGTCGATTTGCTATACAGATTAAAGGTGATCAGTGAAAACTTCTCCAAATGCACAAATGAAGTCTGGGGAATGGCGGATTTTAGACCCAAATGGGCTGCATACACAACAAAGGCACTCATTCAAGTCATTTTGATGTGTTTGATCAGTAAGCTGCCTCGCTGATGACGTTTCAATGACAAGGCAACAAGATTAGAGTATCGGGTAAAATATTAAGAAATGGTATGTGGGAGATTCCAGCCTCATGTCACTTCAACAAAAGCAAACAAAAACGTGTGTAAAACTCACAAAGAGGCAACGAATCCAATCTGTCCAACATGTCCCAGTGTTTCCAGTCAATGAGAGTAAATTTCCAGCCCAGTTCAGTGAGATATTTGTGGACTCCGTGTGCCCCTCATAGGACGCCGGCCTCCTGTGGATGAGCTGGGTCTCCTCTCCATCACGTCAGCGAGCCAAAGAGCCGTCTGTTCCCGGCAACGTCATCACGTCGTCTCACCCCGCCTTGGGGATCCCACGGAGGACTGCGAGATCAAACAAAAAATAAATAAATAAATAAAAGTCGGTAACAAACACAATTCATATGATAAAAATGAACGAGAATGTGCTTATATTAAAAAAAAAAAAAAAAAAAAAGACAAAAATTTTAACACAAAACGGAAAACGCTCACCTGCCCGCCTCCAGCCGTTCGTTTAAATATTAATGCGCTCGCCTCACTAACCGTTACTTATGTTTCCCCGGCAACCACTTTGGCTGGAGCTTTATCCTGCTCAGCGGAAGGATATTTAACTAATAGCTAAATTATTTAAAATCACCATGTATCATTTTAGCTCTGGCTTTATTAAGATACGCTGATATAACAAGGCGGCCTCCCGAGGCTAAACGGGGAAAACAAACTGTAAAATGGTGGAAAACAAGACGGGGAGGTAAACAACAAGGTAGCGTGATAGTGAGAGAGCGGAGAAATGAAATTTAAACGATGACAATCCGCGAAGCCCAAAGAGGTCCAGCAGCAATATGGGCACTAACTGACGGCTACTCACCGCCGTCTGACGACCAAACGACAAATAACGGACTTTTTACGATACAACAGAAATTTAGATGAAGTTGTCATTATCATAAAGGGAAATTATATCCTCTAAAATACCAGTGAGATTAAGAAGGCAAGAGTGTAAGAGCATCTAACACAGCTCCAGCAAAGGGAGACAAAATATGCCAGTCTCTTGGAGGGTTGGCATTAAAAAAAAAAAAAAAAAAAACAGTGATACAAATGATACAAAAATGATGAACACTTTAGGTGAGCTGAAGCCTGTGAGGTGATGCCCGAACACCCATCACCATGGGCTGAACGCTAGCCACGGCCAGCCGGATCCTGGATGTTGAATCCAGACAGTCAGCCCTTTGGGCTCGGCAGATTGAAATGTGTAATGCGGCGGGGCCAATCTTCTTTCTGCACTAACATAACAAGGACACCCGGGGAACAGTGCTACCACTGGCTTCCCGTGCTGTCTCCACCACTAAGAGCAATCAGTGATAGCTACCCGGGCTAATCGCCCTGCTAGCTAGCTGAACCTGAACCACCATCGGCGGGGAGACTGGCTCCGTTCGACCGCCGCTGGCAGTCATCGCTAACAGGCTACGGCTAGCTACATTAGCAGGCTGTTCATCCTAAGGTTTTTATATCATATTAGCCCCCAGCTACTCAAAATAACCGCAACCCAGTGGTGCGGAGGCCAACGTGGCAAAACAACATCAGACCTGGCGCCAACAAAGCCGAGAGAACCACGGAGGAACGGGAGAGAGCTCACCACGGCTGTGTTGTTGTCTCCTCCGCCGCCGCCGCTGCTTCCTCTGCCCGCAGCCAGCTACCGTACGCTGACTGGGCCCGACAGCCGGGCCACGTGACACGCACGTGATTAAGCCAATTAAATTGTCACCGGCTCGGATCAATAAGAGCGCTGCGGTGTCTTCGCTCCAGCCCGATCTCCTTAGAAATGGAGAGACACTAAACCATCAGCCTACACAGAGATATATCAGAGCCTGCACACACAGCCAGTTTCATAGTATGCTTTGTATGCCAGTTCCTCATGTAAAAAGTGTATTGTTATGTTTTGTTATGTTATACTGTTTTACAGCTATTGATTTCACTCAGAACTACAACATTGATTTGGCAGCTTTCTCACTAGTTATTTTGGCAGTCCAAAATATAAATAATAATAATAATAATAATGGTATATAATTAGGGCTTAACATACCAGGAAGTACATAAAGTTGTCACAATTTTCTTTTCATTTATTCATTGTTTAATTAGTCTTTTGAATTTACTGTACTGATATGATAGACTATTATTGTGAATGCAGTGCATCCAGAATTATGATGTTGTGACAGGTACAGGTTGAGCTAATTTTAACATCTATGTCACATAAATTTGGAAGAGGAAAAATGTACAATAGTTATTTATTATCAATGATTGAACAGAGACAAGGAAGATGAACACGGTGTTGAGGGAGAAATCTGTATGTATAAATAGCATGTTTAGCTGTAGCAAAAATCAAACCAATGTCCCTTTAAACTGGAGATTCCTCCACTAAATTTCAACATCACTCATACTGACATGCATCATTACATCATGAAAGTTCCCCCTGGCTTTCAGAGGAGTCACATGTCAAAATCCATTTAATACATACATATTTCCAAATTAAATTTGATTTGGTCACATTTTTAATAAACCTGCTGAGGGGATTGGACAGCAGAGCTGCCTCAGATGCACCTTTTCCTCCGGTACTGCTGAGGGCAGTACGCAGTCGGCCGTCCTTATTTATCTCCTCCTCCACAAACATGGCCGCTCCCATGGCTTTCAGGCGAGAAGCATTTTCTCTGGCAAGGATACTAACAGGAATCGCACACTTGGTACGGTAACGATCGTTTGTCTTCTTTAAACTACAGTCTACTAATTTAACTTTTTTTCCAAGGGGCAATGAAAGTAGATGGCCAGCGAATGTCTCATTTTGGTGACTGACGGCGGGAGTAGCATGGTAGACAGACAGCAAATGTCATCACTCAATGTCCACTAATGTAAATTCATTTATTTCCAGGGACCAAGAGCTTCGGGTAGCTGTTTGGGACACAGGAAATATGATGTAATCAGGTCGGTAACCGCTTTCTGCCTTTGTGTGGTAAGACAGTGCAGTTTGTTACAGCCCTTTGTCGTTTCTAATTATGTCTTTAAATTCTTAACATTTCACTCAAAGCACACACGTGCAGCAGGTTTGGATTTACAGCAGTATATATGCTCATTCATTAAAAAAAAAAAGGAAAACATAATTAGAAAAACGCATTTTGTTAATGTGTTTAATGTACCAGAAATTAAGCACTGCTCTGTGTCTGCAGGTCCAATCTCCCTCTCACGTCCAACACTTTTTTCCACACAGCAACAGTGTTTTCATCAACAACTCCAGCTGTAAGTTCACATTGAAATATCTTTATTTACCTCAGACTGCTTTAACAGGCCAGTGCGACGCATGGGATCAAATGTGATTTTTGTCTTGTGTGTGTGTATCATGTTTTCCTCTGACATTTGTGTTTCCTTGTAGATCACAGTTACAGAGGAGCCTGATGAACTGTTCCAGAGGGTGTCAGTTTTGGTAAAAGGTCACGACAGGGCCGTCTTGGACAGCTATGAGTTTTTTGCCACCATGGCAGCTAAAGAGCTGGGCATTACCATCAGCAAAGTGTGAGTTGAGGTTAAGTTGCTTCTGCTATATAAACCTGTTAATGTCATAGTTTACATTCATATTTTTCTCTGCAACAGTTATGAACCTCCCAAGAATATAGAACGGCTTACACTCCTTAAGTCAGTACACATCTTCAAGAAACACCGGGTCCAGTATGAGATGAGGACGCACTACCGGTGCATTGAGGTGAGAAGCTGCAGCAAAGTTTAATTTATTGCTTTGCATTTTAATTGAGTTTGGTATTTTTCTTGGTGACCTAGTGTATCTCTCAGCCTAATGGCATTCGTTGTCTTACTTAGACCAAATCCATTTATGGAAATGGTGGTAAGATCATTAGTCTTCAAAATGCTTCATGATGATTAGCTAACCAGTTTAATTTGGCCCTTCTGTTTTGTAGTTGTCTCATTTAACAGGCTGCACGGCTCAGACATACCTGGAATACATCCAGAGGAACCTTCCTGAAGGTGTAGCCATGGAGGTCACAAAGGTGAGCACAGAAAAGCCCTGCCCTGTCTTAATTATGCATTAGAGCCAGATTTCACTAAACCTGTGAACCACAGATGAAGAAAAGAATTTATTCCCCTCCTCTTGTTGTTGCTGTCGACAGACCGCCATGGAGAAGGTACCAGATCACATCCTTGAACCCATGTGGAAGGAAAATACCACTGATGATAAATCCAGTCAGTGAACGCAATGAGGAGCAACACATGTATACTGGATGTCCTTTCAAGATAGAAATGACATGCTCTGTATTTAGGGAAACATTAGAAATAAATGACTTTTCACTTTTTGGGGCCTCCTCAGCCTTTCTTCATGTGTAGTTTAAGAAACATCATCAAAACAGACAGAACAGGTAAAGATCATCTTCAGTTACAAAACTTGTACTCATTTCAAATCACCATGTAACATCCTCTTTAGGCACTGGAAGTTGTTTTTAATGTCCTTTCTGTGAAAAATCAATGCGGCCTCAATAATATGTTTCTTTACCCAATAAATTGATATTCTGTACATAATGAAAACTTTAATTGATTTATACTATGATGTTTTACTGTAACTATCAGCCATGATAATAGACAAGGTTCTTGCTCTATATGAACACTGTACAGGGGGACACAAGACCAGAACACACATTTATTTTCATTCATTCATTTATTTTTTCCATTTATTGACCTAATAGTATACAAACTTTTAAAATGCAAAACATAATAACAGCTGGAGTCCACGCTTAATTTCTGTACAGCATAACAGACTTATTCTGACCAATGTTTGGCTCATCCTTCCTATCATTTTTGAAGAGATTTCCTGGGAGTTCCTGTATTTATAGCAGACACTTAACTATCTCCATGGCCATATTTTATGACTGTTCAGGCTTGGTCCCTCTCTTAGGCGTCCTTGCATGATAAGGAGCTGTTCTACAGAGATGACACTTGGATATTAGTCACACTCATGTCCGCAGAGAAGAATTGGCAGTAAGCCACAATCTTTTTGCTGCAGGGACTGTCATCACTTACAGCTAAACAAAACAAACCACATGATAAGTCCTTTCCAGCTGCTGCTCATTTTTGCCTCGGCATAGTTGTGGGTGTGGTTGCAGGAATTTAGTCTTGACTCTAAATGTTGACTCATTTTACTTCTGTAATGACCACGTACCAGCCATGGTGGTTCAGGTATTTATGACCTTACCAAACTCCTAAAGCTGTGGTGATGGATTCGTTTTTTTGTTCACCAGCATTCGGTTGCTTTAAATTTTAGGCTGAGTTTCTGAACTTCCCTGTTGGATGCTTGGCCCTAACAAGTAAAACTGTTCAATGTTTTCTGGTAATATTTTAATCGAATTAAATCTCTGCTGCCAAAATATTCTCATTTACACATTTTGTCTGGCCACAGTAGGAAAAGCACAGCTGTTAGTAATAACCAATAGTATTTGACGGTGAGCCAAGCATGCACTAACAATACACTGACGTGAAAACTGAAGCAGATGAAGTGATTAGGTAACTCAGCCTTCATTTACTGTATTTGTACCTTTGCATTTCCTGCTGATGGTCTATGAAAGTAAAGTCAAAGTGAAGTCCAGATCTTCCTTTTCCTGCATACATCCCTGCATGCTCTCTGAATTGCTTTAAATTGCACTAGCTATTTTAGTGAAGATTTCACAGCGTGTAGTTATTTTACCTTCCAT
This sequence comes from Echeneis naucrates, assembly GCF_900963305.1. Lineage (NCBI taxonomy): Eukaryota > Metazoa > Chordata > Actinopteri > Carangiformes > Echeneidae > Echeneis > Echeneis naucrates. Next base: position 5,763,825 of record NC_042534.1, read on the forward strand.
CCTGAAAAAGAGTCTGCCAGCATCAGAGAAAGAGCTGTTTAGGGATTAAGGCACAAGAGAAGGCTCACCTTTTTCAGAGAAGCGCTGAACCTCAGATGTCACACCGCTGTTGAAGGAGGGGAGTGTTGTGAGGGAGGGCCTGGGTTCCTGGGGCCTGCGAGGTTAACTGTACTGAGTACCCTCCTTCAGGAGACAACAACAGTCAGTGTGCTATAATCAACCAAAGGGAGAAACAAAAAGGGACTGCAGAGACTGAAGAGGCAGCAAAATGTACAGAAAGTGCTGAAGTGATGGAAAAAAGACAGAGGAGGGGGGGAATGCAACACCTGTTTGTGGCTTATTCTGACGTCTATAGCTGTATTGGACTTTCTGGAGCATCTGAACTAATGTCCTTGTTTATGCCAGTATCAGCTGCTTACATAATAATTATTGCCTCTCCTTGATGTGATCTAGTTCAGCAGGCTTTTGCTTTATCTTTAGAAATTTGATATGCCTTGGCTATCACAGTATGAAAATACAGCCACAGCTTTTGAGTAACTAAAATATTAAGATTCGTGGTGTCGGCACATTTTCAAGTCTCATTCATTGGTACCATTACATCACACAGCAAATCTGTGTAAAAACATTCATTAGACGATTGTACCTACTAGAGCCTTGAGCACAAACTATTTATATATAATGTCTGAAAGTATGGGAGAAATTATTCAGTAAAATTTTAATCAGAAGAATTTACATTTATCAAAAAAGACAATAAAGAACTTGCTCCAACCCCTTTGAAGTCAAAATAAAATTACTGACAATTTCTTATTATAGTACAAATCAGCAATAACAGTCCTTGTTAATCTCAGAGTGTGTATCCTTTAGAGACAATGTCCTCCTTTTAGACACGCTACCACTGAATTTGAACGGCAACATGACATTCAGTCATGAGCATTATCAATGCCTCAGAAGGAGAGTGGTTCTGAATCCTCCTGGGAGATTTACATTGCATAGAGTCAATGAAATTAAGATTTTGAATTCTCTGCAACTATAAGATGCAAGTCATGGATTAGTTTTTCAAGCCTAGAATAAATTTCAGCCCTCAGCAAGCCTATAGAAAAACCTATGTTCATTAAGGTCCTCCACAGTCACCAAAAATCTTTACATTAATCAAATGTTTACTGTCAAATCTGAAACACTGTTACTGTGCCACTGTGTGCAGTACTAGCTCTCACACTGCAATTCAACTTGTAATAGATATTACAGATATGTTGTAAATTGTAATGACAACTCTCAGACTTGTTTGTGAATGAACAAAAAAAGAGAAGTTGAGTTTATTTTTAATTTTATTATTTTTTTTCACGACTACGTTTTGACCGTTGTCATAAAACACATTCACAGGTTCACAAAATTTATGTTAATAACAGTGAATAAAGTATGTATAACACTTCAAAAAACTGAACACAGTAAAGAGGAATTTCTTATCCTTAACTGAAGCAAATACTGATGGAATTTGCTTCCTCTTTAAAAAGCTACTAGAAAGATTTCAATATAGTATTCATTTATAATGCCTTTTACTTTTTGTCATTACAACATAGATTGCTGGAGACAAACATGAATGTTCCATACAGCAATACTGATAACTTAAAATAGCTTCACATTTACGATTTAAAATATAATATTAAATACTCATGAATACAAGTGTAATATTGTCTGATCACTTGAAAAATGGGTAAGTGTTAAACAATATTTGCTGCACGTTTTGTAACAAAAGGAAATGTTAAGGAGGTCCAAGGTGTACTAAACTAGTAAACAGTGGTGCTTGAGGGCTGTTGCGCACTCTTTCATTAATTTCCCCTTCCCCCACTGTCAAACAAACATTGTCACCCATATTTTATTCTTTATTAAGAATTGGGAAATTGTTTTAAGGCTCACAGGGTGACTGTAACAAGAACCAGAGAACATTTAATGAACTTTGACAAAGATCTTCTTCCCAAGATTTTGACCTTGTTTATAACAGCTTTTTCTCAACAGTGTAAAATAGTTCCTTCAGGACCAACAGTATTTATAGGTAACAGAACGTAAGAATGCCTTTACATTGCTAAAGTACAAGGCATTTTGCGTGTCCTCAGTTTTAGTTAGTCATTTCACATTATTTCTTTGCTAGTAGACAATATCGATAACCAGACATTTGGTCACAGAGTATGCCATAAAGATACTCAGACTTTGTAAAACACATTATTCAAGGGCATCTCATTCACTGTACCACTTTGGCCCCCTTTAGCAAGTGCTCGGTTATTGTTTTTAGGGCAGGCTGTGTTAAAAGCGTCGGCCACCAGGGGGCCCTGGCCACCTCTGGCCTCTGCCAGGTGGGGGATGAGGCGGAGGAGAGACGGGTCCATTGTGGTAGCTGTGTAAAAGGATAAAATCACATATTGTATTCTTGGCTTTGGCCAATAGGGGAGGGAGCAAACTCTGATAAGAGCAGCCATCTGAATTAATCCAATCATGGATATCCTCCCCTCTGACTGTACACCTTCGACAGGTAAAATACAGTGAAATGTCTTTTTTACTTTCATTAATCCATGCACTATTTAAGAGGCCAGATTTAAATAGTTGAGCAGCAAGTGTGTTTTTTTATTTACAAACTATCTTTATATCCTCTAACAACTGTTGCAGTAGGACTATGAGGGCATTATTTCTATTTGGTAGATAAACTGAGAAAGAAATTTGATAGTTAGCGGGCAGGTTAAAGGAAAAAGGTTAATAATTATGAGACCTAAGAGAAAGGGACAGAATTGACTGTGCATTTGTATCACAATCCTCCATCTTTTTTCTCACACTTTGCTGTGTGTTGGAATTTAAAAAGAATATAACTGGTTTAGCACGTCTCATGTGCTTCCCAGATGCACTTCAAGTAAACCAGGCATTTTAAAAGTGTGCAAAGAAGGTGCAGAGAATTGTGACTTGTAAAACTTAAGCATGATATTGAATTCAAAGAGCGCTTACCGTCTTGGGCCACGGGGTTCGAAGTGGCGTGGAGGTCCAGGAGGTGGCATACCACGACCTCGTGGGTGAGGTGGGCACCCTCTGAAACCAGGATGACCCAGAGGAGGAGGTGGAGGGGGGCCATGCCTACAGACAGGAACAGTTTCATTCACATTTTGTCAATGAAACTGTTGTATTAAGCCTAGGGTCAGCTGAATTCTACCAAAAGTCTTTTTGCTGGAGGCTAGAGGTTGGGAAAATTAGGATGGACAAAAGAATAGCTCTCAGTATTAACTGGTATGGTGACTATGTTGACTGTAACCTGATGAATTAGCATCTAAAGTCTGCTCATGTGACTGTGTATAGTGATTACCTGGGCATTGGTGGGAAGGGGCCTCTGAGGTGCATGGGAAGCGGTGGGGGAGGAGGAGGAGGGGGGCCCATACCCATCGGTCCACCCCTACCTCGATGACCTCTAAGGTCTGGGTAAGGCCTCATTCTCCCCAATCCCCTGCAAGGTTCAGCAGTTACAGTGGGTCATCCACTAACCTTAAAAATGTTGGGGTTGGTTCCCCAGCTTCTCCAGTCCAAATGTCAAAGTGTCTTTGGATAACGCACTGAAACAAACCCAAACTGACACTAGCATCTGTTCCATCAGTGCAGTGTGGATGTGGCTTATGCTGCAGAGCACTTTATACGCAGCCATTGCTAAGACCAGAGAAGTGCTGCATAGATGCAAGTAATTTACCAAACACCATCTGCTTATATTCTGACAAAAGATAAATAAATTACTATATAATTGATTATTGGTGTACCTGATGGGTGTGAGACCATTCATGGGTCCATCTTTCATTCGACCCCTCCCATGTCCAGGAGGACCAAACCCCCTCATCATGCCTCTCCCACCACGCATGCCGCCACGACTCATCCTACCCCCTCTACCACGGCCTTTGAACCCTTGGCCCCTGAGAAATCAAAAAATATATGCATAAATATGAGCAATTATTAACAGTGAATTATCTGAAGCATTTTTGTTTCACCACAGCAGAGAGCACACCAGCATCTAAGGGTGGGTGTAAATGACTAACTTGTGAACATTGACTAGGAATGTCATATGACTGTTTTAGGATGCTGACAAAACACCATTTTGGCAAACTCCTCTACGTCTCTCTTGTGAACCCATCCAGAAAATTTTCCATGAGTGGGTGTGTGTGAAAAGAAAAGAAATTATGTGCCAAAGTGAGTTTACACATGTTCAGAAATGGCAACTGAGGATGGAGGCGGACAAAGTGGTTTTTGAAAAACAAACGGTCCTTTCAGCCGTATTCAGCTGCTGCTGCCAGCTTTTCTTCAGAGAGTTCTCCTGAACTTTTGTTTACTTTTCATCCAACAGAGACACACAGAACAAAGGAGAGAGAAACTACAGAAATTATCGATAATATGATTTTAGCCTACATTGGGTTTCTGCTATGAACATTTTGCATGTGACCAGGACTGTCTACACATGCAGTTAAATGAATGGTTAAAAGAAATGCATGTGCGTGTTATAACAAAATAAAGCCAAAGTGAATAGTGAAAGCTAAATGTAATGTTGCTGGTACAATGTCAATATGACAATGAATGTTTTCCTGCCCACATTTTGCAGGAAACTGTGACATCACACATGAAAAAAGGGTGTATGAATACCATTAACGTGGAATGATGAGCAGTATGAGTAAAAGTAGTAGTGCCTTTGAAATATTAATGATACCCCAGTCTGAATAGAACAAATTAATACACAATAATCACATGTACTGTCCAGGGCGACCCTGCCCTCGCCCAATGTGAGCTGGGACTGGCTCCAGCAACTCCCGTGACCCAGAAACAGATGAGCAGTAGAAGACGAATGAATTATTACAAATGTTGTGATGAGGAGAAATGTTACAGGCACTAGTTTAATTTTATGCATCTAAGGGTTATATTGTCCCTCTCTGAAATTCCTTAAAATTAGATTTCAAAATTATTACTAATAAATCACATGTGGAAACCATATCATTTTTCACATCAAGATCCAATAATTTCATCAGAACCCAAAAGCGGACGCATAACTTCCTTGGTGGAGAGATCTCACATGGTTGAGACAGAAAAAGAAAACAATGAAAATTGCATTTGAGAGTATATTCATTTACTGCTGTCTGGGTGATATGTCATGATAGGATCATTTGCCTGTTGTCTACATATAAGTTAAAACATTACACATCTATACATACAGCGAACTACAATACAGGACAGACCTGGATTTGCTCTCCATCACAGGTTTCTCAGAATCATGCTTGGAAGCCTTTGAGGTTTCTGTGATTTTCTCTTCTGTGTCTGCATCCATCTGAAATGATTCAGGTCAGTAATTATACACAAAACATCACCAATCTACCACTTAGTGACAACTTGAAATGTTACTAAATAAATCTTCCAACAGTAAACATACTCTACTTCCACATGGAATTGAGTCCAGGTTCTTCTTTGCGTTTCAGGTGACTCTGTTAAAGGGTATTATTTAAGATCTACATAGAAGAATATATTGAGAATTCCTTTGGGCTGAAATGTAATCATGCATGATGTGAACAAATGGCAGCATGAGCTACCAGCATTTCTTACCAAACGCCAGAAAAATTAATTCATGAATACATCAAGTAAAATAATGATAATGAAGTTGTCATAAGGTGGTTTTCTTGGATACAACAATGAATTCAGTGAACTTCAATGATGTGTGTCAAATAGAACATCTTTGAAATGTGGAAAACTAGGAGAGTTACAGGGCCAATATGATAACTCTGTAGAAATCATATGATGTAAAGCAAAGTCTCGCAAGAATGCTTCAAAAATTTTATTTCAATTTTGCATCCCTAGATAGCAGTGTATGACAAACTGGAAGCCAAACTGATAGATAAGAAATAAGCAAAAATCCCTACTGTGAATATACTAATATACTGTGAAACTGCATGCTGAGGGCACCCAAAGCTTACCGTTTAGTAGTCCCCTGCAGGAACATTATTTCTTCATGGCTCCATTAGGTATATGTATGTCTAAAAACCCTTGAATTTTTAGGATTTTTGATGTTTTGATGTTTATAAATCTATCCAGGTGTTGCTGAATTTAAATTTGCATTCTGTATGTTGTTTGTCCCACATATTGTTCAATCTGCTTGTACACTCACACTGACTTAAAAGTCATTCAATATCTAAAATAATAGGAAATTACTCATATCTTTATTATAGGAATGGTTTTCATTGGGAGGGCGGGGATGTTACTAATATTTCTTAAGTACCATTTACATCATTGAGAGCCGACTCCATCTAACTATTTATCACAATGCCTGAGTCTATTAGTGATATTGCATATTATTACAATTTATAAGGCGGTGGAGCAGTACCACTAATTTTAATGTAATGCATTTGATGCATCTGGAATTAACCTGTGTCAGACTGTGATCATGTCACATATCCACATTATTTTGAAGTCAATGAGCCTGCAAAGCAAAAGGCACGACGAGCTTCATGGAAACATGAAATACATATTATCAACTACCTCCCTACTCATCTCTGAATACACGAATATACTATTTAACACTGTCTAACAGGTTTGATTTGCAATGCCCTGCTAAAGGGGGCCGGTCTAATTCCTGGAATTAGCATGTCAGTGTGGAGGAGACTAACACCAGGCTGTGTCTAACCCGGCTGCTTTCTCCAGTCGGTGTTTAGATGGAAAATGATCGCTAAATGAGCCTAAAAGCACACAGTGGTGTGTGAGAGGGGCGTTCCTGTGGCCAGACGCTTCGGTGCATCCTAACTGCGAGATTACTTACTTCAACTGGCAGTGCAGGCGAGGCAGATTCAAACAGTCATTTGATTTCCTACCTGCTAATGAAAGTAAAATATATCTTAAAAAATAGAAAATAAAAAAATATATATACCAACAAAAAAATAAATCCAGACAGCTTCTATGCCCCCTTTGCGCTTTGAAATGGCGGCTTGGTCAGACCGGGCTCATCCCAGATTGGGATTTCTTTGTGACGGACACATTACGAGGGGGGGACGTCACCGCCCACCAGAGGAGATTCTTACACGTGATTGGCTGCGAATTACTGTCACTCAATACTTTACTGATTCTGATCGGGTGAACGCTCTGACGTACGGCCCACACACCTTCAAACCGCATATTCTTCATTAATTAGCTGGGACCACAAATTCAACGCAAACACGTATTTATTGTAGATTTTTTTTTTCATTTGAAATAATGTTTGTAAAACTAATCACACACACACATGTATGGGGATGCAGTGGATTTGTTTGACAGTTTGAAAATATTCAACAAATATGCGGAGCATTTTATATTTTACTTGAAAATCAACAGTACTGATTATTTAATAGTTTTCAGACACAAAAACACGCAGCTACTTAAAACTCTAAAATATACCAAAAGCAAAGTCTCACGTAAGCAGTGTGCTGTTTCTCTAAATTGTTCCAAGGGCATGAGAGGTTTATCTTATTTTATTTTCACTGTAATGGCTGTAGCTTATTCCACCCATATAAACACATAGCTACATCCAAACAGGAAACTCCCCCCTTCCAACACAGAATTCATAGTTTCGACAGGCAGAGAGCCTCATATACAAAAATAACTGCCAAGTGCCCACTAAAAAATATTTACATCACAAGAAGGGCAAACATAAGAAAAATGAAATTCACGTATGATGGTTAATGTGGCACTGCCTATCAGAGATATATCACTAACTCCATCAAACGTCCAGATGAGGAGGAACCTGGTGCGTAAAAGTGGTCCATTTTGCGTCCTTTACGCGCGGCTCAGGATTTCCGAGAGCTTGTTGATGTACTCAATGGTGTATTTAAGGGTTTGTATCTTGGTTAGGGGTTGGCCTCTTTTGCTGTAATCCGGCGGCAGGTAATCGCGGAGCTGGTGCAGAGCCTCAGCAAGACTCCTCATCCGCATCTTCTCCCTCTCGCTGGCCTTCATGCGTCTCTTGGTGGACATTTTGGGCTTGCTCTGTCTCTGCGCCGCTGCAGCCGTGCTGCGTCCCGAGAAGGCGAAAGAGAAATCCTTGCTCTCCTGATCCCCGCTGGAGTAACACATCTCCGGCGACGAGCACATGGAGTCCACCGAGGGCTCCGGTGATGAGGACTGAAGCGACTCCTGGTCTGTGCCAAAGCTGCGCTCACGGCATTTCCAGTCAGACAAGATGTTGGCCGTCACGACCTCCAGGTCCATGTCAGAAATATCCCCAGACTCTCAGACGTCCCTGCAGCAGAGGATGACATCCAGGGTGGATGACGGGCGGATTCTGTGAAGGTGATTTTGCCAAAGCGTTTTTATACCGAAGCAGATCTCCGGAGGTTTATGGGTTCACAGCTTAGGCGGAAAAAAAGTTCAAAGAACTCCACAAGTGCCAAAATGCGACCTTCCCGGCGGCCGCTGTTAGTTATCACTGGGGTGTGAATAAGGCTAAATAGACGGATAATGTGATAGAAAGAAAAATAATTAGATTCCTTTTGTGAGGAATTACTCTTTAAAGTCTGTAGGACGACAATTATCAGTTTGATGTGATCTGTCTAATGAAGAAAAGGGGGGATGCGGTGTCACCTGAACTCTTCACAGCTCTCTGGCAGCTCAGGTCTACGTGTGTCTTCAGTCTGGGACCGATGTGGTCGAAGCACATCGGCCCACCTAACCCTTAAACGAAAGAACTCCACACCATCAGAGCAACTGAAAGGCAAGTGTGTGCAACAATCGTCCTCCTGTCTGCAAATTACTTACTATTGCAGTAAGAAGTAATTCCTTTTAGGCCTGGATCCTAAAAGCCAACCTTAAATGTTAACAGATTTAGCCCCTTCTCAGTGTTTATTTCCAGTGTTGCTGCACCCGATTGAGGAGCTTTCTACTTAACAACAAAGGCATTCCAGGCTTCAGAGAACCACATAAAATTGCTCTGAAAAATAAAGGGAATTATCCTGACAAGCAGTTTTTCTGATTCAAGCACTTGTTCAAGGAAAATTAAGATTTAAGAGCCATCAGTAGAACCAAGTTGTTATTTGGGCAGCTGTCACCAAGCTGCTGTCAGACCTTTCATGTCTGAAAAGGTGAGTAAGGCCTCACTCCTGATCAAGGGGGCTACACCGGTGTGTTATAAAACCAATGGCTGTGTTCCCCTCAGCTGCAGTGCCTTCTCTCTGACTCTGTGAAGTGACATTTAGCCTGTCATTGAACAGTGAGAGAAAATAAGCACATGTGGTGCCATAACATGTCAGTCAATACTTAAAACCGTGCTAATCTGCAAATTACATGAACTGTAACTGGATCGTGTTTTCAAGACAGTCTGAACAAATGTATACTTTCTTTAATAAAACTGTGTGTATTAAAATAATTATGCAGTGTTCCTTATAAACAAAAATACATTTGACAAAAGACAAGATTAGTATATTTTCTGGAGCTCATACATTTCACTAAAATTGACATCTTTTACAGGAAGTAACAGGTTGTAGCAAAGCCTAGATCGACCATTATTATCTTGATTTTTGAAGAAGTCATAATCAAAGGTTTGACATATTTACTTTAAAGCTATTCAAATTATTAGTTCATGAAAAAATAGCTGATTAAATTTTTTTCAATTGAGTAAGTGGAAAAAGATAGTAGGCAGACCTTGAGTTAACATTTTTTTGTCAAACCACTGTTTCTAAAAAAAATAAAATAAAAAAAAGACCTTACTATAAAATAACATAAATATTTTGGCTCTCATGCTGTTCACTTCAGAAATTTGAGTCTCAGTCTCTCAGCCAGTGGCAGTGGACTCTCACAACAAATTAGGGAATCATCACTATCTAACACAGTGACAGGTGATGCTGGTATCTGAGAGGGCACATTAGCTTCCACAGCAGCTGGTAGGACATTCTGACATTTGTTTTTTGTCAATACAGGTGTTCTGTTTATCTCAACATCTGTACCATGTCTCTGAGATTTTGGACCAGCGAGCTGAAGGTTGTGAGTCGGTTTCATTGTTTGTTGGGGCACAAAAGCTGGAATGAGGGGGAAATCTGCAATGAGGGCCTTTATTTTGTTTGCAGGCTTGATCTGAGCCTTTCTTCGAGGTTTAAGCTGCTGGTTCTCTGTGTCACTGTCGTCGCTGGATGAACACAAGTTTGAACAGACACTCTTCTTGGTGGTCTGTGGCACATTCCTGTCCTTGTCACTCTGACTGGGGTCAAGCAGGTGCCTCTGTGTGACAGCAGATGATAAAATAGCTGCCCTGACATTGTTTTGTTTTACATCGTTAGCCGTATTTCTCATAAGTACCCTGTCCCGCAGAGAACACTCTGCATAACACACCTCTGGAGCTGACCTGGAGTCTGCCTGTTTGGCATCGCTTGAGGTTTTCTGCTTTGCCTTTTCACTGTCTGTTTCCTTGAGGTCTCTGTCGGCGAACTTATTTTGCTGGAGCTTCGTGGTGTGGTTTGTTGCCCCTTGTGGATGTGGAGAGGACGTGAAGGAGAGAGCATCCCAGTCAATATCACTCAGGTGTAGTGCATCAATAGCAGCAGAGACAGACGGTGAAGCAACAGCCTCTGAGTCTTCATGGGACTGAGGCGTGTTGGGGCAGTTACCCGGACTGGTTTGACTTGTGTTCGAGTTACTATGCCTTTTATAGTCCAAAACCACCACTTCTGGTTTCTCTGTGTTTGAAATAGTAGGGAGGAGAATTTTTGGTTGTATGGTTGCGTTCGTTGAGGAGGAATTTTGAAGACTCATCTGAGCCAAGAGGTCAGAAATGCCATCGGAGACATCAGCCAGCTTCTCCTTTTTACTCTTTGGCTTTTTTTCTGTAAAGTAAATGTAGAAAAAAAAAGTCAAATGTTGAAAATCTTTTAGTTAAAAACTATTATGAAACGTTTTTAGCCTGTATAGTTTGAAACTTAAAATCTCAGTGACTAGTTTTCCCTCGCATCATGCTACAAAATGGAGCTCTACATCAGTGATAACCAGGAGGAGCAGAGTACAACCTGACCTAAGTGACAGTGAGACCTGTGAGAAAGACACCTTTTAGCTGCATCAAAGCCTTTGGCTGGTGTGAACTAGCTGAGCTGCCAAACTCTACATTTTCAGGTGTCAGAGCGGCTGTAATAGACAGCCTTGAAAAACAAGTCAAAGCTCCCGATGCCTTTGATCAGAACACCCATGTAAGCTCACTGCGGAAAGTCTTCTAGCCTGTCATGTCTGTTTAACATTATTTATAATTATCATCAAACATTGTTGACTGTCCATGACCAAAGATACTAAATTAATTTAAGAAAAACAATCGGCGTATTTGTCTACTGGCATACTTTTCCACAAGGAGAAGATTATCAGGTGTTGTCTTACTTTTGGGCTTGGTTTCCTCAGCCAGAGCTTTGTCTCTCAGGTAGCACTCCACCAGCTCTGGGAAGGCCACACGGAACAGAGCCTCTTCTTCTACTGTTCTCACCTCGTGTTGACCCTCTGCAGGAAACACATAATGCTCTGCAGGAAAAAAACAAAACAAAACAAAGCAACAGCAAAAAGACCATCAAGTTCAGCTCAGGTTAAATTTGCTCATCATAAATGTCTGCTGTTTCTCTTTTTGCTTGTATTGATCCAGTTAAAAAACCAAAATTTCCCTAAAACATTACAAGGAGGACAAAAGGCTGAGACTCTTACACTTGCAACAACTTACTTGATACAGCACACAGATTCAATGCCACCTGTGCCATCTCTGTGATATGTTAAGGTGCTGCACATTTGTCACAACTACACCAAACGTACATTTAGACACAAGACAAGGCAGCCAGCTGACAACAGCTTACAGTGAAGTACACTTAAATCACCCGAGACCTTTGTCAATTTTTCTAAATTGTACTTCTGTAATTACAGGGTGTGGGCACACCGACTTTATAATAAGATATTATTATTATATTATTATAATAAGACACTTTGGGGTAAAAAAAAACCAAAACATATCAGTTTCTGGCTGATTGACACTTTCTCAGGCTAGTCATGCCAGACAGGCTTGTTAGTGAATTGGACTTTGATATGACAGATTTCCCAGCCTGGGGAGGAAGCCAGTTTAGCACCTAGTGGCTGTTGTGACTGATCTGTCACCTCTGAACCCCACCTCACAGCCAGGCACTAACAGACAACCCGGTGTCGAGCACTGCACACCTCGGCCTCCAGTAAAACAAGGGTATTTTTTTTTAAATATAGTATTCGCCATCATCTCATACTATCAGAAAAAGGACTGGAAGAAAACAGAGAATCACCAATTAAGTTGATAAGATAGTTTGTCAATGGAGAGGGTATATTAAAGGGTAAATTCATAATCTAAACTGACCTGGTGTGCTCCAGATGACTTCGAAGCAAGCAATAGCATTTCTCACTCTTGATTTGAGTATTCTGTTGTGGGAAAAAACAAAATAACCATTTGGTACAATAATGCTCCTATAAAGACGTTTTTTGTTAGAAATAGAAAATGAATTTTACCTGAGAGGTTTGACTTGAGAGTAGAATTCTCTTCCACATTTCCTGTTTATCAACTCTGTGTAGGTCATTAAGACCAAAACCTTTTCACTGGTGTAGTGCTTCGGCCACTCCATCTTGTCATTGGCAAATTTCTGGAAAATGCAAATTTTGATGTGAAACTCCGTCAAAAGACAACCAAATGACCAAGTAAGTTCAACAAACCAATTACCTGCATCAACAGCATATTTGGCTGTCTCCTTTTGAAATGTGATACAGGCTTATCTTTGCAAATCAAAAATTCATCAATGATCTGAAAAATGCAAGAAAAACATTAAAACCTATTTGCTATAGATTGATAGGCTGGTTTATGAAACAATAATATGGAAACCACATAAGAAGGGAACAGTCGCACCTCCGTGAAAGGAAACTGTTGACTTGCCAATGTTTTTCTGAAAAAGAAATGAGAAATTTGTAAATCTATCAGAATGGAGGTAATATGAAAACAATCATTCCTAGAAATTTTCTTTGAATTTCTTTTTTATATTTAAAGAAATGTTTCAGATTTCTGCAAATCATAGTATTGAAATTTTTGACTGATTTACTAAATGTTTGCTTTAAACATTATATGTTGTTAGAACTTATTGTGCTAACAGAAATGTTTAAAACCAAAAGGAAACAAATGAATGTTTGATATTTTAACTTCAAAATGCCTTAAAGAATTGGCAGAAAATCAACGCTGACAATTTTTATCATGAATGAATCAAATAATGAAGTAATTGTTTCAATGCTGTTCTTTTCAATATATTCTTGCTATTTTACGCTATTGACGTTTTGAATTGTAACTTGTATTGCTTATTTACAGAAAATCACATACTTCCTGATATTTGCCTCAAAAGAAAAGGCCTGGCGGGTTTGTTCATTTTGGTGCCACTCACAGGGACACTGGTAATCAAAATCTTGAGGCTGGCAGAAATGTTTACTCTCGCAAAGAATGCAGCCATGACGCTCATGTGCCTTTAATGAGCCTGAAAACAAAAGAAAACAAATCAGAATAAATACTTAAAGGAGCAGACAGAGCAGGAGAGAAGAAACTAAACTATTCTAAATTCTAAAGCACTACAACAACTTGGGTGTAAAATCTGAAGCATGTTGAGACATCCCTCACGTGTGTATGTTTTAACATGACAGGTTAAATAAGACAATAATCCTTTATCCATCCCTCAGATGGGGAAATTTGCATGTAACTGCAGCCAAGAAAATGGAAAACAAGTGAGGTAAAGTAAAAAAAATGAAGGTTCTCTATCAGCCACGTGTGAGACTTGGGGCACCCCTACTTAACTTTGCACCTCCTATCAGGTTCACAAACAGGGTCCAAGTTTAAAGCCAGGTTCCACTCACCAGGATGTAGACATACACGACAATGGGGAACTTTTTTTGCTACTTCAGCAGACACACCTGCGTTATCCTCCTTCCACTGGATGAACCTGAAGAGACCAGAAAAACTTGCAACTTCACCAACACATTACCTCCAAATGATAGGAAAGAAAATGATCTGTAGATGTTGTAATACCTCTGCAGAAGTGTTTGTCCTTTCAGTGTCTGGATAAGTTTAAGAGCTTGCTCTTTTCCAACACCTGGTACACCCTTAAGAGCGGAAGAAAATGCACAGTGACCATTTGCCATACATGTCAGTAAGAGCAATGTGACAAATTTCTAAGGGAGTTTCCCACCTTCGGTATATAATCACAGCCAAGGAGAATGGCCAGACCAACCATATCCTCTCTGGACAGATTTAACTCTGTTTGCACTCGAGATGCCTGATAACAGTCCACCTGAGGGTCCTGGAGAGAAAAGTGAGGAATAATACTATGTAGAGTTGATGGGGGGGGAGGGGGACTTTTTTTTGTGTGCGTGTTTTTGTTTTTTTCTTAAACAAGGACAAGGTATTTGCACAATAGTACAGTATATTAAACAGTTAGTGAAATATATTGGAAACTTAATTTGACATAACATAAGAAATCAGTGATCAATGATCTAAGCTCAAATTCAGTAATTAGCCATCATTTTATAAGTCAATGATTTTACCTCTATGGAAAAAAGTAACAATTATTTAGTGCAGTAATGTATGATCAAAGCCTCCTTCATGAGGCTAAATTAAAATTACAATACTTGTAGGTCATAAAATAAGAGTACTTTTAAAAATAGAGAAAATTAAAAGTATGTATTAAGCATTTTAGTGTTATTAATTGGAGCAAAAATCTAAAATTGCAATAGTTCCCTCAGAAAATCAACAGAAAATTTGTGCTTAAATACAATCCTGGAAGAATAATAGCTCCGACAAATGTGCAAATCCCTGTATATCCCTGAGGATCACTGTCAGTGCTTCAGACCAGAAGCCTCTTCACTCGAATCCCAGTTTAATATTGTGCATTCACCTTTTTAGAGACTTTTTGTGGGTGATTGAGATGAATGATTACAAACATACTTTACTATTCATGTTGAAGTTCCTATAGACAGTTTGGGCCCCATATAGAAAGGCGTCTCCATCATTAGTGATGCAGCCGTCCACCAGGCCCCATGAGTCCAGGCAGGCACACATTGCCTCAGCCTCTCCAGCAGCTGTCACCCATGGGACCCCCAGGTAGTCCAGCATCTCTGCACACTGCAGGGATGAGAGAAAACAGCATGCTTAGTAACATTATAAACACGCTATGAACACAGACCAACAGCTCCAGACCTCTTTGAGCACAGCTTTGAAGCGCCCCCTGCTGGTGTTTGAGGATGACTTGGCTTCAGATGTCTTTTTAAATCCTCCATATCTGGCCTCAGTCCTTTTGTTCATGGTTTCTGCTTTAAGTTTAGGGGCTTCTCCTTCCATGACGAACACCAGCTTTACCCCCATAAGTGTGAGCGAGGTCACCCTGAAAAACAAGTTCCTACAGCGTGCAGAAATATAAATGCATATAAATGTTAGAGTTAAAGCTGACGTACAGGGTGAGGGGTGAATTAAAGTGCAGTGTGTGGACATTACCTCAGGTGCGGCTTGCTAACTTTGCCCATCATCGCTCGCACATGCTGAGCTTCACACACCCATAAACTCAGATCGACTGCCAGCGTCTTTCCGCTTAAACTGTACAACGGCACCGACTCCCGAACCGAGTCCACGATGGACCACAAATCGTGAACACCCATAGCTACCCTGAAAATTGGTTAGCACTAATTTAACCAGGAGAAAAGCTCGGACTCACACGCAAACATAACCGCTGAACAACACAAAACAGACGACGGCCAAGGTTTTTCAAACATGAGCGCCGTTGAGCCGCGTTCCACTTCGTTGACTGTGTCTCTACTATGGTGCCTTGTTTTTGTCTTTACGCCATATTGACGTTTACAATATAATTATTCCTGCTACTGATTCGGTAAAAACAACACTATAACATTAGTATAATTAGAATAACGCAATTACATTCAGACAACGTGCTCACTGAAAGCGAAATAAAAAGAACGGGACTGCATCAACGAAATGGGACGAGGCCGGGCAAGGCAGCGAGTACGTCATATTAAAGCGCCTAAAAAGTGTTTGTTGCTATGGATACGAGGCTGTTATCAGAGAGAGAGGGCTTTTTTCTTTCTGTCTTTCTCTTTTTCCCTTTTACGGACTTTTTCTGACTAACCATGGACTCAAAGGTTCAGATAGAAATAGTCGGTTTGATTAAAGACCATAACTTCCACGTTGCCAAAAGTATTGCAGAGGTAAAATGATTTTTGTGTGACGGATGTGGTCTGAGCTGAACGTCACAACACTCATGTCTTTATGCCTTTCAGGGACTAAAGCAGAGTTTTCCAGAAGCCTTTCTGGAGCCAAAAATTCAACCTCTCCTTGAATATGACTGGTACTCTTATCTTTCCAACAAGAAAAGGGTATGTAAAATGTTTGTATTTATTTAAAATGTAACTTATTGAGAAATGTATAAAGAGAACAATTGCTTCTTATGCTATCTGAAATGAATGACAATGGTCCTAATACAGCTGACTTAGTATCTGTAGACGCTTGCTCTTGGATGTGATGCTCTGCTATACAACCAGGCACACATGCTAAATGAAACTCTGCTGTAGCCGGATGTTAAGGTTATTCTTAATAACTACATATCCATTGTTTGATACTTGTGACTCCAGGAGCTGCGTGGTGAAGTGTGGCAGTACTCTGGAAGCCTGATGTGTTTTCTAAATGGCCTTCTACTTGGTAATGAAAAGGATTTTGCCAGTTGGGCCAAGAATCAGTGGAGTTGCGCTTTCAATCGGCCACAGGCTTTCTTTTCAGCTCTCACTGAGGACTGCTATGCCAAACACCTCCAGAAAACTGGGGCAAGTTATCACCACAGTCACATCAGTAACTAACATGGGTGTGTGGAGTGTTTACTTTTTCCTACAGTGGTATCAGTAAGTGTGTCTGCATTTTTGGTCATAGTTCATTCAGGTCATTATTGGATTAACAGTTTGCAACATATGACTTTTTAGTCATAGTTATATATAACAAAGCTCCATACCTACACTATCTTTGTTGAGGTTTAAGAGCTACAAGACCTTAACAAATAAGAAAAAAAATTATATGTCTATCCTTTCATCATAGCATCAATTTGTCTTCATGGACATTGAAATAGCAGGAGAAGCAGTGGGGAAGTTGTTGTTTGAGGTGAGATAACGATGACAAATGACATACAGAAAAGTGACACCTATATTTTCACTCTGTTTACCACAAGTGTCAATGTGCCCTGTCACTTTTCAAAGTACTCTTTAGGTTTACAGATGGCCAATATTTTCTTTAGATATTGTCCTCTCTTCTTCTCAGCTGTTCTCAGATGTTTGTCCAAAGACATCAAGGAACTTTAAGGCCCTCTGCACTGGAGAACAAGGACGGTCGCAAAGCGGCTTCCCACTCTGCTACAAGGGCTCTCTGTTTCATAGAATTGTGCCTAATGGCTGGGTACAAGGTGGAGGTACTGTGTAGTCCACACATCAGATCATATTGGTTATGCAGCTCATTCCCACGTGGGACACACACACTGATCAGCCATAACATAACTGCCATTAAGACGGCATAAAGGTGAAGTGAATTATTTCTTACAATGCCACCTGTATGCCAGTGGGCTTTGTTAGGTATCATGTGAACATTTCAACTCATGATTTATTGGAATCAGGAAACAGGAGCAATCTTAAGGAAGTCAGTAAGTTACATTGATGAGGGCTGAATTTTGATGACTAGATGACTGGGTGAGAACATCTCCAAAACTGCAGTTCTTGTGGGATATTCCTGGGTTGTACCCACCAAACGTGGCCCAAGAAAATAAATCTAGTGAACTGATAACAAGGACATGGAGGGCAAAAGTACATTGGCGCACATAGGCACCAAAAGGTTGGCCTGTGTGGTCTGATCTGCCAACCATGTTATGGTTGGTCGATGATCAGTAATGTGATTGGAGAATCAAATGGTGGTGATTATGGTGATGGTTAGAATTGACCTCTGTGGTATATGGTTGTATAATATAATTTTTTTGCTCCCAAAAAGCTAAATTGCAGCTAATTGGGGTGATCTGTTCTGTACAAGTGAAATAAACTGTGATCTACAGGTTCCTGCCTAACAATGGACCAGCCCATGTTTATATTATATAAGTCTGTGTTGCGGTATTACAATTGTATTGTGAAGCAAAATAATACTTTTCAAATATGCAGATATTACTCCTGAAAGCAGAGGTAATGGAGGTGAATCAATTTATGGACCAACTTTTGAAGGTATAAAAAAATACGAACAATCAAACATATTTGCAATCATAACACACATATGAATAACTCCAAGTACATGTCACATGTCATTTCTATTTTCAGATGAGAGTTTTGCTGTTTCCCATTCAAAACGGGGCATTGTAGGAATGGCCAATAAGGGTCCCCACAGCAATGGATCCCAGTTTTACATCACCCTGCAGCCAACACCCTGGATGGACAGGACTTACGTTGCCTTCGGGTTTGTATAACTTATACAATGATATATCCACTCTTATTTAAGGCATAAAGTTTTGCTGAATCCTGGTGTCTTTATTTTTTTAATTTTAGACAACTGGTTGAAGGATCTGATGTCCTCAAGAGATTGGAAGAGGCCCCAACTTGCAATGAAAGACCCAGATATGAATGTAAAGTTACAGATTGTGGAGTGTTAAAGCTGTAACTGATGACTAGAATGAATGAATCTTAATTGATCTGTGTATGTGACACAACATGACACATTAAGGTTTAGAGGTTCTTTCTTTTATTTAATGCCTTCATTCAGCAGGTGTTGATAAACCACCCAGATGAGCTGGTTGACCTGGAGGCTAGCTAGCATGACTCGGCCCACCGTGGTTGGTGGTGGCTGGGTTGAAGGGTATGATAACCCCTTATGGTGTTTATATTTATACATCTACACATATCTATCTATCTATCTATCCATCAGAAATGCACAGTTAAGCTAAATGTGCATGTCTTTGGACTGTGGGAGGTTTGAAGCTAGTTACTGTGAGGTAAAACAACTAACCACTGTACCTCTGTTCCACCTCGATCATGTCAGTAAACATAAAAAAACATGGATACCTGCTGTGTCATGCCTTCTACATCCCCTGACTGTATATTCTGCTTATTGTTGTTAATGGTGATTGGGGGGGGGGGTGATAAGGAGGTCCGATCCGGCCACGGTGATAAGTAATTTTTGGTGTATTAACAGTCCGGGTTTTTGTTTTATTTGTATATATAACCAACTCGTGAGTACTGGTGGGAAAATGAAGCCCTGAGACGTGCTGACGTCACTCCCAGTAAAAACTGCCACATGACCCGAGAAGCAGGAAGTGAGCTAGCAGGCAGCAGCAGAGAGCCGACACCAGAGACGCACAGAGGGGGGAAAGAAACTGTGAAATCTCCGGAGTCTCACTCTCGACGTTTCCTCAGAAATACGGTTCCCCGACTCGGACACACAGGGCGATACCCGGACCGCAGTCATGGCCGTGAAGATGGTGCTTTTCGCTGTCGTTGCGGTTCTCGTTGGCGCATCAGCCGCATCCGACTCAGGTAAGTTTGCGACCTCTCGGCGCCGAGCTAGCGGTTAGCTAGAGCCGGCCGTGTCCCTCCGGAGCTCCGCGGAGACCCCTCTAAGGAAGCCGATTTTAATCTGTGCTGCCCTTTTAGATGACTCATATTTTAGTTCAACTGTTTACACCAGCCCCCCCCTCCCCATTTATATGGTTTATCTATTTAAAAAAAAGCCCCCCCTCCTCCTTTTTTGGCAACTTGTCAGTTTTATTTCCACGCTGGTTAGTAACACTCAAGTTGTGTGGACAAGCTAACGCTTTAGCTTTAGCTTTTAGCGTAATCACCTGAAATCCAACTCAGAGTGAGTAATTGCGGGTTTTTGGTGTCATGACGTGGGTTCTGCAGATTGTGACCAGTCCAGATTCAGTAGAGCAGGTACCAGAGACCGGACCAGCTGGTTATGTAACAGCCTTACATGACAAACGCCTTTTTGCTTCTCTGTCACATTGGAAAATTCATTAGCTTGAACTGCCTCCTGCCCCTTTTTTGTTGTTTTATAGATTCAATTTTGTTTTCTTTAGCTTTTTTTTTTTTGGGGGGGGGGGGGGGGGGGGGGTTACAGATACAGTTTGGTTTTCTCCCACACGAAGGAACCATTGGCTTTATAAAGGACCACAGTAACCAAAACTAATTGTTGACTTCTCTGCAGATGGATGTCTCAGCCTGTCATGTGCGACCTGTTCAACCACTGCTGGCTGTCTCTGGGCCAATTGCACAACATGTGAGTATCCGTCCAAATTGTGTGACAAATTGTGCAAATAGGAGGCACAGGTTGGTCTTTTATGTTTTGTCCCGCCAGCTGAGCTGATGGGGGCTCATTAGTCCTGTGAATGTATGGCAGAGGGTGGTGACTTCTGGATGAGGTCATCCAAATTTTATAAAAATAACCAAGTCTAAAGCCGAAATCATCTGGCAAGGCTGACCAGCCATGTGGCCTGAACAGGCCGTGTTGGGGATAAAAAAAACTGGCAAACATACGATGGTATGTTGAGTCCTAAATCTCTTGTATAACTCGTCTACCTTAAGTACAAGTTCTTACCACAAAAATACTGTGGATAATTAACTCTGCTCGGGAAGAAAAGCGAATTAATGTCTTTTAAGTATTCCCTGAGCTCTGATTGTTGTCTGATTGTTGATGGGATGTTGGAAAATATGCTGTGGTAGTATTTTTCATCATAATTTGTGAAATTTGCTTGTTGTGATCAGATATATGCTCCATTTCGTAAAAAGGTGTTTCCATCATGAAATGATGAAAATGATGAAATAGACGGTTTCTGTGGTTTTTGACTCGCTACATGCTTCTCAAAGGGCTCGTGTCTATCTTTTTGTTGGTTGTAAGATTAGCTGGATGTATTCTTTTATGTTTATATGTCCTGTTACTGCTTACTCCTTCAGGATTAATGAAGCTTTATTTTACCTTATTTTATCACATTGCTAACAGAGTAAGCTTAACAGAAAGCAGAACTGTGTCAATATAATCTTAAAATCAGGGGTTGTGTCACACAAATTCACTCAGTATATATGAAATAAAAATGAGTGATAATGGCAGTTCTGACTGTGTTTGGTTAAAATCTAAACCAAGAAGGTAGAAAAAAGACATTTGTTATATACTGGCTAACACACAGGGTCTGTTGTGATTGTGAAGATGATGAACTACAGAGGAAATGAGGGGATGTGTGGCAGGAAGCCTGCAATATTGGCATGCTTAAGAACAGAAGGAAAGGGAGGAAAGAGTGTGCAGATAGGATAGAAGATGCCTTATTTTCATAATCTATGCCCTGGGTGCAATCCAAGACAAGACTATACTGTGATGTTGTAAATGTCACATCACTAAGCACATAGAATGGAAGATAATGTGACTTGTGCAATCTTTTTAAATTGATGAAGTAAATCCAAAATAAATAGACAACACTCTGTGCCAGCTTACTTAAGCAAAACAAGTCCAGGTAAATTACCTCTCATGGGAAACTTCTCCCCCAGAACTACATCCTGTTTCTGTTTTGTTTAACGTTAGACAGCCCTGTAATAATACATTACTTACAGATTTCTGGGACAGAAAAAATCATAATTATTTACATTCAGGCAGAAAGGACAGCTGAGCTTAGATATCCAGAACTACCTGCACCTATAATCTATTCCAAAAGCCTATGTAGCTAGGTATCCAGATCTCTCCCACTCAATGTGATCAGAGGTCACTTGATAGATATTCATTTGCATAGGCACTTTTTCGCTCCAGAGGGGTTAGCAGTTATGTTTCCTCCAGTGTTTTGATGTTGATTTAAATGAGTCATCGCACTGACATTTGACTTATTGTTTTATTCTTTTACATAATGCTCTTGGTCAAAAGTGTCTCTTCTGCTCTGGCCTCTCAAAGCTAGAGTACAGTTGCACACCAGAACAAACAATTCACAGGAATCAATCAGACAGGATACAGGCAGTTGCCACAGTGCTAAACAACATAGACTTCTTACCGCACAGCATAGACACACCCACAGACACACACATACAAACTGAGCAAGCCTCGAGCTAAAGCTTTCACAAGCTCAAAATGGATCACCTATTTGATATGAACTAAACAAAAGGTCAGCTCCGGCCAGTTGCCATGGCTCTGCACAACCACACTGCTGCAACGCTCACCACATTGTCATTACCAGATTTATCTTTGGTTTAGGGATTTTGTGTAAACAAGATTGTGGCATCAGAGGCACATTTTCTAGCAGCCCCGCGTTTAGATGCTCAAAAACTTTACTTAGGAAGATGTCAGTTTTGTTCCTCTGAGTACAGGACCTCGTCTGTGACAAAGCTTGTTGAGTCCTCTTAACCCTCAAGCCCATTCTGTGGTAAAATAAAGGCTTCAGTCTTTCTCTCACACACCTAAATTGAAGCTGTGGATGCACCTTGTGGTGATGATGATGTCATGCGCTCAGAAAAGGGTGAGAACCAGTCCTACCTTTCACAGCTGCCTGCAAGATAACAGACCCCTGACCCAGTGGGGAGTGAAAAACCCCTCCTCATACATGACCCCATTTACATAGATGGCAGTGTAAGATCACACAAAAGCTGAAAATAATGCAGCCAACACTTTCAGAATGGCATGACGCTGAAGAGATTTTTCACGTTGCTGAATCACAGTTAGGGTGGCAGTGAGTATTCCAGTTTACAGCTATAAAAAGTTAGACTTTTTAAGGTTTAACATGTTTTACGCAAATGATTGATTGTCCCAGAAAGGCTTGGAGAAGATACTGTAGAAGAGGCAGTTGTTACAAGTCAGTGCTCAATACAAACCTGTCAGACAACCACAAAGCCCTGACTTCAATAGTCACTCTAACACAGCCCCGTATGTGCACTGTGGAAAATGTAACACAAGGCAGTCAGTCAATGTTGACCAATGATGTCTTCGACAATGACTGCGGTCTTTCTTACTGTTAGTTGTTGTATCTGTAATTTATGGGCAGCCACCTCATTGCAGTCATAGGTGCGGCTGCTGTTGTACAACACGGAAGAAAAATGTAGAAAATAACAGCATTTTACAGCACCAGGTGCACCACACTGACTGGATTCAGTTCCGTTTATGGGTATATACCGTTGACCTTTTTTATCTTTATGTGTGTGTGTGTGTGTGTGTGTGTATATATGTATATATATATATATATATATATATATGTATATATATATGTATATATATATATATATATATATATATATATATATATATATATATGTATATATATATAAAAGAAAAAAAAGAGGTCAAGGGTATAAAACGACCCGCCTTTTTAAAACAGTAAACCATTATCCGAGCTTTTGAGGAAATTTGTTTTGGAATTCTGTATTAAGACTTCTTACTGTGATTATGCTGACTTACAAATAAAAGCTTTGTTAAGCTGCTATTATATTATAAAACTATGCTATTTACAGCATTATTTTTGGACTAGCGTGTGTAACAGGTAACACAATCAACCTATGCAATTATCAAAAAAGTTAGCCATTTATTTTCTTTGTTAATGTTTTAATATACATTTATGAATTTCAAAAGTTCACTCATTTGGATATACAGCTTTTGTGTGTATTTATATATTTTCTTCCTTAAGTTTCCATATTTAATGTGATGTCATGACGGTCACAACCGTGTATAAAACTGGGTGAGAACACAATCCATTGTCACAAGCTGCTGACTATCATGACTCATGGGATCAAAAGTCTGAGCTGTTCCTTTTCAAGAAGCTGAGACAAATAGACAGACGTTTCATTGTGGTATTTGTAT
The DNA here is from genome assembly GCF_900963305.1 of Echeneis naucrates. Lineage (NCBI taxonomy): Eukaryota > Metazoa > Chordata > Actinopteri > Carangiformes > Echeneidae > Echeneis > Echeneis naucrates. The sequence continues at coordinate 5,787,685 of NC_042534.1, forward strand.
CTATGTTTTTTTTTTTTTATTACAAATGTTTTTTTTAGGGAAATTCATGTAAAAAAGCAACCATTTGCCAAGCATGTATAGTGGAGTCTTGATTATACATTTGACACAGCCATGGCAGGGCAAAGTCCCTTCCTATCATGGTTAAATAGTATTCATATTATGCAATAAAACTGAATGCACTTGTTGATCATACTGTGAGTCATAACTCAGATGACTAAGCATATATGCAAAGAAATTTTTTTTTACATTATTTAATTGCTCCTTTTTTCCATGATTTTTGAGTCATGATATTTTATTGGCAAACACTGTGATGTGAAAATGAAAAACAAATACATACAAACAAGGTTTCAGACAAGCCTGACTTCAATTAATGAAGTGCTATGATGGAGGCAGCAGGATGGATGTGGTGCACAATGCATGTACAGACCAACTGAGCAAACGATTGCTCAGTTAGAAGTGGATGCCTAGTACGAACATAAAAGATTAGACATTCTTCTGAATCTTGACAATGATTATGTTTTGGGCACGGTGATGGTGGTGATTATTTGGCTTTCTCTTTGAGAGCTGTATAATGGGAGACATTATGACATTTGAGTGTGATGGCTAACGAATGACCAGTTGTCAGCTCAGATTTAACAGGAATTAACTTAAAGGAACTTAAAAAAAAAAAAAAAAAGTCTTGCTAACATTAGACATCAACATTTGTTTCAAAGCACAAAGTGTTTCAAGAATGTTGCTTGATTTTTATTTTCTAAATATTATGCATTTACAATACATTTTGCTTTTAAAAGGTTGCACTCTCGCATTTATGATCAGACAGTTCTCTTGAATGTGAAAAGGCATAAAGTTGTTTGTACATTACTCTATCTCTGAAAGGTCCCAATCTGAGTAAATAACAAAACCTTTTTTGTGTTTTAGCAACTGTCCTTTTATGTCGCAACATGACTCTTCTGGTCACAAACGAGACTTGCACGAATGCTACCTGCTCAGGTAAGTCTAACAGAAAAGTGAATCTAAATATCAATGTGGGAAACAAACCTTTCACACTAACATGATCTTTTTGGCCCTATGAGACTCAACAATTTATATTTGTGCGCTTAACATGTACGTTTCAGGGGGAACATTGTATGTTCTAACAAAGGTGTTAATTGTCTGTTGCTCATCTGGCTTCATTGGGTGCAATTTCTATACATAACCTTGTTGTTGGGTGATTTTGGTTGCTTTCCCCCTTCTACCCCATTTTGGTGATGGCTCCCAGCTTCTGGAGCAACAACTGCCCTTGCACCTACGACTGCTCCGCTTTCTACATCTACAAAACCCGCTACTACCCCTGTTGTCACCACTGCTAACAGCAGCAGCCCTCAGCCCACCACAGGTAACAAGTCCGTAAAAAACCTCTGTCAGCCTCCTGCTCCCAGTTTTTGATACTTTCTCTTCTGTTGTTGTTGTTGTTGTTGTTTTTAATTAATAGCCATTCAATGTCCTTAGATTCTGCAGTTGCTGATGCAGCTTTTCCAATAGCTTCACTGTGCCTGGATGTTTTGTACTTGTACAATGTGCAGCATGAACTTAAGTAAAGTGGCTATTATTTTTAACATTTCTGCATTAAAACATTCAAATATGTCTGGCATCACAAAAAATAGATTTTCAGGTTTGAGACAAACTTCAATATTTGCCATCCTTGGGTGTTCCCAAAACAACCAGGAAAAAATTATTTTATTTCTAACAATTGACAATTTAAAGGAAGTCAGGTAAAGTCACTGGTGTGAAGGCTAATGTATGTGTTGTAACTGTGACCCTATTCCAGCCAACTCGACCGCCATCAGTCCCACTCAAAATATGAACAGCACCACTGCTCCGGGTAAGTAAGCAAAGTGATGGGGGCAAGAACGTTTTCACATCTCTCCTGTTATTACATAAAAAGAGTAACTTCATTCTTCTTCCCTCTGTTTTGCATCACAGCTGTAACCGGCACTACTACCGCACCAATTACCCCCACTTCTGCCCCTCGCAAGAACTCAACATTTGATGCTGCAAGCTTCATTGGTGGAATAGTGCTAGTTCTGGGTCTACAGGCTGTGATCTTCTTCCTCTACAAGTTCTGCAAGTCCAAGGACCGTAACTACCACACTCTTTGAAGCAGCATCTCAACATCTCAACTTGTCCCCACTTACTAGAACCTTCCAGAGAAGACTTCCCCACTCAGCACACACATATCGCAACAAACTCAAACAGTGTTTTCAAACTGATGTTTGTTCCACTTGTGGTTTCTGTCAGCATGAATGCTGCAGGTGTAGTCTGTATTAAAGCACCCACGCATGTATGGAGCAGATCTCTAGTGATGTGTCATTGAAGCCTTCAACATATGGATTACATCATCTGGTACCTACTCCCAACTCCATAGTGCTGTTAGTAAGAACCATTTTTGGAGAATTGAGGGGGTTGGTGTTATTTATAGCCCCTTACCTAGCCACATGACAGTGATTAATCACATATACAGAGTAGCTTTCCTGTCGAAACTGGGGTGCAATACAGCTGCAAAGTGGTTACATTTACACCTTTATTTGGAAACACTGTTTGAGTTAAGAGCTATTCTTACATGTGACAATTGTGATGATTCTCTGTTGCTTCTAGCCTGTTGGATTATGGACAGGTTCTCTTTCCCCCATGCAGCTGTATCTTGTATATGTGTTCAAAGATGATGTAAAAAAGGGGGGGAGGGAATAGAAGCAACACGCAGTCATCTCATGTAGGGCCAAAAAATAACAAGCATTCTGGGAAACATTCGTTTTGATGGGTGCCTCCCTCTGCTGTGTGTTTTCCGCTGTTGAGTTTCCCCCGGGGAAACCGATTACCCAACACACACCAAAAAAAGTCCAAAGTCCAACTGCTAGTTGAGCAGCTCAATGCAATAAATCATGCATTTAGTTCCTTTCCCAACCATCAATCTTCAACCTATTTCTGAGCTTTACTGACATCGGATCTTACCCACACAGATTACTAATGTGGACCTGTCCCTTCCTTTGTGTGGAGCAGAATAAAAGGGTGAAATGAAACGATTGTAGAATATTTGAGAAATATTAATAATTCATGTTGGTTAAATAATTTATAAAAATGGAGTGGGGAGACAGAGAATATGGCATGCACCTTTTTGTGGTTTGGACAGTGATAGCAGTGAAGTGCCTTTAATGTCCAGTATGACTTACAGAATGAAACGGAAGGAGAGGATGAGCCTTTTCCTCCTGGTCTAGGGCCCGATTATTGTCATTTGTTTATATTTGCAAGACAGAAACCGTATCGCAGTGCTGATATTGGTGAACAACGAGATCTGTCGTAATCCAGCTGGACTGAAGAGTCTTTTCTTGTTGAAATACACAGTAGATAGCAGTGACTTGAGGGCCTTGATCAGTCAGGATTGAAGTTTTTCCCTATAAGTGGAGGACTATAGTCTTCTTACTGGTGACCTTGTATAAACAGATAAGTCAAAGGTACTCTCTCTTTTGTAGCTCCCAATGTGTCTCCCAAATGTCCTCCCATCTCATTATGTATGTTTCAGTAAATTGATTTTCATTTCAAAATATGAACGGTGAGTTGGCAGGAGATTTCAGACGGTTGTTAAGTGCTACAAATATGGGAGTGTACTTTTATGACGAGATGGCAAATATATTGGGCTTAACTTCAAACTTAGTTGAGTACTGGAGAGCGCGATGAGGTTTAAATGTTTCAAGTGCTGGCTTGGTCAAATGAACATTGCACCTGTGATTTTTGCCAAGTAAGTGAGAGGATTGTGATTACAGTGCAGAATTGCAGCAATGAAGTGGTCATGCTAGAGTTGACTGTCGAGTTCTCTAATTAGCTTGCTGCTAACTGTGTGATTTATTTTATTTGTTTTTTTATAGTGTCACTCCTGTACAAAGCCGCGTCCTGTTTTTGTTCATCTTCTTGGTTTCAATTTGAGCAAAAGGCTAAATGAAGGAGTGTTTAACAGAAATGTTTTGCTTGTAGGAGCTTGTTAGTGTCAAGTTTTTGTTCAAAGGCAATTCTTTTTTCTTTTTGTCACTATTGCATGCTGGATGCTTAGAGCTGCGATTTTTCTTCCCATTGCATACGCTGTTAAGGGTTTAGACACATGTAAAACCTTGATTGTTTGTGATTAGCCCATATGCTAGATGAAAGAATGCCTTGAAATGGTGTGCATTAAGCCAAAGTTCTCAGTTTTGGCATGGAAATTGAGCATTGCACTGACAAGCTTTGTTTTGTAACGTTGTCTTTGTAAATGTTTTCATGGTTCAGCCAAAAAAAAAAACAAAAACATCTAAAAACAACAAATCTGATGCTTGTATGAACACTCAGTCCTGAATATTAAGTAGATAATGGATGAATAATCTTTCTGTTTTATTTGACCATGAGCAGTTAGAAATTATGAGTGTGGATATTTACTTTTGTTTTTTGTTTTTTTTCCTCTCTGTTTTGGCTTGTGTAATTTAGATTACACATTTTCTGCTGCTGCTTAACCTACAGTCACCTGGTGGCATTAGGCTACAGCCCAAAGACCTAAATATGGCGAGTAGGCTACAGAGTTTTGCCTTAGCTGCACCATTTCGTTCATTCTCTGCATGAGGAGTCCCTTCACCCCAAATTTAGACACGTTTGAGTTTGATTCACAGCCTTTGAGTGGTTTGCTGTGTTCCCACTGAATCCAGTCAGTGCGCTCTGCTTTTGACATGGAAGCTCTATTGCTTAACAACACAGCATCACATGTTGCTATCACAGTGTGTCAAAACACGTCTGGTATCTGCTGATACCAATAGATGTCTATTGTGTTGCCTCTGCAGCTTCACCAACAAGTTACTCAGTCCCTGCACCTCTTGAGGAAAAGTGCCTTATTCAGTTAGTATCCATATATTGTTGTAGTTTGTAAGATGATATGCCACACCTATTCAATATTAACGGGACTCAGCACTTTCAGACCCCTGTGAAGTGGTTTTCTGTGTTAAATTCTGCTTTCATGTCTGTTTTGTCACGCTCAGCCTTAACTTCCTCAGCAAATCCACACAACAGTTACTTGGACAAGTAACAAGCTATCTGGGCAAATATCAGGCTTGTTTTTTGGTTAATAAGTAGAAAATGTATGTTTTCAGCAGCGTTCACTTGCTGACATTTTGTCAAGTCACAACAGAGTTAAAGGTATTACATGTAATAGCTGGTGAAAATATATGACGAGCCGATGTTTGGCAAAAGTCCTCAACTACATCTGGCCTGGTTGTAGCTTGGACAGCTTGTCACTCTCTTAGTGATTTAAAAAACAAACAAACAAAACTCATTGGTCATGTAACCACAGACCTCCAGGCTTGAACTACACTTGACTACACTTTGGTTGTAATTTTGAAATGTTGGATTAAATGTTTTCTCTTCTGTTGTATTTTGACTACAAATTCAAGTTTGCTCGGGCGTGGAGGACTTTCCGATCATTTTCAGCCTGGCAATGTTCAGTTCCCAAGAACGAAGTGCTTTTTTCATTCCCTCCCCTGCCTTGTGGCTTTACTGCTATGTGCACACATTGTCATGCCATACTTTTACCAGTTGTGTTACAGACGGTCAGTTTTGCAGGTACGAGTTTTTGGCTTTGCTCTCACTGAACTCACTCACTCACTCACTTACACACACACACACACACACACACACACACACACACAGCCATATGTAGACATTTGCAGATGCCAAAATGCCTCCTGAGATGTTTTCTGCTAATTTTGCCTTCCTCACCTTTTTTTTTTTTCCTTTTTCCAAACCTTCAAAAAGTTTTGTTTTGTTTTTTTTTAGTGTTGCCCTTAGTTTCACAATGTTAAACCAATAAAGTTTGAAGATTGTTAAAAATGTACTTGCATTTACCTTTTTATTTGTCAGCAATAGTCTACATGACAAGTGGGACAATTTGAGACATTGTCCCATTGTGAGGCTCCATTGCCATGGTTACAATTGAAAGAATAGTTGCCTGGGCAACAGAAGGTATCAGGTTAGGGCTTTGGTTTGTCTCGCTGTGTGTATGTGCCAAATGCTGGATCAGCAAGTTTTCTTCCAGCGATGCTCTGACAAATCACCTACATTTGCTTTATAAAAAGCACCTAGCTGTTCATTTCAGCACTCACTGACATTATAAATTAGCAATAAATATATAAATACGTTTTTCTTCATCTTTTGATATCGACATATTGACAGGGCTTTATGCTTATATAAGTTATGTGCTGCTTTGAAAATGTAATGCATTACATTATAATACCTTTTTTTTTTTTTTTTTTGAGTTGACATTTTTTTACTAGGCTGAAACCAATTATTATTCCTATTGTGGAACAATTTAGTGAAAATCATCAATTTTTTTCTCAGCTTATAAATAAAGTTGTCAGATAAATGCAGTGGAGTCAAAAGTTCAATCTCGTAATGGAGTTGATGTGAAACGTGTCATTGTATTATTGGAATGACTCAACTCCAAGAACGTTACATGTGTATTATTTACTTACTTTTGCTGGTTTAATATTAACTTTAAGGTGTTGGCCAAATCCAACCATTTATGTAATTTGGCTGAAAAGCTGACATGACTGACAACTTTTTTTTTTTTTTTTTTTTAAATAAACGTCGCCCATTTCATTTAGTTTTTCCCTTTTACCTTTTACTTTTTACATCAGCATTGAATGTTGTCTTTTAGTGCCTTCAGTATGCTTAGACTCTTCTGATATAATTTACAGCATAATCTGATTCTTATTGACATTTTCTCAGAACTTTCTGGTTCCACCCCCATCAATTCCCTGATCTGCTTGAATGTCTAGTACAGTGTAGGGTTTCTATCATAAAGCTTAAGACCTTTCAATGATCCCTGAAATAAATCTAAGGGTAATCATCCATTTTATGTTTTTACTTGTTTTTTTTCCTTGTGTGAATGGAACAGATTGCAGCTCATACACACGGTCATAAAATATGGTCATGGGGTCAAATTGAAGACAGCATGTTTTATTATTAAGGAAACGGGTACAAAGTTTATTGCAGCTTTGAGCAAACACCATTGACACTGACATTTGGAAGTCCCTTTGGATAAAAACATCTGCGAAGTGAGGAAATGTAATAGACCAACAGGTCAAAACCCCCCTAAAGCCGAAGACACCAGCCCTTGTTTTTCACGCTCCAATTAACATTTTTTCTGTGTTTTGCTTTTAAGGGGACAAATGATCGGCCTTCAAGGTCACAGAATGTTTCTGCTTATATAGCAAGAACAAATAGCTCTAAAGGAAATGTTAGTGAGCATGTGTAGTGCATGTACACAGTCAAGAATCACAGTCGACTACATTCTTGAGTGAAGTGTGTGTGTGTGTGTGTGGCGCAATATGCGTTTGTGCTGAGCAGATTGTTATTCTTGCAGTGGTCCAGAGTCCTCAGCTGGCACTGTTTCCCCGAGCCGGGGAGAGTCTCGGGAGAGACTCCATGCTACAAATTCTGGCATGTCTTCATTAAAAACGATGTCTGCACACTCACACCCTAAGGATGCGTTTTTAATCAGTCTATCACCTTTAAAAAAAAAACCAAAAAAAAAACCCTGTGGCCTCATCCCTACTCATTCCTCCCACGTACAGTGTTCTTTGAACACACGGCTGCTGAATAGCAGTGGACAAAAAGAAGGGTGTGCAGTCACAAGGTATCAGCATTGCACAGACAAGAGGGGCAGGATGTTGTATTCGTGGGCACGGAAGGGTCTTGGCTCGCCTTAGCTAACCTGATTGCTGGATCCAGTCTTGGTCTGTAATCTAATATGGGAGCACAGAGAAACGATGCATTAGGTTTAGTGTCACTCTCATACGTCAGCTTAGTCCATTTAACCATCCAGCGAGCTCTGGATCATGCCAAGAATGAACCAAGCAACACTGGATAATGAACTGGAAGGCTGAGTGGACAGAGAAACAAGAACAACCAGCTGTTCTTCTCTCATGACCGGGCAGAACGACATCCAGCAGTGTTAGTTTAGGTTTTTATCTTGGCAATTAGTGATTAAACAACCCTTGTCGTCAGTTGTGCAATATTTGTGGTCTGTGGAGTGACGTCAACAGGACTTCCTTGCATTAAAAATGTGAACTGATGATACGATACAAAAAAAAGTTCACATGGGCCTGACGGTGATGATATATTATATATTATAAGGCACCTTTACGGGTGGTTATTCATACAATTAAAAACCATAACAGTGCAAATACAAACACCAGAAATACTTCCTGTAATCTGACCATTCCACAATTAAGATGACTGTTTATATAGTTAAATATAAGCAAATAGAAGTGTTTTTGTTGTGAAATTGCAAAACGCCGTAGCAAATAGCATTTCCTCCCATGTTTGGACAGTGGGTAAAACCACATCCCTTTGTCATGTGGTGAGAGCTACATTTACTCAGCTGCTCAGCCAGATGCTGCTGTGGAGTTCACACAACTTGTAGCCCATCTTTGCAGACAGAAGGAGCTTCTTTGTGCATACAGTATTATAAACATATTTCATTACTTGCAGCTGTGGGGTATATTTGTAAAAGCCATCTCGTTTGTGAAATAAACATAAGGTAAGCACTGCCATCTAGTGGTTCTCAGTATGAAATCCAGCCAATGTTTCTGAAAAACTTATGTTTACAAGTAAAGGAAAGAATACATTTTATTACACATAAAAAAAATTAAAAACACATTTGACAGATTGCGTATTTAGTAAAACACACTCAAATGACATTATTTAGGCTGATTAAAATTATAAATTGACTACATGTTTACCAATGACGCATCACATTTATGATCAACACTTCATCAGGTCCTGTATAAAACACTTTATTCCTTCTTTTCACTTGTTGCTAAAATAGACCAAAGTTCTGTTTAAAGAGAAAGGAAAAGCCAAAAGGAACCAAGGGGAGTCTTGTAGGGAAGCTCATGTTTCCCAGGAGAGGTCGTCTTGTTTCAGGCTGTTTCTGAACTTCTTGGTCTCTTGAAGAAGCTGCAGGTTACTGTGAGCGGTCATAGTTTTCTTTCCCTTCTGTTTGGCCTTAAGAAGAGAAGGGACAGGTGGTTTGGTCCCACTCAGCTTCTTGGCTGTGTGTTCCTCAGCAGATGGCTGGTTCTGAGTCAATTTATGGACCTGCACAGCAGCAGAAGACAGAACAGATCAGTTTTCTGCACCTATCAACGCAATTTGTGCAGAAATTAGTGGACACTACAACTACAACTATTTACAAAGTTACCATATGACGGAATGAACTGTACTATTCACCTTATAATCAAACCTATATGTTGGGGGGGGCAGCAAGATGATTCACTTACTGTCTGCTGGTGTTTGCGGAGCTTAGTGATCTGAACTCCTTTCTCCTCCATCCTGGCCACCAGCCTCTCCAGTTCCTGCTGTAGGTCCTCCTTCTTATGCCGATCTGTGGCTGCATCAATCTGATGCACCAGCTCCTGATGCTCACTGACAAAAGCAACAACACGGGATATGGATGCAGATTATTAAATATGAAAGGAAAACTTCAGTGAGGCACTAAAAAGACGCTTACTCACAAGCTCATCTGTCCAAGCTCGTCCTGCAGAGCCAATAGCAGGTCAGACAGCGAGCTCAGTGACTGGTCTACCTGCTCAGGCAGGCTGTCAGACTTCTTAGAAGCAGAAGAAAAAGGGGGGAACTCCTTCTGGAGGTTTTTCTTGGCTCCAGGCCTGTGTAGAGCACTCATGCGCTCACAAAGCTGGGGCTGGTGGTGCTTCATCATATGAAGGATACTTTGCACGTTAGCATGGACCGAATGACTTGGGCTTATTGACTGTGACAAATAGGGAGAAAACAAAATCAATTAGAACGCGAAAGCACTAGATGATATGGTTAATATAAACACGTAAATAGTTAATGAGGTTTTTAGGGTTACCACAAAGCATATGAGCTGACATACCGTTCCTGCAACAAAGGGCATTTTTGTGTGTCTTGGGCTGCTTGTTGATGTCAGTTGATTCTGTTTAGAAGTTTTCTGACAAACAAAAGAGCAGTTATCATGACTGTACACTGACTATAAATATATTTTTTTATAAATTAAACACAAGAATGTAATCAGCTTTGTCTTCAACGACCCCACCATGCTCATCTTTTTCCCCTTCTTCGGCTTTATTTCCTCAGTGGGTGGCATGGTAAGTTGAAGGTTGTTTTCAAACTCTCTCTGTAGCTGTCAATGTTGGAAATAATAGGTTAAAGTTGGGCTCATTTCTGTTTTTCTTTAATGAAATATATTTTGAAATAGCTTCTTTTCCACATTATTGTGAAATGTGTGTATGTTAGGATAACAATTAAATCACAATGTGGATTCTTGTGTCACTGTGACTGACCTCATCTGCCTTATCCTGCACAAGTTTACGCTCATGCTCTTCTTTCAGTAGTTTTTGCTCCAGAATGGCCAGCTTCATCTGAAACCAAAATTGCTTTGAACTAATGAGCTCATAATTCAACTTGTGGGGATTAATATTCAGATTAATTAACTGGAAAAACGAAATTACCTCTGCCAGGGCTTGAGTTCTGCTGAGCTTGTGACACTCAGATTCAAGTTTCTCCAACTTCTCCTGCTGAGTTTGGGTGTTTGAGCAGCTTGGCTGCTGGTTCTGCAGTGAAGCCTGGTGGGGACATAAACAGAGATTATATGAAAGTTTAGGAACATATATTTATACCACTAACAGTCCATCCAGAAATTCTAGGAAGTAAAGGAGCACATGATAAATAGAGCTCAGATACTTTTAGATACTCATGTACTTTTATAGATAGATTTGTTAATGAATTATTCTTTTGGTTTGCAGACTTCAACTACCTGATTCTCCATCAGAGTGTTCCTTTCCTTCTTAGCATTTTCAACCATCTTCCTCATGTAGTCCAGCTGCTTCTCAAGAACCTTACAGCGAGCTTCTGCAGACTGCAGCTTTGAGTCCAGCTCTGGTATCATAAACACAGACACAACAATTAGAAAATTTGTATAAAAAAATAATAAACTCTACACTATTCTTATAAGATCTTGGTCAAGTGCACTTTGTACCTTCCATCACTTACCTGCCCTGCCAGAGTTATATGTCTCAGGCGCACTGGCTGCTGGTTGACTGGGCGTCATGCTAGGCACTGCAACCTGCTTATGTTTCTGAACATCATGAGAGAACTGCTGGAAGCTCTTCTCTGCTTGCTTTCTTTCCAGCTCCAACCGCCTTATTTTCTCCTGGAGGGTCTTCAGTGCATCAACAACAGCTGGGAACGAGTTAGCAAGAACAGAAAAGCAGTCATGGGAAATACAACAACAGGTGGCCAAAACAAAAACATTGAATGAGCCAACAAAGCCTGCCATAACGCCTGCACCATACCTTTGCTGTCGATATTAGGTTTGGTCTGAGATTCCAGGAGGCTGGGGATCTGAGGGTTAGATCCAGCTGCAGAGAAGTCAAGTTGTCTTGGTACTTTTAGGATCCTGTCTGGAGGCTGGTAATAGCTCCCAATGTAACTGTTTTTGGAGGGCGAGTCCGAAACCTACAGACAAAAGGAGGGTGCAAAGAAAGGTTAAATTCATTATAATGCAATTTGGTAGACTACAAAATTAAAACATATTAATTAAATATGGGTTGTATAGGGAGCCGCGGCGGCATAGTGGTTAGCGCTGTTACCCCACAAAAAGAAGTGGAGTTTGTATGTCCTCCCCGTGCCTGTGTGGGTTTCCTCCCACCGTCCAAAGACATCACGTTTGGGTTAACTGGTGACTCTACATTGTCTGTAGGTCTGAGTGTGAGTAGTTGTTGTTCTCTGTCTGTTTCTGTGTGTTGGCCCTGTGATGGACTGGTGACCTGTCCAGGGTGACCCCCCCCCCCCCCCCTCACCCAATGCGAGCTGGGATTGGCTGCAGCACCCCCCGTGATCCAGAAATGGATAAGCGGTAGAAGATAGATGAATGAATGAATGAATGGATGGATGGATGGATGAATGGGTAGTACAGATCTGGAACCGAAAGATTTTAAATTTCCAACATTATGCAAAGAAAAACAAAGAATCCCAGGAAGCCTGACATCCGCGGATCTTGGGGAAGACAAGTTCTGGTTATTTCCAGGAAACTCATTTGAAATGATTGACCGATTTTGTGATGGTAAATGATCTGACGATCTTTAGACCTTAACCGGTTAATCATCAATTCCTCTCGGTTTGCCAACTTTCTGCAGCAAAGAGTCTGCTTTGAAACCAGAAGCATCGTGAAGCTGTTAAAAGCTGCAGAGAATCCAACAGCGACAACGACTCGTTACCACAAAATACAAGACGGTTTATTTACGAATGCCGTCCAACTAGCCTGCTATCTATTGTTAGCATCGATCAGAGCCGTCGACACAGTTTTTGCAACCGCCCTCACCAGGGTCAAGTCAGATAAACAACACAAAACAAACAGCACAGCTCATTGAGATAACCGAGCAGCAAGCCTCCATTTAACAAAAGTAAACAACATCTGAGCTAAAGCGTTAGCCGCAGGAAGTGTTACCTGGTCGTACAAAGTCTCCATGACGTGGCCAAACTTGTTTAGAAACCAATCGTACGGTTATATTTACTACTATTTATTACCAGACTGCTTTTATTAGCTGTGGAAGATTTAAATATAGCTGACTTCTTCGAGCGACTCAGTCATCCTGTCAACTGCAGGCAGTCCGGACTTTTTAAATTTCCCTCCTCCTCTCCGCCGGCTGACTGCAGTTCCGCCTCAGCTACACAACCAGAGACACAAACAAACATCTGTCCACCTCGAATGGCTCATATAACACAAAAAAGGGCAATATTTTACATTTCTCCTGCTCAGGCATGTGCAATAATAAGCCTGCGCTCAATCTAAACTAGATTTTGGCAAAATAAAATGTAAATTGAAGAGTAGGCTATTTCTCCACAAGACCATCACCAAAAAGTGATGTGCTTTATTTGAAATGCTCACTGTGTTTAGTAACTAAGATAAACACTTAGAGTCACAGTGTGTAAATACATTTGTATATAGTGTATTTTTTATTTAGTATTTTATTTTTAAGGAAACATAAATAAAGTACATTTAAATGAAAATGCTATATATTATGAAAGCAATTTTAATGGTTACACATTTACAATGTCAACTTTACGTCGTTGACGTGCAATGAAAAATAAAGAATAAACATTTTCCAAATCTCATTCTTTACGGCATGTAAAGCTGTAACATCATTTCTGTTTGAAAAACCTGTCGCGTCCATTACTGGACCAGTTTTCATGACGAAAATGATCAATCATGTGATCTGCAGAAACGCCAAAGAACGTCATATAACTGACCTTTGTGATGATGGTTTATTCTAATCATTTACGCTAATACAGGTAAGCACAGAGTTTACAGCTGGACAATTTATCACAAAAATGGGCCACCTGGTAAATATTTGCCAAGACAGTGTGTCTGCAGTGTGACGGCTGTGCTGCACTGAGCAACACATGCTTTGGCATTTTCTCCACATTCATACATAAAAACACGTCTTTGTCCCTGAAAGAGCACAACAAAACAACAACGTGAACGTTTTCTAGATAATTTAATATATTGACGTTGAAATATATATATATATATATATTATATGTATATTTCTTTTTTTAATTGAATTGATCACAAACACACAAAACAGTCATACAACATTCCCCCTTTCGTTTGCCCTCCGTTTGTTTTGCTGCACTGCTGTTTCACTTGTTTCTGACAAACAAGCGAAAAGGGAGGGGGCGGGGGCTGCTGCTGACGAAGTGCCTTATGGGAGGTGTAGTTCTGAAGCGCAGCGGGTCAAAACACACAGCGAGCGAACTCCAACAAAGCCCATCCCCCCCAACTCCCCTCCAACCAATGAGAAGTCAGGATCAGCTAGACCCCGCCTTAGAATGCCCACGGCCGGCGCTGATTGGCCCGCCCGGTGTGACAATCAAACGTTTTCCCCCTGAAGTTGTTGCCTCCTGTCGCTTGTAGTCCGGAGCTGGCTGCTGGTCCGGTCTGCGTCGAGTTCCTGCAGCAGAGACCTGCACCGAACAATGCGAATAAAGTGAGTATTTGACAGTGACACGTTTGGTTTGTGGTGCTCGGTGACAAGTGTTGTGTTTGGCTGCGGTTGTGTTGTCTTTGTTAACGGGCAGTGTGACGCCGAAGGAAGGCAGCGGCAGATTGAATGGAGCTCATTAACGAACCAGCTGCGTATTTTGGCGATTTCTAATCAAGGCACGTCTGATGTTTAAATCAAAGGAGTCACTTTCAAATATTGGCGTTTCATTAATGTTTGCTAAAACAACAAAACTTGAGGTGGTATATTCTGGAGGTATGTCATTTATTTATTTTTTTTTATGGAAACTGGAAATATATGAAGTATCAATATGATTTTAGAAATATAAGGCTAAATAGATTTCCAGTGTGATCTGGGTTTAAAAGCCAGCTCTGATATAGAGACCGGATGATTTTTCAGTACGACCAATAACTGAGAGTTAAAATTTGTACTGGCCAATGTTTTAGGTTATAAACGCTTTGCATTTAGACATCAAATCCAATAAATTTGTTATTGAAGACCTATGAGTGAAGTCATGCACTGAAGTGCATTGGGTTATACTATTCCACGTGACAAGGTTTGTTAGCCTTCATTTGCATGCCATTTGAATATTATACAACTGTTTTTTAGGCCATTGTAACAGCAGTGTAAATCAAGTAGTTTGATTTCTTATAAGCAGCATTGCATATTTATAAAATTTTGCGTCATAGTGAAAAGACACCATGCATTGTTTAGTAGCCAATTTAATTTCCTGCCTTTATTGATATTAAGGAAGTTTTATCTCAATGCTTATCAATGATGTTAAAAAAAAAAAGGTGCAGTAAAGGAGGACTGTATTAGAGCGACGTTAACTGCCAATATGTCAGTCTTGGTATGTTAACAGTTAAGAAATGCTTACTTTGGTTTAAAGCAATTTGGAAACAGATTATTCAAATGTGAGATTTCTCACTCATGATGTATCTTGGTTGTAGTTAGAAAAACAAATGTAAGTGATCGTTGCCAAGGTTATGTTTGTGTCCAAAGCAGTAATTTAATTTTTTGAAACACCCAAATGTCAAAATTAGTATCTCTCTCTTTCTAGACCCTGTAATGCTGTATTAGATATAGATGTAGATGTAGATACTGCCTGCCATAACATGCAGGCAACCACCCAGCATTCTCAACTACTATAATGAAAGGCTATTTGTTGAGCACACAATGCTGTTGTGACATAAAACTGGTCTGTGCTGTGTTATTTGTTGTGCAGTCTCTTGTGAGATGGCACAAACATTAATCCAACATCAAAAGATGGAAGTGCAGGACCAGGAGTCTCTGGGGAGATGGGATGGTCTTGGCAGCCGGGATGCAAGCTCCAGAACTGAGGCCATGGAGAACATATGCCAGGAGGTCATGAGGAAAGTGGAAGCTATTGGACCCATAACAGCATCGGTCCCCTCGTCCCCGGCCCTGGGAAGCCTCCCAAATAGTGATCTGAATGACATCCTCGCTCATATGCTGATGCTCTCCAAACGGTGTCCCTTCCAAGATGTCAGGGAGCAAAGCATTCAGCTTCTGCAGGCTGTTCAGGTAGGAGATTTATATTATCTAAAATAAGGCCATGATGAGTTCTTTTTTTTAAGTCCAGCAATAAGCTGCACCATGCTGTCATATAGCCCCCCATTTTGGTATTGCTCTGTTGCCATCTGCTCCTCTCCTCACCTTTTCATAAGTATTGCAAACACTGCGTGTTGAGTCAGAGCCTTGCTAAAAGCAATAAACGTTTTGTCAAGGGGATTTAAGTCAATGATGCGACGTGACACACTTAAATATAGCAAGAACAAGGATTTACCAATCTGACTGTTTGACCATAGCAGAGAAGGCCAAGAGTTTGGCTGTACCACTGATAAACAAAAACACCAACTTTCTCATTTATTATATTGTGCTGTCAAATTCTGTAAAACAAAAAACAATGTGTGGAAGTGAAAATCAAGCTTTTTTTTTTCTTTTTATTCATACAAACTCAGAATGATTTCTATCACTGCACTGTGTCTATTTTCAGAAACTTGTTGATGTTTTTATTGTACTTGGTAACACCCTCCCTCATCAACATCATGCCTCGATGACACCCAACCTTTCCAATGTGATATTTTTTTTTTTTTTTTTTTTTGTCTGTGTTCATAAACCGATTCACCAAATGATAGTAGTGATGTCTTTGAGGTCACTTATTAATCAGTGTTGGGGTGTAACATCAGGCTGGGGGCTGGATGAAGGGGAAAAATTGTACTTTAGCATTTGCTGAAATAAACAATACATTTATATCAGTCAAAATCAGTGCCAATGCTTTCAGTACACAATTTGTTGTTGTTGTTGTTGTTATTGTGGATGTTGTTGGTTAAAATTTGAATTCACATCACATCCTGTACTGCTGGCAAATCTTTTTGGATTATATTGAACTAATTTAATTTTTACCAATTACATTTGACAATATTTACTGATACAGAACCAAATGTTGGCTTTATCCTAATTTTAGTATGGTCTTAGCTGTGGACTGGTCCACGTAAATGACTCCTTTTGATAACAAATACATAAGACGACAGGCCTGACATGTTGTTGTTCTGAGGAACTGGACTGTTTACTGTGGTATTAATGCCTTTTTGTGTGGAAGTATTCTTGGATGATGGAGGAGTGGGGCAGAGGGAGATGAGAGAGCGGAAAAAGCTGTTTTGAGGGTTTAGTTGTGCACCATGGTACACGCTGTCTGGAATTTTTGAATTATGCTAAGCTGCATTTGCCGAAGACTTGCCAAAGGGTGCATTTATGAACCCAGTGTTGAAGCTCATGTTCTGGTCCCATGGTTGAAGACTGCCCCTCCACACACACACACACACATACACACCTTTCTCACGTTGGCAAGATGGAAGGGGCTTCTGTGGGGCTCAGACAGACCTCTAATTCCAGCAGATCCGCTGATTAAAGACAAAATCTTTGAAAGCACAGACAGTCCCTTCCTCATGCCGATTTTCCCCCCTCCCCTCTAGAAGAGGAAGGCCTCCTGCTCTGTGAGAATAATGTCCCTTCATGCCCCTGTGACTCAAGATTTGGCCGGGACAATGTTTTTGCTGGTATGGTGGCCCAGCCTAATTTATATTTTGAGCATTTTATCTCAAAATAAATTGAAAGAAAGTGAATCCAATAAATTTATTAAAAAGGAATACATGTTAGATAAATAAGCTCACAAGTGGACACAAGTGTTTTTTTTTTTTTTTTTTTGTTTTGTTTTGTTTTTTTTTCCCCCTCCTTCAAAAAAATTACACACTTTGGTTTTATGAGGTGTTGGGTAGAGAGGGTTAGGGTAGCTGCCCCCCCCCCCCCATTTCAAGCACATTAGCATCCATCGATTCCTTTAATACAAGTGTACAGTTTATAGATGGATAACCTTTTTATTTTTTTCAGTTTTTGCTCCTGCTGTTGTGTGGGGTTTTTTTTTTTTTTTTTATATATTTTTTTTTTATTTTATTAATCCGGTAAGCACATGGCATAATAGATTCAATAACATGCCTCATCAGACCTTCCTTTGTCCGTACAGTTACCCGCCTGCCTCTTTATGCAATCTGAGTGGTTGTTTGTTTTTCGAGACCTCCTGTGAATGTGCAGGACAAGCTGTGATCGCAGTTAGAAGAACAGGCTTGTGGCTTAGTGAATCCTAGAGGTTAAAGGTTATGGGGTCACAGTTGAAAATAGGGTTCCATGTGAGCAGGGAGGGGTCGGGTTCCCATAAGGCGTCCCTGCGTAGGGGTCTGTAAGGGTCAATGTGCAAGGTTCACAATGGATTATCCATCCAAACCTGCAAGAGTGCTCAACATAAGCAGATGCTGTTAGGAGGTAATCCTGGGGTTTGTGAAGGCTGTCTACCTTGTTGAGGTTTATCGATCTGATGCATATAGGAACATGGGATAATGATGGTGCAGATAAATGCAAATACACACAGACGTGTATGTATTTGTGTGCACAAATGAAGGAAGACAATAGTGTTTGTTCTGAGTTGATGAAAGAGGTGGGCAGAATCCGTTGGCCAGCTTGCTCTCCGTTCACCATGTTCCCTCACTGGATGAAAGAAGCCCAGTCTTGGGCAGTTGGATGGAGAGAGACAGGGGATTCTTTGTGTTATGTAATTTCTGCATTGTGCTAACTCTTTACGCTAACTTGAATTAAGCGCTCCTCTCAAAAGATCAACCTGTTCTTGTGCTGGCCAGATTCCAGAGCCCCTGCCCGTGTCTGCAGCCTACAGGGATAAAATGATATAAAGAATGCACAGCAAATACCAAGTGGATTTGATGTCTCTGGGAATTTAGCCCAGCCCAACTCAGAACATGTTATCAACTGACAGTATTTGCTTCCAAGACTCATTAGAAAATGACATAATGGAAATAATTGTCATGGCCACTATCTCAGCATCTTTCCTGTTCTTACCTTTTTTCCTAATGACCCAATATGCTTGCAATTTGCTGTCACAATGCAATCACAATTTGAATGCACTGATACTGTTTTATTTATATATAAAATAGATGTAGATGGCAGATAAAATCTTTGTCCCATGGGATTTATATGGTGTGCTCTCTTTAAATCTGCTTGTCAAGATTGAAATATGTAGGGCTGGAGAATTGCAGTCATAAATTACAGTGCTCTAGAACAATGTTTTTGCTTGGTAGCTTGCGTGGAAATTTTAATGATAATTTTGAATGAGTTTTCTGTCTCTCGGCTTGTTGTCTGTATACACTTGTGTCAGTGGTGGCATTGCAAGCTACATAAACACAACTTGTTAACCTTGACGGAAAGAAGTGTGGACAGAAGCATTACTGCTCTACTGAGAAGGAAAAGTCAAAGTCCACCTGTGAACTGTGGCCTAGTTCAAATCTATTTTTCTCACTGTCGCAGTGACAGGAAGTTCTCTCCGTGTGCTTTTTATAGTGTGTGTGTTGTGTGTGTAATTGCCTGTCTCTTTGTGATTGTATTATGTGTTTAAGTGCATGCCTTCAGTTCTCCTGGGGCTACCTCTGCTCATTGTGTAAATAAAATAAAGACCCATGGAGAGAGAACCTTGTGGTCTGGACAGATATGCTGGATTATGGGTGATCTACACTCGAACCAGGTCAGACAAATTGCATGGTGGGGGGGGGAGTGAAAGCAGCAGCAGGCAGCGACCTTTGGCACAGTAACTGTACAGTGAAAGGCTCCGTGGACATGATAGAAAAATAAAGCTGTGGATTTCCAGCTGCCAGCAAGCTGGGTACAGTGATGGGACAGTGAAGAGTGGGTGTGTGCGTACTGGAAATGCCTTTGTGCACAGTGTGCATTCTTACTAAGCTACATGAAGCTTTATGCTAGAAACATATCATTGCCACTTATGGCTTGATTTTAACTAAGGTGAAAGTGGTGATACCTGCTGTGATTTTATAACTGCATATACTGAGCTTTTTTGTTATCTTGAAGAATAAGGAGTGTGATTATTGTCCTTCCCAGCTGTTTTTCTGTTGCCATCCCAAGCCTTTTGGCATTCTCTGTAATTGGGTGTTATTAACCTTTATCTGACTATAAAGACTGATAAAACCTCAGATGGGCTGTATAACAAGGGTTTAAAACCTTAAATCATGAATGTAACTTATCAATAAATAGGTTCCCATTTAGTTATTCCCGTTTCTATTTGTGTTGTTCAATTAGTTCTATAAACAGAGGTGGGGGTTTGATTTCCAGACAAACAGCTTCCCTACCTTTCACCCCAGCATATTAAAAACCAATTCTAACATTGTAGGAAAGCATATGAACAAGCTTCCACTTTGATCCTACAACACAGAGACAGACCCCCAGCTTCTAGCCGGTGCTGCATGCTGAGGGGCGGGGGAGGTAAATGTGGGAAGTGGGCAACTAGGTCAGTGTCAATCCTGTTCTAAGCCTGAATAAATGATAAAATAATCACCATTTCCTTCTTCACTAGTACATGCAAGTGCAAAATTTGGGTTTGGGTTTTTTTTTTTGGTTTTGTTTTGTTTTAATTTGCTCAGTGTATGCATCTTTAATTTTCCTTGTGAAGGCTGTTCCACTAAAGCATGTAAAAGCTCTGAGGGAGGGATGGGATAGTGTCGGATATGGGCTTCTGCATAGTGTAAGTAGTCGTCATGGTACCAGTGGCATGAGGTGCAATGATGGGGTGGGTTGTTGGCACCGTTACTTGGGGGATGGGGATGCGGGTTCATCTGCGATTATTTCTGGCCATGCTATTCAGGGAGAGAGAGGGAGAGAGAGGGAGAGAGGGAGAGAGAGAGAGAGAGAGAGAGAGAGAGAGAGAGAGAGAGAGAGAGAGAGAGAGAGAGAGATCCTGAAAAAATTAAGAAAGGGTGCAAATGATGGAGGGTGGAACAAAAACTGTCTTTTCCTCTTCAGTCACCATCCTGCAGTGGAAAACTACTAGCACCCCACAACTACAAGCCCTGCTCTCCAGAACCCGAGCACTGAGAGGCTCAAAACCTGAATAATTTCCTTCCTGTCTAGAACCAAAGGCGGCATGGAATAGCTTTAATCGAGGCCAACCAGATGAAAGCCCCAAGTAGATGATACTGTTCAGTGTAACACGTCGATAATCCTGCTATGTTATCCTTTCAATAAGACTGTCACTCAAGCTAAGATCTGTGAGTTTCACCAAGGCCAGCAATTGTTTCTCATCTGATCAGATGTATTTTTCAAGTATTGGCTTGTTTCATCCACACGCCCTGAGACCATGGAAGGAGGAGGTGAATGTGGGGATAGTGGAAAGGGAAGATGTGAGCCAGCAGACAACAGCAACAAAGTACTGCAGCAGGAGACGGGAGCTCTTTGAAGGAAGAACAGAAAAGGCAGATGAATAAAAGAGCTGTAGACCTTGGCTATCATATCAGTGTGTGACAATAACAACAGCCATGTTCTTCTGCTCTTCATTCAACCTTCAACCTCAGTGCAGGATTTACTGAGCTGCTCTGATCAGGAGATTGAAGAAGACAGGCATATCACATGCTATTGAGTAAACAAGGCTCCCCACCTTTTCCATAATTTGATATTTATAATTTGCATATGGAATTACACTGCACAAATTATTTAAGTTTTGCCTTCTGCTGCTTCCTTGGTGCTTTTTTTTTTTTTATTATTTTTTTTTCCTTGAGTACTCTTGCCTCTCACAACTGTTTCCTCACTTGGTTTAATGTTTCCAATAAAAAATGAACCTTATGTAACTGTTGCAGCCAGAAGTCACTCTGTGTCCAAATGTCAGCGAAATCACGTTGTAGCTGCTTTTCCACAGGGATAACAGCAATGTTTTTTTCAGCGCTGTAGACACCTTTTCACATCTGTACAGCTGTTCCATTAATCTCTAAATCGCCATTGAATCAACATTGCATAGTGTGCTGTACGCTTAAAGATCCCAGAACATGCAGACAGAAGGGCCTGTCAGGCAGAGGGTTTGAAAACCACTCCTTTTTAATGCATTTCTGTTTATGTGAACTTTTCAAAACTCGCAATCTGACATTCACACTTACTTCATGTAGTGTTCAGTGCAGCCGAGCTGTCTGGAGGTGAGAAACTATGATGGGCAGAAGAACAGCTAATTACTCATTGTATTGTGGTTGTATTTCAGTCTTAGGAACTAGTTCTTTTTAAAGAATAAGAAATTTCAGAACCAGATTTATGATTTTCTTCGGCCTTTGTTTTGTATAAATCATCTCCTGCTAATGGTGAGGCTATTGACAACCTTAGATGAGAACTAGAAGTATTCGGTTACATACACATTCACACAAACCAGCAAAATATATCTTGCTGACATAAAAGTGACTGCATGTCACCCCACTTGGCCCCTGCACCCAGACACTTTCATCCATCGAGCTGAATGCCATCTGTTCAGGATTAATTTGATTGAATTCATTAATGAATGATGAAGGTAATTGTCCAGGGGAAAAAGTATTTGAACAAATCAATACGTGCCTTTTATCCTCCGCTTCTTGCTTTTTAATGCTCTGCCTTTTACTAGATGAAATAGAATGGGCCATTGAGTGGTTTTATCATTCACACACCATATTGAGGGATGGAAGTAGCTGTAGGTCACATGTATGGACAGATGGGGGCGCTCTGTACCAGGCTTTGACCTGCTTTTGCCCTCGTCTCAAGTTGCTGGATGGGAATTTTCCATGCACAAGTCTCACTGCAAGAAATACTCCGCATGATTTTAATTTTCTGCCTTTTCCCTGGTTGCCAGGCATTGTGTGTGTGTGTGTGTCAGACTTAATACATGTATATAAGTTTATCTATATGTGTCTGAATAGTCTCTCTATTTCTTTGTGTTGTATCTTGAGAGATTTATAGCCACGAGCTTGCAGGATTTAGAGACATTGGTGGATCAGGTCACAAAGCATGAATAGCCCGATGGCTGCGGTCCAGGCCTCAGTCTGAGGTAGCCCCTATTAGGATACAAACCACACAGGCTCAACACCAGGCTTAACCACCCTAAATACACAAACAAAATATTAGTGACACTTGCTTGCTAGAAAACATTGTGCAACCACTGAAATGGAGCATAAGCTCAGTTGAAAGCTTTAGATCTTTAATGATTTAACTTATTACCTATCACTTCAGAATAACAAAGATTCAAAGTTAATATTTCCTCAGACTAACATACAGGTCAATGAATGTCACTCCGTACATTTGTGTCTAGAGTTCTGTATGACTCAAAAGCCACATACTAACCTTTTTGTCTTAAAGGGAAAACATTACGCGCACACATACATGTAAATTGCTTTACAGGATCTCAGATATTCAATCCTGCAACGACCCCACACTTTGAGACATGAACTTCGCTGTGTCAGCACCTGATGGATTGTTTACCTCACGCCAACCTATGCAGGCATCGTGTGGTGCTGCTCACCAAATGGTGTTGCTGTAAGCGTTGCCTGATGGCTTAGACCTGGATCTGATGTTGTTTCTGTGTGTCTCGTATTGTTTCAGGCCCAGAGTAGAGTGGTGGAGGGTATTGTGTTCTCTTCTCGGGGGCATTGTCTGGGCTGATGTATGTGTGCTTGTTTATATTACAGGCCAGTTTGTCAGGACGGTGACAGTTTCACGCTACGGGACCTTTGCGTTCCCACAGTTGTTCACCTCTGACCTGAACTCTTTTACTCCAAAGCCAGGCCTAAAGTGTGTGGGTGTGGGTGTGGGTGTGTGGTAGAGAACTGGAGAGTGAGAGTGTGTGTGATTGACAGGTAGTGTTTGTAAAAACTTCATAAGGGGGTTTTGTTCAGTGTTTACTTAGTTTGAAAATGCGCCTAAAGGTTCAAGGTTATATCGTGTCCTCCACAAACGTACAAAGCGAGTCAAAAGAAACAGAAAATGAAGAATCTGGAATTAGCTGCACACTGCTCATCTGCTTTGGCTTGTAGAAGAAATTCTTTGTCCTTCCAAATCCATTTTGTGTCAAGCAAATCTGCAAATAACAAAAAACACACAAATAATATATTGTTCAGATTGCAGCACTTTACAGCCACTACTACAAATGTATCCATTATCCATTATCAGTGAATCAGTAAATGGTGTTAACACTGGACCCCCCATAGGATTAAATCTGCACAGTATTAGCCATCTGGATAAATCTGGAAGTCTACCGAAGTACTTGTCTGCATGTTTATGTCCAAGGTAAGTATGTGTGTGCAAGTGTGTGTGTGCAAGTGTGTGTGTGTTTTAATTTGGTCACTTCAGACACCCGTGTCTTGTGTCTTAACTAAAAGAAGACTCACATGTCAAAGAGGAAATGCTGATGTTCCCTTTTTTTTGTTTAACAGTTCAACGGTTTTAAAGTTCACAACTGAATAAAGAACGGAAATTTCAGCCCAGAGGTGTAAGACAAGAGTTATTTATCCTCCTAATGCTCGCACACTTGTACTACATGTCCCAACACAGTTGTTGGAAGAAATGCCATTAGAGCACAATGTCATCCTTCACACCTTTTGGGTTTATTAGACCCCGACTTCATCAGCCATCCACCCTGACAGGCAGGCACTAATGCCCACGCATGCACACACTCTTGAGATGCTCTGATAGCACATTACCTTCCACTGTTTTATTGCATCATCTGTCAGTGTAGTTCGTGTAAGCATTTTTGCCATACTTAGGGGACTTGTTTTTCAGTTCTCTGTATGCTGGTTGCTAAATACGTTGCGCAGCTTTTAGGCTTGTTGGCCAGGGGTCTGTAAGCTGAGTCTCTCTAACTCATAAACCTTGCAGTAAAAACCCAGTGCCTTGTTGTTTTCACCAAAAGTCAAAGTTTTTCCCTCCATTTGAATTAGTCCAGATGTTTAGGAGAATGCAATAGACTCAGTCAACGGTGAATGGATGACACATTTCTTCCGTCTGAACCTGGATTGGAAATGCAGTTTTGACACAAAACAGCTTGTTTCACAATGAACAACACTTTTTATGGATTGTCAATGTCCAGTGAAGCTGTATTTAGGTTACTATGGACTGAGCACATGTACTAAAATATCTTTACATACATTCAGCAATTCTTCAGACGTCATGTTGCGTCCCTCACTGGGGGATCCTGACAATGAACTCACCAGCCAGTTTACTGACAGCTGAGCGATGTCATTTACATTATCTTTGAAAAGGTATTTGAATCAGTGTCTTGCTTTAAATCAGTATTTCTTTTTCCCTTTTTAGATGATTGAAAATCTAACTCATTTTAGTGTTTTCATTCAGACACCTTTCTGTTGCCTGAAGAATAATTTCAGTCTTTTTTTGGCTTAAGGTTGTATCTCTTCCTAAAGTATGTTGTGTTTTTATACCTTACTGCAATCGCTTGTGTTTACAGGTTGAAACAGATGTGCATTTAGATGTTTTGTCACCTGCTTGAGATGGAGAAGCCATGAAGGCTGGTGGATGATTTATAGCCTCAGTTCTGAGACTCTCATGGGTCCTTCAGAGGACTACAGAGGGTCTGCAGCAAAATTGGAACTGTAATTCAACAGAAATGATCCCCATTACAAGATGATTAAAAATAACTGTCGAAGTAATGGGCCGACCAAGAAGAAAATTATCTCTATTTTCGGATTAATCTTTACCTTATGGGTCCTGTGGCAAATTACAAGAAAATTCAAACAAACAAAAATGTGGGTGTGTATAGAAACTTGGCTGTTAATATGGCCCTGCAGGCTCTCGTACATCAGATAATGCCCAACAGTCCACAAAGTCTTGACCAGAGCATTTCGACAAGGGCCTGTTGGCTTACTGTGAGCTTACTGTATGTCTCTGTGCTGATGGCGATTAAAAGTAATTATCAGCCCCTCAGTGGAAATACCAAGTGTAATCTCAGAGGCCAAAGAGCGCATTAGACAGAGATCTAAACAAGTAGAAATCTTTGGAAACAATGCAATCCATTGTTTAATGAGCAAGCGGAAGACGTTGGAATGAAGTAGGTGAATTAACTGGTACAGTGAGCTACAGAAAAAAAGATGCCTAAAGCTAACAGTAAATAAGGGAAAGGATTTTTTTTTTTTTTTGTTCAAATCTGTTGTGGATGTCATTTTTGTTTTTGTCTGTTTTGTTTGCAACTGAAGGTCAAGCAGGAGTGGCAAAATTGTCACATTGGACAACAATGAAAATTAGTCCATGGCTTTATAGAAATTTTTTTTTTTTTTTTAATCTATAAACTGTATACTATATATGTTTTGTATGTGTGTTTTATGTTGTGTCATTAAAAACTAATTAAGACGAGTAGATAACAAATTAGCAAACATAGCATTTGACAGACTTAATTTGGGGAGAACAAAGAAATATTCTACTTATTAAGACAGTATAAGTTTGGTAGAGGGGCATGCTGAGAATAAAAGACAAGTATTAGGCATTTTTAAAGGTCTTTCTCTGGCATTCACTGCGACTAGAAGTCCAAGAATAGCAGGGGTTGAGTTTGGATAAGCTCTTGAGAGAGCAGAAGTATCTAGGCCACAGGGAGATCGATTGGGAGAGACAAAAACAAATTCTCTAACTGGTTCCTCAATGGTCTTTTCTGGACATTTGCCATGCCCTGTCTCTCCCTCTGTAGGTTTCTTGGCATCCAGTGATGTAGCACTAAACTGTCTGAGGCCCTTTGGAAACCATCCATGTAAAGGTTGGCAACAGCCCAACGCAAAATATTCACAAACCCTCGAGCCACTCACTCACTGCCTTTTTTTTTTTTTTTTTTTTTTCTTCTTCTTAAATCCCTCCCTCTTATTTTATTTAAGTATAACGTCCTGATAAATATCTGTAAGCCCTGGATGAACATCAGCTTTCACCAGCATCAAAACTCACTCTCAAAGATGGAGAGGAGGAGTCCATATCTGCTGTGGGGCCCTAAGAGCTTATTCGGACAAGAGCTCCCCCAGGGCATCAATCAACGACATGCCTTCAGGCATTCATTGGTTTGTTTAGAGGGAGTGTCGGTGGCCCATTGGCTCGCTTCTCGTCACTTGACGTCAGGAAAGAGATGGGAAGGAAGGAACTCTATAAGGACCCCATGCATAAATTTTAAACTGTGCCCGGCTTGATGTGACGTCAGGAGAGAAAGCAAACAAGTGATGTTTGGGAACTTGTATAACATATTTCCTTTTTGCTGAAGAAATCCAGTTACAAGTCAAGTTGAGTTTGTCAGAAGCAGCTGTAGCCCTGATACCATAGTCTGTATTAAAAGGCTTCAAAAACAGATAGACTAAGCTGAGCAGGCAGAGAATTTGGTGAATAGATAAGCCATTCATTCCTATTCTTTGCATACTATATAATTAACATGTTTAGTATGTCTATATATTTTAGGCCATGAAGCATGTCAACACAAAAACGGTCAGTCAGTTGGCTGTGTTTGCTTATCTTCATCCAGACATGGCTGGTTTGAGGAATAATCCTGACCACTCTGTTTGTTGCCAATTATGTGTGTGTGCTTGCATACAAGGCCAATTGATACTAAGCCACGCAATGTTTTGTGGTCATGTGTTAAGTCAGGAGTACTTAAAACTGTATGTATTTTTAATGTCTGCTTCTAATTTGATAACTCGTGTACAGTTGGAGTATTATTGTAATGCATTTTTGACAGACAGATTTGCTAACAAGATGATGGAAACTTGTGCAGATTTTTTTTCAACAGTCTGTTAAAAAGTTAGTGCTAGAAGTGGTGAGTAGCTCTGTATTGATGAATTGATATTTTGGTTGAGACTTACTGTAATCATGGTCCAAGATGGATACATAAGATCTAATTTAACACAAATATTGATGTAGAAGACACAAACGCTGCCTTTTCCCAGTTTCTAAATGTTCCGATTATGCTGCTCTCCTGACGGTGTAAATGAAAAGGCGTTGATTTTAACACTGTTGGAAACAGCATTTAAAAGCTGTTTCCAGTTAAACAGTAAAAATGGACAGTCATAACAAATATATGGTACTACGTATAATGATATTAGAAAATATGTCTGTCAATAAAAACATGCATACTAAAGTTATGGCATTAGCAGCATTTGGCGAGTTCATTGTCTGGATTGTCTTATTGACTTATTTTAAACACTGCTCACCCTGTAAGGAAGGCATCCGGAGGAAAAGGCACAAGCAATGATATTTTAATAAAACATGAGGCTTCACAGATGTTACATTGTTTTGATGATGTACCACATTTTTGTACTTTGGTAACTACTGCCAAGGATATGTTGGTGGTTACAAAGCAGCAGATTCACAAGAGAATTAGAGGAGTCTGGAGAGTTTGTTTTCCCACACAATACTTTTCTTCTCATATTTAAGGAGGCCAAAAAAAAAAATGTTTAACTCAAAAGTAAGGTGTTAGTCAAACTTTATTAAAGAGAAAAATCTGCATGAGAATAATCATTACTGCAAATAGAAACACATCATGGACATGTTATGCGTCATTAACACCAATTATTGTGGGTCAAAGCTTGTTTTGTTTGCTTTGTTCAGGCAGTGACTTAGCTTGTCTTTCGTCACACACAAATATGGGTCAGCATACGAGTGAAGAAGGAAAAAAACTGTTTAACCAGGGCCCTGCTGTGAAATATCACAAGTGCCTGCGTGTTTCTGAATGCAGGTGTATGAAGGTGACTATTCAGCTGAGATGTTCATCCAAACATGCTGTCATCACTCCCTCCCCTGTCTCTAAAGTTAACAAAAGATGGTGATATTTGTGACATATCTTAGTCCACGCACACTTCTGATTTAAAGTACTCACAGCACAATGATACTTTTTGATAGATGGACACACCTCATTATCACCCGCCGATGTCACATGGGCTATGAAAAGTTGCACTCCTCTTGATAAAGGCTGTATTTGCTCAAGATTTCTCTTGTGAGATGTTACAGGTTGGCAGTTACTAACAGTGGCCTGACTACTGGATTGTGCAATATAGCCTCATTGAATCAATGTGGCTTTCAGAGGGAAGAGATAGGAAAAAAACAAGACTGTTCTTCTAGATTGTCTTAGATTCTCTGTCTTAAGACAGCAGTACATATGTTTAATCCACGTTTAATCTAGTTTTTGATAGACGAATATCTTTATTTAAAAGGGCAAACTGCTTTTCAGTCACAGTCAGCTTGCTTTGTGCTGATTCTGATATGGGAAGTGCAAATTCGTCCATGTTTGTGTTGTGCTGTTGACTGGTTTGACAGGTATCCTATTTATACAGAAAAGGACACCTTGACAGAGAGTTAGCCCTTTTGCCAGCTCCACACCCTCCTGATCAGGTATAGGCAGTAACTTTTGTGTGCGTGTGTGCGCGTATGTGCACACATGTAAAGGAGGAGGAGAGAGGATGTGAATGTTTATGTACAAGAAACAAAGTGTGTGTGTGTGAGTGTGAAAGAGAGGGCAGGAGAGAGAGAGATAGAGATAAGTGAGTGCTGTGTATGTTGCTGGTAAAACAAAGTGTGTGCGCGCACTGCGCTCTCACATAGACACAGACATACACTCGTGAAATCAAGATTAGCCCCCACCTAAATGTAGGGAAGCACCCGGAGCCCATTAATGCTTGACCTGACCTCCTCTTTATTTCTTCCATCCATCACTCTGAAGACTCGGAGAAAACACAGAGCAGCAAAACAACAACTGCCGTTAACAGAAGGAGACGGCTGCTCCCCACAACTGCGCTGATTGGCCCAGAGCCACAGCTTTAATGGGCTGCTATTGGCTTAGAGGAGGCACACCTCTTGAATCTGTTTATGCGCAGCCAGAAAGAAAGGGGGTGTTTGGAGGGGGGGTTGGGGTGGGGTGTGTTTGTGATAGGTTTGGCAGCGTGGTAGAGTGTGACTGTGGAGAGGGGAAGGGATTCAGGAGCAGGGAGGGTGTGGGGGAGGGGTTTCAGGAAAACTTTGGAAAACATCCATTGGAGCTTGTTCAAAAACTTCTAGGAAACTAGGATGTTTGTTTGCTCTTCTGTGTGTGCGTGTGTGTGTGTGTGTGTTGTGGAGGGGGGGTTAAAATCACAACCACACGAAACTAATTTAGTCAGCACCATTTATGTGCTGGCAGCACTTCCCGGGGAGCCAGCCCAACAAATACATGTAAGCTTTTTTTCAGGTAGAAGAAAATCGACATCTTTATCTGCTGTAATCACACATCTGTGGTCAGGCCTGCCCTCACATGTTATACCACCACCATTTTATCATCAACAACAGCTCTGTCACTCGTGCTTTACATATTTGACACACACGAGCGCCGTCTCGCTGGTGTAGCATTCATCTCACTCATCACATGTGACATACTGTACGTGATGAATAGCCAGCAGAAAGTGTATGGGTAAGGTTGGGTTTGCGACATGAGGGTGGTCTGTTTTGTGGAGAGCTGTTGTTTTCTAATCAGATACCAAAGGGGTAAAAGGACCTTGTGATGTTTGCCACAGATTAGATGGGGAGGGGAGAAGAAAAAAAAAATTAGCCGCATTTTTTTTTTTTTTTTTTTTGGAGGTTAATGGTCAGCCACACACTGTATCTAAGAAAGTATATAACATACATACTTTATGATGCAGAATAGCTTTGCACATTGCAATTTTAATAATTGTGGTTACATTTAAAATAAAAACCTTTTCTCTAAAATATCAGTCGGACATTAGATGCTCTAAGAGTATTGTTTGCCATACTGACGCTACGAAGCAAAATGGAAAGTACCAAAACTTTGCACTCAGCTCTGGAAATCACGCAGGGAAGGTGGTTGTAGTTGTAAGAATAATATATTGCATTTACTGACATTACTGAGATTTTGCTTGATTACTGAATAGTTTTGTCTAATGACTAGAAATGTTGAAAAGATGTTTCCTATTTCTGTTTTGTTTTTTGTTTGTTTTTAAGACCACACAATTTAATTTAAACTGGTGAGCACAAAAATATGTGATGTCACCCCCCTCTCATATGAATGTATTTGGGTAATGCACTAAAGGCTGTTTAGATTACTGTCTCAGGACTGGCTGAGGCCAAAGGTACTGTAGATGTCATAGTTTTTGTAATGTGTTTGAGGTGATTTGCGTTAGGCCTCTGTGTGTTTGTGCGAGAATGGAGGTGGGTGTGTGTGTGTGTTTATTAGCTGGGAAAAGGCCAGAAATTTGTCCTGGTCATGAAAGTTGAAATTATTAGTGTCATCCACTCCTTGTTTACCATCTCACAGTGTGCCTGTGTCTGAGGAACAGTGTCTTGGAGTCCTCAGAAGCATTAGTGACCCCGTGGTTGGCCTGAGGGGAAAAAAGAGGGGTTACTTCTTTTCATCCAGTATATTCTCCCGGGCGTCATGTGACAAAAGCAAGGGAGAGTCCATTAACTCGTACAGATGTAAAGCATGTTGTTACCCCACTCGACCTCCCCCTTTACTCCACCTCGACCCTCTTCTAATGCCACATCTGTTAGGCTTTTATCTGCTCTCTTGTAGATGTTCAGGGGGCAGCACAAATCAGAAGAGTGTTAGACAGAAGGTAACATGGATGGAAAGAGTTGATATTTAAAAGAGTCAACTGATTAGAGCCACAGTAATAGACACTGCTTGTCTAAGGCATGCAAGCTATTTGGCTGCCCAAGTTCATGGTGTGTCAAACGCTTTCATGAGTAGGTACAGAAGAGTTAGGCAGTACCTTTTACTGCTGTTTTATATTCAAATAGTGACAAAAGCTTTGCACACCGAATGCATTGCCGTAGGTGACTTCTTGGTTTTGAAAAGGAAAAAAGTGATTGTTGTACTGAGTATCGCCCTGAATACTGCCCCGTGTCAGCATGTTCAGCTGTTGACACGGCCTCGGAGCTCGACAGGCCTGCATTGCTTGGCATTGCTTCACATGATTGGAGAACTGCTGTGCCTTGGTTTAGGCTTTTTTAACGTTAAGGGACGTCCAATTAAAGATCAGTAACCTTATATTTTACCTTGTTCCATGGTTTTACTGTAGTTTCCTTCAGTCAGTTGCTAACTTTGACATGTTAGATGCACTGCTTTAACCCAGATTAATCAACACACAAGTAACACCATCATGTTTTTTGTGTGTGTGGTTGGCAAAAGACTGGTGGTTTACTTTTTCACTCAACCACTTGTCACCGCCTGGAGCAAACCGCTGAAGGCTGTTTTTGCTGAGAGTTACATGTTTGGGCATGCTGTGTAAAGATATTTCATGCGTCTGATTTTCACGTCACATGGCAACACAGTCACCATAAGAAAGTACTTAAGAGCTCATAGATGTATTGTTTTGCTGTGCAGGGTATTGGCCTCCAAATCAGGACTCTGGCCTTTTCACATAGCTTGTCAAATAGCCACAAAGTGCCTGTGGAGGTAAATAAATAAATCAGCTGTTGAACATACAGCCTCGGTTTTTATGGGTACAGAATGTACATGGATGTTCCTCCCCCATCTTTATGGATGTTCTCCCCATCTCCAGGTCAGTTTACTCAGAGTTGAAAGGTCACAGCACTTAACAGGCAGGTGCATGCGTTAGTCACCATTACATGCACATAAAAATGTGCGTGTAAACAGACACACAGCTTGTTTCATCTAACTGGTGAGCCATTCATGAAGCTGTCGTGCAGCAAATTTGTGTAAAATGTTCAGTCATTTGGCCAAATTGCTCCCTTATGTGTGTGAATGTGCAAGTGTCTCTGTGATGGAAAAAGCTATTTGGATCGCACAACACAACATAGGATGCATGACAGGCAGAGCATTTGTGTTATTGTTACTGCATGTCTGTGTGTGCGAATGGGACAGATTTGTTTGGACTGTATGGCTCTATGCCGTGTGTGGTGTATGTTTTGGCTGGAGCCCACAGTCCTCACTGGTTCAAACTAGTTTGTGTGTCATTGTGGGGTATGTGGCTGTGGCCTTGCCGCACAAAGCCACTTGTAATAACAGAGGGGTTTGCTCTTCACCAAAGCTGGTAGTTAATGAAGTGAGATGTCGTGATACACGCAAACCAGTTCACTTCTAAGCTCACTGTCGATGCCAAACTGCTCCTCTTTCCAGCGTCACTACTTCACAGAGCACACAGAGAGCAAGGCCGAGAGAATACAGAGCCGTGAATAAGTGTTCAACAATTACACAAATAAACAGAAAAGACAGCTGTGTGAGTGGGAGGGAAAAAGAAGACACATTGATTTAAAGAGGAAGACTGATACCAAAAAGGTTGTGAGGGAAAGTTTGTGCGTTTTTCACAGGAAGCAGGGCTGACAGTCTGCTACCCAACACAGGAAGTAGACAGAGTGGGTAAGAGGTTGTCTGAGCCCACAGGGGGAAATTTCTCCAAGGTTTCGGCAGCTGTGTGTGATAGCTACTGTAACCTGTATTTACACGTTAAACCTTAAACTGAATAGAAATGCATTTTCTAACAACTGAGAGCAGAGTTTAAGTCCTGCACTAATGTCAAAATATGGTATTATTTCCATAGATAAAACAGCTGTATAATGCCTTTGCTGTCCCCAATGACAGGTTTTTCAAGTATTCATAATTACACAACTTGGATTTGGAAATGAACTGTGAACATGAAACTTGTGCTGCAAACTGGGCATTTATCAAACACGTGATGTTTATCAGGTATGGCATGGTGTTGGTGCAGTGTTTGGCAGTGATACCTCACAGCAATCAGTGGGTTCAAACTCTGTGTGGAAATGCCACAGGAGCAGGTCAACTGGTGACATAAAGTTGTAAGTGTGAATGCTGAATGTATATCTATTTGTTACATATTATAAATCTGTATATGTGTAACTGCTCTTACCATCTGTCAGCTTGGATTGGCTTCAGTGCTGTGCAACCCTGTATGGAGAAGTGATATAGAAAATCGATGGACCGTCTGTAATATCTGAAAGATACTATCAACTCTATTCAATGCCAAATCCTAAACAATAAAAAAAGGCTCTTAACTCTTCAAATGAGTTGATATTCTTTGTGCCTCACAGCTCATATATATATAAAATCTTTATCTGCGGATGTTTCTGTGTTTCTTTCATGGCTTGGATATTTAAATATCTTATTTCACACATCAAACTGACACTCTCACTGTATTAGTTTCACTCTTGCTTCATCTTTTTCACACCAAGCTGACCGACCCGCCACCTGAGACACTTTTTTTTTTTTTTCTCTTTGTTCTTCCTCACATATACCGATGAACACTTTGGGATACACACACACACTGATAGTGAGTAAGGTCAGCTTGTTATTGTAGGCAGCCGGTGGAGAGGGCTGTCCTGTCCAAACAGGCCAAACGCTGAGGTAGCAGAGCTGTGAGGGGCAGAGAGAATAGGCGG
The DNA here is from genome assembly GCF_900963305.1 of Echeneis naucrates. Taxonomy (NCBI): domain Eukaryota; kingdom Metazoa; phylum Chordata; class Actinopteri; order Carangiformes; family Echeneidae; genus Echeneis; species Echeneis naucrates. Next base: position 5,821,539 of record NC_042534.1, read on the forward strand.
AGTGGTGTGACCACCAGCTAATCCTCTGCCTGGGGGGGGGGGTTCTCAGGTATGGGACATGGATAAGGGCCAATGAGTTCTTCCTCATTAACCTCAAATGGTAGGCGCAGCTAGATGTATACATAGAAAGCCACGTGCAAGGATGTATGTATAAACATAAATACATGCTTGCTGGGAGTTTTGTTACAACATGAAGGCAACAGACAAACCTGACCTGCTCCACCACCTGCTGAGTTCGTCAGTATGAGCTATGATGCTGCTTACTTCTCATACTTCTACTTTCTTGTTGACAGACACCCGTAACACTGTCTAAAATCCGTTGCAGTGAATTTAATTTACTCTGAACAGGTCCTAACAAATGCAGCCTCGGTTAAAGTAAATGTCAAGTAACACTGTATTATGATTTGAGCATGAAGCAGTTCTATCAAGCCATAAATCATGACGCACCACAATTAAGCTGCATAGATGCCAAACATTTGGTTAAAGGTAATTAGAGGATGAGTCATCCTATTTAATTGTGGTATGGCACATAATATCTAAAGATTTCTTATGCTGACTGTCACATATCCCCAAAGCAATTACTATTTGTTTTATGGTTCACTTTCATTGCAAAAAATAAAACCTGCAGTTACACAATCTCATTATGAGATTTCATGTAGAAGCATATAAACTAATTTTGTCACGTTTCCTTACAATGTTCAGAAGGTTTAGAGAGAAACATACTGACCAAAAGTAATAACCAGTAAAATCAGTATATAAACTCATATATTCCAGTAATAGGAAAAGTGAAGTCAAAACCTTCCTAATGTTTGACACAGATTTCCACAAACTTGTGTTGAAAGCTTTGATATATCTTCAGGATAACATTTATAGGTGCCAGCATGCAGGATAAATTGTATTCCTGGGGTAAATGACCCAAGGTGTAACCTGCCGAGGGTCATGTGACCTCCTCTTGACCTCAGCTCTCCAGTGTTATGTAACCCAGGGGTAACGGTGATGGCTGAAGGGGGTTTATTTTGATCGTCTGACGCTCCTGTGTGGCATTCTTCACAGGCCTCATTGAAATGTCCTCCAGTTTATGTTTTTGTGCTTCCTCTTAACAAACACATTTGAGGCAGGAAAATACACACACGCACAGTGCCGCATCTCAACTACTGAAAACATACTGGATATTGATATTATAGTGGGAGCAGTCAAAATACATGGAGAAGGAAGAGGAAAAGTCCAGTAACCAAACAAAGTGGAGCCGCCTAACAGAAGCACTGGGCAGTGGGAACTGCGTGCCTGTGCAATGTTGTGTTTTTCCTTTTTCTTTTTTTTTTTTTTCTTACATTGACAGATGGGTCTCTTTTTTTTGTTTTGTTTTTTTTTTCTTTGTCAGTGTCAGCAGCTTTGCTTTCTGTAGTCTCCATAAGGAAGAGAAGAGGAAGATAGGAAGAGATTGAGTTTGAGGGAAAGAAGAATAGGCAGGTCGGGGTCGGGTCAGTTTGTGAGATGACTGAGGTGAGGTAATGGTGGGAATTGAAGGAGGAAAAAAACACGTGCACATATGGAGATGCTGAATAGACAATGAAAAGACAGAGCAAGAGAGAATAGAGTGGGAGCGGCTACTTTGGCAGATAGCCTGTGCAGCTGTTGTAGACAAGGCAGCAAAGATCAGGAAAACATTAGCCACAGAGATACACGGACACCTTCACTGTCCTATCAGTGTGTGTGCGCGCGCGCACACACACACACACACACGCACGCCTAGACATGCATGTTCATTTTAAAGACCTGCCTTGTTTGACATTAGGTGCTTGTTTTTGTCTTCTGTGCTCTCAAAGACGTTTTCATCCACACATAGTTTAGGTGTAAACAGCTCTCAGTGGAAACTTTTACAGCATGCTCCGAGTATAAATGTTCTTATTATAATTTATTATTTTTTCACTTTCTGTTTTTCCTCAAGTAGCAGTTACATCTGAGAGGTTACATGGCTTGTAATGACTTCAAAGCCGAATATGTCCTCATAGATACTCGGCTTATTTCACGTCTAAGTTAATATAATAATCCTAACACATCAGCCAACTTTCTCAGCGTCTCATGCAATTTAGTTTCACACAAATGCTTTTTTTGGACACATTGCTTTTGGTTGTTCTGTCAAAGTATGAGGAACTTAAGATGTCTGTTTTTCATGTGTATCATTCCATTTCTTTTTCTTTTTTTATTTTTTAGACAATCCACATCTCATCACTGTGAGTAGCAGACACATATATGGTGACAGTTTGAGCGTGATATTATCCATCCACAAGGCAGCCAAGCACTTTAAATTCTTATGACATAATTTGCAATCTGACATATTTTTTGAACCACCTAAGATGTCTTGTCAGTTGAAGTAAGTCTTAAAACTGTTGCATAACTCCATGTTGTGCGATCATTCACACCGTGCTCATCAGACGGCTGCTTCTAGCTTTGCTCAGCAGTACATTTACACAGTACACAGTACAGTACAGTACATTTGGCATGAAGGTGCAGAGGCCCCTGCTTATATCTACAAATAATGAGATGTTGATTTGTTTCTGAGAAGCTAACTCATTATCATTATTAATTGTTGTGCTAAGGACACCAGGTGAAAAAAGGTGACTCACACACACAAACACACATTCACACATAGTATGCACAAACGCATGTTCACACGAAGACCGTGCCCTGAGGGGACACAATGTTCTGTTGACCCCGTAGTCAGAGGACAGCAAGAGGAATATTGGGAATAGCTATGGCGACATGTCCATTAACATACCTGTGAGAAACAGCATCCTACCTAGACCCCAGACAACCATTTTCTGTGTGTGTGTGTGTGTGTGTGTGTGTGTGTGTGTGTGTGTGTGTCTGTGTGTGTGTGTGTGTGTGTGTGCTCTGTGCTCTGTGCTCTGTGCTCTGCCGACATGCATTGTATGCTGCAGGTTATTGTGGAGGATCTCCAGACAGATGTATATGTAGTGTCTGTCTGGTCAGGCTTTGAAAATGCAAATCTAAAAAACAAAACACAGGAAAATAAACACTAATTGTAATAAAGACTATCGGTTCAGAACCAGATATTAGCTAGGAGCCTAATATCGGTGTATCATTTTTAATGAAATATATTTAAATGTTTTTGCTGTCAACATACTGTGAATATTGTGAATATTGAACAAGAAACCAGGAGATTTTTTTTAAACTGTAGAGAAGAAGATATTGGATCTATTGGCTGGTTTTCTTTTCTTGGGAATTATTTTTGTCACTGTCAGGAAAAACACCTCACATGACCCAAGACAATCTGGCAGAATGTCACACCTTCATGCAAAGATCTGCTGCAGTAATTTGATAATGAAAATAATGAACTTCAAATTTCTGAACACTTTAAATATATCTAGCAGTCAGTCATGCTTTTAACCAAAGCTCATGCTGCTTTAACTCTCTGAGCATGTGTGTGTGTGTCTGTGTCCTGTCAAGTCCTCTTTTCCTGGCTGCTTCCTGTTCAGATCCAGGGGTGTGTTCCACTTCCTTCCTGTGCTGCCACAATCTTGGTCAGGCTTCCTTAATGTCTCCCAACTTTGCAAAATCTGCTGTGTATGAGCATGTTTTTTGGCTTGTATCTTTACTGTGTACCCAAGTATTCATCCAGCATGTGCTTGTGCAGGTGCGGATGAGAGTGCACATGGAAAATGAGACAGTGCAACTTTCTGCTGTGTTTTGATGATGTGATCCACAGCCCTGACACCTCTGCGGTCACAAGCCGATAAGGCACGAAGTCGTTTTCCCACACAGTGACGACAGCGCTTGTGAAAATCCAGTCACAAACCAGCCTGTCTCCATTCACTTTGAATTTTTATCTCGCTTCAGCTAGTGTTTCTTTCTGTTCAACCTCCTCCATCAGTCCCACCTGACGACACTTTGTCCTACGGCACCGATACTGGGAGAGACACGACAGGGTCAAATCTGCTGGCTCAGACACAGCAATAAAAAAAAAAAAGAAAAAAAAAAAAAGGAAAACGCAAACAAGAAGGTCATATTTTTGTGGTTAGGACTTCTCCATCACTGATGAAACATCACTTTTCTTGCAACACAGAGGAATGTTTCTGCTTTCCATCTGCTTGCTGTTGTTTTGACCCTTAAAATCTTATTATTGGCTTCTTGTTTTTCTGTTGGTTAAAAGCCTATTTTGCGCTTTCTGTAATCTATATAAAGAACACAAACTATATGTTTGTCTTGGTTTAGCTTTGCACTCGTATTGTGAAAAACATCTCTGCAGTTTGAGTATACTGATGACTGTTCAGTCATGTTTTTCCTATATCTGTCAACAAACGGTCAAAAAATGTGTTGTGATTTTGATCAATGAGAAAATGGCCAGGCAGTGAGGCATTTGTAACTGATTAGTCTGGATAAACCTTTGAAACAGTCAGTACCGTGCTGATAAATTAAGTATTTTAATCCCAAATGAAATAGACACAACAAAGTAATTTGAGCCATAGATCAAAATATAACTTCTATGACCAGTGGTCAGACTGTGAGACATAAATGAAGTCAGATTCAACACACTGAGATAAATTTTATTCTTTGACCTACTAGGGGAAAAAAAAACACAGCAGGTAGTTTGAATACTCCACTTCAATGAAAAAAATCTCATTGTCTGCCATTTGCTGGTTAGATAGAGATTTATTTTGTGTGGTTTGTCACTCAAACAAATGCAGGCTGCTGCTGAAAAGTGGGAACCAAAGCAGTAAGCTGAAAGAAGCTCTAAAGCTCTTGAGACTAACTCCTGAGCTGCAGGGCGTCCCTCCCTGATCTACAAACACTGCATTGATTATAACTGACTCTGTAGTAGAGTTTGTTTTTATTTTTGGGATAGAGGCTTTTATTTAAGGTGGATGCTGACAGTGAAGTGGAGTATCACAGGCAAAGCGCTGGTCAGGTTGCTGTATGTTGACCCTCTGGGAGCTGCTCTGGCCTGTAGCCTCTCTGACTTCCAGGGACCGTTTTCATGTATGCATGTGGCTACTGCAGTAACCCTGGGGTCATCTGATTAGAGGACATGTTGCCTTATCTTAGCCTGTGACAAAGTCTACTCCTCTCGTGAAGCTCTTTGGAAATACTGACTTCACACTCCCAACACAGACAATCGCGCAAAGATAGCTGGTAAATTTAGGGCACAACAGATGTCCTACATGTCAGAGCTGAAACAAACATCAGTCTCTTTATACGCTTCTGTGTTAAAGTCAATTGTTTGCCTGAACATGGAAAATCAAGTGCTGACCAGAGCCAAAATAAAAAACAGGAAGAATACAGAATAATTCCTAAAAACAGATGCCTTGACAGCAGTCAGGAGATAAAAACAGAAATATAGTTGTCATGCGCCATGTAACAGACAATGCATGCCATGCGTTGCTGCTGCAAATACTATTAAAACGTTCTCAAATCTGTCTAGACCCACAGACAGTCTGACTTAGGCACAGATCATGACACGATGGGCCCCAGAACACAGATAACCTCTCAAAATATCATCCAGAAGAAGTGCTGATTGCATCAACACTCCTGATCAAACACCTCTCCCCCACCTCACAGTCCAAACTTTGCTTCTGAATATCTCAACTACCGCCCGTCTCATTTACTTTCAAACAAAACAACTTGCACAACCCCACTTAAGAGCAAACGTTCTCCTACACAGGCCACAAAACGCCAAACAATCCCCCAATGAAAGGCCTCTGTCTGGCAATAAAAAGAAAACACAATCTGTCTTCAGATGGAAAAGCACTTTTGAAGCAGCCAGTGTTCTTCAGCATTCACAGAAAACAGTGTGAAAACATATTTGCCTCCTCCGTCCGCAATTGTTTCCATGCTAGACAATTGATTCTTCTGCAGGAGTGTCGCCGTGGGTACAAGCCTGGACTTCACAGGGCAGCTATTAGCTGTAGCTATTGAAGTAAGAGAAGCTGCAATGATTGTGGCGTTAAACCACAGATTCAAGAAGTAGAATGATGCAAAAAGCCGAGCAGTGGGGTCAGTGACTACAGGGCCTACTATAACTGGGCTGTCTTCGTGGCAGGGGGCTGCAGAGCTGTATAGAAGGGGCCCTGTTTTCCATCTGTGCTGTTCATACTCGCAGTTCTTCTGCAGGCAGGCTGTCAGTATGTGGAACAGCCGTGAAGGGCCTTGGCTCAGGGCTCACTTTTTTTTTTTTTTTTCTTTTCTTTTTTCACATTGCTGACGAATTTGCAGGAGCTTGAGCTGTAGCATCTGTTGCTTTGAGGGGGCCTGCTATTTATCAAACTGAAGCTGAGTCTGCTGGGAGCCCAAAGGGAAAGAAACACGACTGACTATATAGGTTAACCCCCAACCCCCCCACTTTTTTTTTTTTTTTTACTCCAGCTCTCTGTTGCTTTGCTCTCTGTCTGAAGACATGCTATTCAGAGCTGTAACTAAGAAGGGAGTATAGAGGGGATACCACACAGGGGCGGGGGGCAATAGGCTGTGGCTTAAAATATTTTCTTTCAGTCTCTACAGTGTCATTGTTAAATGTATGAAAGAAAATTGACTGCTTGATGCAAGAATTTGGCAGCTGATGTTGTTTTTCAAAACTCTGCTGAAATAGCTGAGCATTGGAGTACAGATGGGCCCTTGGCTTTTCAGGAATCCAAATGCATTTTCTTGGAAAGACCATTTAGGGCAGGAAAAAAAAAAGATTACAGTATGTGCCGGGGATAAAACCGGTCAAAAACAGTTTTGTTTTGTTTTTCTTTTGTTTTCTGTCTATTTCAGTCGACTTGCAGAAGCCCACGAGACATGACAAGTTAGGCACCAACTGCAGTAATTCCTCACCTTCTAGACAATGAGCTATGTGCTCGCGCTCAAACACACACATGGCCCGAGCTGTTTCACTGTGGGATGACTCAGGTGTGCTGTGAATCCTGCTTTGACCACATTCTTCTGAACTGTCCCGCTGACAGAAACATGGCTCAGGGAGCATTGCTTTGAGGCACTGATAAAAGGCACGAGGGAAACAAATTAACAAAGAGAGGAAGAACAAAGCGGGAGATGAATAGTGAAGGAGAATGATGGGTATTGATTGACAGAGAAGTAAACAGCTCCTCAGGCAGAGTAGTCCAGACCGAGAGACTGCGTGAAAGCAAAATGAGGTTATGTGTCCAATCAATGCATTTACAATATTTCCCCCACACCCAATGGCCAACTTACTCGACAACAGGTCAACTTTTTCTCTGCCTGTCTTTACTGTCTTCCCCTGTCTCCCTGTCCCACTTTCCCTTTTCGCTCGATCAATTTCTCTTCCCCTTGCAGTTCCTTGACCTCTCTCCCACTCTCTCACCTCCGCTCTCTCTCTCTCTCTCTCTCTCTCTCTCATACCTCCACTGTGATGTAACGCTTTCAAACAAACATGTTTTCTTGAAGGAGGCACACTCTGCTGCACACACAGAGGCTCCATTCATACAAAGCATTATATTTTTGCACAAGGACTCCAAATAGCTCACATGGCTTTCTTGCATATACCAGCCTGCTGTCCTTTATTTATATAAGATGACTCTTGTTATGGTTTTGTCTGCCCCAAAACATGCCTCCTGACACGATACAAAAATTGAAGACAGAAAAAAAAATGCAGGGTGGTTGTTTTTTGCTCCATTATAACAGGCAGGGATGAGGAAAGAACATAAACATTTCTTTAAAGGGCGCTCTCAGTTGGGTGGACACCCCCCCCCCAATTCACTCACATGCACGCTCACACATGCACACTGTCCAATCAAAACTTTCTTGCTGAGAGCCAGCAACTGGCCAACAGGATATGAAACCTTCCTCTGTTCTGTGTGTTTTTTGTTTTTTTTTTTTTTCTTCTTCACATTAGAGATGACCTTTCCCCTACTTCGCCCTTTCTACATTTAACTTCACTCTCTGTCCGTTGCCTGCACTTTTCTTCCATGTTTGTGGTTTACCCAACATGGTTTGGTTGACTTTCTGAGCCTGTGGTATTAATTTCAACCATGACTGTAGGCTGTTCCCTCTAGTGTGCCTTTCACTCATTACATCTGGGCCCGGTAAATTTTCCATTTCTGAGCTGTGACTCTGTGCCGACTTACTGATAATCAGTGTCCAGCTCATTTGCTTTATGGGTTATGGCTGATTCATTCCCTTGTACTTGGTTAAAGGTGTTCGCTTGGAGGCGGTGGCCACTCTGCTGAGCCACCCCCCCTCCGCCGTCTCTCCTGACTGGTGTTAGTGGAAGGGAAGATGACCATCTGCTGCCCCAGTTGCCCAGTGACTGGACAACAGCCTTCTCTTATGGCACAGTTCCACTGTCCATTGTCTGCTTCAGGTTGTTGAGATTGTGTGTGTGCGTGTGTTTGGGTGTGTGGAAACCATCTCGCTGTATTCAACATGTTAGAGGGCCATAGAGAACTTGCCTTTTATGTGTGAGCGTTGAAGTTTCTCTTGATGAGAGTGAGTTTGAGTCTGTGCGCACACCTTCATATATTTCATGTGTCTTTGTGTGCATGTCAGCCTCAAGGAGAGCCAAGTATTGTGCGAAGCTTTCCTGTGGGAGTCCCGGAGAGAACGCAACCTCGACCAGCAGGACAGTGTGCAGTGAGAGCTGACTCTGCCTTGCAGGCGGGTTAGTGGAGGGTCAGACATTTATAGGCAACAGGCCAAAAACTTAGCTCCTGTGCATCAAGTGAATAGATTTCCTCTCCAGACATGTTTTCATGAGCTCACAGACACTGATGGTCACTACTGCTATGGCCCAAACAAGGCCATCATCGGCCATGTCTTGTTTATAATTTTGAGAAATTTTAAGCATCAGTAGCTCCAACAGGAGACTTTTTTTCCATTACTTTAAAACAGATTATAAGAGAAGGCACTTTTTTATGTACCGTTTCTTCCTGTCTCGATTCATTATGCAAAAATGTATGGCCTCCTTGTTCTTGTGCCATATTTACCAAAAAAACATGACAGTGGTGTCTGTTCTCAGATAACTCTCATCAAGAAATCCATCAAGCATTACTCAGAATGTCAAACTATTTATTTAAAATAGTTCATTTTAGTTAATTTATTGAACTTAACTCTGGGCTAGTTAGCTTATTAATTTTGGACAAAGTTATTTTTTTTTTTTAATAATTACCACTCAACTAAAGTGAAAAGACTTTCAGGAGTAGTCAGCAGCTGATTTGCCACCATCTTCACCCATAAGCCCGTCTTGGCCGTGCTGTTGTAGCACAGCATTTGGAGTCTCAGCAGGACGTGAACTGACAGACACACGGTGCTCCAGGTGAGCACACCCTGTGGAGATGAGAGGAGGTTTTCATGTTCTACTGTTTATATTTTGTTGTTCAGAAATTAATACTGAAAGATCTGCTGTGGCTAACCAACAGTAAAAAAAAAAATACATTAAAAAAATACTTTGTGGGAATATTAAACAGAACCCACTTTGTGGAGAAAAGAAATACACACACTCAGAAAGTAAATAATCTGTTATTATCTATTTATTTATTTCTGAGTGAGTCAGATTCTGTTTCCATTTCTGTCTGTCTTGTGTTGGTCTCTTTCCTGTTTCACGCCCTGCTGCCTGCTCTCTCTGACATACAGGTGATGCAGGATTGTACGTCGCTCAGTTACTCATTATTCCTCATCCAGTGCTGTCAGTAAACTGCCTCGTCGTTCTCTGCTCACATTGGCTGGCGAACAGCAACAATCTGAGAACTTTTCCTCCCAGGCATTTAGCTGGGAGAAAGGCCTTTTTTCTTCCTTTGCTGAAAGACTGCGCTGAGCACTGTTTTTTTTTTTTTTTTTTTTTTTTTTCATTGACACTTAAAACACATGCTACATACCAGACACTTTTTATGGATGACAAAATTGAGTGATGCCAAATGCTTGTGGGGTTCAAAATGTCATTAGTCTCCACTAATTCAGTTTCATTAGCTTTAAATCCTGAATTTAGCTGTTATTGCATAATGACATAGTGTAAAAGCTGAGGGAATATAGCTTTGACAATACTCCTGAGGAAAGCAAAGGGATCTGGGAGATTTGCAAATTGGATCTGATCCATGCTGCTTTGGGTTTATAGGTGTGTGTGTGCGTGCAAGTGTATACACGTATGTGTGGGAAACCTGATGGAAATCTGATTTGGCAGAGCCATTATCCCCTTTAGACTTCCACAGTAGGCCTACGCTGTGCTGTGGCTGCCACTAATCCTGTAATGGGCTGACTCTGCACTGAAGCCGCACAAATACTGTTCCCCTTGGTGAAAACGGTGACAGTGGGTTTGTTTCTGTTAATGCTCTCTGTGTATGTGCTCTGCATTACAGTGTGTGCACTGGTTGTGTGCTGTGTGTGCTTCTCTTCAGGTGAGTGGGCACAGATAGGTAATCTAGTGTACAGAGTCATCGATTTTTCCCACCGCACAGGAAGTGGCTGGTTATTGATTCTCTGGGACAATGATGTCACTCGAGATGGTGTTGGGTGTTTACTTATCCATGATACGGAATTAGGTGCTCTCTCTCTGCGCGCTGGTCAAATAATCCTCTCCCTCGGTCCTTTTACCTTTTATCACTCTTCTCCCATCTCTCTTTCCACCCCCTTCTTTTCATTCATTGTTAATGCCCTCTTTAACCCCAATATCCATTTTGTGTGACGTAATCCCTGACAAGGGATATCATTTCACACATTTTGCAGCATTATTGGCCTGTAACACTTTTTCCAGGAGTACATCATTTGTAGTTTTTAACCAGGATTAATCCACCCTTTCTTACAATTGCACAAAAAGTATGAAATTTGGTCATGAAGAAAAATCACTTTGTTGACTTACTAATCTAGAAGAAATGTGACACGTTAAGCATCAAACTTCCTAAAAATCCAGCAGTGGACCGTTACTTTCTGATACTGAGTCAATCTCTATCAGAGGGTGTCCTGTAACCTCTTCTTTTGTAAACGCAATGATGACGTGATGAAGCTCTTGGCACGAGATATTTATGCTAAAGCAATGCAATGCACCAACACTGAAACTTCTAAGTAACCCTTTTAAAGCTCCCTGGTTACCTGAGACAATGTTCACATACTTTAATGGAGTCTCGTCCTTTTTCCTCCTCAGTCCTTGTAAATTTAAAACACAATTTACTTGGTACAGCCACAATATCAATTTAGCAGAATTAACTAAAACGCATTTTGCAGCTACTTATCAGTTTAATAGATTCATTACTTTTTATCAGGTGTGACAGCAGTAGGACTGAAGCCAGACCTCCTGCCTTATTCAGGTTGTGTAAGACCACTGATTGCACATAAGGTCCTGCTTAACAAATATCACTAACAAATGAGGATGGAGAATCAAAATCAAAATAATCATAAGAATAATGACTTTATGATTTCAAATGGAATAATTTCCAAGCTCCATGAATACTTTCAGTGTGAACTACACTGGGCAGAAGCCATCTTATCTCTTAATTATAACCAACACATGAAAGCTGGCGAGATATTTAAATCAGACTGGAGTCCACAAGAGGAATATGAACGATTTTCAGCTGCTGGTTTGTTCTTTTCTTGGTCCCACAGGCTTGTAATTGATTAACCACAGAGTAAATATGTCTAACACTACCTGTGGCATGAGACAGAGGACCGAACACACACACACAATACAGGCACACTTTTGTTCAGGGTTATGAGGTCCATGAGGAGACAAGAACCGGCATGCACATAAATCCTACACATTAACCCAGTACATTTAAATGGGGGTTAAAAAAGTTTAAGACACATGTACTGTTCAAATAAATAACACAAAAGTGCACATTTTCCTATGAGAAAAGAAAACTGCACTATTTTCAGCAATTGTGAGTTAGTTGCTTTATACATTTAAAATAGGCATAACTTATCATTTCATATGACTTTAATTTACTTTCTGCTGGTTGAATGGACACATTTTACCCTCAGGGGAAAATGTGCCTTGGTAAGCATTTTCTGCATTTTACTTTAGACAGTTCAGACATGACCTCATGTCACATGCCTGTATTTTCATATTTGAGGAAGTCACTAGATGTAGACTCAAGAAGACAACATGCATGCACATGCACCATCACAAGAGGAACAAGCACCAACATAAATAAACTCATGGCACATGTGAGTTCGCTGTACACGTTTTCTGAACTTTGAAGTTGAACTTGTGGTGCAGAGAAGACAAATGGGACATCTGAAGGGAACTGAATTGAACAGAAGGACAAAGTGAGAGCTGGGATAGGTGAACAGTCCACGGCTGTAATCTGGACACTGAAGTGTTTTAAAATGTCCATAAACTGTGTTTCAAACTTGTATCTTTCACTCTTCATCTGGGTTTCTGAATTTTGTTGCTGTATATTTTTGGAAATGGACTTTGTCTGAGAAGTGAATCATCGTGAGTGAAGAAGGGAGATTTATGCGGTTGACCATTTGCTAAACCTCCCCGCCCTCCCTGAACTATGTGAGCAGCTGTGTCCTGCTCTTCATTTGAGTTGGGACAACTGTGACAACCCCAGCCAAAATTCCTGTGAAGATACCAGTTTTACATGGTGTCAGACATATTGGTTGAAAATAAAAACAGTGAAGCATAAATCTAAGTATGAAAGTCAAGCAGCACAACGAGATTGGAACTCAATCTCCACGTCTTGTGTATGGATCATCTGGACCCTCTTTCAGCCTTTTGTGATGCATGGAGCTTACTTACAGAATTATTGTTTTTAAATAACTCAGTTGTAAACTTAAAAAGAGCACAAGACTGTTTTCAATCAGCTGATCATACAAGTTGAAAATCAACAGTTGTCGACTAAAAACCAACTGCAGCACCAGGCTGAATTTTGGTAGATTTTTCAATGGAAAAATAGAAGAGGCAGATTTTAAACATTTTGCATTTAGACACTTGAATTTAATACCTGTGTACTTGTCGTTTGAATTTCCAAATCTGCCCTTTGCCTTTTTTTTTTTTTTTGGTTCTTAAAATTACTAGAAATGTTGTCAGTGAAGAGGGCAGAGACCGAGGTGATCCAGTTTCTACCTGATCAAACGGACAATTTATAAACGATTAAACATTAATGGGACAGCTACTGTGACGTCACACTCAAATGAGGCTGTGCAAGCTACTTTGTTCTGCCATTCAGTATCAGGGCTCATTGCCTATTAATGAAGTAACAGGACCCGGCCGAAATGGTTCTGCGGGTGATGATTTGGCCATATCACCCCCACGCCTCCTAAAGCACCGCAGTATCCCATCCCCTCTCCGACTTTGTAATCGAAATACATCCTGGTGAAGGTTATAGACAGAGGAAATGGAGAAGGACAGAAGTGAAACTGGTGTCAGGGACAGACAGGAGTACAGATTGTCAGTGCATATAGTTTCTAATCTTTGCTGAAACCACTGTGATGTTAGATCAGACTTATCAGTGCCTGATTTTGTCTGCTGTCTAAGCCGATGTACCTCACACTGGATCGCTGCTCTCAGGACTATCACACATTTTTGCTCTGTTATATAAAGAGAGGTTACTGACTCTAGTTTTCTGCATGGAAATAATAAAACTGTTTGCTAGACTCAACGGTTCATTAAGTTTTTATGGTCTTTGATTTAGAGGCACACATCTGATTACTGTTGGAGTGTTCACTGCTGTAAGCTGCTGTAATGAACTTGTTTCTCTTTGTTTTTGAGTGAATCACTGTCTTTTTTTTTTTTTTTTTTTTTTTTTTAACAGAAACAGGTGAAGGGTTGGCTCCTTACTGTGGACTTTATAATGTCCCTTAAGAATTATAGGGTGATGATCAAAACCTTCTTGGCCAGGATCCCTGCAAGATGAGTCTTTTTTTTTTTTTGCTCAGTCAGCAGAACTGAGGCCTTGTCACACTCTCTCACACACATGCACACAAAGAGAGAGAGAGAGAGAGAGACAAAGAGACAAAGAAACAGCTGTACATGCCAGGAGAAACAGAGCAGCGTCAGGCCAGAGGAGCTGTTTTCTTTGGGCCTATTAGAATATTGAAGTTGATTTAAGGTCAGCTTCGTTAGGCCTCTGTTTTTGGATAACAACGCAAAACAACTGTTGTTCAGGCAAAGCTTGGAAAACTTAGCCAGAGTGTTGTCATTTGAACTTTTGGGAGCACCTCTGGACTCCCCCCCCAGTGTTATCTACACCGTTTCCCAATGGTAAACTTTTTGACAAAGTGGGAGTCAGAGGTTGTTGTTGTAGAAATGGAGAGTATGGGAACTGAAAAGAGGACAGCTGAGGCAAATGAAAGAGTTTTTCATTGATTGGTGGTGGATGTCATATTGAGCTAAAGATAGCAGGGCAGGGTTTGGTATTTTCTGCTTTTCTATGGGATCTTTTTGCTCTGAGCCTGTTGTATTGTGACAGCTGCCCTCTCCCTGTTAGAATAACATCCCCGGGAACTCACTCTTCCTCACGTGCTCACAGGGGTTGCAGGCCAACGCCTTTCCCCCTTGATTGTCATCCGCATATAGATTATTTAGGTTATTGTATGTATGCCTGTTTATGCCTGGCAGTATAAAGTCATAAAAGAGGAGTTATCTTTTGTCCCAGATACCCCTTTTCCCCCCCGATCAGCAGGTTTTTTTTTCTCCTCCTTTTCCGTGTGCTCCCTCAGGTCTCTCCAGTTCCTCTGCGTTTCATGGAATCGCGGGAACGCTGTTTCCTCCCAATGTTGGTGTGCGCTTGTCCAGGACCCGATGGTCTGGTCTGAGGGGGGGCACGCCTCTCCTCTCAGGAAAGCCGGCGCTTGGCGAGACTACTTCACTCTGATAGTTTGCCAGAATACACACGGATCACAGAAGAGGCGACTGGGAAAAAAATCAGAAGAAAAAGGGGCCAAAAGTCAGTCAAAGAAGCTCAAGAGCCTCAGTTAATTCCCACACTGATCCGAATGCAGGCCAAGCTCAACATGAAATGAAACCTACAGTTGAAATTACACCACATCAAGCTTCATGTCTGACTCTACAGCTCGTGATTGACAGGCTCTGAAAACTGAGCGCAGTCTTGGAGGCTGGTGGCTGCTCTGTAAGATGAGAAAAATGACTGCAGGATGTGGCCTGTGGGACAGTCAAGGGTTAACCCTCCAGTGTCAGCTAAATGCTCAATGGTAGATGAGCAGCCTCGAACCCAGGGCTGTGTTTGAAGGGTTTGGTGGGGGATATCCTCTGAGTCTGCACTTTTCACTGTTTGGCTTCAACGCAAGTTTAAAACTAAACTCCCATCTGTCGAGCTGAAGCATTTAAGCATGTTCATTTACTCTTCTGCAGTTACTGGAGCTTTCACAGTCATCTGTTGACATGGAAAAAGTTCTCTCGTTGTTTTCAGAGATGAGAGTTTCTGTTGTGAGCCTCTGGGCTAAGTTGAACCATGTGGTTTTTTTGTTTGCTGTAAAGTTCGGAGACTTTTTTTTTTTTTTTTTTTTTTTGACACTTTTTGCCAAAGATCAAAGAGACAAAACTAATGGCTAAACACGAGTAAAGTGCTAAATTACTGAATTGCTTTTTAAGAAAGTAACTAGACTGGGCTCTGGTGTGAACTTCATACCTTGGAAGAACTTTTTTTTTTTTTCTTGTTTTCCTTTTCTCTTTTTCTCTGAGAAACAAGAGAGGCAGAGAGAGAGAGCGCAGAAGATTGGTTCCTGTCGCTGTTGTTCTGCCCCGTGATTGGAGGAAGCCTGTTGCTATGCTTATGCCAGTGTTTGCGAGCTTTCTGCTTCCTCTCGTCTGCACACTGATAGGTCAGGTTTGCACTGGTCTGGTGGACTTCTGCCACTTGTTGAACATCCCCACAGTTTCTGTGGTTCCCTCTGTGTCTTGTTGCATGAAAAAACACAGCAGCCGCAGCACAGAGACACATATGTGCAGAATTTCCGCCTACCATGGCTTCCTCTGTTTTTTGATCTTATTAGCTTTTATTATGCTTTTTATTGGTTTAAGGCTGTTTTTAATTCTTATCCACACTCATAAAGGACAAACACCAGTTTTTGGGGCATTTGGTTAAAAGTAGTTGGTATACTTTTTTCCTTTTTTTTTTTTTTTTATCTAATGTAAAGTTTATTGAACTAACTTTTTTTTGACAGAGCTTACTCAAACTGTTGCTTTGTTTTGAAACTAATTGGTTGTTGTTGAGTATCCACTTTGGCACCACATTTTACACTTGTGTCATTTCTGCCCACATAAGTCACAACACTCCTACTGCTCGCACAGTATCTGTTATTGCTGCACTTTTGACTTGAAGAGGCAATGGTCTGCTCTGCTTCTTTGGTTTAAAGTGGACACAAATGTTTCCAAGAGTAAATAAGTTTTAATGGTAGTAACGTTCATATAAACCTCTCAAAGCTCCTTGAAGTGTTCCATCTTTGTACTCAGGGAGTTCTACTTGATTATGTTTTTCACCAAAATATGACCAAATACCACCCTTGCTCTTTCCTGAAACTTGTATATATAATGTGAATTTCCCCGCTGAGGGACGAAAAAATGATTGCTATCTTCTCTTATTTTGAACATTGATGCTTCCCTTTACAAAGTACACATTTATTTCCTATGGCCACTAGTTCATGCAAGGCAGCGAGCCCATGTAATATTTTCTGAACAACCCCCACTGAGTCCACAGTTGTCAGTTTGGGACAATAGTGAATGTTCAAATGAAGTGAAAGGCAGAAGTCAGCATCAACCAGTCCATGTAAAGCTGTACACCTTAAAGACCCGAGAGCAATAGCAAGGGCAGGTTTTTAATTTATAATCAGTTCAACTTTAGATTTTTGTGAAGTACATTGCACAATTATTTCTTCTTCTTCTTCTTCTTCTTTTTTTTTTAAAGACATCTGTTTGTTTTTGACTTCTTCTTCCTTGGTACTAACGGCCTGCTTCAGTGAGTATGCTTGGCTTTGAGTTTGATTTAATTGGTTTATTGATCATAAATCTTATTAGGTTTATTTTAGAAAAATAATTAATAATGGCCATTAAAATATATTTGTAAAACCCCTTAAATATGAATAGTTATGCAGCCCATCACTCTTAGTGGGAATGTTTTTATGACCTTCAGTTGAATACAAAGATTTGTCTATTGTTTAGGCCTTTCCTCCATCAGATCACCATCTGATGATACACACTGTTCAACAAATCTGAGATGATTCCTGTTTTCAGGACTCTTCCTCTTCGTCATAACTTATGTCATCCTGATGTTGTTCTAACCTCTGCACTCCCAACGTCCATCATAGATACAGTCACATCTTTAGGGTTCAACGATGACTTAATGGACATCCTGCCGCCAAAAGGTCACCAATTTAACCCCTAGAACTGCTGGTGAATGTCTCTGCTGCCATTTTGTCTTGTAAGCTTACACCAGTGAGTAGCCGAGCTTAAGGAGTGGTTTATTTGGTATGTAGACATTTTCTTATTTAGAAATTTAGTTCAGTATTTAGTCATTTAAGAGCAACAACATTCAAGGTGACATCAAGTAAGTGAGACACCCAAAGATGTAGGTCGTCAGACTCTCCTGAGACACCTGCAGTGTGGTTTTTTTTTTTTTTTTTTTTTTTTACGTCACACTTTGTTCTGAACAAACTTCAGAGGACACCATAGAACAGCAGTTTCCAAACTAGGCTTCACAACTCTTGTGGGGCTGTGAGATACAGCTGAAGAGCCGCGAGGTAACTATCGGAGAAAAACAAAATCATCTCTGGAGCACCAAACGTGTTCTGTTTAACCTTCTGTTGAACTTTGCCTTGTTCCTGTGAATGACTTTCAACCTCTTAATGCCTCAAATATAAAATAAAAAAAGAAAGAAAATCATCCTTAAAATAGTTACAACTAGTAAACAGCAAACAAGCGGTAACAGTGGCTCAGAAGTATTTATATTGCTTTGTTAGTAGAGACAAACAAGAGAAGAGAAACCGTTTCAGCTAAGTAAGGCCTTACGTGCGTTAAATCTAAACCAGGGATAACTATTGCAGGAAATTATGTTTCTGTTAATTTTCAGAAAATAATCATCATGGTTTCCAGCTATTTAGACATAGAATTGCATCCACGTGTTTATTTCTAAGTGCCTTGTTTCTGAGCTCTGACTAAATCTGTGTGAACCCACTACAACTGAATAAACTTTATTAGTTGGGCCAAAGAAAATGAATTGGAGATGTACAATCAACTTAAGTGAATCTGTGCCGGAGTATATCGCCTATAGCCCAGAAACCAACACACACACACACACACTCGTACAGTAAAGCCCCACAGAGTAGTCAGTGCGTGCACTCTGACAATAGTATTTGGCCCTGTCCGTGAAGCCGGACCCCCCCAGCCTAAGCGCTTTTATGTGAAAATGTTTGGTGTGTCGTAAGCCTGAACGCTGACCAGCCTCTTCTGCAGCTTTGCTGAGCCATGGGGCTCCCGGCAGCGCTGGGAGTGCTGACTCCAGCCCTGGGAACCTGTTTACTGCTGCCCTGCACCCCACCCTGTGGCATCAGGAGAGGGCGTATGGATGTGTCAGTGTCCGTCTGTGCGTTTGGGGGTTCTACACAAAGAACCTGCTGAATACTGTGCTATCTAGTTATCAGTGCTGACAACTTGCAGTTGGTTGCCAAACTGGCTGGGTGAGCCCTTGATCAGAGCGCCTTTTCTGGGTGTCCTCTCTAACTTATTTGTCAATTTAACTTAGTATTTTCTGTTCACAGTTCACCCAAAACGCTTGCGAAATCAGAGTTATTGCATTATGGATGAACTGAAACAAGGATAATAACATAAAAAGACTGAAAACTGTCGCATAGTTTTGTGCTCACAAAGTGAATCTTTGTTTTGGGAAATGTGAAATCTCACACAAAAGACATTGCAGATATGTGTGCGTGTCTGGACACAAGACAAGTGCGCTTCCTTCTGCAGTGAAAGCTAACATCCTCGTCAGACTTGCCTGAATGAAAAGAAGGTCTACGTGATATGGCACATTATGGTAACGCAACACCGTCAGTGTTTTCGAAAAGTGTGATCGGACACAAATTCGCATAATTATTGACTTTGTCGCCACAGCGCTGATAAACCAGTTATACAATGGTGCAGTGTTATTGTCAAGCTGGGATAAACAAGGCCATAAGAGCTGCCTTCCTTATCTCTGCTTCCTCTTGCCTTTTAAAGCGCTCCTTCAGCCGGGCTGATTGGTGGAGGAATGGTGTTATCTGTGGTCTGATAGGCTGCAGGGCAAAACCACTAACTGAAGGCTGTTGTTATTGCAGCAGGTCCTACAGCTTTCCATCTGTGTGTGTGCAGATGATGCCTTTACTGCTGTCCATGGAGACCTGAGGCTTAATCTTAATTTATTTATTTATTTTTTTTTTTATTTTTTTTTTTGGGGGGGGGGGCTGCCTGACTTTTGGCTGCTCTTAGCACCCTCTGCACGGCGTTAACTGATTTCATTATTGATCAGTGAGCAGATAGCAGAGGCGGACAGCAGACACCTTGAATGGATTGCTGCTGATTGTTTAGCATACAGTGAATTCATAAGAGCGAAGTGTGTCATGATCAATGGCAGCAGCGAACAATAGAAAGAGAGAGAAGTGATGATGTTTTCTCTGAGGGGGGGGGTCTGCTCGCTCTCTCTCTCTCTCTCTCTCTTCTCACACTTGGCCCCGCCCCTCCCACATGTTCCTCCGCCCCTGATTGGCCCCCCCGGAGGCTGTTTTCGGCCTCTGATTGGCCGCCGAGCGCGTCGATCACACGGGGCTCGACTTATTTACCGATTGTATGAGCGGAGGAGGTCGGTATTCTGCTGAGAGGCTGCAACAGCTGACCGCCGAGCACTTTACCCGGCAGGAACAAAGACAGGAGCCAGCAGCCATCAGGAGACCGTGCCGTCGTCGTCGTTGTTGTTGTTTTTTTTGTTTTGTTTTGTTTTGTTTTTTTTTCCTCCGTCAGTAATAATTTTTGCGCACACAAAAGGCGAAGGCACGAGATGAGGCACGCAGTTGGACCGGCAGAAAACGTGGAGAATAATAGTTTGTCGGTGACAGGCTTGTTAAAGATATGTGCCCATTGTGAACGGCTCAGCAAAAAGGTAAGAGACGGACAGCAGGGACAAATCCCACTGACACTGAATGCACCGCCTTTCTTTTCGGTAGAAGATTGTGTGCTGAAGTTATGAGGAGACATTTGTAGTTTTTTTTTTTGTATGTATTTATATCTTTGTTGGCTCTGAACAAACAAGCTGCAGTGCAGTCTTTTGTCCAGACTTGTTTACGACTGTTTGGTCACCGGCGCTATGAAACGGTCTCTATTCTGATTTTTATCTCCTGACATGGATTCGGATGTCGATGACACGTCTTATTGTCGGTTCTCAGTCCGGTGTCATTTGGGAATAATGCTCATTTCACGGTCATTCATTCATCCGCCTCACTGTGCGCAGCGGGACGGTGTCCGCTGGGGGACATGTCTGGACAAGCTGCGGAAAGTTACAGGACATCAGGAGACACGCAGACCTTTCGGTGGAGCTTTTCATTTTCCACAAGAGCAAACTGTCACTTAGTGTTTGGACGTCTTATTGATGGTGACGCATCGCTTTGGTCCTGTTGTTGACGGACAGACATGATGCAGAAATATTCCATCTTCATCGTGCTTTTTCTTTAGACATTATGAATATCATTATTATTAACACAGGTTTACTGGTGACATTCAGCTAAGAGATGCATGGGACTGCAGCAGAAATAAGAAGTGGAGTTTTTTTTTTCTGCTTCCTTCTCGAATTAAAATTCCATTTGAACATTTGTTTCCTTTTCTTCTGTCCTGCAGGACTTGGGAGTGAGGATCCCAAGACCCCTCGGTAACGGACCAAGCAGATTTATCCCTGAGAAAGAGGTATAGGACAGTCTGTCAATCTGCAACATGCTTAAAACTAAATACTAGATTAGGTTTTCGATTTAATGTTTAATGTCCATTTATGTATTTTATTTTTTTTTTTCAAATCAGATTCTTCAAGTCAGTAAAGTGGACGCCAGAACACAGTCAATATTTGAGGATGCGTTTGCAGCCCTCGGTCGTCTGGACAACATTTCAATGGTTATGGGCTTCCACCCGCAGTACCTGGAGAGTTTTCTCCGAACGCAGCACTACCTGCTGCAAATGGATGGACCCCTATCTTTGCACTACAGACACTACATCGGCATCATGGTACGGCCGCATCCATGCTTCGTGAACGCTCAAAACAGAATTCAGTTTTATGTGGTTAAACTCATCTCTCGCTGGGTTTTGCAGGCGGCAGCTAGACACCAGTGCTCCTATTTGGTCAACCTGCACGTGAACGACTTCCTTCAGGTCGGGGGAGACCTGAAGTGGCTGAACGGACTGGATGAAGCGCCACAGAAGCTGCAGCAGCTCGGGGAGCTCAACAAAATCCTGGCCCACCGACCATGGCTTCTTACCAAGGAACACATCGAGGTGAGAGGACGTGCACGGATGGATGTGGGTTTGAAGTCTTGCGTAACAGGCTGAGATCATGGGTGGAGGCATGGGTATAGCTACAGCTGCATAAAGTTGAGCAGGGAGTGAGAGAGAGTGATAGGGGGTGAGGCAGGAAACTGAAGAGTCAATAAAGTGGATGTTGAAGGATGAAAACACTTTTTTTCCCCACTTCCTAAAAGGTCAGCGATATTGAAGTCATCCTTTGGCTCCAGTTAGAATAACTCAGAAGTTTTCCCTTTATTTTTCCCAGCGCCTCCTGAAGGCAGAGGAACACAGCTGGTCCCTCGCCGAGCTAATCCACGCCGTGGTCCTCCTCACACACTACCACTCCCTCGCCTCGTTCACATTTGGCTGTGGCATCACACCCGAGATTCACTGCGATGGTGGGCACACTTTCAGACCCCCCTCCCTCAGTCAGTACTGTGTATGTGACATCGCAAATGGCAACGGGCATGCTAATCACCATGACGATCCACTTTTCAACCAGGTGAGTGCACTTCCGGTGCGTGTTGATGAGAATCTGATGAGAAAAGTGGCATGACGCTGGTTCCTAAACATGGCTCTCCACCTTTGTTTCTGTAGGAGGTGTGTGGCGAGGTGGAGGTGCTGATGGAGCGCATGAAGCAGCTGCAGGAGTGCCGTGACGACGAGGAGGCCAGCCAGGAAGAAATGGCAACTCGCTTTGAAAGAGAGAAGACTGAGAGCATGCTGGTGGTCACAGCAGAGGATGAGGAGTGTGTCCCCTCGAGGGACATCTCTCGACACTTTGAGGATCCCAGCTACGGCTACAAGGACTTCTCCAGGAGGGGGGAGCACGTGCCCACATTCAGAGTGCAGGTAAAGATTAAATACAGTATGAATGGAAAGCACCATCTGCAAAAATCTGTCATTAACTTGCTGTTTTCTCTTCTGTCCAGGATTACAGCTGGGAGGACCACGGCTTCTCGCTGGTCAATCGACTGTATCCTGATGTTGGTCAGATGCTGGACGAGAAGTTCCAGATGGCCTACAACCTAACCTACAATACCATGGCAACACACAAGGATGTGGACACCAGCATGCTGCGTAGAGCCATCTGGAACTACATCCACTGCATGTTTGGCATCAGGTCAGTTGCTGGAAACTCAGTTTTGCACTACTTGTCTGATGGAAGTTTAATTTTTCAGCTTTGCGTAACCTTGTTCTTATGTGATCTTCAGGTATGATGACTATGATTATGGGGAGATCAACCAGCTTCTGGACCGGAGCTTTAAGATCTATATTAAAACCATGGTGTGTAGTCCTGAGAAGACCACCAAACGAATGTATGAAAGTTTCTGGAGGCAGTTTCAGCACTCCGAAAAGGTGGGATTAGCTATCGAATTTTCTTGCCTGATCTCTTGATTGAAGCTTTTTGAAAATGGTTAACTATAACAGTGTCTCTCCTCTTTTTGTCTCCTGCAGGTTCACGTTAATCTGCTTCTTATGGAAGCGCGAATGCAAGCAGAACTATTATACGCTCTGAGAGCGATCACCCGCTACATGACATGAAGTGCTTTTGGCGTTTTTATCATTGTCTTTTTACTGTCACTGTTGTTGCTTGTTTTGGGACACTTCAAGGAAAAAAAAAAAAAAAAGAAAATCATGGGGGTGGGGGGAATTCAACAAAAGAGACATGTGGAAGAGAGTCCTGGGTTGTGACAGTGCTTGTTGGATGGATGTGGAGAAGAGGATCAGAACAAATGAAAAGTAAGGAGGAAAAAAAAAAAACTGCAGAAGAATAGTCATCTCAAAGTACCGGTGGATACACTCAGTTCACGTTGCCTGCAGTGCCAAATGTGACCAAAAGAGGGCTGCCTGGAACAAACTCTTGCTCAGCTGGGGAGTTTGTGCCGGGCCAGAGCACTGACACCGGAGGTATCCAGGACCATGATTCAGTATTCCAACATGCCAAACCCATTTCTGTCTTCTGGTAGAGTGAGGACCCTCAGAAAATCCCCAGAAAGATGTGCAGCAAGGAGTCTGCACTTTGAATCCGTTGTCACTGTAATGTGTTTAGTTTCTTGAATCTTTTTATTTCATTTTGTATTGAGCGAAGTGGACGTTGTCTATCTGGTTGCTGTTAGTGGAGATGGAAGCATTAACTCTTGGCGGTATTTTTTACGTGTGCCTGAAATATCCAGCACAGTGTGCATACGTGCTGATGCTGCTGCTCCCATGTTGTATTCAGTGGGGTCATATTGATCCCCAAATCCCCCCCTTACCCATCACCCCTCCACCCAAAACCCTATCCACTAGAAATCCACTGCATTAACTCCCTTCCCCCTTGTCCCCTACCCCCACCCAAAATCTTAAATGTCAATGTAAGCTAATCCAAGGAGTGCGTGAAAGCTGGAGAGGTGTGGAAAGAAACTCAAACAACACTGTCTGAGCCCTTTTTGAGTTGAAACTCTACATGTGTGTATGTGTTCTGTGTTCATGCTGACTGAGGTGTGGATGTTTGTGTGTGTTTCACAGAAATGACAGAGAAAACAAAGTACGTTTTTGGATTTCATGTGTCGAAAAAGTAAAAAAAAAAAAAAGATAAGCGAGGCACTTTGAAGGAAAAACTTCTTGCTTCTGCTGTAGCTCTGTTATAGTGAGATATGTCTATCATTTGTTGATGATGTCTTTATTATTTTTTTGGGTATTTGGAAAAAGAAAAAGCTAATCAAAAAGAAAGTTAGAAACCAGGTTTCCAGGAGGGATTTGCTTCTGGTTGCCCAAACCACACCCGATCTGTCTTCCGCTTATCCCTACTACCTGGTGGTCCTAACACTTTTGAAGCTTTGGATTGTGAATTTTACCAGTGAATGAATACCTCTTCTGTTTTTCTCTATAAAATATATAAGAAGTGCTCTTTGACGAGCAGAGACTTTTCCCGGGCTGCTGCATTCCCATTGCTTGGGGACCCGGCTCGCCCACACAGGGCCGACTGCGATCGATGACTGTTGAACGCAAAAGGTTGTAGGTGTGCTTATTTCCCTGCTGGGGAAGTCTAACCAGTGCAAAAGCAGCTTTTTTTTTTTTTTAAATTTAATTTTGAACAGAGGCCTGAAACCTCTGCTGTTTTGTTTTTTGTTTACTAAAACTAGTAAAGTACTGCATTCTCCTGAGGTGGGATTGAGAGAATCAGACAGATGAATGAGTGAAGGAGGAGGGTGATGAGGAAGATAAAAGAATGGTACATTTGGAAGTGATTTCAGAGGAAGTGGAGGTTTTTTTCAGACTTCTGACTGTCGGTTACTGACACTTTTTCTATGAAATTATATGAAAAAAGCTGAAAAAAATAAACTATAATATTGAATTGTTGTGTATCATTCGTAGTTGTCTCCTATTTGACTTAAACGCTTCATCAAAGAGATCGTATTCAATGTGGGGAGGCCAACACAATTCAGGAATCAGTCATAGCACAATCACGTGTCACCATCAGCCTACTTCCACAGCTCAGTTGCACAAATGCAGGAAATTAGATCACCTTTGGTAATAAGCACATTGGAGTGCTTGTGAGCAAAGATGACTCCTGGAGAGATATGGAGTTTCATTGTCTTCACAAAGCTGAACTCAGTGGAATAGTTTGTCATTGTTGCAGTCCAGGGAGTTTCATATGAATTTCAATTTTACTGTAAAAGTTTGAGAGTTCAGTTTTGCTTTCTTTCCTGACATTAGGTTAGAGAAAAGGGGGAGTTCTGTGTTAGACACCTTGTCTCTTTCCTGTTTGCGTCCATGTTGCATCTCGCGCGGAAAGGATTTTCCCTGTGAGGTAATTTGTCAGAACTTCAGGGTGTTTTCCATTGAGGCCTGAGAGGCCTGTCTGCCAGAACATCACCAGCAGAAACTCACTGTTATCCCCCAAACTGTCTTCACATTTTGGTGGCTTTCCCAGATCGTAGCATGGCATAGGAAGCATTTTCTTGAGCGACCTTGATGTCAGCCAGCCAACTGTCTTTCATATCAACCTGAGAATTTGTGTGTAGAGAAAGTGTGTCACTAGTTCTGGCTAATGACTTACCGTTTTTTGACACATCAGCTTGTCTTGTGGTTGTTTTAAGGTCACTATGGTGTGAGATCTGGGGGATCTGACACCAGGGTTTTTGAATTAAGTGCCGTTTCTGATTTGTTTTGATGTAATAACGATGTGATTTTGAAATGCTGTACTTAAGGCTATTTGGTGTAACTTGTAAGCACTGCCTGGCCCCATATCAGTGTAATAATAAAGGCTTTGAGGAGCAACATGTCCTGGTCTCTTCTGCTTTATTACAAACAAGGTCCAAAGTCACACATAAACATAGAATAAAGAGTTTGCTTATGAGGTAAATTCCAGCTTAGTCATTTACTTTCTAGAATACATTATCACAAACTATCCCAATGACGCACAACAGGTCAAATCTGTGAACGTGCAGAGAACTTGTACTCGTGAGTACTTAGTCAGAAATCAAGGCCTCTGTTACCATAAAGTGCATGAAACTGAAAAATGGAAAAAATCAAAAACAAAACAGACTGCTAGATATGATGAGAATGTTAAGAGAGGAAATAAGTTATACATGGATGGAAGTGCAAATATTTGTCTATTGAGGTGAACTGAGAGAAGATTTTCGATACGCCCACGTCGATTCTGCTGCTGCTTCTTGCAGATTCACTCTGCTTTCTACATTTTGCATAATAACCTTTACCAGCCACGAAAGCTCTTCAACCAAACATCTATTGCAAATTATTTGAGCATGAAACACTGACCATCTGTGGGCCTTAAAAATGACTGTGAAAAGTTGGCAGTTTCAGTAATTAGCTTGAATTATTAAGCATTTTGTGATAGTTTTACAAAATGATGCATTGGGAACATACCTGAGTGTGATTGAAACTCATCAATCTGAGTTTTGATGCATATACTACTTTTGAAAACTTTGTAATTTTTGAATAAAAAATTCAGGTTGAACATCTCTGCTTTTTAACGGATGATGGCAGCTGCCAACTTTCACAGCCATATTTCAAACTTCCATTGGATGAGTGTTTGATACTAATTGATGAAGCAAATGCTCCATCAGTCATTCTGATAAAGATTAAAAGATTTACTTCTATGGAAAAATGACTCTTAACTTCATGTCCCGGTATGCCAGGCTGCCAGGTCCACAGGTTGGAGCACCTTCATCAGTTTTTGAGCTACAGGTTTGAATTCCAGCTCCCAGCTTGCCCTGTGAAAATCCCTTGTATTTTCATTTTCTATCCACTTCAGAGCCTCCTTTTCATCTGGTGGGGGTACATGAAAAATATTAGACAGAGGATGAGAGGTTTCAGGTTCATTTTCAGTATGAAACATTGTTCAGACAGTTTCCAGATGTGACTGTTGAAGTAACACGTTTGAGCTATATGTGTCTCCTTCCCCCCTGAGGGCCACTGATCCACTGATGTACAGTACAGGCCAAAAGTTTGGACACACCTCATTCAAATGAATAGAAAAGTGTGTCCAAACTTTTGGCCTGTAATGTAAGTGAAAGTGTGTTTTCTCCCTGATGGCTCCCTCCCTTGTTATGTAAGTATTAATAATAACACCAACCTATGTATGCTGTAAGGATCTGCAGCAGTGAGCTGCTCTCCTTTGTGTCCAGCAGCTTCTCTGAACCACCACCAATCAGGTTCCACAGCGCCTGACAGATCTGTCCTGCCAGCTGCCAGTCATCTGGTCCGAAGTCTCTCAGGCTGTCCACCAGACTGTTCCCACACACACAGACATCACATGATTCAAGGGAGCAGAATTCACATGATCGGCAGGTTTGTGGGTATTAGCTCCACTTGGCTGAATAGAGAGAGATGCGTGTGTGTGTGTGTGTGAGAAAGTGTCTGTGTAGGAAATAAAAACTTAATCGTTTAAGAAAAGCTAATTTTCATAAACTTGCACTGTCTACAATAATGGATCTGAATCTGTTCCCCTTTCAATCCACATGGGTTAAAAATTTACAAATATATCAATTCAACAAATGAATAAATGACACCAAAGCTGAGATGATTAGTAGCATGATGTTCATGTTCATGAGCAGTGTTGCACAATACCTTTGCCAAAGAATCTGAAATCTGAAGCTCAGTTTGCTCTTCAAAGGTTTGTCATTTTTGGCAAGTGATCCAGACACAAAAGACTTTTTCAGATCTTTAGAATATTTAGTGCAAAACCCTGTTTCTCTTTCACTAAATGAAATATATGTACTGTGTACATACACATACACACATTCCCTCCTCCCTAAAGGGTCCTTACTTGGTAGCAGCCCCCTCTAGTGCGAGACTGACTCGGTTGGGGGGGTCCTGAGCCAGGTTGGTGAGGACGCCGCAGGCTGAAAAACACATCTCAGTGCTTTTTGAGTCGAGCAGCATCACCACAAACTGGTGCACTGAGAAAAAGAGGGACAGTGGAGGGAGATGATGGAGTGATTAAGGGGATGAGGACAAAGCAGGACAAAGATAAGAGCAATGTTATCACCAGAGTCAGCGGTCATGTTTATACTGACTGTAGCTGGCCTTGCAGATAAGTCCAGCCCAAACATGACAACCGTATGTACAGTTGTGTACTGCACCACTGCTCTGAAGTGAGCTCTAAAGTTATGGGCCTGGAAGTTTGAACATCTTAAGTGCATTTTTCAATTTATTCTGGTTTATTTATTCTGCCTGCAAGAGTAAACTAATATGGCATTCAACTGCCCATACTGGGTCTTTCGCGTATCTCCATTTATGTTTGTGTCCACCATTTACCTTTGTTTTGCATAATAAAGTCCCGCACATCCTTGGACTGTGACAAGTTTCCATATACACGAGTGGCCTCGAGCATGGCGTCCATACTGGAGCTGAGCACCAACTTCAACAGTACTGAAGTAAGAGGGCAGAGGAGGAGGGGATGAAAAAGTGAGACAAAAATAGTGTAGAATTTACACTATACACATTTCTTTCAGTGTAGGAATGTCTTACACTTTGCAATGGTGAGTTCATTGTGTCTGACAGCAGAGCTCTCTTCCTGGTAGAAGGACAGATTGTTGATGGTGGCAGCCACATTCACCAGCAGCTCCTCGCTCTCCTGCACGGACCTCAATTCTGGGTTTGCCACACACACACAAAACAAAAATTCATGAGTAAGCATCACCTTTAATCAACACTACTTTTTTTTTTTTTTAGAAAAAGCCTCTACAGGGATGTTTGTCTTTTTCCCCACGTATCTTCCTGTATAAGGTGCAGCCAACAGAGGGAGAATCCATACTGTCCAGCCAAAAGGAACAGGCCTCAATGCTGCTGAAATATCACTGCTCATGCACCTGAAGTGAGCCTCCGTCTAGTGATGAATACAGGTGACAGCATTGTTTCCCTTAGTGAAAATGTTGGTGTTTCAACTGTAATGTAGGTGTAAATAGATATACATGATAATTTACGGACAGATAAAAGCAGTTCAAATAAGAAACATGCAGAAACACTGAGTCTTTTAGCACCTACTTCACACTGATGTCACACATTATCATAAAGCAGCTGCTATCTGTGGTACATTCTGGCCTGATATATTCGGCTTGATCATGAGCTACATGCAGAGGTCATTGTGACCCAATCCGAGCAGCCATGACATTGTAAGCAGCTTGGAAACCAAGTCTGTTCCTGATATAGCAGCAGATGTCGTGTGCTTGGTCATAAATCGCGGGTTTTGCGGTTGCACTGTCAACCGGCGCCCCTGTGTCACACAGAATTTAGTTTCTGGGTCTGACTGGAAGTGCTGCTTTGTTGTGCCCACCCCGCCCCTTTCGTCCTCTTCAAAGCTGTGTAATGTAAAGCAGCACAGCTTGTCATGAATTTAATGAAAACAGTTCATCGATCAGCCGAGGCTGTGCTTTCATCCTGTGTTACAATTTTGCTGTTATATTCTCAATATTATTTTCAATGGCTCATTTTATGTTTCTGTCTATAGTTACTTAATTTGCTTCCCATCTTACTCACTGGCCTCATCTATGCAACCTATTACATTTTATTTTGCACCAGCTTAACCCCTGTTTTATTTATTTGATTCTGTCTTCCAACTGCCATGAAGCACGCGTAGGAGGCACGCAGCATAGAAATTGAAAGTTTCACAACCACCTGCGTATCAGTTCAACCTGTCCTGAAACCATCTAACCACATGGGACAATTTCACACACACACAAACCAAGTCGACTGTGAAATGTGACAGAACATCCTGCTCATGCATTGTGGTGCTTCGCTCTGTCAGATTTAAAAAAAATATATAGAAAGCCAAGCCAAAGCAAAGCAAACCATACCAAAAGAGGCTTCGAGCTGAACAGAAAACACTGAGAGGAAAACAAAGGAAGGAATGAATAGATAAATGAGAAGTCTGTTTTCAACCTCAAGTCTTATGTCTTGTTCCCAGTACACGGGAAGTGGTTGGGTACCAACAGATTCTTACTGTACTTACAAAGAACCAGCCCTCTATTTTTAAACCAGAACTACAAACTACTTCCACAATATGGACAAAAAAAGGTCAATCTCAGAGTATCACAGCTGCACAACTGCTAATGATGGTTACTTTTTCCTTGTAAAAAAAAGTAAGGTAAAAAGGGGTTGACTTAATACAAATATTGATGAGTTTCTCTTGGTTTCTGCTCACCGATTGTTTCCATCAGAAGTTCAATGCAGGTTGTGTTGGATGCCACTGCTGGACCTACAGTCGAGTGGATGCACATGTTGGCCAGCACTCTGACCAGCTTCACCAGTACATCGTCATCCTGCTGCATGCTCATGGGGGAAGCAGCAGGTTTTCTGGGGGATGAGGCATCTTTTTGCAAGGGTGTGTGCTGTGAAGTGTCTCTTCGCTGGTATGTGCCGTAAACCAGGAAGAGTGTGTCCAAGCAGCCCTCGCACTGGAAGAGCTGCTGTCGAGCCTCATCACTCTTGGCTGTGAAGTTCCCGAGGGTGAAAAGAAGGCGCACAACAAGGTCCTGTGGGAGAACAATGGGAGATTTGCATCTGTCAAATATTTTAAAGCTTCTGGATAAAAGCCAATCATCCAAAATTTAGTTTAGACGAGTCTTAATAATGCACATTTGGTTTAAAGTTAGATGGTAAGCTTAAGACACACAGAATAAAAATTAGCTGATCTTAAAATCAGCCAGTCTGCCTATTTTAAGGGTGAAAAGTAATCACTTTACTGTTTGGTATCATGGTGTGCACCACACTGAACATGAAACAGAGAAAGTTAAGGCGAGAGTTTTTTGAGGAGATTAGGAAGCAAATTATAGACAAGCATGTTACAGGTAAATGTCAGGAGATATCAGACCATCTCCAAGCCGCGTGATGTTCCTGTGACTGCAGTTGCACATATTATTCAGAAGTTTAAGGTCCACGGGGCTGTAGCCAACCTCCCTGGACGTGGTTGCAAGAGGAAAATTGATGACAAATTGAAGAGACAGATAATCTGAATGGTAGTCAAAGAGCCCAGAACAACTTCCAATTAGAGGTGAAGTCCAAGGTCAAGGTACATCAGTGTCAGATCGCAGAATCAGTTGCTGTACCTACTATGAAACATGGAGGAGGCTCAGTTATCCTCTGGGGCTGCTTTGATGCCTCTCACACAGAGTGTCTCGAATTTGTGCAGTGTACAATGAACTCTAAAGACCAGGTCATGGGTCCTCCAACAAGATAATGACCCAAAACACACAGATAAAAATACCCAAGAATGGATAAGAACAAAACACTGGACTGTTCTGAAGTGGCCTTCTATGAGCCCTGATCTAAATCCTATTGGACATCTGTGGAAAGAGCTGAAACATGCTGCCTGGAGAAGGCACCCTTCAAACCTGAAACAGCTGGAGCAGTTTTCTCATGAGGAGTGGGCCAAAACACCTGTCGGCAGGTGCAGAAGTCTCACTGAGAGTTCCAAAAATCGTTTGATTGCAGTGATTGCATCAAAAGGTTGTGTAACAAAATATTAAGTTAAGGGTATCATCAGTTTTGTCCAAGTCAGTTTAATTAGTCAGTTTCAAGTTATGTCAGTAATCATCGTGTGTTTTTCTTTCTTTAACAGAAGGAACCAACTATTTCTTCCACATCTGTACAGTATTGGGGTAAAAAGAAGCAAGTATGCTGGTTTTCTTTATTAATCAGTTAGTTGGTCTGTTTAGAATCTGTTTATATCTGGAGCAGGGAAAATATTTTTGAATCCAGGCAATTACATGGTGATCAAAATATCACAGTAATTTTGTGTTGATGGACTTGCATCAGTAGACATTTAGACTGTATAGTATGTATGGCTAAAGTCTCAGTCACTTCACACTAATTTTTTAACTTTATTAGAAATTTTACTGAGAAGAAGATTCAAAAATATTACCCCATAAGTCACACTTGTATCCTGACACTCACCAAGTAAATAAGGCAAGAGCAGCTGAGCAGCAACATATCAGGTCTCTCACAAATACACAGACATTGATATGAAGACAGGATTCAATGTCCTAGGATTCATCATGTATTACTGTCATGTGTATTTGTTTATGCCCAGTTAGATTAAGAACACGTCAGTCAGGTCTCCGCCCCTCTACCTCTGCATCATCTCTACTCCACTCAAGCTCTCCTTTATTTTTTTCTTTTTCCACCACCCCCCATTCCTTGACTTGCTCATTCCTCCCCAAGATCATGAGTGTCAACACACACACGCACACACACAGAGGACTAAAACAGGAACACTATGTGCACAACGTTGACACAGCGTCCACCAAATGTGCTTGGACTTAATGTACATAAACAGTTTGCTCTGAAGGTAAACATGCTTAAGTGGAGTTACATGATCAACACTGGAAAAAACATGTCTTCTCTCTCACACTCACACACACAGTTTGCAAATACAGATGAGACTAGTGGACTCACCTGTTTTTGGTTATGTTTGCTCAGCAGTTCTAAAAATAGCTGGTAGCAGTCAGGGGTCTGGGTGAGGGCGAGGCGGCACTCCGAGTAAGAGGAGAGTTTACTGAGGGAGAAAGGGGACAACAAATACTAGTGACCATTAAACCCACTGACTGCTCTGCCCTGCTGACTAAATATGGAGACATTAAAAACAACACAGCTTGATGGATAAGTAGGCCTGGTCTGTTTTTTTTTATTATCTTGGGCAAAAATATTGTATTTATTTTAGTATTTATTTTAACAGCAGGAAAAACCCTGTAATTGCCTTGCAATATAAACTGAAAGTAGTTCACACTAAAGTACTAAACCGTGTCTTATTCACTGATGATGTGCACACGATAGAGGAGGAGGGTGGAGACCTGGCAAGAGGATTTGAAGGTGAGAAGTCAGGACATCATTAGTGTCATTGCACTCTGCTGCTGGCAGCGAGACCAGAGGACACTGACCCTGTAGTAAGGATCACTAGGACTTGGGTAACCTTGGTGCTGAAGGCCTTTGCCAAGTTTTAGACTCAATAATGCCCCCTTCACCTCTACAGCTACTCTTGGCACAGTATTTATTTCAAAGTCCAGTGGGAGGAAAAAGTTTATTAATTTTAATTTAAGTTAAAAGTGTAGACCTACCCAGTGTGCTTCAGCTAGTAACACACAATGAATTGTAATCTTCTGAGTCTTTACTGAACTCACTGATTAAACATTCACAGCACTGCTGGAAAAAGTAAGTGAACCTTCAGGCAATCAGTCTAAAGCTGATTTTTTTTTAACATTTAGGTTTCATTGTCATGCTGCATCACCCAGCCATGAAATTATCTTGTAAATTGTTGTTGTTTTCCACATCCAGAGCCAGCAAAACTCCAAATCATTTACTTGAAGGTGTTTCATGTTGGTATGCAGTGCATTTTTACATAATAAATAATGCTGCATATTCTTCCCAAAAATCAACAATTCTTGATCTCCTTTTTTGTAAGCTGTGATTCATATCAACAGATGTTCTTTGTGAACAGCAAAAGCAAAATGTTTCAGTTTCAGCGTCTAGTCAAAGTTTCTCTGAAATCTGGTTTCACTGACTGAAGTCTAGGTTTCATAATTTCTGACTAGCTTTTGTTTATTTCATGAGTTGAATTACTCTGTTCAGCCAACACTGTTAATGCTTGAATGATACTTTCAATATGGACAAGAGCAATACACTGATACATGTGCTATGAGTTTAAAATCATTGTGTTTGTATATAATTTCAACTTTTCTTGCCATTGCATGATTTAAAGATGATTAATGGAATATGTTGTGTGATGAGGGTTACTGCAGCTGACTTTAATCAGGGATCCATCTGGCTCAGAAAAAGCACAAAATCATTCAATATGTGTGTGAAATGTAATATTTTTGACAAAATTTTCCCCAATATTAGGTATGAATTTTTTTGAAGAACCATAAATAAAATGGGGCATGAAGCTTGAGGCAAACCTTTAAAACTGGTCAGATCTTGGGAAATGCATTTAGTTGACTGTTGACTGATTAACCTAAATCACCTTACAATCCATTTTTGTCCCGGCCTCTCTGAGCGTGGTACGATTGGTGCTCAATCCAGTTGCTATCTGGTTTGCTACAATGTGTTTTTGTAATCATCATTTTAAAACATTTTGTCCATTAAATTATTAGTTTCACCACTGACCTGCCAAAAAAGGTCACAATACAAGTGGAATTGATAGCAACATCATCAATGGACGAGACATGTTTGATTGCACGTCTTCTGATGCATTGCAACTCATTTTGAGAGACACAACTTGATTAAAAAAAAACATCAAATCATCAATCATGAAATCATGAAAGAGAATGGATTTGATATAAATAGACAATAATTGCTGGAGAAAGAAGAAGCAGCATAGTGTGAGTTGTGAATGATGGTCTGTTTTGATTCATCTGAGAAAAAGCCTGAAAACATAAGGGAGACATTATTGCCCACAGATCAAATAATTATAACCATATGGAAGTGTGTGTTAGACACCTGTATATTCTTGAAATGTTGGTGCAGATGTCCTGGTCTTTATGGTGATGACGCAGCACCAGGCAAAGCTCTGGCAGTACAGAGAAGGACACAAAGAGTGGACGGGAATCAGGGTGATCAGCCAGGTTCCTCAGGGTTGCTGTCAGCTAGAGGGGTTTGAGGTCAGATGGAGAGGGACAAAAAAAGGAAAGTGAGGAGTGAGTGTGGTTTAGGGTACACATGATACCTTGAGGGTCTGTATTTAGGTCAGTATTGTGTGTCAGTGTTGCATTGTGACTTGCACACAGTGTCAGTCATATGCTCATTTAGGCTGGCTGCTGGCCCGTACAGGATGGCATTCAGCAGGGTGACCGGAAACTATTCAGTATGGACATTAATCATTCTATCACTAGAGGGAAACAGAAATTTCCAACACACGGCAGCAATGACAGTTTTGGGCAGTTGTGGTCTGCTTATTTCCATCCATTTGTGTGAAATAAAGCACTGCCTTACTTGTATGGTTTACTGCAATCATGTTCAGAAGATGTTCAGAAGTGTTTTGGACTGAAATGTCCAGGCCAGAACACAACATCATACTCTTGTAGCAGTTTATATACTAGACAGAAAGAAAATATTTTGTCTAACTGTCTAACTTTCCTTTTTATTGATTTCAAAAGCCATTTCTTTAATGCTATCCAGCATGTCCCAAATCATATCAAATGTCTCACCTGCACAAGGATGTGGCCAGCTACAGTGAAGTGGGTCTCTTCCACTGTGTGAAGCCTCTGGAGGAGTTTCTGAGCCACACCAATACAGTTCTTGTCCAGCAGGAGTCTAAGGATTGCACTGTTGCCTGAGAGAAATTTGAGAGTGCCAACACAGTACAAGAGTGCTTCTCCAGATGTAGACACATCCTCATGGCTCAGTACATCCAGCAACGAGTCTAAATTCACATATAAAAAATAGCATCAGTGGTTACAATCCATACAGGTTTGAGGAATCACAAAAATGGCTCTTAGTACATCAGCATTAATTCATAAGGACTAATCCCTACCTACAATGGAGTTGGTCTGGAAAAAGATGTCATTGTTTTCGCTGCGACTGATCTGGAAGATGAGTTTACAGATGTTCAGCAGGTTGTTGCCATGAACACACAGCTGGGGAGCAGGAGACAAGAAAAAAGGCTTTCACATAACTTGTGTTTGAAGCACTTAATGCCCTGAATGTCCTTTCTGACAAAGACTTAATGGTATAAACACACACACACACACCCAGTTGACTCACAGCAAGGCAGAGCTTTGCGATGTACAGGTTCAGCTGAGCAGAGTTGAGGTCAATGAGGTGGAACAGTGTTCGAAGAATCCCTGACCTCTTCTTACAGCGTCGACCGAGCATGTCTGCTTCTGACAAGGTCCCATGGAGACAGTCACACAAATCACACAGACGGTCCACCAAGCCCTCGGAGCTGCCTAGCGTTGCAGGAAAGTAGATATTACAAAAATAAATAAATAAATGAAGTCAAGTTCAAGGCACAGTTCAAACTTTTTCACACAGAGAGTAAGCACACAAGTGAAAACATTCTCTTGTGTGTGTTGGCAAATGTGGATCCATATAAATACTCATGTGAAAAGGGCTCTGCTGCATAGTGTACATTTACTATCTGCATGACGAACTTGAGGTTCAATTTTTCAACATTTATATTCATTGCTCAGAAGTAAAACAGTATTCAACTTCTTTTCCTGAGAGGCTGAGTTTCAATAGTTAAATACAGGGAAACAACAGGCAGCTACAATCTTGATGCAGAGGAAGACAGAGGGTGGAGTCTTTTCCTTGTTTTTTAGGTAAAATAAATGTTTTCCCTGCATAAATAACAGGGTCTGGCCATTTTTAAAAAAGGTCGGCTGCAGTCTCACACTCGACACTTCGCTGCAATTTCCACTGCAATCTGAAAGGTGTTTTATGCATGAGCCAGAAGGCACTTGGAGCAATAAATATTTAATGTTTATCTTTCAAATGAATTTTCCATTAAATTTGTAGAGCGTTGAAATATTTACAGCCATGGATTTCACTTCGCTGGTGCCAGACTGCAGTTGCAAGCTGGGACAATTCTGCGTGAAAGCCAAACATAACACCATTTGTTTTGTTTGCCTTTCTTCAGTGACTGATATGATAGTTCCTTTTCATTTTGTGAGATTTCATGCATTACCATCTGCTTGTGCTAAAAAAACAATCTATTCCTCATCCTGCTGGTTGAAAATTAAATGTATCAAGGATAAAACAGAAATGAGACAAGGACCAGAACCCAAAGGTAAAAATGTAATACTGCAATATATATTTTTTGAGTGAAATTTGGTCAAGAGTGATCTAAGTCCTCTGTCTGCACTTTGTTATTGAGGTTGCTTTTGCATATGTCAAACTACCTGCAGCCACAGTCTCCAGTTGTTGCAAAAGAGAACCAATCGCATTATTCCACCTCAGTGACTCTGCATCCTCCTCTGTGCTTGAGGTGCTGTCTCCATTCCCCAGCTCTAAAGTGTGCAGAGAAATGCAGTTAGCCACTTCTTAATGCAGACAGTGAGGATGAGTGGCAAGCATGGTTCATAAGTTCACTGTCTTAAAATAAAACAGCAGGAAGTTTGATGCCACAATGAAAGGTTACCATCCACAGATAAACTTCCTCTCACTTGTGTCTGCATTGATGTGAAATAGTCTGTATCTGAGTGCGTGCATGTGTGTTAAAAACATGGGTGCACACTAATGTCTGCAGATTCTGACACACCATGTACCTTCTCTTTTCTCTACACATTTGCATGCCCCCTTACTCGTTGCTTGGTGCGATAAAGGAAACTGTGGTTGCCCAAACTAACAGTTCTCACAGTTATTGGCTCGTTTCAACTTGTGGTGGAAGTGAGGTCCTTAGCAACAACACCCCAATCGAGGTTTGACAAAGTCTTGGTCATGTACAGAGAGACAGAGGCTGTGTGTATGTTGGTGAAATAACATTTCTAGCCTTGGGGCTATATACCATGGCAATGCATTCAGGCATATTAGCAGTGATTTGGTGATTGGCGACGTTGTTTAAATGAAATAAAATGACTTAAATGGATGAGTGGTATGTTAAACTTGCTAAATGCTGTACAAAATATGTCATTTCTTTAAATAAATAAATAAATACCAAAAACAGCAATAAAGTTCATTTATTCTGTCAGGGCAAACCTGTTCTCTGTCCTGTTGTGCAGACTGTGGGTCCCGACTTAACACCCGGCTGAGTTATTCTACTGTTGGTACAAAGAATCAGAGATCAAAAAAACAAAGAGCCTGGTTATTTTAGATTCTGAAACTGTGATGTGACTGCTCACTTGTCAAGAAATATTTCATTTTGTTTGTGAACTTTACTTGATGTGGGATCTTAAAATAATTCTGGAAACACAAATTAAATTGTACAGAAAAACATTTAAATGATGAACTCTTGTGTCAGAGAACATTGATCCATGAAAAAGTGGCTGAGTTGATACGATAAGAGACCTGTAGATGCATGTTAATCAAGTGACACTAGGTGTCCCTGTTGCAGTAGAGGTTGAGATGTGCGTGCAAGTGTGGTTATCTGTAAAGTGCGGCCAAGTAGGCAAATAGGTACTCACATAAAATTGTGTTCTGTTCATATTGGGCTGCTTGTACATTTTTGTGTGTGGGTGAATCTTCGTGTCTGGCTTTACGTGTGATGCTGAGCATCTCCAACTGCAATCACCAACAGACAGGAACTTAAGTCTTAGCCTTGTGGGCTGTCTGGTTAAAGCTGCTCATGATTTGTCAATGTGAGCTGTCTCCACAGTCTTACTGTTGTAAAGAGTGCCCGAAAAGCATGTGCTGTGTCATGCTGTGCTGTGTGTTGTGGCTTGCCCTCTGCATATGAATGTTGAATCTTAATCCATGCATGTCACTGTGAAGTCTGCATTGTTCCACTCATAAACAAAGAGCAGGCTCAGTGCTGCAATAAATTATGTGAAACATTATGTGCTTTGTGATGTATTAGTATTTGACGAATTGAAAAAGTAATAATGAATAAATACAGATAAACTAAAGCATATTGAGCTCTCCTAATCCAAGCTATTGTAAAAATATTTCTCTTCAACCCAAGCATCACTTGAGGGTGTTGGTAGATGACATCCGTATACAGTATGTGGTCATTCCAACAGTACACTTTCACTTTGAAGGAGATTTAGTGATTGGTATAAACTGGCACACAGGGCATATGCAGCAGGGAGTGCTGGCTGAGGCATGTTGCAGTGAATGTCAGTGAGGGGGCTTTGGCTCTGTCTGATAGGATTAAGAGCCTGATAATAAGGCCTCTTTGTGTGATACTGCATTCTCTGAGACATGACCTCATCCCTGTCTTAGGCCTGGCCGCTGCACTGCAGTCACAACACATGCTGCTGCCAGCCTTGCCCAGATGGGTACCCAAATCTAATAGAGAGCCATTTGGAGCTATAAAGCTCTGGCTTATTGGAGAAAAAGAAGCTAGTGGATGTCTAATCTCCCCTATCTTTATATTCCATCCAACTCATCATATTAATCTGTCATGCTGTGTCTATTTCCACTTGCATTTAGTGTACTTCTGGTTCAACTATTTCTCTGATTTACATTCTGTATATCTCATCTTTCGCATCTTTAACATTACTCATTGCCACAGTAAAGAACAGTGCTTCAAAAGCTCAGACTTAACACTAATCAAGAAGGGGAAGTCTTTAAAGTTATCCTCTTTCATCATAAACTGACCACAGTCTGATCTCTTGGGACCTCTCTGTGTCAGCAACAAGTTATACAAACATTGCGTGTTAACTTGGCTTGCAAGGGAGGTGGATATGCTGCAGGCAATAGCCCAGATTTCCTGTAAAAGTGTTTTATGGTCTGTTCCCCCTCTATAGCCCCAGCTGCCCCACCCAATCGATAGGCGGATGGATTGTAACGACGGCCCCCAACCTCACACTCAGAGTTATGCCCCTTCTGCTGACACACAGCTGATGAGGTCGGCAGAAAAAAAACAGAGCTTTTAGCCTCTCTGCACTGTGAAGGTGTAAAAGCTGACATGTGATAGTAATGAAAGATAGCTACCGTTTCATTGGGGATGAAGCTTGCCAAGAAGCTGGATTTAACTGTGACCAAGATATAGTGTCCAGTAAAGTATATGACGGTTTAAAATGGAGTTGAGTGTCCCAAGTTGAAAAATTTGTTCTGTTAGTTAGTAACACCATTACTGATCTAATTTACTTCATATATTCAGCTGTCATCAACGCTGAACATGAGCCGAACTGAACATCTCAAATATTTTGCTTCTGAATCAAGTATAACACTACTTCTAATTTAGGTGTGATTAAAGGAACAAACGTGTGTTGTCAAAGTAGCCATGACTTAAAGTGACACATTTACTTATATTCTAGGTGCAAACAATCACCTAATAGTATTATATAACTCTAATATAAATTTACTCTAACATTAGCCCTTATTTTTGTTAATATGTGGATTAGAGAGTTGGCATTTAAGAACAACAAGTAATTAAATAAATACTATCAATTATAATGATTTGGTCAGAATTTCTATTCTAAGCAACTTGGTTAAGTTGTGGATAAACAGGAACAAAAAAAAGCTACAAATTAAACATTTTGGGTCCATGAACAAGAAAAAGTCAAGAAAAAAAGGACACAGAGGAATGTCATGAATAAACAGGAGGTGCAAACTCTATCAATTACTGGTTACCAATGTACCCTTTGTGTAGCTGTAAATCTTCAACTCATTGTCCGTATGTCACCTCAGTCAAAAGAAGGCGCAGGAGAGGGTGGAGGGCCGACAAGAGAGAAGGCCAGACCTTGCAAATCAAGTGGAAGGGCAGAGAGCATACCTTTCATTTGTTGTTCTGTGTGGGCCAGGTTTGAGGTGCCCACTGTGGACATCGGTATGGTCAGCATTGAGGAGTTGTTGAGGTGAAGCCTGCTTTTGTCCTGGCCCTGGGTTTATTCTTTCTGTCACTAAATACGTAGAAAGGATGCAGCCAGGGTTAGATGGTTATATGTGTTGCAGAAACATTCTTTTGCTGGCTGAAAGTACGAATGCCCATTTAGTCGTGCACAATAACACACAGCACACATGCAACTTGTGTACAGGTAAAAGAATTCAGTCAACCTCCTTTATCTGTTTCAGCACTGCAAAGAGCAGAGCCATTTCACAGGAGAATGTCAGAGAGAGAGATCATGGTCATTTTCTACTCAAAACATCGCCAGTAAATTACGTTTTGCATCCAGCCCAACTATAGAGATTGTAAATCAGGTATGTCAGCATGAGAATGGGTCCATTCATTTCCATTTTAGAAAACTGCTTTAGCACTAGTGTTTGCAAAGAGGATTTAGAGCAATGCATTGACTGGAATGAACAGTGTGCTTTTTTTTTTTTAGCTGTTTAACAAATGTACCTTCTTTTATTGACATTGTACTGTAAGCAGTGATGAATGGATAGTGACCGCATATAATAATTACCTTTCTTTGTGCCATACATTCAGTAAACGTCTTTTATTTTCTTTCATTTACCAAGTTTTTGCCATTCATCCAGACTTGCAACAATATTTTTTCCTGACTTACCATCTGTGTGTCCCACTACAGGAGGCAAAGTGGTGAGAGATCCAACCCTGAGGAGGCGTGCCCGTGCCCCTGCCAGCCCCCTTTTCACTTCCAGTGGGTCAGCAGGGGGTTTTGGAAAAGCTTTGAATGTATCCTCTGCATC
The DNA here is from genome assembly GCF_900963305.1 of Echeneis naucrates. Taxonomy (NCBI): domain Eukaryota; kingdom Metazoa; phylum Chordata; class Actinopteri; order Carangiformes; family Echeneidae; genus Echeneis; species Echeneis naucrates. The sequence continues at coordinate 5,862,667 of NC_042534.1, forward strand.
ACAGGGAACTGGAAACTTTGGATTCTGGTGGTACACAAACATAACGGTAGTATGATGCTGTGAACAATGAGCCAGGGCTTTCATCCACCAATGAAAATACTTGCAAAATTTTATGTATATTTGCTCATTTATTCCATCTTTTATGTCTTTTATTTACAATGTAATCTCATTTACTAAACTAGATATGTTTTCATCTTGCTTATAAAAACCCCATTGCCAATGTTAATCTGGTGCAGTTGCTTCAGGGAGCTGTTGGCATGTTCAAACCCAGAATGTGTGTGTTGGAACTTACATGGTTTAGTGGAGAAAGACGAGTCCCTGAACCTGGCCTTGAATCAGGGGCATCAAAATTTTGAGCATGTAGACTGCAACAGGAAAAATGTTTGATTGGTTTTACAGGTTTCATGTGACTTACAGTTAATCTAAGAACCTGACAAAGTAAAAAAGCATTTGTAACTAACCTAAAGGTAGATGGAGGTCTGTTGTTGCAGTCTGCATGGACAGAACTCTTTCCAAAGAGTTGCCTGGGTCCATCTCTGGGTGTAAATGGCCGTTGGGTGGACTGAACTCGCAGGGATTGTCTTGCTTCACTGACAATTTCTGCACTTGTTTTCCTCAAAGTGCTGCTCCGTGGAATAAAGGGGCTGCGTTTCCCGTGTTTTTTCTCCATAGAGGCCATTTACGCTGATGTGACATTTGCCAAGACAGACTGCAAATGACTTCAATGGTTTGACTTCATTATGCGAGTGGTTAAAGGGTGTATCGCTGATGGGAAACATAAAAATTTGGAGAACGCCAGAATTGAAATTGAATAGCTTGTGTAAAATACTTCTGAGGTTTCTATGAAAACTATCCCATACTCAGATCTTTTAGATTGTGGTAACACCACAATGTACTATTACAAAATATAAAACATAAGAATATAGCAGAAATTATTAATTACAAATTCTAATAGTTCAATCCCCTAGTTTAGTCAAGCAAACAGTGAAAAACCAAAGGTTGTACCATATTTAGTGAGAGTGAAAAAAAAAGCATCATATTCACATTTGAACAACAAACAAAACACAAAGAAAACAAACATTTAAAGCATTTAAACACTTTACCCAATAAAGGAGTAATTTATTTTAGCTATTTTTTATATTATTGGCTGGAGAATCTTTATAATTTTTTATTTTGTAAAAACTTCTCAATGTCTACCAACCATAATTCTCAGGTAAAATGTATTGATTGTAAATCTAATGTAATAATTGGCGTTCTTGTGAAATGTAACATTCAAACTCAATATGTGAAATTGATATATTTTAAACTACAACTGAGATTTTTCATTATTTTCTGACTCTATGGACAGATGGACTAAAGATGATCGATAGCAAACAGCAAAATATAATCATTATAATACCAGATGAAGTAAGAAGGTAAGATAATAAAATTTTTCTCAACTTAAGTGTTTTAAAATTGCTCTGACGAAGTGCTATTTCCAGCAGTTTAAAAATAATTAGCATTACTTTGTTTGCATCCAGATGAAAAAATCCGAAGTATAATTTCTACACATTAAATATTGCGGTGAGAATAAACGAGAACTCCTTCTGCGCGTTCACGCTCTATCGCCATGACGACCACGTGCAGCGACGGTAGCTAGGACAACAAACGGCAGAAACTAAACTATAATCTCATAAAAAGCGAGATGGAGGGATTTTTATCAACCAACCGGAGGGAGAGTTGCTAATTTGCGTTGTGTAGTAAGTGTAACCAACTTGTACTGACCGGAAGAGAAGCTGAGACGACTGCGTCTTGAAAGACAGGTATGAATTGGACGTCTTTCCACAAGTTAGACGGCTCCTTAACTTGAAAACTTACCGTTAACCCCCAGTAAAACCCTCTTCGGTAGATAATTCAGCACACGTATCACTCCAAGGCTTGATGTAGGCTTCCCTGGACGACATGGACAAAATATTACAGGTGAAAATAGCTGAAAATAGTGAAGTTTCTCATCTTGCGACAAACTACCCTGGGAGGAACATGTGCACGAGCATCGTCAGCCTCACGTGAGCGGGGACGCGCGTTCCCCAGACAGAGGACGAAAACTTTTAGGAAAGGACCCGTCATTCATTCATTCATCCACCCACCCATTCATTCATTCATTCATTCATTCAGTCAGCCATTCATTTAACTTTTCACCTCAACTGTGTACCCTCCTAAAACATAACAACTCAAAATTGAACTTAAATGGTTTGACTGGACATTGAAAAATGTTTGAAGTACTTTTAATTGTGTTTTGTGGAGACCTCTAATGTGGTCTCTAAAGTGCCAAGCTGTAAGTCCTCATTTTGTGCAATGGCACTGTTTATTTTTGGCTGACTAAGCGGATGAAGATGATGATGATGATCACTGACCTACTATACTGAGTTCACTTTTTTTTCATGCAAACCTTTATTTTTATGACACTGCATGCATACATAATATTGTGAAGAATGTAACATGGTCCATGTAATTACTTGTTGTATGACAGAAAAAAATCTTTATTTGTTTAAGTTGGCAGCAATAAAAAAGTCATACATTTCAAAAGTCTCAGAGAGAAACAATCACAACTTACACAGACAGGACAGATTTCTGGTAAACACTGTAGCCATAATTTGAGTCACGAATCAGTATCACACTGGCAGATGAAAACAAACAGCTCCAATGAAAGAGGACAAAATGTAGCTTATTTAAAATTAATTGCTCAGTATATTCCTGTGCAAGTGGCACTAATGTCATAATGTCACTGTTGATAAGAGTTGTCAGTGTTCCCCTCTTAAAAGAATGTTACACAAACTGAAGTCTAAGGATTTCAAATGACTCCACATAGAAACAGTGACAGATATCAAGATATATTTATCTTCAGGTGCTAATGATCCTACACTTCAAGGCTTATTAAGTTCTGAGTAATCATTTTCCAATTGGGTTCTGACTGCCACTCAGCAGCCGTCAGTCAGTGTAATTGTTGTTTATATGGGTACACTGTGGATCTGGGCAGTGGTCTTAGCTGTGGTCTACTTTCACCATTTTCTAATTCATGTTAAAGACACACCATGCCATTCCCTATAATCCTGTCAGCCAGATGGCTGGTTCCCTTGTGTTACACAATTATTTATCCCAGACCAATACTGTCTCAAAATATTATTCAATAAAAAACACCAAGAAAAAGTTCATCACAAAAAATAAATTGTATTCTCTGATATTTCTAAATCCGACAGCGCATTTATCCGCCATTTTGTACATACACAAAGTATGACGTTTCAAAAAATTTGGTGACACAAAATGGCGGCACACTTACGCCGTGTTTGTCAGTGAGATGTTGTAGTCCACTGCAAGCTGGTCTTTGATGATTTCTTCTCCAAAACAGAGACCAATAGTTGGTTGCCCTTCGGACACATGCTGTAGCTGCACAGGAGAAAGGAAGACTTCCAATTTTTCCGTCCTCTGTCCATTTGATTTAACCTCCGTGATTTCTTTAAGCTTCATGTACTGCAACTCAAGCATCAGTCCAGTAAGGTAGTAAAATTTGATCAGTACTCATGGACAAACTCAGAGTTCCAAAGAAATACATGATGCAGAAGTTTAGTCATTCAACTCACGGTTTGCTCTGTGTCTCCTTAACCGTCTAGATGGGCCGACCACTTTAAACACCAATCAGGTCTGTCTGGATTTGCACATTCATCCACTCGTAAACCTTTTCCCCTGCTTTTTATTTTTTACACTATGAAATATACATCTGAACCATCTTATGAGTCTCTGGTTGGATTTAAATAGCCCTACATGCTTCAGTCTCTTGGATACAGTGAACCTGATTGGCCAGGAGTGCTTGCTGGGCATGCCCAATCACAGGGCATCACCATGGAGCTCACCATCCAATGGGAGGAGAAAGATGGTCTCTGTGATTTCATTGTCACTAAGGGAGGGGGAACTATACTGCCAGGACAGTTGACAGTTACATGTTAAGGAGTGGACTCTATAGTCATAGTGTTTATGTGTGAGATAACCTGTGGAGCCATATCAGGAGCGTTATTGGTGAAAGAAACACAAAAGACAGGACTTAAGACGAGGCACCACTCACCAGGAGCTATGCAGTCCCATTCATACGAGCTTATACTACACCCACATCACTGTTATCAGTGCTGCTCACGTCACAGGAATGAATGGGTTGATTTGTGAGAGCCATCGTCCTGTGTGAAGGTGGTGTGTCTCCTTGGCAACCAGCTTCATCTTTGGCCAGAAGCTTAGACTGACGGAGAGCACTTAACTCACAGAACAGAGGCTTCTTTAATTTCTCTTGATCGCCACTCAGTCCCGGTTTGACCCTCGCCAGAGTGGTAGCTCCTCGTATCACCCTCTGTTCTTCTGTCCTTACACCTTTAACCTATTTAAGCCCATCATAGTAAAGTCTGTCCACCATTTATGTTTTCAAACCCTTATTTGTAGCATGATGATGGGACCATGTCCTATTTAATTTACTTTATACACACACACATACACTCAAGCAACCTGCATACTTGTGCTAAAACTCATACCTTACAGCTAGGCATTATTTATTGCATTGTTGAAATTTCCTTTTAATATTTTTCAGAAACTCACATGCAAAATAAGCAACTGAGGGCTTTCAATCTGAAATGTCATATATAAAATAACACCTCTGAACGTTTTTCACTTTCCTTTTAGTACATTATTGACAAATATAATAGCAATTTACTAAATAAATGTCCAATTTTTATCTTTGGATAGATCTTCATGCCAACCAGCAAATTCTGCCCACTGCTGAAGCAAGAGATGCCACTGAAAACACCGTGGAATTTTTAGTAAGTGGATGTAATGCTGTTGTTTTTCCTTCTTTCTTTCTATCTTTCTCATTATCAATCACTAATACGTCAGAGTCGCCAGGGGCCAATCTCAGCCAACGTTGTGGGCAAGGGTGGAGTACACTCTGCACAGGTCGCTAGTCTGTTGCAAATATTCTACTATTTGAAAAATCACTGTTAAGGAATTTTCAAATGCACAGTGGAGGTATTGGTCATTGACCACAGAGCTCCTGAAAGGACAAAGGTTATTCTGTCTTCAAATGTCTTATCTTATCATTCTCTCATTATAACAACTCTTCAGTCAGCTTTTCCAGCAGTGACACAATGAACCACCAAAATAAAGTTTTTATGAGGAAGGAAAGGGTAGAACAGTACATGACAGATATCAGCAGTGAGTCGCACTTTAATTTTGCTCTTAGTCAGCAGACTGGCTGTTTCTGACAGACATGAGTGTGTGCGTTCTGACACCAAAAATCAAATTCCTAACTTTTAAGAACTGCTTCCTGTACAAGATTGCCAATGCAGCTTTTGTGCTTGGTAAGAAAACTTAAGCTGGAATAGGTAGGTGGGTTCAAAGAAAGTTTATAATAAGGAGAGTTGTCTGATACAAACAGACAAGAAAGAACATTCTGCATTCTGTAATATTTTGTGCAGTAAACAAGATTAAACCAATTTCCTGACAACATGCACTTTTTTCACTTGATCAGCGGTGGCTGTTAGTTTAATTAGTCAAACAACAACCAAAAAAGGAATACAGACTTGCTTAATATTATAGTCAGTACATTTTATCAATGTCATCACATTCTTTGGCAGGACTTTTTTTTTAACACCAGGTAGACCATATTTATGTTATGAGGTTAAAGTTTCTGCAAGTTTCAGTTAGAGGAAGAAGTGGGCATAAAGCCAAACTCTCCTGCTGTCTGTAAAACTAAGAGTTAACCGATACTGTACACAGACATTAAAATACAGTAAAGCGGACGTACCCGGCAGACAGTCGCCATCTTATCTTTTCTCTTTGTGTGCTTGGGAATGAAATCTCGCAAACACACAGAGATACAGTATATTCCGCATAGATGAGCTTTTTAACAGTTTCACTCAAGCGTTAAAACACAAACCCACATTTCCAACATACAGAAATCCTGTTGAACAATACAGCAAAAATAATAAATAATAAGTTATGATGCATTACAATTTATGGATCATCCATATTTATCCCTATTACTTCTCTCAGTCGCCTTTCCACAACTTTAATAGTGATTACCCCATTGAATTTAAATTAAATTAGAAGGCCGGTTTCTCAGAGGAAAAATTCTCAGCTTTACCCAGAATCGGTTAGTGTGTTTTATATCCTGGGTAAACCAAGTGCTTTGTTTGTAACATAGTTTAGATAGGAGAAATTAATAGGCAGAGTAATACCAGGAAAACATGAGAAAAATGGTCCAATAATCCACAATAATCCAGTCTTTGTCCTAAAGTAACTAGCTCGTACCTGTAGCTTTATCCTACAGATAATGAAGTGGTGTTTGTCTAACTTTTACAAAATAAGCAAATGGGCATATTTTCCAAATGTTGAGCTGCTTCTTTAAGAAATGCATTCAAATTTTTTATCATCTGGGATTTTGGGATTCTTAAAGAAGTACTATTATGGAGGAAAATTTGATATAGGCCCAGAGAGAGACTGGTTTTTGTTTCTCCTGAGATTACCATCACCCTGACAGATCCCAGTGAGGCTTATCCATCTTTTTTTGAATACTCATCAAAATGCAGGCGACTCAGCTCTATCTTGATGAAGCTCATGTCTATTTTTATGAATAGATATGCGGGTGTATGTCCTGACCTGTCTGTGTGTTCGCTTCAGTCTCAGTCAGCACTTTTCACCAAGGCCATCTGACCAAACTTAGATATCCTCAAACTGACTCACTCATCACAGGCATTGTATCTATCAGTGTTATTCAAACTGTGAGACACTGGCCAGATGAAATGTTAATGCTGCGTTTTCAGTACCCCTCACCTTGACCCACTCCCCTTGTTTGGCCTAAAAAACAGAAACATCCAGCCCAAATAGTGAACTTCAATGTTCAGTGCTCTCACAACAAGTACACACGGGGGCTGGTGAAGGCTATCAATGCCTGCCTGACTCTTTTCCCGACTTTGGTGTGTTTATCAGGCTCACGCTTTTGTAAGAGCCTGTGAGTGTCTTCACGCTTAAGTTCAACGACGACTGACCTCATTCTTTTACTTTTGCTCATTTCTGTTTCACAACCGAAGGTGTAATCATCATTCATTCAGTCGTTCATTCTGAACAAAAAATACACATTTGTATGCTTGCCTTAATAATTTCATGGACATTTTCAATGTTACATAACATATATTCCTGCTGTCTCCACACTTTTGTTGATTTTATTTACAGTTTTTGGTTGAGGGTTTCAGGTAAAAAAGGTAAAAAAAACTAACTAAAAAAACTACTAAACTGTTTTTTTTTTTTTTCCATAATTGAATCTGTTGATAAGCTTTGTATTTTTCTTGGATTTTGAGTTAATGGTTTTGATAGTAAAACAGATAAAGTTGACTTAATGCATACAAGAAGACAGGCAGATGAACAGATAGTTTTTATGAACCAAAACTGGCTTTTGTGATATCAAAAATTTCCATGTTTACATTAAACTAAACTCGGGTAGCAAAACTACACTGAAAATCTATGAATATGACCAGGGAATTTTTTTAAAGCACATAGTTATATTGAAAAACTTAACACGAGCTGACAACCAACGAGTCGAAACAAGAACAGCAGGATTAACTGATAACAAGCAAAACTAATTGCTATTATTGGAAGTAAAATTAGCAAAAGTGTATCATTTCAAAATAAAGCAGGAAATAATTACACAAAGCCTAGTCCAGAGATAATAGAGGGGGCAGATTGCGACAGGTTTTGTCAATAAATTGTGAATTTAGTATCTTCTTCATATTTCTTATTTAAAAGTCGAAAACCTCAGGATGCCAAAATGTCACATATCTCATTCATGCAATAAGTTTTAGAAAAAAGTTTAAACGACAACTACGCTTTTGTTCAGCAAATCGTTTTAGCACAAATATTCAGTTTGTTATTTGTTTATGCAGCAGCTGTTTTTGTCATGAAAGGCTGAAAGAAAAACTGGATTTGCTCTGCAGCTGCCATTGATTTACTTCAATCACTCCAAATATGCATAGACATTTACTTCTTCCTTTACACGCTTCTCTAAAATGATTTTGCTTCTCTTAAAAAAACATATAAAAGTTATAAAGCAATGTTGTGTAATTTAAACAAGCAGAATGTCTTTTTAATAGTAGCAGCAGCATGACAGGTTGAACTGTCACGGTTATATAATGCTCTGAAAATGTTTGTTACAGCTACGATTGTAAAATGTTAGAAAACATAATAGGTGCATGATTACATTAGTGCTTTAGGTAAACAACTGAGACAAATGCCAGAAGAGAGTTGTCCTTGAGTGTGCTGGGACATACTGACAGGGGTGTGAAACGCTTCTCATCACAGGGGAAAACATCCACTTTGACCCCTGCTGTACTCGCACACAGAAAGCCAGAGCCAAATGGAACACAGAACAGGAAAAAATACAAGTCACAGTTCCTGACTCCAATTACAACATACGCACCACTTTTTTAAACCAAAACTAAATATCAAGTTGACCCTGTCAGCAAATTTTTAAATAGTTTCAGAAACAGACTGAAGCCACATGGATGAGCTGCTGTATCCATTACATGTCTGTCTTTAGGGCATTTTGTTGGACTCTGTTGTAAGATGCACTATATCGCCATCAATGGTCAGGTCCTCTTGTCCTGCCCCTCCCCCAGACCTCATCTCCTTTGTTCCTCTTTGAGGGTCATCCATCTCTCTTCTTTGATATCTGCCAGTGAAGGAGCAGACCATCATATATGTATTTCTGCCAGCATTACAATAATACCTTGTGTCTTTTGTTCTCTTTGGCGTCTCCTGCTGTATTTCTCTCTTTGTGAAATCTTCTCATGATCTCCCCATGATTAATGGGGTTAAGCTTTAGGGTTGCGTGTGTCTACACTCACTTGGATCTTGCACACAACCCTACAAAGAAACAAACAAAAAGTTCTGTCCAAATCAAATCTTTAATCAGGTAATCTGGTAAAATGAGAGACAGCTTTAGCAACATTCATTCATAAGTATAAATATTCGTAAACATAAACAGCAAAGCACTGGAGGTGTTTCTAGCTGGATTGTTAGCATGTGTTAGTTTGTATATTTTGCTCTCATGCAAGGGGCTCTGAAGTCTTAGTAAAAAAAAGTCAGAGGCCAAATGCAGAGGTTTCAATATACTTGGATTCACACAAGCATATAGATGCACAGCTGAACACACTAGAAGAACACGCACACTCTAAAACACATATGCACTACAGATGGAAACGAGGCATTTAAAAAGAGAAGGCGGGGGAAGTTTTTTGTTGCTGCACAAGCTTAAAGATATGAGCATGCTGTTTCACGTACAGCACACAGGGACATGGAACATGACTGCAACTGGGACTATTAAACAAAACAAAAGTGCATGGTAAAAATGACAAATAATGACACAGAATGAATATGCAAGCAAGCCGAGTTTAATTGGGAGCAGGTTAAACTGATTGGGGCTTGAAAGGCAATCACAAAGTGCAGGACAAAGCTCATAATATCAAAACTAGACTGTAATTGTGACACATAAAAGCATCAAATTCTCCATAAATGTAAGGCTGGACAATTTATTGTACACAAGATGGATGGGACACACCATGAAAATTAGTAATCAAGTGGTCATCAGAAAGAATTTTTCTTATAGCATCTTGTCCTCCATTTCCACATTTGATCAGACTGATGAGAGCCAGACAGTGTCTGGTCAGTAAAGTGGTGTGCTAGCATAGTGTAGCATTAATGTCGGATTCATGCAGGCAATTGCTTCTCTTCATTGTGACGTTTATGGTTAATGTGTTCAGAAAAGATAGCATAGTACAGCTACAGTAATGATAAACAAGAATCCACAAAATCAGATTTATGTCACGCTGGGAGATTGACCCTACTGCCCCTGTCGACTCATTCTTTATGGTAGATCAGTTCCTCTTTGTCTCGACAGCCAACACAACATCACCACCATTACTTAACACATGGAGGAAACAGAGAGGGAGGGAGGGAGGGATGGCGAGAGGGAAAGATGGAGACAGGGAGTAATGAAGCTATGTATGCTCTTTCCCTGGTGGTTTTAATGGTGAGTGCGGGCTATAATTCACTCCAACGCACCCACACGGAAGTGCAAATGAATATACACACATACATGTGCACACACACACACACATACAAACAGATGCCCAAAGCCATACTTGTGACTCTCTTTGCGTCTTTGTGTGTGTTGAACCCTCCATTTAGGCCAGTGCAAAGAAGATATATGAATGTGTGGTGCAGACTGACCTTGACATTCAGGGTTTGTGTGTGTGTGTGGGATGGGGGTAGGTGATGTTTTATAGTTTGTGTGTACCAAACAGACCCATCTATGAATGTTTATAACAGACCACCACCAGTACATTTTAACAGTAACAACAAAGCATTACCATCAAATGCAGTTTCAGTGACTGCAAGTGGTGGAATGAAAAGACACTGAATTTGACAGCAGTGTGGCCTTACTGGGATAATCAATTTTTTTTTAAACATATAAATTTTGTCATATGCCATATTCACCCCCAATTTTATAAAGGGGCTTCATGAATGTATTTGCACAATATCAAAGTGACAACCACTGCCCTTGTTGTTTTATGGACCTTTGTCCAATGAAGTTTAACCCTGAATGAAATTACATATTTTCTTTGTCTTCCTACAGAGAAATGAAGCTTTTGAGTTGGTTCATAAAGTGTGACATAAATCCTGCCAATTTCAGTCAATGGAAGCAAACCAATGAGGAAGGCAAGTAATATGTTACCACACACATACGCATATGCACACACACAAACACTCTTGCTGGAACAGTGTGGGTTAGTCATTAATCTAAAGTAATGAACACACATGCTGCAAGATAACACATCTCCATATAGGTCAGTGGTTGATGATGTAAGACAGACTATAACACACCCTGCTCATACAATCTAATACAGTCCTTCCCTGATGTGATTTTTCATCAAGAGTTGTTTTGCCAATTTAAAAGACATGGTACAGTATGGTTTATCACGCCCTGTGACCCAACACACACACACACACACACACACACACACACACACACACACCAAACATTATAGTCACATGCAGCCACATGCTACAATGGGAGGTAATGCTGTCAACCCTGGAGGGTGGTAGGGGGATGGGAGTGTGATGGAGGTTAGTGGGCTTATACTGCAAATGGATAGAGAGCAAGCTGAGCATATTGCCCCTCTCACGTGGGGAAATAATACATTATCGGTATGTGTGTGAGAGTGTGGGGGAGAGATCAACTCTGTATCTACTGGCTTGATATAATGGAGGACATGAGGGTTGGACAGGCAGCTTCTATGCTTCCTGCATGATTATTCCACCTCACCTCCCTCTCCACATCCACCCCAGCATTATCCTTTCTCTGTGTGGGGATGTTATTGAAGAAAAGTGAGGCTTACAATGGAGAAATAGCAAAGAAAAAAGATAAATAAGTTATTCTAATAGGAAAAACGTTTTAAGATTTTATTTTATAGCATACATATTGTCATTTTGGATTTGGTTGCTGAATAGATCAAGGGATGCTGTAAAATAAAATGTTGGTTTTTCATATTTATATATATCTTAGATTACATCACTCTCCCGAGTACAAAACAAATCAATGTGGCAGATGAAATGCATCAATCAACACAATAACTTTCCCTAACAGTCCATGGTCTTGCACTCTTGGTATATGAGGTTATCCAGTTCAATCCCATCAATGTTCAAATCCCCATCGATTGAGAGAGAGAAAGGACAAAATCATTTTGAATCCATGCTGATGCTCCACCAAAGCTTATAACCAGAAAGCAAGGGAATATCAATCAATCTCTCTTGCTGTTTTCTTTTTTTCTCTAAACATCTTGGCTTTAGCTCCCCATCTTCATCCCCCATGATTCACACAATTTCATTCACCCTTTACTTTTCATGTTTTTTTCTCGGAACAAGTCAGTGGAATGAACCAGTAAGATTTAAGGAGAGTAGTTTGTTCACCACCATAAGATGGACAGAAACTCCTATACCGAAAATCTTACCTGTATGAAACATGAAAGTATCTATGAAAGTAAAGTTCAACTTGGAGAGCTATGGCAGTCACTTTAAGCGTTCAAAAATGGCAAAGGAAAGTGTGAATGTGTATGTATTTACATGGATTTTCTCAGAGCAGTCAACTTCAATCTCTTGCAACACGTTAGAAAACACAAAAAAGGAGGCGGGTAATGCCACAGATGAAGGCAACGCTGCTGTCCTTGTAAAAGGTACTTGTTTCCCTGATAATATATTAGGGTGGTTATCGTATTTGTTCAGTGGTATAATCAAAGACATCTGAAAATGTAGCGCAAACACAGCAGACAAACCTCAGTAGTTTCTGTAGTACAGTGTAGTACAGTACATTTGACTACAGCACTTCTTCTGTGATAGATATTATCATTTTAAATATGCCAGTTTCAACATCCTGCTGCTTCTGAGTCTCTCTCACTGTGTAATGACCCAAACTCTTCTTCTCACTTCCTCTGCCACCCCTATTTCTGTCATTTCATTACACCTAACCTCTGCCTATCATTTTTCACACCGGCACTGTGGATCACATCTTCACATACTCAACTTGTGATGTGCCCATATGGAGGCACATATTGTTAAATCTCAAAGGAAAAGGAAGAAATGGGGTGGAAAGGCCTGTGAATATGTAGTTATCAATTGTTCTGTGGTGATTTCTTTCACATTACAATAAGATGACATGCAAAGGCATGATATTGATGACTTAGTTTTCATTAATGGTTGGTACATATCAGTATTGTGTGTATGTGTGTGAATCTGTAATTACAAAAGGACTGTGCAGTGTGAAGCAATCTGTCATCCCACCACAGGCTGTGAGTCTGAGCTATAATCTGCTTTGATGACGTTCATCACAGCCTGTGAATGGAGGTGCAGCGGGACAGTGCTCAACCGCTCTGTGCCAGTGTGCCATTACAGAGATGACATCATCCCACTGCAGCACTTAGCACGCACATTACACACACACACACACACACACACACACAGAAGTATCACACTCAGTTCTCACGTCTTTCCACTTGTCTTGGATCCATCCTCATATGACCAACAGCCATTAGCATGTGTTCTTTCATGTTTGTGCAAAGCAGTTCAGATAAGATCCAGAGATCACATGAGAGACAAGCCATTGAGATTATGAGCCATCAATGGGCCGGTGTCAATGTTGGCTTGTGTATGAGAAGCCCCATTAATGGCCATATCTCAACAGATCATCATGTCTCTATCTTGTTTACACTTTGAACCTACATCACATATTGATGACTCACTTCTCATTAGAAAGCTCCCTCTGTGTGTGTGCATGGCATCGAGTTCCCCCATTTGTGTGGGCAAATGTTTCTTGTAAGAAAAGATAGAGGCTTATTGACCCGCATAGGTTGATAGATAGATGGATTGCTGTCAATAAAAAAACTAGTCACCAAACCTGTCTTTATGACTAATTGCGCTGCAAACCAGAAGCCACAGTGACTCCTCGCGCTCACCCGGGCGGCGACGCAGCAGTCATTCATTTTGCTTGTTCAGCTGCCAAAAATATTAGTGCTTAAGCCTTTTGTTATGGTTCAAGCAGAGTTTGTTGGATTTGCAGTCTTACCATAGGTTGGCCATATCTATTTTGAATGGCTTAACAGGGCAGGGCAAGAAACTGTTCATTAGCCTGTGGATTTGGATTACAATTTAGTCATGGGTCATGCAGTATGAGACGTGATTAGAGTTGGACATATCAAAATCTTACAGTGATTAATATGGCAGTGTAAAGGGCTAATTTAGGCATCTAACTTCTTTATCTTTCTTATTTTATTAGTTAAAAATCCTTACAGCAACCTTTATTCTCTTTATTTACCTCAAACATACCTTTACCAAATATTTGTGGATCTATTGAATTTAATTCTTCTTATTATTATTAAGCTAATACCCGCCAGTGCATTGCTTACTGCTGTATGTCTGTCTTTCAGGAAAACAGCCTTTATTAAAAAATTCTTCTTTAGAGGGATTATAACCTTTCTTCTTGTGCAGTGTTGTCACTGTTATAATGGACAAAACTATTAACAGTAATGGTTTTATGAAGAAAACAGGATGAATATCTGTCATTTGTTCACATGAGAGTTGCTTAGTTATATCTTTTGTGTGCTGATATCTGGGGGTGGCCTATAGTGAGTACATGGGTTAATTGCTTTCTGAAAAATAAAGATGACCTTTGCAGGAGCCCACTTACAAGGAGCAAAGCAGAGGCAAACAAAAAAACCTGAAAATGTAGGTGGAGATGAAGACATTCAGTTATGATATGACATGAAGCCATAAACAGAACAGAGTAGTAGCTTCTTATTTTTGTGGGCATTAACGCACTGCTTTGGAATGCTCTAATTTTAAATACACACTTAGCTTTCTCTTATTTAAACGTTAAATATAATAACCATCACTGTGCCTGGGTAAGGACGAAGAACCTAATTTCACTCAAAATTGCTTCCTGAATCTAAATGTTGCTACCCTGAAATAATGAGGGATGAGTTGAGAAAAAAATGGAAAAAGAGCCTGGTTCAGAGGAGTTTCTGGGCGCTCAGAAACCTCACTGGTCCTGCGCATAGTGGTGTGACTGCAGCTAGGCCCAGACATTTAGTTAGTCAGGTGACCAGCTAACTGTGAACTGCCATTGAAATGTGGGTTTGGTATTCGTAGTTGTGGTGAGCCTGCTCTTTCAGCCATGAAGCATGTTTGAATATTTTGAGTTTGCAGTCAACCCTTGACTTGGTTTTGTTCTTTCTGAGAAGCAGAGTGGACTTTTTCCCCATATTTCTTTTGATCCTTTCTGTAATGTCTTCTCTTCGTGAGAGAATGCGTGAAGATACCAAGCAAACAAAAGTTACTCTGTTTGAGTTTTTTTTTTTTTTTTTTTGTATACTTCAGTGCAAATCAAAACGCCATATTGGTAGACCAAAAGGACTTGATGCATGACCTGGCTTGGGTAACAACGGCAAACAGTGTGGTCATGAATGTACCATACTGTGTATGACAACAAAGCCTTGGTTTCATAAATCAGTCAACCTGCTTTTACTTTGTCGCACAGAAAAGATCAAGAGATTGAGGCATGTCTGAAGTGCTTTGGAGATAATTGAACTGGCACTAGCCAGGCTTTCTGCAGGCTTTGAAAAAGACAAATGTATTCTTTGTAAATATCACAATATAGACTCCAGTAACATATCATTTCTTCAGATACAGAGGCTAGGAGCCATGATTACAAAGAAAGTCATAATTAGCAGGTACAAAGCCAAAACTTTAGAAAGACTGAGATCATGTGGTGCCCCTGTGGCTTATTGGTTAAGACCATGAAAGGCAGTGTCCTTGGTTTCAGTCCATCTAAGAACCTCTGTTATATCTCTCTCTCATCACATTAACTGTCACCTTACCACTCTGTAATAAAATGCTCAAAATGCCTAAAAATATGGGTCATAAGTTTAAACTGCCTCAGCACAACCACAGAAATTAAAGAGTATTAAATCACTTAAGTGGTCTATGCCTCAGAAATTGACAATTAACTGAGCAGCCACATTCTTCTTAACACTAAATATACTATAGTTTCCCTAAGTAAAGAAAACTGATGCTATGCTTGATTAATTTTAATACTTCTGAAGTTTCTGAACACATTTTCAAAGAATGTTTCAACTCCCTTCAACCCAGACTAACCCTTAAGGTACCAAATGCACACAAACAATATCCTACAGGTTAACCTAGACTAACCTTTTCATGATGACAGGCTTGACCTCTAGTAAAGAGGGGGCCTAATAGCTGTTCTAAACAAGGGGGAGGGCAAAAAGTGACTGTTAACAGAGTGGCCTGCGCAGTCTGTGTTGATATTTGGCATTGAGGCCTGGGGGAGGTTTTAGTCATGCAAAAAACTTTGTAGAGTAATTTGACAACACCAAATTTCTTTTCCTCTTCTGTTTTTCCCTTTATATTTCGCAACAGCCAAGGAAAAGTACTCAGTCTGGTGTCAGGTATCAGGGGGTCTGCTCTCGTTTAATGCTGCCTTACACAAAACAAACATTGTGCAAGAGGACTTCCAGGAACTTGAGAAGAACATGGAGTTGTTTTGCTGTTTAGATCCCTCCAGACTCTGACATGAGAAAGAGTTATATCTTCTGGAGGAAGGGAGATGGGACATTTCATTTGTTCACGCACAGGCAATCGGATACACATACACACACTGTTCTGAAAAACAGCTGGCCTGTTAACAGCTAATGTAGGTTAGACAAAAGTTGAAACAATTTCCTTGCGTCGCTGAAAATTCCTCTTGCAGTAATATGAGCTGTTAACGGCTGCACTGTGCTTCCACAGGACTTATGAAATTTGTGTACTTCTAATACTTTCACTTTTTTAATGGCAATAAAATGAGTGAAGACAAGAACACAAACAGGGTGTGGAGCCTCACCAAGCTTTATTTACATGCGCACCACTTCTTATAGAAACTAGATTACAATTCAAAATGGAATACACAGGAAAAATACCCACTAACATCAAGTCAAGAGAAGCAAGATTAATAAAGGGCAAAGTTCAAAGGGTAAAGTTCAGAGTATGGATGGGAGCTGGCCTGGGCCTTTTAAGAAGGATGGAAAAAGTTCACGATAATGGAAAAGAATGTCCAAGAGGTGATGAAGGTATCTAGTGGTATGTTCTAAAAAACTTTTTTTGCTTTTTTAGCATCAAATTTGCACATGTTGTGCTGCAGGCGTGTGTGTTGAGCACAAGAAGAGATAATCTGTATCTGAATGAAGTAGTAGCACTGAGTGACTGCATGGAAGGCCTGTCCCACTATGACCAATTGTAAACTGTCTCCCCAAAAAGCCAAAACATTTTAAACTGAGTGTACAAAACGTTAGTATACTTTCCTGCGATTGAAATCCCCATTGCAGTTTATCAGGGATCAATAACCTATCTTAAAATAGAAAGGATTACAGTATTCCCTAGATTCACCTTGTCTGTTGTCTTTGCAGGAGGATGAAAGGAATATTTAGTACAGTCAGTGTAGATAAATTCAAATTCCTAGCATTCAGGTGACGGCTCAGGATTCTCCCTGCCAAAAGAAAAGGCAATAATGCTCTCAACATTTTCTATATGTGTAAAGATGTAAGGAATTTCAGGTCATTGTCAGATGATGCTTCAACCAAGCTTACTGAGAGCACCAGGAAGTAAGCCAGCTGTACTTCATGTGAAACAGAACAAGAGTGAAGCTGAGTGACATCCATTCCCTGTGCCTGTGTCAATGTGCGCACACTTGTAATAATAAGCCCATTAATGCAGGAGGATGGTTCAAGTGCTGCTCTGTAAACCCTGATTTTAGAAATTTAAACAGAGTGTGCATTTGTGTGCCGAAGACACAGGGTTCCTCTCTGTATTACAATTTTTGTCTAGGGACAGCACCATTGGCAGGATCAGGTGGGGTACAGCTATGTCATGCACTAAACCTCGGATAGCACAGTAGATCAATCGAGCCAACCATGCACACGCTCTCCTCTCCCTTGGCCTCAAAGTGAGATACACACATCTGTACACTATTATACATAGTGGGGTACACACTTTATATCACTACCCAGACAGAGAAGGGCTACCAGGATCACCACATGCTACAGCAATGGTGCAGGCCACCATTTACGAAACCTGGTTCAACAACTAAATGACAAATTAAATCGCTGGTAACATTTTTCCCTCTTCCTCGGTGTGTAACGTTCATAATTCCTTCAGCTGTACCTTCAGAGGTATGACAAAATCCAAGGGTCAAGTACTACATGAGTATATAAAGACATACAGCAAGTATATATGCATTTCACACAATTCATAATGCATAAATACATACATGCATACAGTCGGCTGTGCTGTATGCACCATGAGGGATAGTGAGGGATTACACATCATTGTGAGATTAATTCCACAGAAATACAAGCCACGGATAAACATATACACACGCATACACACACAGACACATACTCAGGAGATAGAGGACATTACCTGTAGGAGCACCGGCTGTGTCCATGATGGGGTGTGTGTATGTGTGTCATGAGTCTGACAGGAGGAAAAAAATTACAGCAAAACAAAAAAATAACAGACTGTGTTAAGTCTTAATCCTGATGTTGATCTTGTTTCCTCCGCTTAATCTGAACAGCCAAAAGTTCACAGGTTACAAATTCACAAACACAAAGCATTACTGTTTTATCAAGAAATGTTAAAATACCATTAGAATGTCACTTGATGTTACTTAAATGGGAAGCCTCCCTTTCCCCCCCTGAGTGGTTCAATATATGCATAACAAGCCCCAGAAGCTCATGACAAGAAAACAGCAGAGCTTAACACAGATCCCTGGTATTTTCTCTATGTGTATGTAAAGTAATGTGTGTATATAGTAATATATATGTATATATATGCTTGTGTGTGTGTGCGTGCGTCTGTATGTGTGTGTGCATGTGCGTGCTGCGATTTGGCTGCCAGCATATCCTACTGTTTGTTTCAAGTAATTTGGCAATATACAGATATAGCTTATTGTTTTACTCGAGAAACAAATGGCTTCTAGAGGAATGAGCCTAAAACCCTGCTCCCCCGCCGTCTACAGGTTCAACCTCACCGTGCTACAATTGGCTGCAGATTTACACTTCTGCAGGTCATAGGTGAAAACAAAAACAACAACAAAACCTACCAAAATGTACGGCTTTCTCTCAGGACTGGATTCAATACTGTTTACATAGCACCTGCTATGGTGTGGAAATGTTCACAACCCCAGACACAGGTATTCATTTTGGCTACATCATATGCTGTGATAAATGACCTCAACAGAAGTCAACAGAAGCTAGGAACCCAAAGAAAAGACAGTCAGTATCTTCCCCTCTGTCCTTCTTGAACTTTCCACTGCCCTGCACTGCACAAATATCCAGAAATTTGCTTCCTATATTCTTTTTCCACTTTTTCTTTTACAGCTGATATACACACACAACAACAAAAAAAAAAAAAAACACATTTTGAAGTATTCAGTTGTGATATATCCCTCAGTATGCTGCAGTTAAGTTAAATTCAAGCAATTTAGAAGAACAAAACCAGAAGTGCATGGCATTATACTGAGAAATGTATAAAATTCTATGGTACTGAAATCTTACAAACTGGGGCAAAGTGTTGATTTGTCTGTTATGTGTGTTTTCATGTATTTGGATGCATGGCCGCTCAGTGAGTAAGATATAGAAAACCCAAAAACCAAACACTGAACATTTAAAATCACTAGATGAGGACAAAGGGATTTTTTTCAACATAACACAGCCAAGGAAACCACTTGATCAAATTTACACATCACATCTTGATTTTTTTACTTTACACTTTGCGCTTTAGTTAGTTTTTTTTTTTTTTGTTTTTTTGTTTTTTTTGTCTTTAATGGGAAAAACTGCACCGTGCACTCCCTTCATTCATGCTTGATAGTTAGTCCTTGTATCCTGCCTGAAACCCCCTCTGACAAGCAGAGGTGCTTTGATATCACCAGTCTCAGTGTTGAATGGAAAATTGCATAATTCTAAGATTTGTGAGTTTGTTGTGATTGTTCTACATAGCTTTCTTGTTGTTATTGTTGTTTCACAGGAGGCTTTAAGGGGTTGCGTGCAGCTTCTTTAGAGTCTGTCAGATCATTCATGGTTCTCCAGTGTGGGAGCGAAGGTAAAGCTCTTGAGAGGAAGTCTTCTGTAAACACAGGGTTTGTATTTTATGTTGTGCTGATGGCAGGTTTGGCAAAAAGGATGTTGTGTGTCTGATCTTCTCTTGTACTACACAGTTCAGACCTGGAAAGAAAAAGAGAGGAGAGTATGACTTTCATAAGCCTAAATTTCAAGTTTGTGAATGACTGTGCGTTCTTATGGTCACTTATATTGTTATCAGTTCTCCACATTAGTTTCGTCTTTGATGGGTTTTTGTGAAGTTGGATTGATGGGTCCCAAATTCCTCCAGCTTCACCTTTTCTCCAATGCCACATCATTTATATGCATGTAAACATACCTGCTCTGCTCCCTCCTGGCCTGAACCTCTCAACCAGGTACCCAGCTTTGAGAGGTTTGCTTGGTGCTAGTGAAGTTGCCAACTCCATTCATGTTGGCCAGAGAGTCAAAGTTAAAGTCAAGGCCATCTGCATCCATCAGCTCGTTCCTGATGATGGAGTCCATGTCACACTCCAGGCTGCCGTTGAACATGTCCAAGTCCAGATCTGTGGGGAAACGGTCCTGACAGATCCCTCCATTGTTGCTTACTGTTCCATTCAAGAAGATTGATGTGTCAATCTGCATGGAGGACGATCCATTACCTCCCAAGGGTGACAGCAAGAGTTGCTGCTTGGCATTAGCCAGATTGTTAGCCTCGTTGGCGAGATTCAAGCCTCCATTTAAGGACCTCTGGGAGCTTTGGTTGTGGTTGTTACTTTGAAGCATCTCCCCTTGGCTGCCCTGAAGTCCTCCAGTGGTTCCAAAGGTCATTACAGGATCATTGCGGAGCATGAGACCACGACGGGAATTCTGGGAAATGACAGCAGCGGCACTGGCCTGCGACATCAGTGGGTCAGACTGAGTCATCATGACGTCGCTGTGGCTGTGACTATCAGAGCTGAGCAGGTCTTGTAGTGTCTGGCTGCCAAAGCGAGACATGCTGATGCTGGAGAAGGATGTCTGCTTGTTCTCCTGGATGGTTTGCATTGGGGACGGACGCAGAGAGGAACCTGTCGTGTGGGGCCCGAAGATGGAGTTACTGTAGCCATTACCTCCACCATTAGAAGAAGGGGTAGAGGATGGCGAGGAGGTTGAAGAAGGTGAGCCTAGCCCATTGGGTTTGGACCCAAAGTTGAACCCTGAGGAACCATTTGGAGCTGTTTGACTGGAAGTGGATGGCACCAGGTTGATGTTATCCAGCAACTCATCCATCAGGTCATCTGTGAGTCCATCATTCAGGTTCATTGTACCTGCCAGGTCTGCCAGACGAGGCAGTTCAGTCGGCACAGCTTTCCCATTGGTCGTGGCAGTTCCGGGAGACAGTGCTCTACCAGGACTGGAGTAAAACATAGGTGAGAGAGGGGGCTCATCATCGGGCACCTCGTCTAGCTCAGGGTTAGCTAGAATGGGTGAGAGGCGACCACTGAGAGTGCTGGCATTGGAGTTAGTGCGGGAACGGAAGTCTGTCCAGGCATCCAGCTCCTCGCTGCTGCGTGATGTTGGGCTTCCGGGCCACTTAGAGAGACCTGAGGGACTGTCACCACCACCTTCACCAGCTGCAGCTGCTGCAGCCTGCAGAGCTGCCTTCTTCTTTGCAGCACGGCCACGGGCCGACTTAGTGTACTTGTTGCTGTTGTCCATGGAGACTGCACGACGGCGAGGAGCCTTGCCACCCTTTCCTCCCTCTGGGTTGATCATCCACCAGGAACTCTTCCCTGTTCCCTCGTTCTGGACACGAATAAAACGGCTGTGCAGGGAAAGATTGTGCCGGATGGAGTTCTGTAACACAAGAAAGAAAGAGAGGATGTTGTGGTGAGCGATGTATGCAAAATCCTTTTGAAACAATTACTCAAACAATTAGTGCCTATATTGATCTGTTATATTCTTTCTTTTGTGCTGCCAGTGACACATTCAATGAACACGTTTCATTAAGTCCACACTGATCCACAAACCACCCACTGCCACTGATTTTGCAGCACTGGGAACAGTAGCTCTTGGTGATTAGACTCACAAACAAAGCAAAAAGCTGATTGTATCAGTTGTTCTTTCTCTAAATATAGACAGGAAAACATTAATGTGCAGCGGCAATTGGTACTGATGTCCGCATTGTTCCCCCTGTAGCTTTTGTCGTGATAGTATAAAAGAGAAAAGAGCAACAGTGGTCTATAATCAAGCATCTCCTTGATTATGAATGACACGAATAATGAGCTCATGTTGCATAAGGGGCTCATTCTGTGAGAGCATGTGTGTTTGTGCATGCCTGAGTGTAAGTATTGGCTTGTATGCATTGATCAACTCTGAGCTCCTTCCTTGTGTGAATTGATGACATTTCCATCAGTTTCAGCTGTAGCCCACTGTGTGTTTAATGCTAATTAGCAAGTGCTAGCATGCTTACATTAAACTATTATGCTAAACATGGTTAACAAGAGCATGTTCGCGCTGTCACTGTGAACATTGGTATACAGCTCAATGCAGTGCTGTGGCTATGTGCAGCCTCAAGAAAATCAATTTTTGCGTCTAACCTATGTGAATATGTAGAAAGTTTAGATCTGTTCGAATCTAGTGACAGTGCATGTAACTTCCACGTAAGCAAGAAGATTAAGATTTAAATTGACTACATTGGGTTGTATTTAAAACACAGAAACAGAAAAAGCTGAAGAAACCATGAAGCTACAGCACTTTTTAAACAAGACCAGATCTTGTTTTACTGTTGCGTGGCATTGAGGGTTTAGGAAGGATTGACATAATACTATAGAAATACCAATTTGACCAAGTCACAATTTTTTTCACAAATTGATTAGTTCAAGTTGAATGAAAAATTGTGTGATGGGAGCTCTGGCTTGTTAGTAACTTAAGTGTGGAAATTCCAACTTCATATTCACTCATTAAATTACACCCATGAACATGTCCATCTGGAACGACCCCCCTTCACACACAGACACCCACAAACACACACTAGCAGCCATCTGGTCACTTCGGCGGACATAATTTCATGGTTCTTATGACAGTATACTGATGCCACACAAAGGTTGAGATTAATATGCACATATGCTCAGTTATATTAAGAAATTAGAAAAAGAAAGTAACAGGACCTATCAGGATATTCAGGACATATGATTATGACCCTTTTTAATTTTATTGGTGTCTTTAACGTTCATATCACTTTCTTTTTTTTGGTTTCCTATTCTTGTGTCCCACACTCCGCTGAAGACCTTGTTGGCTTCAGTCTCCTTCTCTTTCTATACCCCCTCCCTTTTCCGCAGTTTCTGTTGTTTCACAAACACATAGCTCTTATGGGCCCTAAGGGACTCTGGGGCTATGCTATATCCTCCCATATAAACAACCCAACCGCCATCCACAACATGCTCACATTTTTCCTTCTCTGTTTTCCTGCTATGTATATTTTTACTCTCTAAAACAGAACAGATTTCAGGGTTCAAACCAGTGAGGGCCAGAATTTTTTTCGTTTTTGTGGGAATCACAATATTGTTTTCCATAAAGCAGCCCCGTCTTTCCTGGGCAGCAGTTTACAGACAATTTGGTCTGGATTGCTATTCTGGTCAAAAGCAGTTCAATCACAGAGGAGACAGAGTGGTCTTAAGTTACTGAAGGCTACATTGGCACACTACAAAAGTGTCTCTGGGGAAAAACTGAACTTCAGACCCTGTGTGTGAAATTGTGTATTCGCTTTAAGTAGCAATCTGAAAGTGAAGTTAGGATTTTTAACCTTTTGAATTTCTGCAACTATATATGCATGTTTTCTTCTGTAGGACTGTGTGCTTCTTGTGGCATCTGTTCTGTGTTAGCATCCATGAATCCATTAATAGTTGCATGGAATCATGAATGGTGTGTGTATGTGAAGGTGTACGTTTACCAATTGAATGTGTGTTAGTGTGTGTTGTGTAAAATAAGGTAAGATGAGTAGAGATCCTAGGGAGACCATTGTTTATCCTCTGCCAGCATCTATCGAGGCATGACGTAATGCTGCTTTCTTACAGAACATTTTACCACACACACACACACACACACACACACACACACATACACATACACACACACACGCATGCACACATGCACGCACACATGCACGCACACAAGTTAAATGTTTCCAGCTGCCAGGAAGATGTAAATAATGGCTGAAGATAGACTTCTGGTGAGATGAATGAAGAGCAGAATGAATGGAATGTGAGTCTCCTTCTGCTCCTGCTGTAAACACTTACCTGCCAGTACCTGACACTTCATCAGTCTTTCTCACTCACTTTTCCTGCACTCTCTTCATCCCTGCATCCTCCTGCACCTACTCCTCTGCCAGCAAAGCCACTTGTTTATCTTTCTCTTTTCTGTGCTACTGCTTGTATCCTTCAAATGTCAGTTGAGGTAATTCTAACTCGATGTGGTTGAGCAGCAATAAAAAGACATGGGACGTGCAACTGAAGCACGAGAACAGATAAAAGGAATAAAAGTGATGGTGAGAAAGACGGTATGACAGATGAATGAAAGACAATGCATTATAAAATATGCACATATATATGTATATGTAGCAGTGTCAAGTCTGATGTATAATAGAGACAGACCCTACAGTAATTATGATGGTTATTCTGAATAACATTTATTAACTGGAAAAACAAATAATTCTGATATGTATAGTTCACTTTAATAGATTTTGAGCACCACAAATGAAAATTTCCTACACCACCTCTCTGCAGAAGTGGATCTGGGGTAAAACACTGTATGTCCTGTATGGGTTTGTGTGTGGCACATCTCTGTGTTAGTAGGATACTGTATGCTTACTGCTGTAGCTCCTCTGGGGTATTCCCAAAGCCCATTAATAAAAACAGCTCACTGAGACAGCAGCTCTGATTCATAACTCCTACTATGCAACCATGAGAGCTAAATAACACACATACACTACTACAGCTTGCAGCAAAAGCCTTCCAAGGAATAATGATGCTGTTGACTGTGTCGTGCTAATTTTAGGGAGTTGTATTTAGGAGTTCTCAGTCTCTTGGCCTTATATTTCCTTCAATTTTTCTATTTTGTACCCACTACCTGCTTTTCTCTCATGCATGCTTGATTTAAAGGAAAAGTCAGAGTTGTGGGGAGAAAAAGGCTTGTTTGGTCTCCGGCTTGTAATTTAATAGGAAGACTGGTGAAAGCTTTTTTGGTTTTTGAGTGAATATATAGGTACAACCAGCAGCCAATTAGCTTAGCATAATGATTCAGTCACAGGATTTTTTCCTACTATTAGGAATGCTGTTTCCTGACCAATCAGCTCAATTTAAATATCTTATTGGAGATGAAATGATGAGGTTTTGTCTGCTGGATTTTTCTGTGGTTTGTAATTATTAACACCTCTGCTGGTCTACAAAACCAGCGATGAGGGAGGCAACTGTTCAAAAGACCTGTTATCCAGGTTTGCTGGTGTTACATTTTTGAAGCCAACTAACTGAAAGTAGCCTGACAAAGCTGAGCTTGCTTTGTGAGACAGGACCCAGCTGTGTGTGTGTGTGTGTGTGTGTGTGTGTTTGTGCACCAGCTGCAGCCAGAGTTAGGGAACACAGAGGCCTTTTTGTCCGTCAGCAACATGTGGGAACAATTAATCACTGTCAGCAACCACGCTAGGAATCTCTCTCTCCTTTCTCTCATTATTCTAATGTTTGTAGATGCATTTAAGTTGGATCTCATATGTTTATATTTTTGTACATTTTAATAATGCAGGTGTGTCTGCACAAAATTTAAGGAGGTAAATATAAGGAGATTTCAAGTCTGCTCTGAGGGAATTACAACAATTTCTCACAACAGATGCATGTGGAAAATGTGTAGAGATGAACACCCACGAGGTCATACAGAAGCAGATTCCTCTGATTTGTCCAGATGATTCGAAGAATGTGTTCTAATTGGTTGTAGCTGTGCCACTTCCAGCAGATGTGATTGGTGGATGGAAATTGGATTGCGTAGCCAGGCAGTGCAGAGAAGGGAGGGTCTACACTGTGTTGCAAGTGTATTTCATCACCCAGCTACAGTGCATATCTGAACTCAAATATATGAAATGGCTCAGTTTCACTTTGTCAGGTTCCTTTCCCTGAAAGTAAAGGAAGCATTTTACTTGTCATCACAACTTCCATGGCTTTTTGAGTTAAGATATACACAGCAAAGGTACACACACTTGAAAATAGAATTCAGCACCCACCCTCACAGCTCTGTATGAGTTGCGTTGCAGAGGAGCATTAGGTCAGAGGGTTACAGTGCCATGGAGCCAGGAGACAACACTGAGTCAAAGGTCAAAGTGCTTTGAGTTTGCAGCTCACACCTCCGACAGCCCTCCTTTAACCCTGCTTCCAATGCTGTGATTGGACAAACTCTGTGACCTGAGCCTTGCACCTCTGGTGCACTTAACCACCTACTGACACTGAGTGAATGTGTGTGGCGGGTCCTGGCCAAACATAACCACACACTATCAGCCATTATGTAAACCAGCACTAATCTAAGTCTAATGTCAACAGTGACCGCTGCTGGGTCAAGCGGACAACTTGTGCACCATTAGTTCCCATTTAAGACAAGGGACTGAAAATGAACTGTGGTTAAAATAACGCTTGTCTTTCTTTCCTGAGAAAATGCAAACAAAATTAACTTTGTGCAAACAGGTGACAGGTAGCATTCAAGAAAATGACTGACTGACAAAATAGCACGGAGGCAAAGGAGCTTCCTGTTTGGTTTTAAAAAATTTTTAAATTCAAGAAAATTAAAAAAGAAAATCCAGAATTTGCATGAAATAAGAAGCAAATATTTGAAGCCTTCTCACTAGTGTCAGTCGCAAAAATAAACAAATCAATAAACAAACAAGAAAGGGCTTAAGCTAGCTTTGGGCTGCAAATGCAATTCAATTATAATGATTTCAATTAATATAGATATTTCTTTGTATTTAGAATTTATTTTGTCTTTGAAATACTTTAGGATCAATATGTGTTGCTTCCTTAGTTGCAATGTAAAGGTGTGTAACTGTTTTGTATATGGAAATATAATCTCATAAAGCTACAAAAACTACAATAAACTATAAAACTACACTTCTGGACTTCTTAAGATGCACTCTAGTAAATTCAATATTTTGCAACAGTTTCAATGTTGCCACCAAGGATTGTGACAAAAATGTGACAATTGTGTATGTAAGTTCATGCAGAGACAAGGTGAGATCTGCAGTGAAAGTGTCACAAGGTAGCCTACTGTGGTGTGGATGTGTGTGTGACATGCATGTCTTTGACATGTATAAAGCGACTCATAAATAAACAGCCTGGCCGGTCTACACTAAGCAGGCAGAGAGGGGGATGGTTATTTATACTGCGACCCTACGCAAACACACAAACTGACACGAACTCACACATACACATTTTGTCTGGGCTCCAGGAGCCCTGAGCTCTGGACTGCAGACAGAACATTCCATTCTCTTCAATCATATGTGTGTTTCCCGTCCAGTGGCTGCGTCTCTCTCCCTGCTTGTGTGTTTAACTTGTATTTGTGTGATTTTTTTGTGTGTGGGTTTGGCCTGGACAGGGATCTAGATCTTGGCAGAAAAAAACCTGTTACACCTCATTCTGCTTCAACTTTTGCTCTCACTCCCCTTTGGCCTTTTTGTTCTGAATAGGCACACGTGCACACACACACACACATTTTTGCTCACTCACACACACTCTTTTTAAGAGAATGCTGTTGGATCAAATCTATGAAACCTTATTGACACTGACAAATTCTTCATTTTAGTATGAACAGCAATGTTAAGTTCCTTTAAGAAATAAATTGCTGTTAAAGTGAACACAATATGCACACGCACACACACACACACACACAGGCTGCTTTCCAGGAATTGTGACCTTGTTAAATCATGAAAGAGGCTGCTCCTGTCATGTCTGAGACCTCACTACTGCAGTGTCAATCTCTCTGTCGACTCTCTCTTTATGTCTGTCCCATCTGCCTTCCTCTCCCTATTGTCTGCCTTTTTTTCTGGATCTCTTGTGTGTCCCAATGCTGTGTAAGGCCACATGCTCAAACAACTCCTTGTTTACGCTTTCATTTCTTCCAATCAGTTTGTGTGAGGTGGGGGAGTTGGCCGACCCATCCCACCTCAAAGAGCCAATCGGTGCAGGCTGGTGAAGAGGCATGGGAAGTCACGTTATCCTTGTAAGGCCTCACTGGGTCAGTGTGTTTTGATCAGTACTGGACTGTCACCACGGCTCACGTAGACCATGTGACTATATGATCCGACACACACACTCACACACTCGCTCTCTAAAGAGAGGGTCAGAGATATGAAAAGCCATCAGCAGTTAGAGACAGGAAAATACATCACCAGATATTTGGGTCGAGGAAAAATAAAAACTTCAAACAGCAACAACAACAACTGAAAATTCTTCTAAGTTATAAGGCAAACACATAAGGTGTACAGCCCAGAACTCACTGTTTGTTACAGTTCTGTACTGGGCGACTATGCTTTGCTTTGGGATGACACAGGACATCCCTGCTGGGTTCTATCAACCCGAGTTCCAGGACATGGTGTCCTTAAGCTTTGGAGCGAATGTGCCTGCCAAGAACACACACACACACACACACACACACACACACACACACAGAATGCATACACTGAAAACAGAACCGTCTCTGCAAAGACAAAGACGACAAATGCTGTTTGAATTTATACAGCCTTTGTCAAATATTCTAACCCTAACCCTGTATGCCATTTGAGCACTCATTTGGATCATTTCAATCATCTGGAAATTTAATTCAGAAACTGTTCAAGGACACAGAAAACTAATTTCAAGGTCTTGTAGCTACCAAGCAAGTAATATATGTATATATTTATATATTTGCAACATTACCTCAAATTGCTTATTCTCTAAATACAGCAAAAGATAATTCTATGAAAGACCTATTACTCTAAAAAAGGTCACAATGATATACTTTACTGTATAATGTCAATATTACTACCTCAACAATAATGCACTTTCGTTTAAAAAAAACTGCATTGCACAATAGGCACAATAAGCACATTAACCAACCTTGAACATAACACATAACTCTTTAGAAAATGTAATTTTACTTTATCAAATTTTCTGATCAGTTATAAAAAAAATATAATGAGAGAATTTCTGGAACACACTATAAACCATCTGCTGGTGCGGGGAGAAACTGCTGGTGGATTTAAAATAATTCATTTGCTGTGTCAAATGAATTTTGTTTGGGTTAGTCTGTGGGGCCAGGTCAACAGATCCTGTGCCCCGGCATGATGACAGCACTGTGGTGACTTGCAGCCTGCCCTTTTTAAGAACTTAAACTATTTCACCATCTGACATCTAAAAATAAAGTGGGACCAGAGGACAAGTCTGTAAGCGACGATTATCGTATTTATCCTTGTGTATGAGCGAGCTGATGACAGACACACTCTTAATACACACACACAGAGAAAATGAAAGCCCAGTGGTGTGGTAGCACAAAGTATGTGAGTATGCAGAGACAAGGGTAAAAAAGGCAGGCAAGTCATCAAATGATACCACTGGTATGCATTATAGAGCTTTTCGATGTGACCAGGTGATTAATGAGACCTTCAAACTATGTAAGTATGTGAGAGAGCAAGAGAAAGAAATATTGAGAGGCACTGAAGGAGACTTAGATAGACAGTATACATGGAAGACAGAGAGCCAGTAAGAAAAAGGGCATACTTGGTTTTAAGATGAACAGGGTGAATGTGATTAATTACACCTCTGTGTGATGGGGGGGGGGCAGAACAATTAAATTATCAATAAGGGGAATGTTGCTATTTCGGTGGGGAGGCATTGTGAAGGTGGCAAGGAATAAGTTTGGGAAAGGAGCCTGCCATCTACACCTTAACCCTCAGACTTATGTCAAGAGCAAAAGAGGAGCAAGCTGGCAAAATTTATTTCTTACATTCAGGATTTTAAAGTAAAAGTTCATTTTCCGCATCTAGAATGCCAGATGACTGTTGGCTGGGTTCAGCATGAACATCTCCAGTTTGAACCAGTACAATGGGGAGGAGAACATGTTGTTTTTATGGGCATAGCCTGGGTGAGCAGTTGACTGAGGACTATTGTCTCCCTTAAACACCACTCTGCACTGTACGGACTCCACATACTTGTACTCCCAGTGAGAACCAGCTTTTGTTCTGCAAGGGGAAAAAGGCAGTTTGTAGGTAAACTGGGGACACTGACAAGTTTTTAGTTAAACTGAAAATCTGTAATAGTTTCATAGATTACCTGTGGTACCTTAAATCTTTCTGTAGAAATATAGGTATTAGACTAAACTACAAAATGGAGCTGAATACCTGCAACAGGGAGACGTATCTTGGCCCTTGGTAGCAGAAAATGTGGATTTTAGTACGCAATCCAAATTAATTTCTGGTGTTCACTGGCTGTAAATCTGCACACACAGGAGATCACAAATTGATTTCTTCCTAACTGCCATCTCCCTTTTTAAGTCGGATTTCTTTCTTTGCTGAGTTTTACAGTTTCTGTTAATACTCAAGCACTCTGTTGTGAAAGACCATACACTACATACCTCAAGTCAAAAGTTGGGATTCACTGCCTTAACAAGCTAAAGGGAATCAAATGTAAAGAAATTACTGGAAGATTGTTAAGATTAGCCAATGATGTCAGGGTTAACAACTTAAGTCTTAAGTGAGTTAAAGCCAGTAAAACGTCTGCAAAGTTATGTAACACAAACAGGTGTTTTTGTTGTAGTGTACACAGTGTGTCTTCCAAAACTCTCACTGCACAAACATAATTTCAGCATGGGCCAGCACACAGTATTTACTCTTTACTCTGTGCAAGTATTTATTCCCTTTTCAGAGTCTTCTGTTTGTCACAGGGTTTTTTTGTGTTCAACCACTTTTTGCTGGTACAAAATTGTTTATATATTCACCACAAAGCTGGTTACACACTTAAAACTAAATTTTGGCATTAAAATGTACAACATGCTCAACCTGCCGGCCATATGTTACATCAATGATATAACCCCAGTCATCAGTCAAAAAATGGGTATCTCTGGAAGCAAGACATCATAAATAAGGTTACAAACTTTGTGAAACTTTTCATTGTGTCTAGTGTTTTGCAAAAAAAACTGACCCCCCCCCGTGTGTTTCAGCGTGTCCACGTGCCCTTTATCATTACTTTTGTCTGCTTGATCTACTTTGTGCTCGAATTATGTAGCACTGAGGTGTGCTGCCTCTTTGATCCAGAGTTTCAACAACACATCCTGTTTAGTGCCTCAGGGATGGATCCAGAATACACCCACGGGAAACAGTTTCCTATCTATTGATGTACACTCTTTAATAAGCTGTCAAACCTTCAATTAACTCTGCTGAAGGCGAACTATGATCTCACTGCGACAGATTATGACCATAATAGTATTAAGCATAATTGCATTGGCTAACTAAACAGTAGGTGACAAATCTAGTTTGAGTTCAATTGTTTGGAAGTAGCAACATGCTGTTTCTTGTTGTATGTGTGTGTGTATGTTTTGAGTTTTTGTGCAGCACTAGATTTCATGTCTGGTTGGGATTAGTGTCGGGGCCCCGCTGATGTTCATACGGCTCTTCGCTCTAATGGTGCTAAAAACAGATACAGTACACACACACACACACACACACAGATAGAGGCCACCGATTTTTACCATATGTTATACCATGAAACACACATTTTAAAGATAATTCTGGTTTATTGTGACTAGATTTTTGATTTTCTTAGTTCAGGCTTCTCATTCCCTGAAGTCAAGGACCAAGTTAATAGCTGGGAAAGACATCTGACGTGGCTAGAAACATGAACAAGCAGTCAGATGTTCAGACAGTTTTTAAACACATCCTCAGATCAGCCAAACTTATCTTGAAGAGTAAACAAAGTGTAACAATAAAATTTGTTCCCGAAGTGTCCACTGTCAACTCAGTTTACTGACAAGACACAGGCAGACAGGAAGATAGAAAAGGGGACAGACAGTTTGGATAGTTTTAAATAGTTAAAATAATCTTGCTAATAGACTTGATACAAGAGATTTTTTTCTGACTGGCAGACTTTATGGACCAAACTAGAGGAATTAGACATGGTGTATGAGGCTACAGTTGTTTTTTTTTTTATCTTATTTAGTTTATTTTTTGTTAAATGTTATTTTCAGTAGCACTTTCAGCTAGAGTAAATTAGAAGCAAACTTTTCTTTCAGTCTGTCCATGTTTCTCTCAGGTTTTGGTCAGTTGAACTTGCCTTGCCTTACTTGATTTGCTCAGCACCTTGCCTCTAGGAAGTGTCTCTCTCTTGTGTGTGTGTGGCTGTGTGCCCCTCATTCTCTGCTGATGTAAGCACTTTTAGGCCCACCGGCTCTCCTCCTCCTACACACCAGCTGAGCAGCTGGAGAGAGGGGAGAGGGATGGGGATTGCGGTGGAGGTACACTGCACCGTGTATGTGTGTCCTGACTGTGTATTTTTATGTGTGTGAGTTTTAGCATGGGGTGAGATTCTACAACCTTTGCAAAGCAAACACCCAACAGCTGACACACACACACACACACACACAGTTAAATCACACACCAACTCTCCACATACACACATCTTTGGATAGTTTTTCCCAGCAACAGTGAGCCTCTTCCCCAGCACCCCTAGACCCTGCCCCTTTGAGAAGTCACATGATTTCCTGTCTGAGACAAAAGGAAAGAGCAGTAGTTTGCCTCCACTCTTATCTTACCATTTCTGCATATACACTTAACACAAAATTTGTCTCTGGAGGGTTGGAATTTCACAAAATTGGTTTGCCTGTGACAAGCAGTAGTAGAGCGCAGTAGCCGAGGGGCAAAACATAAAAAAAAAAAAAGGGAAGAAGTCAAGT
Organism: Echeneis naucrates; assembly: GCF_900963305.1. Lineage (NCBI taxonomy): Eukaryota > Metazoa > Chordata > Actinopteri > Carangiformes > Echeneidae > Echeneis > Echeneis naucrates. Next base: position 5,895,345 of record NC_042534.1, read on the forward strand.
CTCCTCCTCAGACTTGATCTCTTCTTTGCTCGACCCCTGTTTCCATCTCATGTGCTTGTCCCCTCACTTCTCTTTATTGCATCATATCCTGCAAATCTGATCTCATGCCGTGTGAGGATAAAAGACGAGTATCCTTTGAAATCCCTGTTTCTAGAGCAGAGCTATTGTTTCATGACCGCATAACCCAGTTCACCAGTCTCTGTTTGAGCGTGCTTGTGTGTCCAATATGATTATGCCTGATTACATGTGTACATCACAGCGAGGGAGCTTGTGTTTGTGTGTGTGCACGAGCAAACATAATCACCCAAGCTTTTGTTTATACAGGTCTGCTTGTGTGTGAGCATGTGTGCGTGTGGAGCTCGTTTCTGTTAAGCTTATTAATCATTGTCAAAGGAGATGACAATGACGTAGTTGTGCGAGCAAATTTGACTCTGCTGTGTCAGCTCAAACCTGCACGTCCTCCTCGTTTTAATTCAGCTGCCGTTGTACATGACCACATGTTTTGCCTCTTGTTTATTGATTCTTTCCTCAAGTTTGTATGACTTTTGATCTCCTTACCTTGCCATATTTAGAATCAATTACCTATAAATGCACTTAATTAAGTTTGCTTTTGACATGATGCAGACCAGTATATTCAAAGATTTGCCATTTTTTTCATCCCAGACACATAAAACCTTAAAAAAATTTTGTGGATTCAATAAAAAAAGTACAGGACTTAAAACTAAACCCCATTTCCATCTCTGTGTTTGTGTGTGTGTGTGTGGTTGTTTGAGACAGGACATGAACTCTAAACAGAGACTTAAAACCACAAACGTAGGAGGGTGCTCTGAGCAGCACATAACAGCAGCCCACTTTCTTATGTGCTTCTTGGCTTTTCTACTTTACTTTCGCTCTTACATCTCAATGTTTGAGAACAAAAATGATAAACACCCCGTTATTTATAGGATGTGTTTCCACATCACTGTTTTGTAGCAGTAAGGTGATTTAATGGCATTTTGTAGTTTTTTTATTTTTTATTTTTTTTAAAGAATAATAAGAGGATGGTGAAAGGAAGTCTGGGGGAGAGAGAGGGTTTGCTAGAAAAGGTTATGAGACAGACTGCAATAAATTTACAAAATATGTATCTTTGCCCAAAGGGACCTACCGCTCCTCCACTTCTCATTCGCCCACTCTTCACCTTTCTTTCTTTCTCTGCAAAAATGTGCAACCTCTGCAATCTTCACTACTTGCAAACCTAGCTGTTTCTTTTATGAAATCAGCTGTGAGGCAAATTAAACTCATTATTTATCTTCATACATTGAAAGGTATCATTATTTTTCATTGCTTGGCTAAACTCAACACCCTTCCTGTCTGCCCTCACTGCTTGAAAAGAACTTCAATGCCATGACGACTCCACTGGAATTTCATTAGCAGAGTCCAAGCAGATTGTATATTGTTATCAGGTCTCATTATTTACTTTGGGTCCATGTGCAGCATGAACCTAAATACCCCTATGCTATGGGGGGTTATTCTGGGGTATGACTATGGGCATCAGGGCCCCAGTTTGTTGAGAGGAGAGGGTTCAGTGGGGACGTTAAGGGGCCCTCTTCTGCTTTCCCTTGCCCTTCTCTTTGTCCCAACTCTCTCAAGCGCTCACAGCTTAGTCCTCTGCTTCATACATGACAATACACACGAACACACGCTCACTGACAAACACACTTACAAATTTTCACAGGTCAGGCTGGTATTTCCTTACATAAAGTTGACGTGTTGAAGACCCCCATGAGGATACGCACACAGACACACAGTCAGGTGAACAGTGGCCCCTCATGAATCCCAGTGTCCCCTCCCCACCACGTCACCTCACCCTCCCTCCAGAGGAGCTCTTTTCCCCACATGCAGCACTCTGTTATTTATATTACCCCGCTATTAATAGACCACTGGCAACCGCACAGCTACCCCTTCTGTGTGTGTAGTGTGTATTTGTGCTTGAGTGGCTACCACAAGTAAAGATTTCTTTATTCAGCCACTGCTATATTTAAATCTAGCTTTAGTGGTTGTTTTGAGATGGAGGTGCATGCATGTATGTTGGCATGATGTAGAAATGAAGGTCTCAGAGAGGCAGGTTATCACCTCATCTACACTGTGGCTGACAGCATTACAGAGCTAGTGACATGGTGACATAAGTGCACTTCCCCAGACTTCACCTGGGGCAAAACAGAAAAAGGCCTAAATGCATGTCTGCGTGTGAATGGAAGTTTCTCTGAGAGCCTTTCCACGCTAAACTAAGAGTATAGGTGTGTTAAGCAGGATGAATGGCGATACAAACAAGCAGTGCACTGGTGGTCTGATCTCTTAAATCTAATGTATAGACTCATGAATGAGTCTCTCTCAGGGTTTAGCCCTCCTCCCGTTCCTCATATTTCTCTTTTCTCATTATTTGCCTGGCCTCTCCCTTTTTACTCCCCTTTTGTGATGATTTGTCTCCTATTTTGTCCCTGCTCTTCTTGCTCTGACATTCTCTCATGGACCATTTCTGTATTTTTTATTTATTTTTTTTTGTCATCTTCCTCTCCCTTCTCTCCCTCTCTGAAAGGTCCTTTCTAAGTCAACTCCCCACACAAAAGCTGTATGGTGACACTAGCTGGCTGTGGGCCAAACCTCTGCTATCTGGCTCTTTCACCCTCTCTCTCTCTCTGTCTCTGCTGGTTAGTAGCAATCACTCAATCTGCCTCCCCTTCAACTCTCATCAAAACATATCTCCCTTAATTTTTCCTCCACTAGTTTTCTTTCTCTGTGGAGGCAGAGTGGGCAGAAAGTGTGAAATCTCAAATGCTCAGATGCTTGATTTCACACATATATGCACATTGTGAGGTGACGGCAAAGTGGTAGGGCTCAGTGCTTCTGAAAGGGTGTGTTTTATAATCGTTTGGAGCTTGTGAGTGAAGGCCTCGTAAACCAAAGAGGGAAAAAGTGAGAAGTAAGGAAGAGCGGAGAGAGAAAAAAATAAGGGTGAAAGGGTGTGCTGACAGGCTTTTCAGGTGGCCTCTCTCTGATAGCAGCTCCCACGTGCTAAAAAAACAACAACAAACAAACAAACAACAACAACAAAAAACCCCACATACAAATGCACACATACTTTCACTCATCCCAACTGGGTATGGGTGTCCAAATGTGCAATGTCAGTGCGAAACCCAACTTATGACTTTTACTCCTCTGAACTCACATGCTGACCTTGCCCAAGTCATGGCAGTGCCTGTTCAGTAAACCTCCACAGGCCTCAAGCTGACTGAAATAACCAGAGACTAAGGGAAGTTGTGGTATCGGTTGGTCTGTCGCCTGCTTGACAGATCACGAGATCAAGAGGAAAAAAGAGCTGACCTTGCCATGGCTGTTCCCTTATGTTGTAAGTTTAGATGATGTCTGTGTGCCTTGCTTTCTGTGATGTGACTTCCTGAAGCCACATGTGCCATTTCTGTTATAATTAATAGTCGTGGTTTATAATGATGAGACTTCATGATGTGTCTCATGATGTGGTCTCATTTATACCCCTTACGTGCTTCACTGGGTGTGTGCCTTCTTGGGAGTGTTGCTGAGAAGCATGAGAAGCTAGATTTTAAAGGAGCAGTTCAAAATTGAGATGAATTAAAGGAAAGCGGACAGCAGTCTCTCTCATGTTAGCTTAGCTTTGCATAAAGACTGGAAACAAAACCTAATCACCTCCTGTAAAATTCACTAATTCATATAACATCATGTTTGATCCCAAAAACAACTGCATAAGTGTGATTTTTCAGTTTAGTGGATTTTATGGACTCAGTGAAGTCACCTCAATGTTATAGTACAGTCAAGAGTTTCCTGCTGCTTTCAGTTAAGCTAACTAGTTGCTGGCTGTAGCTTCAAATTCAGTGGACAGGCATGAAAGTCATATCAGTGCCATCTAATCCAGTGCAAGCAAGTGGATAAGTGTACTTCCTGAAATGTTCGCACAATACTCCTTATGTAACTTACATTAGAAAAGCCAGAACAAACAGTCAATAGAGGTATGAAGTGATGACATTACTGGACCAACTTGTATGGGACTGTTAATGGCACCAAAGCTGACTGTATGCATCCCATCTTTAGTTGTCTTCAGTTTTCCCAGAGTGCCCTGAAGAAAAAAAGCCTGCTGTCTGTCTGCAGCACTATTCCACACTAAGTGGGTCAGTGGCTGGCTGAGTAGGAGGGTAAAGTCGGGGGTAAAGTCACCCAGGGAGAGAGAGAGAGTGTGTGTGTGTTTGAGAGAGATTGTGGAAGGGTGGGGAAAAGTTTCCTTCGTACGACATAATAAGTTCAAAGCTGGGGCAGAGCACGACGTAGGCAGAGACCAAGGAGACAAGATTTTTCAAAGGAAATCGAGAAAACCAGACAGGCAGGAATGTGCTTTACCTCGTGGGCGGGGCTGCATCTACAATGCACTCCCTGTTACTGTATGAAACGATGGGCTCCTAATAACATAAAATGCAGGCAGGTGTAAAGGGTGAAATGTGTAGATAAAGAGACAGGCAGACATGGAGAAGGAGGGCAGCAAAGAACACAAACTGCTGCAGGGTGCTTTTAATGTTAGATGTGCAGACAGACATGGGTGCAGAGGGACTAGTAAAGTGAAGTGTACAAGACTTTATTTTGTCTGCTTTTCACAGTCTGCTTGTCTGGGTTAGACTACTATGGGCAACGCCTAGGGAGCACCACTTACAAGGGGTGCTTGAGAGTGTGTGTGTGTGTGTTTGTGTGTGTGTTGCAGCGTGTGTGTATGTGGGAGCACTTAGGGGTAGAGTAAGAACGGTAGAAGAATTTGGGTTAGTGTGAATTATTCACTGGTGTAGTCGAGTACACAGCAACGTCAAACAGGCTTCTCCTCGGGCAGTGCACTCGTCTCAAAAGCTGGAATAGGACGTGGAGCTGAGGCAGGATTGCTGCGTGTATCACTGGGTTTACTGTGTCCACAAAGTCACATCCTAGCACGTTAGATAACCAAATGATTCTCTGTCTAAGTTGTTTGTGGTTGGTAACTCTGGGATGGTGCCCTGTGATCAGTGTCTCTCTGAAGAGCCAGCAGCTTGGAAACGCAACACACACGCACACGCAGGGTCAGAGACAGAAGAATCAATCTCTTTCCCTTGTTCCCTTTTCTATACCACCTTTATTCATGGTACACTCCCTTTTTCAGCCTTCTCCTTCTCTCCATATTTAAATAGAGATAAAATAAATAACCTCCTCTGCTATGTTTGCCATCAGCTGTCTGTTTGTACAGTGTGTGTGTGTGACGAGCACACTGTACTATTGCAGCGTTGAGTGCAACAGGGCATTCTCCATGTTAAATCAGTCCCTTCCCCCACATACACTCTCCCCGCTTCCTTCTCCTCCCCCTTGCATCCTCCATCCTCCAACTTCCCTTCCTCTTTTAACCTCCCTGCTTTATTCCCTCTTTTCGTTCTTGTCTCAAGTGTCTCTGGGTTTGAAAGTTGGAACATGGCCAATTAACACAACAGCCGGTTCACCAAACCGTGGTAGTGGAGGAGGGGAACAGAAAGAGAGAAGGCTCACATCGCTACACACTGACCTACATAGACTTCCACCCAGCTGATTGAATCCTACGTTGAGGCCTGGGGCCAATCACGAGTGGGGGTGGAGAGCCAGCCAGCCAATGGCATCGGCTGCTCTCTGCGGAGCTCTTGCACTGTCTCCATACAGTTTTCAGTAATCACACAGGGTCAGAGAGAATGAGAGAGACAGAGAGAGAAAGGCTGAGCTTGACAGATGAGAGTCACAGAAAATGAGCAAAAGAAAGAGACAGATGCGGGAGAGTTTGAGGCTGAGAGACAAAAAATAGAAAGGCAATGTGCGGTGGCAAAATGTGGCTCAGACAGACAAAAATAAACGGCTACTGCTTCCTTGTTTCTTCTCACACTGTCTTATGGTGCTACAAATGTACACAGATGAGTGGCTAATACTGGCTAATGTTAAAGAGTGGATTAGTGGCCCATATTTGTCCTTTCTCCTTTCCAGGCCCGAAATACAGTCTAGCCTATTCTGAGTTTGGGAAGTCACCGCTTGATTGACACTGTCCTGACATCACTTCATTAAGAAAGACTTTAGTGGCTTTCATTTGAACTTGAAGTTGGTTTAATGGTTTGTACAAAAAAATGCTGAAATCCTTAACTGTCAACTTTTTTTATGTTTTATAGTTTCCTTTGAACGCAGCTGTTGCAACCTTACTTGTTTAACCGAGTGCTTATTCAGCACTAAACCTCATAATCCCCTTATGAAGCAGGGAGCTGAAATTGACTTTTCTATCTGTTGTCTATATTGTTATTCTCCTAAAAGTAAGACACAAAATGCACATATATTTAGCTTACCTTGTGCCAGATAAAGTAATCAATAAAAGTATACAGGATACTGTATAATGTCTGACACTGACAGGAGAAACACTGAGCTCATCAAAACACAGCCTGAAGCTTAGTGAGATAGCTTTCACCTGCAAAAATGCTCAACAGACACAGACACACACTCACACACACACACTTCTGACAGTGTGATGCCACCACAAAGAGGATGAGGGCATCCCTGGAAACAAGCGAAATGGAAAGTTAAACCTGCAGCCAACTAACCCCAGGCTCTAAGAGAGAGAGCTTGTGTAAGCACTGTAGTATATCTCTATTGTATTGTATTCTATTCAGTTCTGTTCCTATTGCACGCCATGCCATCGTTTTGCTGTGATGGCAAAAAACAGGAAAGGAAGGAAAGACGCACAATATAAAAGTCTAGAAAAGCAGAGCAAAGGAAAAAGTATGGGTGAGGGGAGGGGGGGCAGGCAGTGTGAGGCACACTAACCCATATTTAAAGAGATTGAGGCTTATACAGCTCCAACTACAGAGCCAACACTCTGGAAATGATGGATTATGGAAAGGAGAGAGAAGGCAAAAAGGCACAATATGGTGCCCAGCGACAACATATTGTCTGAATCAATAGATGTGCAGAGACACATTTAAACACGTGTACATGTGCATGCACAGAGTCACACCACGTATAGCAGTTAATATACAGTCACATGCAAATCCCCTCCTCTGCACCAGATTTGTATCAGGCTCACACATCATAGTGCACACACACATTCAAATATGCGCTGTACACTAATCAGACTGAAAGCTTTTTAACCACACGGTGATGTCACGGCACAGCAATAATCAACAATCTACCCCCTGAGGATATAGTGATCAGCACAGGTCTGCTGCATTCTGGTGGTCCATACATGCCCACCGCCACCTGACGCCCCCACAACTGCCCTCATTTTTCAGCGGTCAGCTCAGCCAATCAGGAGTGATGAGTCTTCATGAATAATTCACACAGTGACTCAAGTGCTCATATGAAAATGGATTCCTGACCAATATTGACCCGTCTACTTGAAACAAAAAACACGAGCAGCACTCAACTTGCTAAGCTCTCTCCAGAGTGAGGGGTCTGGGATAATTATACTGCATTGTGAAAGTGAGAGGAGTGGAGGGGCTGGTGTGACCCTCCTGCTGAACGTCCTATTATCGCAGAGCACTCTCATGGTAAAACAAGTGCTGGGGCCACACCAGAGTATGTTCAGGTTGAGTCTAAGGTTGTAAAGGAGCTACGAGCGAGACGTTATACCTGTTAGAAATGCCCTTGATCCCCCCCATTGGAATTGAAAGGGACACATCTGTGACTTTTTGCGACTTTCAAAAACCTGACAATCTGTCAACACCACCATTTCACACTGTGTAAGACCAAGTGGGTGGAGGTGAGAAAATAAGCGAGATTTGACCTTTCTGTCCATCTTTCTTTTTCCATTTGTCACATAACACATAACACAACTTCTGTGAGATAAGCATCGTCATGGATGAAAACAATTTCCATCCTTCCAGTGTCAAGAACATCAGCTGTTCACCTATTGAAGTCGACAGCACAGTAGAATAATTGTTTCACAGTAAATTTTAATCTCTCTGGCCACTTGATGACTTGCTTTTTTGTGTTCAATCTGCCTTTCCAATTAGAGTTGCTTTATTTCATCCTTTGCCACTATGTCTTTTGACAATCAACAAAGAAGTAGTCTTAACATGTCTTTTTGAGCTGTAGCAGTTGCTGGTGCTGTAATGACTGTTATAAAGAAAAAAAGAGACTGATGTTTTAATTCAAATTCTTTTTCCTGCATATTTTTAGATTAAGCTTGCTCCAATATCTCAGGACTGGGATGCAAAAAAACTGCACGGAAGGGCAAAGGAGATTGAAAATATATCAACAGATGTTTGTAAATAACCAAGGTTTCAGCGTTTAAAGTTGGATTTCATATTTGTCATTAACTCTCTGGTATAGCTGTCCATGGTGTGTAGTCTTTTACATAGGTGACTAAGTAGTAGTAATTGTGTAACTGGGTGGGACAGCACATAGCATCTGCTCACTTGATTCTGTAGCCAGATCACATGAGCTCCAACACTGTACTCACCCTTCCCCCCGCCACACCAATAAGTCAAAAGGATGACAGAAGAAAAGGAGGGAAAACTGAGTAGGTGGAGACAATCACGGGGAGACAGGGCAAGGGGGGCTACTTCATTCCACTCAACTCTTGCTCTCACTTGCTTTAAGTCTTCATATGTCATGGTGACCCAAAGCCCCCTAGAAGCAAAAGTGTGTGTGTGTGTGTGTGTGTGTGTGTGTGTGTGTGTGTGTGCAGGGAAAGTGAGGCTCTCTCTGGGGGAGGACAACAACAGCTGAGGCCAGGGCTTTCCCCAGCATTATTAGCCCAGCCCACTGTGTGTACAGTACTGCACATGTACAAGCCTATATATTCACAGCAAGCACAAAGCCCTCATTTTATCAGGGCTCCTCAACATTCCCATGCCTAGGGCAGAGTATGGAAGAATTATGTACTAGAGAATGTCTCCCTGGCTGTGTGCTGCTTCAGTGCGTATTAGTCCAAACCGTGCTTACTATGTACTCTGCGTGTGCATACTCCCTCTCAGTGTGCAGGCATGTTTATCTGTGCACTTGTTTTGTCCTTGCCATGGAGCCATTTTGTGACCCTCCAGGTCTTGAGGTCAGTATCTCTGGATATCGGTTACTCTCCCCAGCAGCACTGAGGGACTAAATGATTGATGGACAGATGCCTCCTTGGTCAGGATGAAGGTCACCGTGGGAACAGAGGGATTAGCTACAAGTAGAGAGGAATCACACATGCATTCACCTATAACGATTACAAACACCACCACAAAGGTTACAGATAAAAGAAAAACTGATGGAGAGGGAAACAGTGTTTGTGTGTAAAACTGAGAGGAAAGCTCTGTGTCTGAGTAGAGCGGTGCCCAGTGGGCCTTGGGGCTTTGGAGCGATTTCATGCCCCCATAAACAATGAAATGCACAGACTCATACTCAGACACACACACAGACACACTCAGAGTATTCTATCTGCCCAGCTACTCTAATCAGATAAAAAAAACATGGCATGTGGTGAGAGACGGACAACCAGAGAGGAACAAAAAGTAATGGATTATATATATTAATAATAAGAAAGACAATAGGTCCCAGATCAAATGCAAGTTTTAAAGAAGACAAGGACGAAACTTTTGGTACAGGCTGGCCTTTTGATTTTCCCTTTCATACATGTCCACTTGCTCCAAGGATATGACATGGTAACCTTGGTCTCATATCCTCAGTGTAGCATCTATGTTTTAGACCTTCCCTTCAAATGCAACACACTCATTTTGAATTTCAGCACAGCAGAATATGTAAAAGAAGATGGAAGAGGAATAATCTATTGGTTTGTGGGTGAAAGATCATACAGAAATCTTCCTCTCTGGGTTACTGGGTCAGCAGTCAAGTTTTAAACTTTCTCTTTGTCATCTTAAGGTAAATGTGCCCAAGCCCTCAACTCTGGAGTCAGATTTCACCAACTCCACACTCTCAATCTCAGCCTCAAAAGACCTGAATTCATTTGAAAGGTTCTTCTGTCAGCTCAATGGCTGTTAAGGTTCTCCCAGTCAAAATTGTCTGGGGAAAAAACTGGCTAAAGGTTGAGTCAGTTTGTGCATAGTCAGCAAAGACATAGGGACTTATTATGATCGACCAGTATCTACTGCTGCTGTGCCCTGTAGGGATATTTTCAGACCCTTATCGTTCCCTCCCACTCCCCCACTCTCCCTTATAAAATCCAGGTGTGCAAACACAAAGGTTTGTCTACGTCTCATAAATGATAACAGATAAGGTCAGAGGAAGGTAAAAATGAAGAGGCCCAGCTCCTGAAATCCGCAGAAACCTCCTGACCTGGGTTGCAACTTGGCCTAGTTTTTGACCCAAAATGACAAGAGACAGAAAATATGGAAGCTCTTGTACAGATAAAAGGTCATTTATTACTTAATTCTCTCATACGTTTTAGATACGGTGATACTACCCAAATGAGGACTCCTGACATCTATAGTGCTTTATTACAAGCTGGAAAACTGCTATAAGACATCATAAAAAGCAGCTAATGGTATCAGTAACTTCTCTGAGAATCTTGTACAGAAAGCTGGAACAACATATCCAGTAGCTGTTAAAAATATTAACATGATAAACGAAATGGCAAGATCTGACCAAAATATGTTGAGTGGCTGCAATAGATTATGGATCCAGTGCCCGAAAACAGATGGAGTCTAACTTTTAAGGAGGGACCCTAACCCTAACCCTGTAACATGGTTGTTGTCTCTCATGCAAGCAGACAAAGAAAACCCTAAAACCTTTCCACATTTTCACATCTGATCAGCCTACATTTGAAAAGTGTAAATTACACAATACACACAAAGCTTTTTCCCTTTTGCAGTTATATAAAAGAGAAAGGATTGTGATCAGCTGTACACATACACAGAAATTAACACATCACCCCACACACACACACACACACACACAAACACACACATGCACGTGCTAACGCACACACTCTTTGATGTAACTTCAGCTGTTGCCATCAGCCTTGTCTTTCTGTTTCTGTGTTCAGTGGCTCAACCAGGCTCAACAATGGTTTGCTTCATCCCACAATAACCCACCTCCGCACACACACACACACACACACACACACACACAAACGATGTTTGAGTCCAGGCCCACATTTGTGACTTCACGAAGAGTGGGATTAGTACTAAGAGGCTGCTGTGTGAGGGACCTCGAGACTGAGAAATGCAATAGACTCTGAACCAGCAGCTACACAAAACATCTGAGGAGGAGTTGTGTGCAGGCAGAAACATACAAACGGACACACGCACGTGAACACACACACACACACACACACATACACATACACATACACAATGTTTTCTGCCAAACTTTGCTGTGTGGATATAATGGGAACTATTATCAGATGTCCAGAAAGAGCTGAAAACATAATTCCCTTGTTCTAATGATGCATGGAGGAGCCAAGCATTTGTACAACAACATGTCTCGAGCTGTGCAAGTCACACGAGAAACTGACACACTTTGCCCATGTGAGTCTCACCTATAGTACTTCAAAGAGTCAAGGTAGACTTGTGTCCACATAGGAAGCCTGTGGGTTGAACAGGTGGCTGGCAGGTTGGCTGCTGGATGGCACTCTCAATCTTTGCTTATCAAATCTGGGAGTGCCGCCTCTGTGGTTGGAGTGCTTCCACCTGCATAACCTTGAGCTCACACAGCATGCGAAAGTGCACATCAGAAAAGTTTAACTTTTTATCACCGCAGACTGTGGGAATCCACTTGACTTTCTTTTTTTTTTTCCATGCGAAACTAAATCCGATTGGATTTAATAAATTAAAAAAATTTTAAATCACCATTTAAAACTTTTTTTACGCTGAATAATGAATTCATCGTTCAGCATCTTTGATGGTGCTGAAGTTAGTTTTTAAACAAAATTTCGAGTGCTCAATGGAGCATGCCGTGCCTTTTTTCCTCCATTTTGGCCATTACTGCTCATGCTCACTCTACAGGTCTGAGTTAATTTCTCACAGAAGCAAAAATGCAATAATTTTCCTGTGTGCTGCAGGATTTTTCCTTAGAAAGACCTATCTAAATCCAAAATGTAAAAAAGCCACACTGAAGCAGCTGTTAAGGTGCAAACCGTGTGACTGCAGTGACTCTGTTCAGTTAGGCGGGGGAACCAACTTCTGCTTGCCTGTTTCTTCTCTGCATCACTGGCTTAAAAAAAAAATACTTTCTGATTGAGGAAGTTGAATTATTTTGTGTTATATTGGGAAAGACAGGATGGCAAATTTATATTTGAATCAAGCTAATTTCATATATTATTGGTCCTACTTATTTTAAAAGTGCTAAATTGAATATCTTGAAGAATCTAAATTACATCTTATTTATTCTTTCGTAAAGAAAGGGCGCAACACTTTGCAAACAAGGTAAGAAATAATGGTAGAAATAAATATTTTGGAGCTTGCTGTTGTTCACTATATACACAAGCAATTAAATTCTGCAGCTTTTGAAAGGAAAGGAGTGTGTGATTCCTTGTTGCTAACACACACAAAGTTAGCTCAATTTTCTGTAGTTCTGTTTCCAAAATTCTTAATCTAATGAATCCTTTTTTAGACGCATTCCAACCCTGAGACTGAGAAGGAAGGATATGTGTGGATCAAGGGTGAGAGATGGGGAGGGGGGGGCATAGAAACACTTGTGAGTGTGATTTTTACTCCATGACATATCAGCAGCCATTCACTTTGTCACCCCCCCCCAGTCTTCATTCCCTATCTCTCCTCTTCCTCTGTCTCAATCTCCATCACAAAGCTTTATTGGAGTAAATGAAATGTTAATCAGGAGCAGTAGCTCAGCCTGGCCTTTGCAGACTCAGTGATGCCAGATGGAGAGAGTGGTGTAATTGGAAGAGACAGGCTCAGAACAAAACAAATTAAAGTTTAAAAGCCAGGAGTCACACTGGCGATCCAAATTCTGAAATGATCATTTCAAATCAGTGACGAGCAAAATGAATGTTGACCGAGTTTAGATGATGGGGGGGCATGGGTGATACTCAGACTAGCACCTGCTTCTCCATCACTCAAGAAAAATCAGAACAGCCACAGTTAATCAAGTATGAAAGCTAGGCTGGACAGCTCACACAACATATACAACAGTGTGTTGTATAGGACAAACACACTGACACATATGTTGGTGTGTGTGTGTGTGTGTGTGGTAGCTGGAGTCGATTACAGAGGCGGAGGAGGCAGAGAGGCAAGGGGCCCACTCTAGCAATGTGGTTATCGGAGAAACTGAGAAGCAAGGCCAGAATGATTGATATGTCTGACTGTGTGTGTGTGTGTGTGTGTGCACAAGGACGGGGGGAGGGTAGATGCGTTCAGTGGGTCACTCTGTTATCAGCTGTCAGCCAAACTGCGAGTCATTCCCCCACCTGCTTGACAACTTATCAATTGCTATGGAGACAAACAAGTCACAACACTTCCCCTCCTTCTTCCTGCCTGCACAAGTATGGATGCCTTTAAGCATACACACATATTAAACACACACACCCACATGCATACAATAGCTGAGGGCATTTAAGTCACCTGTCATTAACTGTATTCTACACTCCCAAAGGCGCCTTCTCTGCTGTCTGAACATAACGTTTGCCAGCCCCTATAAAGTTCACTAATTGACATCTTAACTGTTGGCTCAGTAGGCCACATAATTGGCCTAAAACAGCGCAGGATTTTCACATTGTTTGTATGGATGACTTAAGGAGATGTTACATGTGAATTTGTGAACTTTTTGTTTCATGAACCAATAGAATTCTTTCTAGTCTTTATGCTTAACTAAGTTTTAGGCTGCTATAATTATTACACAGAACAAATAAACCTATTTCCCCAAATTTCAACCTATTCCTACATATTTATTGTGTAATGAGTGCACAGAAAAGACTCATTAGAGCTCTGTGAGGACCGACTATTCAAATATTTGAAATATCTCTGTATGTTTGAGGAAAGCGGTTTGAGATGCGTGTTTAATTAACACAGGAGCTTTGGGGATACAACTAACTGTAGTTGCTCAGACAAAATTGAGAATTTGTGCAAACACTATGAGTGTGTTTTTAACCTATAAACATGCTTGTTTCACATGTGTATATTTGTTGAGATATGTTATTTAGACAAAGCAAACCTGACTGCGGAAAGTGTGTAATTACTGGTTTCTGAATGTATTATTTATTTTTCCAATGAGGAAAGATAGAATGTCTTGGAAAACCAGCCAGACTGGTGTTTCTGTATTCTTGCTCACAAACGACAGCTGTTCCACTCTGGATAATTTATTGATTCTATTGGAAAAAGGTGCTCTTTGCTTAACTTTTCACCAGAGAGGTCAAAGGTCATGGTCAACAACAAATCATAATCACAATGAGTCAGTTTGACGAGTGTCTGTTCTTGGTGTCTAGAACAGAAATCCCTGAACACCGTTTTGTATTTTGAGGGTATTTCTATTATGATAGAGGCTTTGTGATCAGTGTAATCTCATGTTGTATAAACTACTGAGCATCTGTTTCACAGTAAGAAGATGTTTAGGAAGCAGCATTAGAAATATGAGTAATTCCACAGGTTCTGCAAAGATACTGAAACATTATAGCTCATGAAGCTTGCTGAAGATAAATTAATCCGCTGGGAAAATTCCACTTGAGATTTTTTATGACAGCATCAGCATAGCCAGAGCTGCTCATTGTTGCGAGTAAATTTATTAATTGAAATGTGACATTTTTTCTGAGAGCTTTTACTTTTCTTTTTTTTTTTTTGGTTACTGCCACATTTTTAATAAAAGCGGATAACGCACTAGCTATTCACCACTGCTGCCTAAAAACACGCAAAGAGAACAAATATAATGTGTTAAAGGGAAGAGTAAATAAAGAGATTGATAAAACATTTTATGGTTAACATAAAGCTGTTTCCCAAGTTAGCTTAGCCTGACATAAAGAGATGATACAGTACATGGAGAAACAGCCAGGCTGGCTCTATCCAAATAATGAAACAAAATCTTACTTCAAGTATCAAGGAAAGTTATAAATTACTATGCTATAAGTGAAGTGAAGTGTAAAGGGAGTTGGAGAGCACCAGGCTGGCTGTAATCTATCTTGTGCTGAGAAAAGCTAAGATTTTGTTGGTTGGAGCCTCATATTCAGGCATATCATTCTACTCAACTAACTCCAGCAATTCCAGAAACATGGCAGCAGAACAAAGTACTTGAACAAATTATACCCTGCAAGGACACAATGTACAGGAGCTGGGCTAAAGAGTTGACAGTCGCAGCACACATGCCAGTCTAAATCCAGCCCACATCTTCAGCACATAATCAGCGTGTGAGACACAAGTGTTTGTATTTTAGATGATATCAAGGGCAGGGCATGTAAAGGCAGCTGGTTTCGGGTTTAGCTGTGTGTGTGTGTGTGTGCGCGCGCGTGTTTCTGTTTAACAAACGCAGACACACAAAAGACATATAAGTGTGGTGACCTGTCAGCCTTCAACTATCATCACCATGTTGAGCAATTCAGAAGCGTCTTTGAAATCTGCTTTCAACTATGTGGCGCGGCTGGATCGCATCAAGGTTTTACGACTGTTCATTTAATTAACAATGTGCATGTTTTCAATGCAGCAACAATGACTGTGGCCATAGAGTCACAAAAAAGTGCTGCAGTGTTACCATGATGGCCCCAAAAAGACATGAAGGCATCCAGGGAGTATGGTGTGAAACGAGAGGAGAGGCCCAAGATTTATCTCCATTCATTAGAGCTCACTAAAGATTTCAGAAGTTCTGGAGCTGTGGCAAGCTACATAGAGGCGACTTTTTTTCGCTTGTGTTTTACATGCAGACAAATGAGGGAGATGGCAGAAAAATAATGAGGGAGAGGATGAGGGAGTGCAAAGACACCAGAGTGAAAAAGAGGCATTTGAGTGATGAAAGAGAGCCTGAAACTGTAAAAAAGGGTTAGCCTTTAGCCAAGAACATGTTTCTTAAAAATTAATACAGTGATCTGAATTCATCCTGAGCACATTTAATAATTCAGAATTGTCTTTGAGGAGGCAAGATCATGCAGAGTGTGGCATGGCCGGGGTGGTAAGGATGCAGGAAGTGATGGGAAACCTATAAAAGAAAAACAAAAACCTGCTTTTCTTTCTTTTTCTCTTGTTTTTTAAGACTTGCACAAAGGAGGAGAATACAGATTGTTTATACAAGCACATAGGAGACAACAACATTTTGCTAGATTGCTTTATGTTTGTATGTTTCAAAGATCAGGCTAATTATGATAAAAGGTGTTTCCAATTCCACAGAAAGATGGACACATAGTGAGGGGCAGAGAAAAAAGAAAAAGGAAGGGCCTGCTGTATTTATTGGGTGGCCAAAAGTGGTTGGACACATCAGTTGAAATAATTTTTTGCCTAAAGTGAATCTGTGGTAAATATAATTTTATTAATTGCTCATTTGCTTCCTTGGGAAGTGTGAGAGGAAAGAAATGATTCCAGATGCACAAGCTTAGCTTAGCTCATGGACTCCAAACAAGGGCAGAGAGCTGATCAAACTAAGTGCTCATACTAGATTCTCATTTACCGTACAAAGACGAGAGTAAAGTGACTCTTTTCATCTGACTCTCTGCAAGAATGCAGATAGGTGTAGCTATATATCTATATAGGTTATACAATATTGAAGTATATTTAAGGAAGACTATGCTTCCAAATTTGTGGTAACAGTTTGGAGCATATTATTTCCTGCTTCAAGTTTTCACAGAAGGGTGACGCAACGCGTTAATACTCATGATTTGTAAATTAGATGTTTACAAACCACATATGGGTGTAATATTCCACTGTTCACATACTTTTGTCCAACAATTCTTTATGGCACTGAAAGCAAAAAATGAATGTGAATGGAAATTGAACCAGAGTGGAGCCTGGGGGTTTTCCGCCACACAGAGGTCAACTGCTCTGACACGGATCAGACTTGGAGGGGTGCCTAGAGCTGGTGGCTTCCCATAACCCATCACCCCTTTACCCTCACACACCCTCAAACCCCTCTGTTGGGAGTCACAGCCAGAGGGCAGTTGTAATACACCAATTTGGAGTAAAGCTTGTTAATTTACTCCCTATGCCCCCCCCCCCCCCCCCCCCCCCCCCCCACCCCCCCACCCCCCCCAACCTCCACTGTCTTCAGGCCCCTTCACACATCCCCACCCCCCATACTCGCCCCTTTTTATTGCCTTTTTGCTTCAGCTCCTTCAGTTTGGCACAGTGCCCACTCATTCTGAGAGGCCTCCTGATTGCGTTCTGAGTACCTGAAGGCACACACACACATTTACAGAAAGCCCCTCATTCCCACCTATAATATTTTACACTGTATTATAAGAATTTTCTTCATAGCCATTCATCTCATATAGACTTAAACCTGACTGAGGGATTGCAAATTTGCATTCCAGCTCCCACCAGCATAACCCTGTAATAACATCTACGGCTGACACTGGGCTCTAACTGCCCCCAGAAAGCTAATATCACTATGCATTGATGGACAGCGAATGAAAGGACTAATGTTGTGTTCTTTTTTTTTTTCTTTTCAACCCCTTCCCTTTTGTGAACTGTGTCCCGCTCTGATTGGAACGATGAATAATTTCAGTCCCACAGTATCAACACTTTCAGCTTGCAAGGCCATTAAAATGGTAATGATCATGGCCAGTGGGCTGACGAGGGACTGTTTTCCATACGCCTGCAGACAAAATCAGATTGGGGAATGTGCGGTGTTTTGGGTGGTGGCCTCTGAGTGACTGTGTCAGTGTTCGTGGATGTTGCGCTGGGGTGAAGCTCTATTTTTTGGACTCTGTGATGAGTGGAAAGGTGTCTCTAACTCTTGTGGTCATTACTCGCTGACTTGTGGTTTTAGATGAACATAAAGTACCTGCAAACAGCCTGCAATTATAAGAGGGCATTAAGACTGATGTAAGTGTTAAACAACAACCTCAAATTGACAATAAACACTGCTCACTGCAACCCCATGGGTCTTAAAGATTAAATAATTGAATTATTCTAATAAGTCAAACTAATTTAAGACTGCAGTATAAATAAAGCGCTGCAGCAGGGACTCAGTCAGGAACCCTGGTGATAAGCCCAGACATGACCGGGCGCATGTCGCCTATGTCTGGGCAAGTCTGTGTGGGAATGTATGGCAGGTTTAAAACATTAATGGACACTAAAGCGGCAAAATTCTTTTGAGGCAGAGAGAACTGTATGTCCCATGAATGTGAGTGTGTGAGAATATCATATACAGCATGTGTGTATGTGTGTGTGTGTGTGTGCTTGGAGAGTCGCTGTGACATAACTAGGTCTTGGCCTATGATGGGCAGCTGCTGGGAAAAGAGGGCCTGTTAGAGCAGGGTTAAGTAACACTAGAGCACAAGGTTCAGTGCAGCCAGAAATACACACACACACAGACACACACACACACACAGGTACACCTAATCTTTCCTTCAATTATGCGAAGACACACAAATGATAGACGCACACACTCAGAGTTAACAGACGTGTTTACAGGTGCTATTTTGAGATGCTGTCCATCACTCCCCCGCCATACCAGAGCTTTGCTTGGCACACATTTCAGCAGCTCCAGGACGGAACTTCAGCTGGAAAACTCCCCGCACATACTGGTATGATTCAGGACACCAAAAAAGACTGAGCAATCCAACCCAGCAGTTTACACTCACACAACCAGAGTGATTTTAATTTGATTTTTTTTTCTTTTCTATGACTAATTTATTTCAGAATGTGGCTTACTACATGAAACTCACAAGAATATTTCATTCAGTACAAAAAAGATTGGAACCCAGCCCTTACGCAGACTGTATATAAAGTAATATTTAATATTGTATGCACCCTTCTGCATGCAGAGTTCAGTATGTTACTGTTTCAAGTATATCCAGTGGCTTTACCCGATTAAAGACAATCTAAGGTAATAAAAGATCTCCTAGTGTTATGCTTGGCTGCTCCAACCCACTTTTACCAAGGCTAATGGTTAACTGACAAAGATATGAAGCAGAATGACGTAAGTGGGAACCTGGGAGAGAAACCCAGTGGGATTACTCGGATTTGCACAGCAAATCTCCTCAACAAAGGTGCCCTGGCTGCATGAAACTGTAGGTGTTCAAACCCGGCTCTGTGTGGAGGTGAAACCTAAGAGTCTCTGGGAGTGAAATGGAGAGCAATGGGACTGTGCGTAGAGGTAGCCTTCAGAACACCTGGCTCTGAAAAGCAGCTTTGGTTTCATGGGCTAAAACCTGACTGTGGCCTGTGACACATAAAGGCCTTAAATGCAGAGGAACCTGCTTGTCCAGAGATGTATCACCGGAGAAAAATGTGAGTTCGTTCCACTAGTTAACTTCATTTCAATTTTGTGATGTGTCAATTGTGTTTTTCAGAAAAAGTCAAACAAACAGAGTTGATTCGGCAATAGAAAGTTTCTTCTTCTTCTTCAAAAAAAAAAAAAAAAAAAAGCATTAGCTGTCAGCTACAGTCCACTTTTATTGACAGACCACGCGTAACACTAAACCCCCAACAGCCTGATCCTCATGCTCGAAATTCCAGGAGTAACAGCCCTGCATGGTGATGGTGAACCTGGCCTTGACTTGGTGGGGTTACACCCACAACCTCCTCATTCCCCTTCACTGGACCATATCACATAACAATACTTGAGAAGCCCAGACAAAATATGGCTTATAGGCTCCACACCCTGTGGGACAGGTCCTTTGATTTCTGATTGGTTATTAAGCTCTGATCTCTGACCTTCTGCCACTCCCTATCAGTCTTCTTTCGTGGTCCCCATATGTCTTTTGGGCGACTGTAAAATAAGCTTTACCTTAAACACCTCACCTAAACTCATGGCAACACAGCAGTTATGTAATTCCCCCATGGCAGGATCAGCAACCTTGGCAGTCGCCTACCTGACCCAAGAGGCTGACACAAGCCTGGCAAGGTTTACATAACAAAAAGCAAACAAGCCAATGCCTCTGTGGTTACAGTAGCCGGGCGGAAATTTGGTTTCTTAATAAAAACAGAGGAAAGAAGATATGAATCATTCAAAGTAGCGTATCACTATTCAAAAACACAAGACCTGTAAGTGCACTGGATTCATTGTGTGAGGAGGTGCATGAAGGAATGAGGCCTGGTCAGCACTCACATGTTCCCATGTGGTATTACATTGCTTTGTTTACATTCAGCTCTTTCTCCTATTAATGGATTAGCTGCTGCTCAGAAAACTGTCTTATGTAATTGTAAAATTCTCTGAGAGTCTTAAACAGAATTGCATCACCCAAAATAGGCCACCCTGTTTTCCAGACAAACCGGTTGCAGCGTTCCTGTTTGTTGTAAGTCCACGCATGTGACTTTGGCTTTAGCCTTGGAAGCAGATTATGCACCATCAGAAATGCTATGAGAAAAGAAAAGGAAAGACTGGAGATATGCATCTGATGCAAATTCGCATTCGTCTGTTAAATGTCAGGGAATAACGGCAGGATATCAGACTTTGGTCATGGATTATGTGTGGATCACCAGCCCTCACGGATTTTAACGCGATTAATAATCGTAAATAACCCCCTTAATGTGACCCCCCCCCCCCCTCCCCCTCATGATTTTCATGGCATTTTCTGTCTGATCTGTAATTCCCATTAGAATGATAATGGGAGCCGTAATGAGGGCCAGACTTTAAAAATAGTCGCTCGTAAAAAATAGGATCGCTTTGGCGTAAATGGGTGCGTGTGAGTGTCTGTGTACGTCAGTGGGTTTACAAGCCACATGCTTTTTGTTTTTGTTTTGATGGGGGGGGCATTGCTTACCTTCCATCCTGCAGAGCTGTTGCTGTCGCCTTTGTCTTTGAAGTAGGGGATGGATCTGACCATCCAGTCATAAATCTGAGACAGGGTCAGTCTCTTGTCCGGCGCGCTTTCAATGGCTTTGGTTATAAGGTCGGCGTAGGACAGGTTCCCCCAGGCGTTCCGACGGGAGGACGCTTTCCTCGGGGTCTGCTGAGCAGCCAGGCTGCTGGGGGTAAGCGCTCCGGAGGTGGCCGTCGGAGAGTGCGTGGAGAGCGGGGAGCCTCCGCTCTCCTGGCCGGGCGAGGAGAGCGCACAGTCGGCGATAGGGCTGTTGCTGCTCTGGTCCTCTGCGGCCACGCCGGAGCCATTGACACTTACGGCCGTCGGAGTGGCATTGTCCTCTTCATCATCCTCCTCCTCGGGGATAATATCAGTGTCATTGCTCTCGGGCTTCACAGCGTTGGAGTCCGGCCGTGGCAGTGGCCAGGTGCAAGATCTGGGCCGCTTCTGGGGCTCAAAGTCCGGGTCGATGACCACGTCCAGGTCCGGGAGTGGATCGGCCAGCGGAGCCTCAGCCATTGTCTCCTGCTCCAGTCCAGCCAGGTGATAAAGTTAAAAGGCCAGAGACGAAGAGCTGTCAAAATCGCGTCCCATGAATGCGCGTTCCCGTCCTTTGTTGCTATTTCACACCAGCGAAGTCCCAACAGAGAAAACAGCAACTTAGTTATTCACGCCTGTTGATGACATAAAGAATAAATGCAGCCACACGTAGAGCTGTGTTAAACACAACAGATCAATGGGCAGTCTAGCACAGAGCCCTCAGTGAAGCACTCTTTCTTAAATACCAAAGACGGTTAAATGAAGCTGCTGGCTGTGTGAGCTTCCCTACATTCATAATAACGCACACAGTCCCGTCAGTGCTGCAGAGCTCTGATCCACCTTGTGGAGACCGCTGCTGGAGAAAGTGCTCAAACCTCTCATCCCCCTCTGAACACTTTAAATCAAATACCTTGCACGGCCAGTCACTTGCGCTTCGTGGTGCAAAGCAACGAAACAAACAAACAAAAAGAAAGAAAAAACGGATAGAACTAGATCCCGGATTGTCCACAGCCACTTCCCGATGCCATCTTGACTCTTTTCTTCTTTCGCTCCTCAAGTGCGCTCAGCCGATGTGGAGGCAGATAAGATGCATGGACGGCAAGTCAGTGTCGATGTGGAATAAGACTGCCACCTCACTCTGGGTTACTACTGTATCTCTCCACACACACACACACACACACACACACACACACACACACACACACACACACATACACGCGCGCGCGCATACACACAAACGCATGCAAGTCGATCAAGGGCCGGCCCCCTGGATTCTGTGCATGGGATCGCCTTTTAAAGAGACACTACAGTCCTACAGGCCCGCTGCCTGAGCTCATGTGGAGGCTTGGACACGTCTTGACATGTCACTGATGGCTCAGAATCAGCAGGAAAACAAAACAAAATTAAAAAACTATGACACGTTAATTTTAGAAAGGTGCAGCAAAAGTATTATAGTGTCGAAAACTTAAGTTTACAGGATGGTTGGTATCAATAAAATACTGATATGGGACTCCAGGTGTACAATAGATTTATACAATTCACTGCATTCAGTTTATGGCCGACAGTTAGCCAGCCTACAATGAATACATCATTGATTGGCTGATTATGATTGGGGCCATGAAATTTCATAGAAAAATTATCATGGTTAAATCAGTGATCAAAAATCACCCATAAAGTAGTTATTAAAAGTCAACTAAGGTGTTGGAATAGAAATTTATAAATATTGATTAGCCTCTAGCCACCTTCCAGAGAATACTATGGAAGCTGTAAGAATTAGTCTCTGCAGAAATATTCTGATGAAGCAGCCTTAACGTATCAAACACAATATCAATGAACTCAAAGGCACCATTTTCTTGTGGAATATTACAAGAATGTTGCAAATCTTTAGGAAATGGTTAAATATAAATACCTCTCTTCAACATCCTGATATCTTCTATGATCAGCAGGATTAAACTGTGAGATGATTTATCACATGTGACTTGATTATCTTTGTATTTTAGTGGTACTGTGTTTGTGCTTTTGTCATGCATTTTGTTACTAATCGTTCTTTGCAATAACAGCACTTGAAAAATGATATCATAGATTTCAGGTTTCGCTCTCTCAAATTTATTCCCAGCATCCTCTTGTTGCACCCATGTGCCTTTAATCACTGAGCCAGGCTGTCAATCATGGCTGTCACTGTGTTCAGACCACGCCCCCTTTGCAGCCCAGGGTGACGTCATTGCATTTAGTAGCCAGAAATAAGAGGAGAGAAATCCTAGATGGTCCTCCATCCTGTAAGTGATGCTCTGGACCTCCTCCACCCTCCGCCCACCCTCCTCCACCTTGGATCAAAACAGCCTCGTCCACGTCTTCTTTGTTCCGACGAGGACTGAGGAACAGTGCGCGCCTGATGTCGTTTCTGTGCAGGAATGCACGTTCATGACTGACCATAACAAGGTTTAGCTTTAATATCAGGTTACTACAGGGATTTAGGTTTCAGTGCTCCTGTGTTTTGTGTGTTGATCACATTATAGGCCCTCTGTGATTAGTCTGTGTCCTTCTAACATGTCTTCAAGACATTGCTCAAACTGAAGTTTATGCTTTGGTTAAATCAGAATTTTGAATATATAGTGGAGCCTATATTATTTTTTTGTACCTGAGTTTGTGGGGAAACCAAAACGGATGAACACCATGGCTCTGATTTCACTGCTTCCCATTTAATCAGGCAGATTGGTGCAGCACACACAAACTCATTTACAGCTACAGTCTGGAGTCTGTACTGTGCAGAATTACAGGAGTTAGTCAGTCTGCACATGCATGCATTGTGTGATGGTTTTGTTTCCTTCATATAAAAGAGAATACCTGATACAGCAGTTTTGCTCCTGTAGAGAACTGTAGAGTCAAGTGCCCACTATATAACGAGCAGGATGTGTGTGTGTGGGAGAGAGAGTAATAATGCAGGAACACTGTCAGAGGAAAAGTTTTCTTTTATTAAAGATCTTTGTAGAAAAAAAAAATCCTAGTATAACTATTCTGTGATTGGGGATGATTCAGTAAAGTGGCATTTCTTCTTTTTATCATATGATGAACCCTGCCAAGATTTAAATAAGCCATTTATTTAATGTCTCAACACAATGCCACTGAACAAATAAAATACTTTTAATATGTCCCTCTTTTGTGCCTCTGTGCTCAAAAATTGTTTTGCTTTCTTTTCTTTCCCGTCATTTTAACCATTTTCCTTCAATAGTACCAGCTTTTGCTCACCGAATGCATCTGCAGGACTACTTGAAGTGAAGTAGTGAAGTGCATCATTATTCTTTTTCTGAACCAAACACACTGTTTGGATGTTTTCATGTTTCTTTGTATATTACACAGAATAGTTAGTTAGTTTTTTTAAACCAAGGCATAAAATTGCATCTGCAGTGTGAAAAATTATTGCTTTAATAACTGTACATATTTGCCAATTATACAACTGTACTATATATCACATATAATTAGACATGAGTTGATGTGCACGGCAAATGAAGTGTTGCATGTGTCCTGTAATTATCTGACTGCTGCATCTTGGACATTTAGTTAGGTCACTGTACATACATGTCCCTGTCAAAGACCATGATAAATGTTTCACACACACGCACACACACAGCTAATATGCTATTCACCAGTGGCCTGATTGATTAACTGTATGAGGAACATGAAATCCATTCAAGCGCTCGACATACTGCCACTACTTAAAGTTAGTTTCCATCATATTCCTGCTTATCTTCTAACATTGAAGCCTTAACCCTGTAGATCTAAACTGAAAGCAAATTTTAGAGGGTCCTGAATTTTATCCAAACATTTATGTCAAGAAAAAAAAAAAAGAGTCAAGACTCGTCACAAGTACATGATATTCCCACGTTCATGATTCAACTGATGCTACAAAGACAAAAAATGTATTATTTTTATACTTGTCAGCATGGGGTGAAGACTGTGGTCCAGAGAGGATGGAGAATATGACCACCTTTCTAAGCCACTGTGAATCATCCCGTAAAGACAATCACAAAGCATGGTGGCCATCTCTGTTGGTGTCTGATGTTTCCTGCAAACAGCTTAATGCTCTGATTGGATTAGGGGCCTCGACGTAGGGCGTGATTGATTTTTCTTTAATTGAAAGATATTGTGGATACACTTTGGGCCTTTCCTCCAACTGAAGCACTTTTTAATGATACATATCATGTGCATGTAGCAGTACACACATACACAAATTGGCCACGGAGCCCTGAACTGAATGAAATTGCACATTTACTCTGGGGATTTTGCACCTAATATCGTGTACTTGGACAGATAGTGCAGGCAGTGTATCTTGTATAATGATCCTGGTTGGATTTGTAGATGCTGCTGTCTGTCCTTCTCAGGGTGGTTTGCTCCAGGCTGGAGTGCTGCACTAGGATGACCTCATCCTTAGATGGACGCAATAACAAACCTTGTGACAATTGGTTGCCCTCTGCTGCCACCTACAGGCACACATCTTGGCGTTGCACCACAAACTAAAAATCTAGCCTTTTGAATACAAACGAAATACAGCTGGAAGAATTTATTTATATTTTCACCACCAAAAATCGGATCCTCCTTTGTCCTTATGTACAGATTACAGCTTTGATTTTAGGATCATTTTGGAAGCCTATACACTCATTTTTTATATCAATTTGGTGCGGCAGTCATAAAAACATAATATAAAGGACCGGTGCATGTGTTACAGCAAAGTAACTAAATATGTTGGATATACCTGTGAAATGTACTGAAACAAAAAACTGTAGAATTGACAGAGTCTAGGCTGTAACATCAAACATTTTAATTATTTAAAAAAATGCATTGTTTCAATAAAGTAGAAAATATTCTTCAGATGAAAACTAAAATTCTGTACGTAACAATAAAGTCAGTGGTGGGAGGACCACTGTCCGTTTTACTTCAAGGAGTTGAGAGTATTTGAAGAGCTACTTTATTATTGTGCATTTTTTCAATGGCATTGGACCCAAGCTTCTTTAGAAGTCTGGATAGAGGAATGCAAATCTTCCTTCACACGTTTCTCTTGACAATTTTATTATAATTTATTTTTATTTATGTTATTTTATGGGGCTGTATTTCCAAAAGAGACAAAGTGCTAGAACTAGCAACGGTGGCCAAAACATCCTCATGAATATAAAGACGAGCTCTACTTGATCAATAATTCTTACTTGGAATACTATTGATACCAAAAGCAGCTCAGTATTTCCCTGAATTTAAAATGATAGGCCCCTTCATTAAGACATGAATTAATATTATGCATGACATTTTACATTTACAGTGGGCTGCATTAAAACTGGATGAGCTTGAAAATAGTTTATCCTTTTCACTGTCACCACTAGAGGGTGATAGCCAACTACTGTGAAGGACACTTGGCCCGCTTTCTCTCCCTGAAAGAAACACCTGCTATGGCGTCACATGTTTGAGAGCTGTCTGTATTATTTAAAACAAATAGTCCTCAAGGAAGAAAGACTATGTCTGACCAAACAGGACAAAGAACCAAAAGGATGTAACGCATATGCATGGGATGAAGTGAAGTCAAATCCAAAGGAAAAAACATTTTTAAGTTTAAGTAGCTACATATTTACTGAGGATATCAGGCATGTCCATGACATATTGGATTCTTTCATATTGTTTCTTATTCCCAAAAGAATGAAGCTTTTGTTACCCAAAATAGTCTTGACCTTTTTTGTTTCTGCGAAATAGGAGTTTTTGCTTATGCAGCGTCAGTAGCTTGTGAGAGGCTGAGTTGTCTGGAGGTATATAATTATCTTGGCAGTCAGAAGTGGATGTTAGCTGTTCATGTTTTTCTTGCTGCGGCTGCGGTCTCCCTCCATCCAGTATGACTCAGTCTGCATTTCCATCAGTCTGGAGATGGTTCTCTGGAAGGCAAAGATCTCCTCCTCGGTTGTGAACAGAGTCAGATGCTCTGCTGCCTCCTGAAGAAAGGAGACAACACCAGGGTCAGCAGCTAATGCACCTGCACCCAGTCTAAAGTGAAATGAAAACATTTAGAGCACCAGGCTTGTGGTTAAAAAATCAGAGCAACAGGTATGTTATAGTGAGCACAAACTTTACTGAAACTATTAAAAATGTGAGATTAGACCAGACTTCAAACTCAGCAATTAAGATAATGAAAAGTCTGAAATAGACTGAAGTAGACTGGTACTATGCCATATATGTAATCTTACTGTGGCGCTGTGAGCTGATGTGATCTGTCTTTGAAGGATAATTTGTTGATGCCAATCTTCCATCTATTTCTGGTTCAACACACTGGCTGGTTCTGATTGGTTCACCTGCTGTTTTACCAGATGTGATCTTATCTTACCCCGCTGAGGCCCAGATCGTCCAGCAGCTGCCGGTCCCTCTCATCTTCCCCTCCAGAAGTGACAAACAGCCGGTCTAAAGGAGCTGCCGCCAGCAGCACCACCCTCACCTGGGGCACCAACGATGGCAGTGGGGGGAATCAGAAACAGGAATGTCAACGCTGTCTATGGAGGTAACTTACTAGATCATTAATGACAGTTTATCATTTAGTTTACCACAGAGAAGTTTACCATTCCTTAATTGCCTCGTTACAATCAATAGTCCCACTGATCAGCAATAACATAATGACCATTTAGAGTTGAGAGAATAAAAAGGCTGCTGTCAGTGGGTGGGCTGTATCAGCCAACAGGGGAATATTTTGCCCTCTAAGTTGATGTGATGGAAGCAGGAAAAATGGGCAAGTGTGAATTCTAGATGACTGAGTCAGAGCAAAACCTTACGGCTGAAAAATGAATACTGGGGTCGGTTCATTGACACAGTATTAGGCGGGTGGTCATAGTGTTGTTACACATACACATAACCTAATATATGTTTATTATACATTTACTGGATGTGATGGTCATATATCATATAGTCAGAAACCACCTTCTGGAATCAAGAGCTAACAAGTGAATTGACATATGCCTTTTTGTAAATCTTTTTTTTTTTTTTAATATATATATATATATATGAAGCCCGTCCCCGTTTTGGCAGTGGGATACCTTCTTGTCATAGAAGTTGTCTATGAGGGTGGTGAAACGCCTGGCCTGGTCCTTCAGTGTCAATGTCAGCACTGGAACATGGCGGATAAAAACTGTGTCAAAAAGCCGTGCCATCTCCAAGTAGTCACTGGCACCCAAAGGCTGAAAAACAACAAATGAGCAGTTACAGACCTGAACATCTTACCTATAAGCACTGAAAACACATCACAATATCGAGGTCACATCACAATGCACACATACTATCGTTCCAGTGTAGTGTTTAAGAACACATGCACTCTGAGTACAGAAGTCTGTATGGTTAGCCTGAAAATATGCAAACTTTACAATGACCGCACTGTGTGCAAAAGGTTCCGGCTGATGCTGCTCAAGTCCCCGTCCTTGGTTATTTGCCAGTCAGGATGATTGCTCCCAAAACTGAGGTGGATGGGCCAAAATATGACAAAAGAAGCCTTGAAGCTCAGATGCCTGCTAAAGCTCATGGTTGTACATCAAACATTAGACTTTACACACAGTGCAGATTACTGTACCACACCGCTTTATTTGAAGCACACAGTGCTCAACTATTCACGAAATCCTCAATAGACTTGCTTTTTGACATTGAGAAGAAAATAGGACCGAGATGGAGGGAAGGTTAAGGTTATTCAGTTTAAGAGCAAAGGTTCAGATAATAAATACGCAGGGGAGGGAAGAAGCAGAATGCAGAGGCAATAATAAGGCTGGAGAAGTGCTTTGAATTTGAGCAGTTTTGATTAGTGGTGAGTGGATGCTGCGTGTGCAAGTGTACTCTGTGTGCATGTGTGTGAGATTTCAAAGAGGGTAAGGGCACCCAGGCAGCTCTAAATTCATACCCTCGACCTGTGCTATAAGTTCAGCCAAAGACCATTCCCATGTTTCATGTCACTCTATAACATCAAGCTGTTTATAAAGGCAAAATACCAAAAGAAATAGTGATAAAAAAAGGCAAATTTAAACATTTAAAAGACACAAAATATGGCAAGAAATATAATCTCCAGTGATGATATAGTCATTTGTGATATGATTTAACTTGTCATGGTTCAGATAAAAACTCACTCTGCCACACAGCTCGTCAAAAGTACAGTCAGCAACAGAGCCACAGGTCTTTTCCAGAGTCACATCTCGGCCCAGCACTGTGAGCACCTGAGGGCCTGTTACTATGGAAACACATACACCCAACAATATTAGTGATCCCAGTCACATTATACCACTATGTTATTTACAATTGAACCACTGGATTAAAACAAATCTTTCAAGGGTGGAAAGTTGAAATGCATATATAAATATAACGGATGATGTCATTTATTGGGGCACATAAACAGCTGAAGTCTTGTTATGTAACAGAGTAAGTAGACACATTTCCCTACAAGTTGGTAATTTCCTTACTGCTATTCTGTCTTATAGCCAGCTCCTCAAACAGTGCATCCAAGAAGGCCTCCGCACCAGGCTCCCCTGTGCTGCACCCCACACACACAGACACACACACACACAAAAACAGTAATAATAGGATATGAAATTAATAATACTGAAGTGGCCACATCAAACGGTGGCAGCAAGAAGAGCATTGGGGGTGGGGGGTGGGGGGGTACTTAGCTTTTCACTCCATCAGTAAGAGAGAGAGAGATGGATGTTAGGCTCTAAACACAAGCATTAGTCTGTGAATGCACATCAAAATGAGATTTTAGAGCGCGTGTGTTTATGTCTGTATGTGTGCTTATGTTTTAACTCCAGGTAAAAAGGGTGTGACGCGCTCTATTTACATACAGTGAAAAGACGAAAGCACTTGAAAGCTCCAAAACAGCAATGAGCAGCAGCGGTGTCATTCATGCTGCGTTTGCCTGCATGTTTGTCCTCTTACAGCGTATATGTAATGAGGAAAATAGAAAACTAGCTTTTAAGCTCCACCATTTTCTCATGTTCTATTGATTCCTCTTTCATTCTTTTCATGGATCTCTCAAGGTAATGTAGGTCTTTATCCATCTGCCAGGCTGCTTCTGCCTCTGAATACATCTGTTTGCCTTTTCTTTCTGCTCTAAGAAAAATAAATAAAAAAAATCAAACTAGATGATGTACACAAGCATTTCCGAGCTGTGTGTGTGTATGCAAATGCTTGTGCATATGTTTTGGATGCAGGTTTATGTAGAGTCTTTAGCATACGCACAACCTTTGAGCTGAGTAATTGGTAGCTCAGCGGAATAAATGACATTTTGTAATTAGTATGTAGAACATCATGTTAACATTTACAGCTGTGTTTGTTTG
Source organism: Echeneis naucrates (assembly GCF_900963305.1). Lineage (NCBI taxonomy): Eukaryota > Metazoa > Chordata > Actinopteri > Carangiformes > Echeneidae > Echeneis > Echeneis naucrates. The sequence continues at coordinate 5,925,573 of NC_042534.1, forward strand.
GATGAACCATTGTGTGTGTGTGTGTGTGTGTGTGTCTTTCTCTTACAGGTAGTAGAGTTTCCCTGGTTCAGCTGTGTGCAGCCTCCTGTAGTCAATCCCTGCATTGAGGCAGATGACATGACAGTACTCCTGTATGTGACACATGCAAAAACACAAATACATAAAACGTGGTGTTAGAAGGAATGTCCTAAGGGCAAATTCATAAAGTTTCAGAGCATGCTAAATATGCTGAAGAGACTTTTAGTTCTTCATTTCATCCACTCTTGAAATCGAGTGAACATGGCATTCATAGATTTTCCCATTTTAATTCAAAGGAATTTGAAAATTACTGATCAACAGAAAATTTGATGAGACAACAAATGAAATTTCTCGAACTTATTCTTTCTGTGTGTGATAATACAGCTGAATCTCATCTAATGTAATGATCTAATATCAAAAAACCTTTTTTTTTTTAATCCAGCTTCAGATCCAGAGTTGAGAAGTTTTTGAGAGTTGTTCATTTAATTTTTCACTTTTCTCAGCATTCTCATCTGTCCTTTACAAACATAAATAGAGGGAATGATATAAGGGGACTTTTGACCTGCTCTCTGCTTTCTTATTTTTTCTGCCAAATCTGCGTGACATTGGAGGTGGCTCACAGAAGCGAATTATAGATTCAGATTCAGAGTGTAGACATAGAGCTTGCAGGTATGAAATAGAAAAACTGGATACCAATGAGATAAGGATAAAGACAGTTTCAGATTAGATCTTTGATGGTTAGATCCATCTGTACTGAAGTGTCTGATTATTTAACTAGGATGTGAGTTCTTAAATTTATATATGACTTCTGTTTTGTACTGTGACGTGCTGACATTTGGAACTTGTTTCTACTGCTGCTGGTCCTTCATGTGAAATGTGGATGATAAGGACATCCTCTCACCGGTTACTCTCAGCATGAATAATGAAAAAGGACAAAGAGCAACCACAGAGGGCAGCCGACGTCTCAGTCTTCTCTGACAGGCTCTGGGATTTTTGGCACTTTTTCAGGGTTTATTGAGCTGATCTATTGTTCCTGCAGCTATTCAAGGTTCAAACTTTTCCAGATAGTGTAAAACGTCAACAGGATTCATGTCAGGGAGTACAGCACAAACTATAATCATCTCCACCATTCTATCAAAGAAAAGAAAGGAATGGCATATCATCCCATCCAAGCCATCGCCTGGCTGACTGAGTATTCAACGACAGCTCCAGTAAATTATGAAATCAGTGAATTTCTGCCACTGGCCCTCTTAAGCTGCAGGATAATTAGTAATCATCACAAAGCAAGGGGACGGAAATACTCTATTCTTCTCTGCTGTCAACTTTTTATCTCCGTGTCCGCTCACACAAATGGGGTTCCCACTCTGAGCCAATTGGCTGAATCAGGCTTAATAACAACCTGACAAACTCGCCCTCCCCCACTCACAAAAGGGAGGTGTCATTTCATCAACCTACTGTGACCCCACCAACGGGTAAATAGTCCTTCCAGAAAGAAAAAAAAGAAAAAGAGGAAAAAAAAAAACTTGTCACTATTGCCGCCACATCATTAGAATCTCAGTTTGTCTTTCCTCCTGCCATCTCCTGCTCCCTCCCTTTGTGAAGTGTCTCTGCGGACGCTGAAGACTGCTGATGCGTTTCTTGACGGAGAAGTGAGGTACAAATAAGAGAGATGATGGAAGGAGGAATGGAGATACAATCAATGATGATGATTTCATTGGTTATTTATAATCAGATGAGGCTGAGGCCTTGCAGGTCATTACTTGATTATCCATCTTAAGCGGATTGTCAAGTTCTCACTCCTCCAAGATTTAATCCGCCCACACATTGTGGTCTTGTGCCCCCCCACCCACCATCATCACCACCACCCCCCACCAACACAGTCCTCTCACAGACTTCAGACTAGTCAGTGTACTTCCAACGTCAAGTCTTATCTCCCGTCACTGTCCCTTGTGCTCACGGTATATAAAGGAGAGTTAAAACATTACTTTTGTCTGATTCTAATGCTGAACAGATGTATTAATTCACTGATTAGTCGACTAATTAAAAGTTTTATCTTTTTATCAACTGTTTAATCACTCTGCAATTTTTTTTTAAATAATTGTAAAATGAGAAATTCAAACATATTTGAGTTTCTGCCTTTTGCTTGGGCCGCAAGGGGCATCTTTATACGATGAGAATAAAAAATCATGAATTGATGCGACTATAGTCAATGGATGATAAAATAATCAACAACTGCTGTGATTTTTCTCTTGTTTGAACTCTTGTTTCAAACTTGTTGCTTTTAATATAACTGGACAGATTTTTCTGTTTTTTATGACATTTTCTATAAAATAAATAATATTAATGCTATTGCCTAATCAAGATAATGATTACCTGCAGTCAGAGACATCTGATCAAAGACAGATTGCTGTGGCCCAAAGTTTAATATGATCCCAAGTCGTTCCTTAAGATAAGCTATTCGCAATGAGTGTGAAAAGTAGTCCTAATTGTTGGTGACTCACAAGAGAAGTGACAGACATGAGAATCAGAGTCTCTATAGAAGAAAGTCATCCAAACACATGTAGCTCCAATCATTTAATTGTCCGAGCTGTCCACTACTCTCTCTGGACAGCCACTTAGCATAAAAACAGAGTGGCTTTTTTTTTTTTTTTTGATCACTCCCTCTACGACATATCTTTCTCTATCCTTTACTCCTCAAAAAGTTGCTTTTGAGTTTTTCAAAGAGCGCGGTGCCATTGAGCTGCAACAAAAGCCAAGGATAGCTGACTATTGGGGCCTGATGAGGTCCACTCCCTCATTACCCAGCAGCAGAAAACATTTGATGCTTTTTTTGTTTGGCCTGGAGAATTGACCAGGCCTCAAAGAAATGTGGGGTGGGAAGGCTGAAAAAGAGACGAAGCGGGGAGAGACTGGGGGAGAGGGGAGGAGGGGGAAAGGTTGTCGTTCATTCAACCATGTGTGTCTTACAGCCTTGTGTGGAGGAACTGAAGAAAAGAGGGAGGGAGGTCGAGTGAGAGAGACAGGGTAGAAAAGAGAGAAAGCTTAAAACACTGCCTTTATGCAGGCAAGTTCTGGACGACTCTTCTGACATCAAAGTGTTTTCACTAACTGGGAAGCTGCTGTGTGTGTGTGTAGGAGAGAGAGAGTGTGTGTGTGAGTGGGTGGGGGTGTATCTGGAGATTTTATTCATTCCTGGGCAGTCGGGGGGGTATGTGACAATGTGAACACCCTAATTACACCTAATGATCTATTCCCTTAAAGTGTGACCGCCTTGGGCCAGCGATGGTTTGTTCTGCGGGGTCGTTCTCACAACCTCCCCCTGCCTCGGCTGCTCCTCTTGGGGAAACATCTTTTGAGTCTGAGGCCCCACCTTTCGTGATCCAGGACCCCACTGGACCCCCCACCCTCAACCCCTCTCGAGTTTCGTTGAGGCCTGAAACCCTAACTGCTGCTAGACTGAGCTCAGACTGCACTTCCTGCACCTGGCCAATAGAGGCTGCACATGCTGGTGGTGCCACAGTAAAGAAATCAATGATACATAATTCAGCACAACTTTTTTTTTTTTTTTTGGTTTGGTATTCCATTAAATTTAAGTCTTTACCATTAAAGTTCATAACATCTAAGACCTGACGGTCTTTTCAGATTCATAATTTTATAGTGCTTCAAGAGGCAGAGCAGAACAGGCACGGAAAAATAAAAAGGCTTTTAAAGATATATGGAAACTGGTAAAAACAAGAGTAATGTTTGCAGGTTTGACTAGCTGCAGCACATGTAAACACTTATAATAAAACAGGAGGAAAAAATATGTTAGACTGCAGGAAATTACAAGCCAAGGTAACCAGTTCAATCAAAAACTCAACAACAAATAAGACTGGAACGAGTCCCTGATGTTGAAAAGGAGAAAAATCAATTTGGCCTTTATCAATCATTCATTTTTTATTTATTTATTTATTTATTTTTTCAAATGAAGAAAGAGACACAGATATGAAAGAAGTGAGGTACGTCCTCGAGGCACACAGTGAGTGGCACTGCCCTGCCATTAAATGCTCTGAAAGACAATGACAGTCATCGAATATAAGCATCTGTTTGATTTGATCGGGCAGACAGCCAGCTCTTCACAGGCAGTCCTTCTGACCAAGGTCTCTACTGGAGGACCATGTCCCTCTCATTCCTCAATTTTTCCATCACTCTGTTTTTATTTATATATTTTCCTTTTCGCTAATCACCATTTGCAGCACACACAGCAATTATTAACAGTGACACAAAAAATTAAGAGAAGATCAGATTAAGAGAAAGGTTGAAAACAGCAGGAAACCCGGAGATACTCAAAGTTGCCTCAGGGTTGTTGCTGTTGTGATCCCCCTCCCACCTCCATTCCCCACCCCTGCAGCACTGTGCGCAACTGCAATCGAACAAGTGGGGGGAAAATAAAGTCACTATTCTGCTACTACAATGCAGAGACCTGACCTTGGGTGAGTAAAGCCAGTGAGCAGAACAGGATAGTGATAGAATAAAAAGCGGGAATAGAGGGGTAAAGAGAGGATGGCCGATGAAAAGTGAAGTGGAGAGGGAGGACAGTTTGTGAGAGGAAGAGCGTCTTAGTTACAATACTGGCAGTGTCCATTAAAAAAGCCCTTAAACCCTGTATTTTACAGAATGTGCAGCTTTGCTATGGCTGCAACAGAAAAGAGGCTGAAATAAGTGAATAGATTCCTTGATGGAGTTTATAGAGATGCCAAAAAGACCAAAAAATTGCAGATCAGGGAGTGAGTCAGTGGAAAAACTAGTAAACAAACTAAAAATAGTGAAAAATAGTCACTTTAAGATTCAGTGACGTATGATTTCCATGACAACTGGATCCTTAACTTAATGCTTATTTTGAAAAATGGGAAAATCTTGCTGGGGAAAACCGACTAATGAGAAGTCAATAGTTAAATAAAGACCTTAACTCAGGCGGACGGAGGTGGTGGATTAACCTCTCCCATTCTGGCTCAGGTGATAGGGAGAAGAGGTCAGAGGCTATTTTTACTTTTTAACACCATCATTCACTCACTATAGAAACACACTCAGGCCTGCATATATGTGAGTGTGAGCTGCTGCAGTGAGAAGCACCCATATCGCTCATCCCTGCAAGCGTTAATTCAATCTATCAAGGGTCAGCTAGTTAGTAGTGTGACCCCGCTAAAACACACTTTAACTTTACAGAACAGGCTGCTAAAGAGAAGGCATGGTACCCCCCCACCCATCCCTGCTAAAAAAAAAAAAAAAAAAAAAAAACTTCACAAAAGGGGAACATGGGACCCTGAAAGAAAGGCGGTAGCGCAGGGCACAGAGGGACAACAGGCATTCAGGACCTTGATGAGGGTGGATTAGAGAGGGCAAGGGTGCTGTTCGGAGAGTGGATGGGGAACAGGGTGACTCCAAGGACTCCCCAGTTGTGTAGCATTCATTGTGTGCTTGGCTGTGTCTGTGTGCATGCGTGTGCGCACTCTGATGACCCTGAAAATGTCTGTGGCCTGGGCCTTGCAGATCAACCATATTGTTCCTGTTCAAGCACTTGTGCTGGAATTTCCTATTATTTTTTATTTTTTTGCATTGTTCTGTGCATCATCACACTAAAAGGTTTATGATGCAGCATGAAATGAAGATGCAATGACATCATGATAATCTTCCCAGATCATACTAAGTATATGATGTTGCAACCTTTGTGGGAAACAGCTTATTAATAAGGTTATGGAGGAAATAATAAACCACATCAGTATAATCTGAGCTAATATTCAAAAAGACTTGTCTTGTTTGTTAAAAAAAAACAAAAAACAAAAACAAACCAAGATGAACTTCATAACACCTCAAATGAATGTATGTATGATACCTGAAAAGTCTTTTGGGAAATCTTTGTTAAATGAGCAGAATAAGTGCTTCTTATAGCTATTGGAATATCAAAACTAAGCAAGTATCTCAAAATATATGCGAGTCTTTAAAAAAATGTGCTTATATGATGTTAATACAGGTGATTAATAAACGTTAAAGAGAGCTTTGATCATTTCAAAACTCAAACGATATCACGAAAGGCAATTTTCAGTGGAGAATATTTATCTGCTACTTCAGCTGGCTGAAAGCATGACTGAGCGAAACCTTTTTTTTTTTTTTTTTAAACACACCTGTGTTTAATGTCTACATAGCTATTAATCATGTCTTTAAGATATTTCACCAGAGGAGTCAGGTTAAAATTCTTTACTTTCAGTATCAGCCTGAATTTCACTCAAATCAAACCAATAGGCAGAAAATCACTAATACGATAGCCTCAGAAAATATTTACAATTGCCTTTAAAACATATCAACAAATGAAACACATCTTCTCACCCTTTAACCATACAATGTTTTTTAACCAGCAAACCAACAAACTATGTAATTATATGAAGTTAACACTTTGCACAGTCAATAGTGGAGTATTTTGCTTGAGGTGCACTGCTTTTAGTATTTAATGAGGATGAGTGAGGATGGTTAGTGATTTATCTTCAATGTTTTCTCATATACTTGTTTCCCCAGTACCAACAATCCTTTTTCCCCTATGAATGGTGAAAAAGAAACATATTTGGTATGGCACAGTAGGGTATTTGTTATTACAATTTAGACTGAATACCAATAAAAGGTGTAAGAATGCCACCCTCCTCTGTTGCAAAATGCATGACAAGAAATTATTATGCAATTATTTATGATCATGATCACTCCAAACACATCAATGATCATCTGAGATGCAAGCAGGATAATGGTGTTACCTGCTTAAATTGCAAAGTAGATTTTTTGCTGGAAATGGTAACTGATGCAACGCTCCTCTCTCCCCCCCCACCCGCCTTTTACTTTTGAAATGCAAGCAGTCTGGGTCAGTCACTCTGCCCATCCGCCCACCTCCCATTCACATTACCTGTGCTCACTCACGCTCTTTCCATCTCTCTCGCTACCTTTCTCTCGCTTTCTCTCTGTATGAGTCTTTCAGCGTGCCCTGGTATGATCAAAGACAGCTTTGTGACACTGTGTGAGGCATCCAGGAAGCTGAAAACATCAAACCACTAAAGAGCAACTTGCAAAAAGACAGACACAGAGGGACAGACGGACAGAGGAGCACGTGCAAGTGTGTGTGTGTGTGTGTGTGTGTGTGTGTGTGTGTGTGAGAGAGAGATAAACAAATGAATAAATTAACAAGACAAGAGAGAGGGATGACTCTACCTTCAGTATGTCGATGAAAGGTAGGAAGGTGTCCCTCTGAAGTCCGTTTTTGTACAGATCTGAAAGAGGAGGGGAGGGCCTGTATTAGAGCTGCTGTTTAGCCTCCTAATAATGTCAGTCCCCCGCCACAGATTGGCAGATAAAGTGGCTATTGATGAACTGAAGGATGGGTGGGGAGGCACGACAAAAGGACTGGGACCAGGGGAGAAAAATGGATTTCTCTACCGGCAGCGGCAGCAACATAAAATTCATTACATTCCCAAACAATGGTAGTGAGAGAAAGGACTGTCGCCTTTTCAGTGTGGACAATGTCCACGGCAGCTCGCTGAATAGAGGTTTCAATTAGCTCGGCTGGAACAAATTACATCTGAAGTAGCATGCCTGATAGACAGATAAAACAGATAGGGATTCACACACAAACACAGACAAAGACACACATACAGATACAGACGGACACACACACACAGCAATGTTTAAGCTCTCTCCAGCTGCGAATGCAAACAAGTGGTCGGTGGTTATTGTTGATGTTTGGGCTCAAGCTTCCTCCAGTAAGACCTGACACACAAATAATGCTTGAAAACTCTTACATTGTAATGAAGAGCAATGTGTGGGAGACGTGTCTATCGCCTGTGTTAAAGAAAGAGTCCAAACATTGGTGGCCAATGAGAAGATTTGCTTGAGTTAGATGAGATGTCAATCAATTCAATTTGACTCTTGTGTCTAATACGGAGCAGCAATGAATAGCTGGTTAGCTTAGCTTAGCATAAAAATTGGAAACAGTTGGAAAGACAACAAATCTATACCAGCACATTTATATCTTGGTTGGCATTGTTGTGGCATGTTGCCTTGTGTATTTTTTTTTAGCTGAGAGCATTAATATCCCAAAATTGTGAGTTGTTTTATTGGTGAGTAAGAGACTTTGCAGCACCAGGATTCGGTTATACTTGCATAGAGTTAACTAGTTGCTACCTGTGTTTACAATAAGCTAAGATGAAGGAAAATATACAGTGGCTAACAACAGTTTATTTTGTTTTTACACAGGAGTGGCTTCATTTTTTTATTTTTATTTTTTTTGGCTTAGCTCAGCAAAAAGGAGAATGTGGGTATTTACCAAAATCCCCTCAATGCAGCCATTTGTAAATTTAGCTACTGCTACATCGCCGACATTAACACTGACAGATGTTGGTTGCCATTATGTTGTTAGTAAACTTGATACCTCAGTGACTTGGTAAACAGCTGCTAATGCTCATGTTGGGCAAACTAACATAACACATCTGTCAATGAAAATGATTATTAATTTCAGGGGATCAAAATAAGCTTGGGCCATTAATATTAAGTGCTGTTGAGATCCCGTGTACTCAAAATGTTCCACTCCATAAAAACTACTAGAAACCACTTTTCCTGCTCATTAAACCTCAAGTTCATTAAACTATCACTATGTAAAGACAATAAAATGCTGCTTTAGCTGTTCTATAAAAACCAATCCCTAAAAGAAATCTAGGGCTTTTTGATACCAGCATCAGCACATCAAAAAAGATGGAAAATGTATGCCTTTCATGTCCAGTTGTCTCTTATGGCTTTCACTGTTCCATTAACCATGTAATTAATACCAAGTAGGCGCTCTATCAAGTTTGCATGGTTTGGCGCTTTGTTCTTAATAGCTAGTAAATATCAGAGATGCGCGTCTTTGTCTTTGCTGCTATCCACTTCGTACCCACTCAAGGTTTTGACACATCAACATCTTCAAGCGCAACAAGCATTTATTTCAACCCTGATCACCATCTTGCTCATTCTTCTTCCACCCTTACTCTGAAGGCAGTAAATGCAACATCAAAGCCCGTTTAAAGATTGTGTCATGTCTCTGTGAAGGTGGGAGCTGTATCAAACGTTCCTTGCCTCTTTCCTCTGCTTAATTGCAGTAAATAGGGAGTAGTTGGTGGGGCCCTGTTAAGCTCAATTGATTCTTGCTCAGCCGTGTACTTTTGGACAGAAGTAGTATAATGTTGCTTCTGCATAAGTCTGGGAGAATTACATGTCATTTCTGCTGCTGCAGTATGTGCTGTATGCTGGTGGGATAAGTGGATCTGCAGAGTAAGACATTCTTTCACACCATTTTACTGCTGAGTTTTCACCCCCTTTCTATAACCCTACAGTTCCCTGAATTCTCACGTTTGCAATAAATAATAAAAACTCACAGGTTAGCAGATACTCTGACAAGAAGTGGAAGACTGTTGGAATACTCCACTTCAAAGCATATTTTATACTCCCAATATCTCCATAACTGCTATGGTTGCGATTAAAGCAAGAAAGACAAAGAATACAGCACTGGCTGTTGGAGAGGTGTTAAGCCTGTCCAAATGTTCTTAGTGTGATTTACATCAAGTTGGTGCTGGTTTGCAGTTAAAATAATTTTCTACTTTCAGTAGGTCTGGCATTTCTATATAATTGTAGCATTGAGAAAACGTTGTTAGAATTAAAACTCCATCTTAAAAAAAAAAAAAAAAGAATTAGCAGCATACTTGTGCAAGGCATTTGAGTGCCTGATCTTTGGTTTTGATTATTAACTTCCCTGTTGGTATAGAAGATAGTGTGCCTGTGCATGTGCCTTTGGCTGAGGAAGTGGAGCAGGTTGTGGTTCAATTCCTGAATTATGTAAGATCATTATACATTTCTAGAGTATTGGTGAATATTTGAACTGAGTGAACTGAATATTTGTTTTTTCAACCGTTTCATGTTTCTGAGACGCTTCTTCTACTTTTACCTCTGAATTACTGATTAACTGAGACAAAACCATGAAAATGAAATATTTCTAAGTAGCAATTTTTGAATCCAGCTATAGATTAATGGATACAAATAAATAAGAAGTACAATACTTCTGTCCTCAGACACTGGCCATCGTACCATCGGGAGGTCTGTTGGAAGTGGCCACCACCACCACACCAGTCTGGAACAGCGTCTCGAACAGCTGCTTCAGGATCATGGCATCAGCAATGTCAGTCACCTGACAGAAGAGAACAGCATTCATGTAATGTATAATTTACCTCTTCTTGCCACACTGCATGGCCATGTGTGTGCGTGTGTGTGTGTCTGTCTGTCTGTCTGTCTGTCTGTCTGAGGTCAAACCATGTTATTAACACTCCATGCTGATTAGTATCATTCAGGTGTGCTTATTCATTTTGTCTCTGGTCATGACCATTCAAGTCTAGAACACATCCACACACACCTAAACCACTTGAACTGACTGCAAATGGTCACGAAGCGGCTTTCTGCTGAGGGCAAGTAGCTGAAGCAAAGCGTTGGACCCAAGCTAATCAACTGAGCCGACGTGAGAATGTCCTGAACGCAAGCGAGAAAACAAGAAAAGAATAATGAAAACTGAGCGATGTGAATCCAAACTGGCATTGCATAGGCATACAAAGCTTCTTTCCAAGAACGCCATATAAAGGCAAAGAAAAGTGTATTTGTGCATTTTGCACATGATTCCAATTCAACTGTCCATTGCTTTTTCTTTTTTTTTTTTTTCATCTACATAATTTCCATGAGTCTACAATAAACAACGGTCAATGACTGCACTGAAGCAAGGACATTTATGAGTCGTTGGCTGTTACATGAAGAGCTATGACCTTTCTATTAGTAATCTAGTGCTCTCACTTTTGTTCTTATTCTCTCATCTCTCCCTCTTTCACCTCCGTTGTTCTTTTGAGCATCTATGAAGGGAGAAATCATGTTACCATGTGACTCACACTAGTCAAAGCAGCATGTATATAACAAGCCCGATGAAGGATGATGATGAAAATGAATTAATTTCCAGCTGTCTTTGTTGTGCAAAGTCTTCCCTTTCATACCATTTCTCATTTAAGTTAATGTTACGGTTCCTTCAAACATGAAATGTACAAAATCAACTAAAAATAAAAGGCCACCTTTGCAAAATGATTCTAATAAACGCAGTGAGGTGGAGAAACATTGCATCCCACGACCATTGCTAAAAGATTTGGGGAGAAAAATGTAAGTTTCTTTTCTACCATTTAAAGAGAGGACAGTAAGAAACCTCAGTGACTTCAGTCACGTATCTGTCCCGCCCTCTCCTCTTACTCCCTCTTACCTACTTCTCTGTGTATAACAGGCACTTCTAATGGCCATACCCACAGCATATGCCTCCTTTCATATTCTGGAGAGTCTTCTGCTTTTGCATATTAGCCCCACTGCCCTTGCCAATACTTGATTAACATTTGTGTTAAAGCCTTGATTTTACTAAGGCGAGGTGGCTAAGGGCATCAAATTAGCGTGTGTGTATGTGAGAGACTGTGTGTGAATGTAATGAGAATCAACAAAAAGCCAAGGCTCTGTGTCTCTCTGAAGGGGCCCCCATTTCCTCCAACCGCAGGATTTTATTTTCATTTCAAAAGAATCATTTAAAAATGACCTTTTATACAACCTGGATTTGTTTATTCATACGCCCTCAACATGGGCATAGTATGAGGGGCAATATTGATTGCTGAATGAGTAGGGGGAGAGGGAAAGAGAATGGGTACCCACAGAATGAGAAAGGTGGAGGGGACTGATGTAGCACTTGTGGAACACAAAAATAATGGTGCAATCTCTGTCAGCCAATGCTGATATTTAAATGAGCATCCAATTACTCAAGCTGCTGTCAGTTTACAGCAAGGCACACGGGTGCCAAATTAACCCTCTTTTGATGTTACACTTCTTTATGTACACAACCTATGAGCAATTTCGCAGAGGCTGCACAGTGACTGAGGCCCTGAGACAATGATGCTCAAGCACTTTCTTCTCACTCTTCTTCCTCCTTTCTCACTCTCTTCCAATCTTTCCATCTCAGACCTCTCAATGGCGAGTATTCATTAGGGGAGCCGGGTGGGGGCTGTAAAAGGAGGGAGGGGGGCTACAAATTACTGATAATGGCGCAGCGCTAATGAAGAGAATGGAGAAATGTCATTAGCATTTAAGAGGATAAGATCCATCTGACCCACCACCGCCAGTCGCTTTCTAGCTCCACTCACTTAAGGAAGCAGAAGAGTGCGACTGATACCCAGAGCCTCATTTGCATGGCTGAGTGGAGGAGGATGCTGATTGGTACAGCCACCCCACCCAACCACCAACCCCCAACTCTCCCAACCTTGCAACCTCTTGTTTATGCATTACAAACAACGCGCACATGTCTGCTTGTTTCCCCCCTCCATTCATCAGTACCAACAGTCGACAAGTGAAAACAGCAAAGCTGGCAACAGCAAAGAAAACAAATCAATGAGAATGCACAAACAGCGCCGCAGTTTAAAATGTGAAAGACAAGTGGATGAAAGGAGATGCTCTTGATCCTCACAGATACAGAGATTGATTAAAGAGAGCCACTGCCCCTTCTGTGACCCTGTGACCTAACTGTAATGATACCAGTAAGGGGGACAACACTGTGCTGCTAACAGATGTCTTCAGCACCAAAAGATACAAGCACACGTCTTCCTCCATGGCCGTGAGTGGATGACAACCTTGCAGAGAACGCAGAGCAGTGGCTCTGGTCAAATAATGAGAAATCTGCCACGCTAATTGCCAACAGTGCCTTTTAGTTGTGTACATGTGGTGTGCAAAACTTAAAACCGACTTAGCTGCTAATGTTTGTTAACCATGCAGGTGCTGAAATAAGCGACAGGAAATGACTGCTGTGGGTTTAAAGTATTCATAGTGAAAATGAAGCACATCGATACTTGTGGGATTATACAATTTTTCACAACTGTAGCAGTGAATTACTTCTTTAATCTGTTCCAATGAGAGAGAATCTTGAGGAAATTGTTGCACAATTGTACTATATTAAAGAAGGCCACTAGGTGTCCCCAGTACTGTTTTTGTGGGGACATAATGATCAGAAGCAGAAGTATCCAGTAGTCCACACAGGAAAGACACCAGCTGGGACAACACACTTTACACAGTAATATCACCAGAGCCACTTTTCAAAAATACTAACTGCGTACCTGCCTTAGATACAAAAACAGGTCACAAAATAAAGTTTAGTACTACTGAAGTAAGGTTTTGTTTCATCACTAGGTCAGTTTGTATGCATGTTGAAGTCTCGTCACTATGAGCTTACATCTGATAATGTATGTATAATGTTGCCATATAATTTTAAACGGATTAAGTTTGCACTGAAAGATATTATGAATATGGTATAACATGCTCATATTTTAAGCCTGGTCATTTAAGACATTGTTTTCAGTGTGCCATCTAATTTAAACTTTAAAATTTCTAATTTACGAGGACATCATTGATATTTTTGAATGCAATATGCCTCAAAACATTTTATTCGGATTAGCTCTTTAGTTTGATTATAAAGACCGTATTGTTATTTATCCAATTCTCCCACCTGTTTCTTTACAAATAATTAAATACCTAAACATCTGCATGCCTTTGTTACCCGTGTAGCCTGTAATTCAGGATTAGTTACTGAGAGCCACTGTGTCACCAAAATGTAAGAAGTTGAAATACGTAAAATCAAAAATGCATAACTGAGAATTGGTATTGTCTTGTTGCAGCGGATTTTAAGAACTGACAAACATACAGACTAACAGTGCCTGTAGCACACTTGCTCACCTGAAACTCATCAAAACACAAGAGGCAGGTTTCATTGCTGATCTCCATGGCAACCGGTGATATGGGGTCATAGGTGAACATATTCCCTAGCCTTCGTTTTGGCAGGCTTTGTTTCCTCCGATGGATCCCTTTAAGCGGCACACAAACGTCAGGCACATCTTAAAGCACACCTGCATCTGCAACCCAAACCCACTGACAATAGTGACTAAAGCAGTAATTTCACCTGTAAGCATAATGGTAGACAATTAGCAGGAGGGCTTCAGGACACAGAGATATAAATATACGATATTTCACGAGTGGGGAGTCAGAGAACTTCCATGAAGTCATGATAACTAAGCTTCAATAGTTAGTGTAGTGGAGCGGGGAAAAAAAATACTAACTTTTATGGATGTCCAACATAAAGCCATTGAAGTGGACCCTTTTTTTACTGGTCTTCTCCACATGAGAGTAAAACAAATCCATAAGCATTGTCTTCCCTCCGCCTGAAAGGAAGGGACACAGAGGAAAGGACATTTTTCCAACGTATACACCATAGAATACACTGCGCTGATAGGTGTTTCTGATGAAAACAGTTGTGATATTTACCAACATTTCCATAGATGTAGAAGCCTTTGGGTGGCCGTGGAGAAGACTCTTCCTTCAGGGGGGAACATAAGAAAAATGAGGAAATGACTGTGGCATGCTTGTTTTACATTAAGTCTTTTAGCAGGTGCTTGTCAACTAAAGCAGTAACACAACCACCGCTAAAGTTATCCAAGTTTAATACATAGATTAATTCCTCATTAAAACTGCAAAACACTAGAGTTGGTGACCTACATTTTCTTTGTTATATTCATTAGCATAAAACACTGAATCATCGTTTAATAAACAAAGTATGCTGAGGCATTAAGCCACCACTACAGTGTGAGGTTTCACATTCTCCAGACTAGCCCACTGCAGGGGAGGAAGACAAAGGGGATCTAATCAACAAGACAAGCCAGGGTTCCCACGAAAGAAAAGCATCATCAGAGGAACAATAGGGGGATTTGTCAGACAAAACGGAGAGGACTGGATGAGGCTCCATACAAGATGGAGTGGACTTGTCTGTGCAGCCTGTTTAGCGCTGCTAATTGTGATACGGTACTGTTGCATTGAGGTGCTGCTGGAAGTCATTGTGCTGCCTGCCTCCTATCATCAAAAGATCCCTGCTTCAAAAAAAAAAAGAAAAAAGAAAAAAGAAGAAAGTCTTCTGTGTGACTGAGCTGAGAATATTGAGTAAAGCCAAATGTCTCTAAAGAGGGACCAAGCTATGTGAACTCATGTGTCCTTGGTTTAATAATGAGATGTGATGATCACATCTACAGGCATATTTGTATTTAGCTGGACGTTACAGATGTGTTACATACACAGCGGTTTAATAATAATTAGTGAAGCTGATGATGTCTGTAACTGAGCAATGCCAAATAGCTTTGGAATTAATTCAGCAATAAAGAGAAAGAATTGCCCTCTCAAAATTTAATTTGGTAACTATTTCATGGGGACGGCACTCAGTGTCCACTGCACTTGGTGTCCACAGCACAAGGAGCACTTGACTCTGAGTAAATGCAGACAATAGCCGATTGAAAACTAAATGAAAAAACAAACTTGTTACCCATCCTCTCTCTCCCTGCTCCTCCCTTCCTCACCCCCCCCCCCCACCCCCACCCCTGCCCCTCAATCCCTCCATCCACAGCCTGTTCTGTGTTGGAGGGAAATGGTGGAAGAGCAACAAGCCTTCCCTGTCTGCTCTGGCTTAACAGTATGTGACTTCTCCCTGACTTCCCAAGCTGCCTTCCAGCTTGGTGGGGTAATTGTCAGTGATGGCTGGTAGCAATTGTACCTCGGCAGAGTGGAGAAGAACAAGGCAGCTCCTCAGCTGCTCTGTCTAGCTGAGCTGTGGCCTTGTCTCACCTCCTGCTAGAGGATGTAGACTGGCACACCTAGTAGAAAGTTCACATGCAGGATATGCAATTTTTGGCTTTATATGATTTCAGGTAGCCTGCATTTCAACATGTTCGCAGCCAAGAAGCGTCTCTCAGCAGGAAGGTTAAACCTCTGCAACTGCCCCGACCCTTTGGAGGACTACCGTGTACAGGACGACTCTATGATGCACGTCTGACTTGAAGAGTGCAGCTCACACTGAACAATGGCCCATTGTTAGCCGACCATCCGCAAAACCGCGCCACATTGGGTCAATATTAAGTCAAGTGTACTCTCCTCACAGACTTGGTCAGTTAGTGAGGACAATGGCGGCACTTTCACAGGGAGAACAGACACCGAAAGGACAGTGGTATGACCTGATTCAAACTAGAATAATTACATAAGTACTCCAGTCAGTGTGTATGTGTGCGAGAGGCAGAGCAAGAAATAAGGTGCAAAAGAAGGGGGGGGGGGGGGGGGGGGGGGGCGGTGTTGATATTCTAACACCAAAGTATTTGTCAGAGTCCCAAATCAAAAGCAAAAAGGACAAGAATGGACCAGACAATAGGGATCCCCTCATTACTGGATGGGGATGGTGAGAGACTGAGAGGGTTGCTGGGACAGGCCCAGCAGGAGGTCTGCCCTGCTGCCTTCCAAAATCTCTGCCTAACCCCATGTGTTTGTGCCAGCCAACCAACAAAAAAATATCACACTCCCACCACCAAATACTAGACAGTCAGCTCCCCTGACCTAAAAAAAAACAACAGCCCCCTGCATTAGGCTGTCCCAAAACTCACATGCACAATACACTTCCCAGACCCCTACCCTCCCTTTGACTTGAGCCCAATGGCCACCATCAGTGATATGACTGGAGTACAGTGCAGTGGACTCTATGAAGTCCCTCCATATGTTAGACGTCAATGGGGCTTTATAACAGAATGAACGTCCAGATGCCACACCGTCAAAGGCTTTACACATATCCATGCTGTCATTAAGTCCCAAACCACCGTTGTTATTTATCAATTTAAAAAATGTTCTTAAAAATTGCCAAATTATTAATGAGAGAAATTTGTTTACGTTAAGCTAAAAGGTACCATTTAATTAACTTTAGCCATAAGCTTGAAACAGTATGCCATTAACTTCATCAGTGGATAGTTTGCTAAGTTGTTAATGAGATGGAGTTGTTTGGCACCCAGAATCAGCATCTGTTACAGTAATTTTGTTTTTATAATGACAACCATCGATAGTTGTACGTCAGAACTGACCCCAGAGCAATAAAGCAAACCCCATCTGGTGGCGGACACTGTGAGACTGAATGAAAGCTTTTGAAAAAAGCTGATATGTGGACCTTGGATTTGGAGATCAGCATGGCCTTGATTCTTAGATACTGATAGGTGATATGAGAGAGAAATAAATGGGTGGTTTTGTTCACTGCTCGACATGCTGACCTGGAATATTCTCCCTCTTTTGAAGACTTGTTGCTTGGTACTCACAAGAGGGACAAAAAAAAAAAAAAAAACTTAAACGAATGTGAATCACTGAACATATTTAATATTCTTGACCACTATGGTGCAGTACATTATGTTGTCTTATGAAGGCCGCTGGGTTGGTTTGTTGTTCCTGTCCTTTGCTCAGTATAGACAAAAAAAAAAAAAAAAAGATTACAGTCTGTAATTAAATTATTTAATTCTCCCTCTCTTTTACGTTAACCATGACCATAACAGTTAAAGTATAGAAGTCTGTTTTGTAAGGAGATGGGTAGTCAGAAAAGTCTTCAAAAGTTTTGTTTATGTAAATTTCATTCTACTCCAGTGACATAATCCAAGTTATGAGGATAGTCCTAATTATTATATAAATAATTGAAATAGCTCAATACATTGGGATAGTTCATCAATGACTACAGGGCATTACAGAGATGAGCATTGTTGCATAATGGCACATGCCAGCACAATATCCGTGTTACCTTCTCGGGCATTTTGTTTTCAGCTGTAGTGATGTGATGGTTTTGGGCTTTCTGGGGTTGATCGCTGTCATCTTTTGAGTTTAGCTTTGGAGGAGGTGCGTTCAGGTACACGCTGTTGCTGTACTTCCTCAGGGCGTGTTGCAGCTGAGCCAGCTGCTGGAGGACAAGTCTCTGCTGAGCATCCTCCCTCAGAGAGCCAGACCGGACCAGGCGGTCATAGCGTCCTACTGCCTCAGCAGAGGTCGACACCGAGGAGCAGGAGGACGAGCTGCATGTCCTCCACCCCGGGTAACCTTCAGGAAAACCAAAATCGGAAAAGCGTGTGCACTACAGTTGTGTATGATCCAGATGTCACACAGCAAAGTTACGGCACACGATGCAACACCGCAAATCCCAACACAACCGGACCGACAATAGGTGTAACATGACGGGGATAGTCTCACCTTTCCCGCAGATCTGTCTGAAAGGCAGGGCCGTATCTTTGAGTAAAAACATAACCGAGCCCCTGAAGGCTGCAGCCTTCGTGAAAGCCGCCATGACGGTTCAAAACTGCAAAGCTTTATTGAAATTGGCGCACACGTTCCAGTTTCACATAACAGGAAGCATGGAGGGAGGTCTAAACGTGAAAGGTCATTAAAACTGTTTATGTTTCGTGTATCACTGTCTGGGTTAATTTTTTTTTTTTTAGCAATAATCGAAATGATTTGAACATCAAACCGTGGACACAACGCAGGATTTCTTTAGTTTTAGCAGCGAATATTAGACACAATGGACCGTGGCTGGTCCAGGTCCCACAGATAAAACACATATATTTGTGTCTATCATCTGATAAATGATAATAAATGAGATAATGTGCCTGCTGATGGTTGTAAACAAACCGGACAGCAGGTGTCCTGGTCTCGTCAGCTGAGCCTCAGCTGATCGGAAATCTGTAACCAGCCGCTGTGACAGACAGATCAACACAGGAAGCTGGGTGGCTGGCTTTCAATATAAAATTTACCATTAAGTTTTCAAACGCGTGAAAGACAAAGCGATGTGAAATCTCTACATATAAATATGAATTATACTTTTATATGCACTTTAATAAAAAACAAAACGAGCCTTTCTCAGCACGCTTACTTAATGAGCAATCATAATATTAGGCAAATGTTTTATTTTGAAGGTGAGCGGCGGAAAACACACACTCGTATTCAGGCTAATTTAACATCCTCGGTAGCTGCTGGAAGGACAGGGGGAGAAATGGCTGATACCATAGCCGACACAAGAAGGCTCTTTACCAAGCCTCAGAACTTAAATGACGCTTATGGACCCCCCAGTAATTTTCTAGAGATTGATGTGAGCAACCCTGAAACCATCGGCGTTGGCAGGGGCCGACACACCACGTATGAAGTCAGACTGAAGGTGAGCCTGCAGTTAACAAGTGCTAATGACGTTAGCTTGCAAGCTAGTTACCTGAGCTAGCGACCGTTTCTCTTCGGGTCAACGTAAGAAGTGACCTCTTGTCACCAGGACTGTCACAGTTAGATACACTCACTAAATGCCAAAGTCGACATTTAACACCGTGAGTGACTATAAAGAATAAAGTGCAACTATCGAAACGAGCTAGCCAACGCTAGCAGGCTAGTGCGGTGTTAATATTAACCACCAGTGATTAGCTGTCGTTAGAAACTGCCGTTTAGTTGGCCTGAAGCTGTTTGTTTATATGTAAGTTAATAAGTTAGAAAATACTGTAATCCCACTCATATTTGCTTGTGTTTGCTGTCGCTCTGCCAGAGGAGGAAATTTGTTTACATTAGCCTTTCTTTCCAGTAGTGATGTAACAGTGCAGTCAACTCCAGAGCCATCTCTCCAAACACAGCGGAGTTGTGTAACCTGTACGGTGTGGTGAATACATTTGTGGTAAATCACCCATCCATCATGATAAAGTCTTCCCAAACAGTTGAGTTAAAGTCGGGCCACACCCCATTTTCTGAGTGCAAATGGAAGATAACAGCATTGTTCACACAGAATGACAAACTTCACAGTAAAGTAACACTCAGCTCCCAAATCCATGTGCACATCATACTAGTACAACTTTATAGAAGGACGTTGGTCGGTGTATGAATACTTTTGGTTCACTTCGAGTCACCCAAAGTAGTGACTGTACTTTCAGGTTAAATGAGGAACACAGCTCAGCAAATCAGCGTCTCTGGGCCCGTAGACAGGATGCTCCATGATCCTCTCCTGCCCTGCCTTCCCCCCTCACAACACATTTCCTTCCTCCTACTCTACTGAGGAACTTTCAAGGGGGACCAAATGCTTTTCTACTTTGAAGTTTCAGCCATCCATCGATGAGCAATTTGGCAGCTGCTTTCAATGCTTATGTAAAGAATCACTTCTCTATAAATGCCTTTCAAAAGTGGCATTTCACATTATTAGTTCTACTGTCCAAAAAAGTGGCACTACTCAGAAATCGGTGACAACAGTTTTGCAGTTGGACAGAGGCAGCTGTTGCGAAACACTGATCCTGTATTTTGTATGTATCGTGTGCTTTTCTCAGTCAGACACACAACTTCTAACCCCTTTTGACCAGTACTGATTGAATTAACAGATTTTGGCTTGGATTAAATGATCATACAAAAATGGCAATTCTGTCTTCCAGCTAAAAGCTGTATATTTACTTGTCCTGCAGCACCTGGCCATATCATATGTTCTTCATTAAAAGATAGCGTTTGCTCACTCTTCGGTAAACTCTTTGAAGCTTCACTGTGGGTGGAATGAAACATCCCGGAGGAACAATGGAAATCAATTGAACATGTGCAGTTCAAACAAGATATTGCTGCTGATAAAGACCATGTAATATGGTTAGAAACTTCAGAAAAGAACTTTGGACTGAGCCTTTTCCCCTCAGGTTCTTAATGTCAACATTTAATTGTCAATGTAAACTCAGTCATTGTTTAAATACACAGTCAACTGCAAAAGACAAGTGAGTTAAATTTACAGTGAAGAGGAAGGCAACACAGGTGAAGTTAGTTTTGTTCCGTCCACAGCTGCAGATTTTTACATTGATACTCAGTTTTTCTTCTTCTTAAGAATTTCCCATTTATTTTTGCGCACGTCTGTCTCAACATACAATTTTCATTAAATTATCTGTTCTATTGTATGCATTTTTAATGTGCAAGCGCCACAAAGAGTCTGAAATTGTCAGGCAGTCACTGGGCTCGTCTGATTGCCTCATCTCTTATCTCTTAATTGTCATTTCAATTGACTGACACCCCTGTAGTTAGTGGCCTGGGGTATTTAGAATGGCGAGCAGTCTCCAAGTATTTATAGTTTCCCTTTACCTTAAAGAAATGTGTTGCGAGAAGAGAAGCCGTCTTCAGGCATTAGCGTTGAATATAAGGCTACTGTACTTGATTAGCGTGTAATAATTAGCATACGCGTGTAATCAGCATTATTGTGCACCTCATAGCCCTGTGTGACCCTGCTTTGCATAAGACCACAGAAGAAGCGGCGCATCCCTCACTTCTCACCAAAAATGGTGTCAACTTTGCTTTGCTTCTCTCCTTCTCCTTTCTTCAGTTTTCTTTAGAAGCATTTTACTCCACCTCCAGCATGTTAAGAGTGTTAATCATGCCTTTGCCTGGAATGCATAGCATCTGCATTGCTCTTTTTTGTTTTCATAGCATTCATGATATTCACAAATACTATGATTTTATCTAATTTTATTACATAATTTCAGTTTAGAACTTGCCTCTGTCCCCTGTTCTCACTGCTGTTCCGCTATACATCTGAAATCGAGAAAGCCCTTGTGGTCGCACTGAGACAGTCGGCCTAATCCCCTCATTGAGAGAAGAGAAGAATGAAACAGGCCAGGGTGTGGGGGAGCTGGAGTGTTTATTCCCTAGCCTTACCCCCACACCCCCCATCCATGGGAGGGCAGAAAGCCACCCCCTCGCCAGCCTTATCCCATTTCACTCCCAGCTGTGTGCAGTCAGTTGTGTGGTTCACAGTGTGATAATGATAGTGTTACCTTAGTCCCAATGATAACTAAATGTGATTCACACTGCAGTGTAAGCGCCAGGTCAGAGTGTCATTCTTTCTGTGATATTGTTAAGTTTCCCTTGAGCCTGTATAAGGAATTGTATAAGGATTGAAGTAGCATGTGAGAAGCATATGCTTAGAGGAGCATCACATGGTCACTTGTTGAGAGCAAAGCTTACAGATGCTGTATAAAATCAATAGCATCAGTCCACTTTTTTAGTTAGGCTTTTAAAGGCGTGGAAGCTAAGTTCAAAGTGAAATATCTCATTTTGTCTGAAGGGACTTGTAATGTCCAGGGTCCTGCTCAAACAGTGTTTTTGTTCACATCTAAATCCCCTCATTTTAAGTATAGCTTCTAAAAATTGAAAACAAGTGACATTTTCCTAATGGTTCCTGAAGTTATACAGTAGAGTCCATCACTTTAATGGATTTTGGTTGTCACTGGTTTCAGAGGCACCCTTAAAGCAGGTCCAAGTGTCCTTGGATGCTTGGCAAACAGGGTTTGAGTTAGGGTGTGTGTGTGCTGCTGTTTTTTTGTTTTTTTTTTGAGGGGGGGAGTATGATCAAAATTTCTTGTCTTTAGTTCGCTCCCACCTCATCCAGAGAGCACATTCAGAGGAGTGAATTGAAGGATCTCACTTTGTTTATGGATAGGAGTACATAAAAGGTCTCTTATAGCTCTGTCTCTCACTCAGTCTTCTACCCCTCCTCTTCTCTACTCCCATAGCTTCTCCTTCTCTTTCTTTCTCTTTTCCATTTGGGCATTGGGGTGGGGGCTTTGGTCATTAATAAAATGGGGAGAGATGGGGAGTGGGTGCGTGTGTGGGAGGGCGCTTGTCAGGCACAGTCAAGTGTAATCCAAAGTCTACAGCATCCTCTTCGACAACTATTTTAATGGAAATAGGGAACATATTGTATCAAGGCTACCATATCCTACTTGAAATGACAGTATCAAAAGTGGGAGTTGATACTATGGCAACAAAGCAGCTTTTTGCCAGCTAGGCGAGTCTAGGCTGTCAGGCCACAGGGGCCGGCAAGCACGGGAACGAGTGAGAGAGTACATGGAGAGGCGAGAGCAAAAGACCCATAGCCTTAATGCTTTTGTTCCCTGCCGTGCCCCCCCCCTTCACCACCACCACCACCACCACCCCATTTTGGAATATGATGCAATGAGATGGTATTATGTTGCCCATTTTTAATGCTATTATTCTGAAAAGGGAGTATGTGGGAGGGGTAAGAAGGGGGCATGGGGGAGGTTTAGGATGCGCACTTCCAAACTTGACTTGATCCATCCTGCTAAAAGCTAATGCATGGTGGCCTTGAACTGTTCTCTCAGGAGATGAGTGATCTTTGTCCCCTCTCTCCCTCTTTCTCTGTCTCGATGTTTTTAAGGATTCTCGCTCTTTTCAACCCATTTTCAATGAGCCGAAGGTATTGTGTCCCACTGATTATGAAATACATGCTCTTCTTATAGAGCATACGATTGCATTTTATACACTCCAAATGGAAAGTGAAGCTTGGAGGTCTACTCTGAAAGCGATAGATCTAGCTTTATGCTCCTTTTTTTTTTTTTTTTTTTTAAGATGTAGCATTATCTTTTAGGCTTTCTTTGAATATTATGGTTTATTTTTCATTTGTGCTTATTTGTGATTTGCTATTTTGGGTTTCATTTTTACCCCTCTTTTGACACACATTTTGACACATCTTTTTAAACTCATCCTAAAGATACTGATAGAGGCAAAGTGTGCCTATTTAGCCTAACTAATGAAATGCTAAGACCAGGCTTGGTTTGGGCTGGTCCCATGTCCCAATCACTGCAGGGGCCAGTAAGTTGAGACACCCGGGCCTTAACCTCTAACCAGCCATGAAGAGAACAGAAGCCAGGGAAACCTGATCTTTGACTTGTAGAGCTCTCACGCACCGCCTCTTTCTGTGTGTGTGAATGAGACAGGGAGAGAGAGAGGGTGAGTGAGACCTCTCACTTTTCAGTTGTCGTTTTCGTTCCTCCCCCTGTCCTGCAAGGCCAATCTCTTAATCACAGGGTTTGAGCGGGCAAGATGATTGAAAGACCAGGTGACTTTCTTCTCCTTACGTTCTCACCACTCACCTCATTGTCTGGAGATTGTTCCACTGTATGTGTACAAACAAGCTTGAAAGAATTGGGGCTATTATGTTTACTTTGTTATTGGTATGACACCTGCACGGCCATAAGATGTGCACATCGGTGTGTGGTTGTGCGCAGTTGAGTGTTTTTTTTTTTGTGTGTGTGTGTGTGCGCACACATGATGGGATTAGAGTCACGGCGGTGGCAGATTACCTGTAACTGTGATCTGTTGTGGTGGGGATTAACTTTGCTGTACTCCATGCTGTGAGGTAACATGACGCAGCAGGGACAGACCATGGTGAGAGGAGAGTGGAGTTAATGCTAGAGCACTGGGGCGATAAAGCTAAGATAATCCACTTCTCTTGTGACCTGAGAAAGAGGAGGACTGAGGGGCTCATTGACAACTTCACCTGAAGAGAGCTTTAAGTGGAAGAGGGAAGCTTTCAGAGGTTAAACATTTTCTGGGAGGAGGGAGTGGCAGAGACTTACTGAGTTTACAGGCAGGGTGAGGACGGACTTTTATTGTAACTGTCATCTTAACCAGGTAATTGCACTAGTCTTCAAGATTTAATCTCAGTAAATGTGACCTGGCTGGAAAGAACTGTGGTAATCTGCAGATTACAAATTATGCTTTGCAAATGTCATAGTTACCAGCACTTAAGTCACAAAGTGCAATAAAACAGAATCGTAAACAAGAA
Organism: Echeneis naucrates; assembly: GCF_900963305.1. Taxonomy (NCBI): domain Eukaryota; kingdom Metazoa; phylum Chordata; class Actinopteri; order Carangiformes; family Echeneidae; genus Echeneis; species Echeneis naucrates. The sequence continues at coordinate 5,950,144 of NC_042534.1, forward strand.
GATTACCCTACAATATAGGCACTATTTAAGTTCATCCTGTGTAACAAAAGTTTCTCTCAGATACATAAAAAAAGAAGTCTGCAGCAGCCCCTTTCAAGCATCTATACAGTCTGAAGCAGTCCAGTACAATGCAGCCCCGTTCAACAACCCTTCGACTTCAATAATAATTAAATCTCTTCAGGTTAAAAAGGAGCATTCATTAATTTATGTAGTTTTTTATAGGATTACATTTTTGAAGTATTCCTTCTATAGTTGCTCCTGCCTATCCGTCATTGTTGGCTTTGTGCAACCATCCTCATCATTATATATATATAAATTAGTTTTTTCTCAAATCAAACAGGTTTGTTCATTTCCATCAAATCTGTTTGTGATCCAAATTATGAAGGTTGAGGAGAGAATTGAGCTGAGGTGAAAGAAAACAAATGTCTGAGTTTTCCCCACTGAGGGAAAAAAACAAGTGGAGTCTCAAGGTCATAAAATCTGACTTATTATCACAGAGAAAAGGGAAATAAAGAGGGGAGAACTGAAAGGGAGAGACCATGAGCAGAAAGACCACTCCTGCTCTATCTCCTCTGCAATTAGTCCAGCTCAGACCAGATGAAGCTCCCAGCCTCTCCAGGTCCCCATCTCCTTTTCTTTTTGTTCAGTCATTTACTCAGCCTTCCTGTTAACTCTCCATCCTCTCTACAGCTCAGCCGCACAGCCAGTCATCTGCTGATCGATCAGTCTGATGCTTACACTGTATTCATGCAAGTTCTCTGCTCTTGTGACTCCTCCTCCTCCCATGAATTCTGACCTTCTCTGAATGTGGCCTGCCAATGAAATGCTCATTCAGGCTCTCTTTGTTTGTACATTGTCGTGGGATGGCCATGTGCTGCCAGGACTAGGAAAGAGCTTGGGCATTGTGCTGTAATGTGCCGTTTGCTTCAGTGTTTTCTGTCAATGTCGAAACATCTCTTTTTTTTAATATGAAATTCACTCTTGAGTGCCTGTCAACAGCAGCTTGGAATTGTTGCCACATCTGTGCATTGTCACACACAAACATAAAAAAATGGCAAAACATTGTCAATGTGAGAGACCTTGGTGAGCAAAACACTGTAACGCTTTTTCTTTTTTTTTTATAGTATGGAGGCCAGTTTGAAATTTTCTCTTCAGTTTCATTCAATTTGAATAAGTATTTTTCTTAATTTTTTTGTTTCCTTTTATTTTGATAAAGTCAGAGTAGATTGTACAAGGCTCTACCCTGAAGCAGTGCAATAAGGCCTTTAATTTTACATTGCCTTGTTCTCTTCTCCCAGCTTGCTGTTACTTTCAGCTATTATCACAAGCGGCACTGGAAGTACAACCTATGAGTTAGTTTGCAGTTGTTCAAATTGTATTTCAGGTCTATAAAGGTGAGGGGACATAACATACATGTGTAGAGAGGGATTAGAGCCTGCTACCACCACTATAAAGATGCCGTCATTGTTAGGAGAAAAGTATGTGTGACAATTGGTTGATGGGGGGAAAAAATACTTCAAAATTGGTTTGGTTAAGAACAAATATGTCAACAGATTCAGTATCACTACTCTTCATCAGTTGAAGATATTTGGTTATCAGGCTTTGGGAAGTAGAGACCTACAGTTTTATTTTTCACTATTTACTGATATTTTCTGGATAAAACAGGATGATAGCCATACTAATCAATGCTATAAAGTGACTCTTAAAGGTGACAGCTGTAACTGTGTCTGTTTCTCTCTCCCCTGTCTCTCCACAGACCAACCTACCTATCTTCAAGCTGAAGGAGTCTTGTGTTCGTAGGCGGTACAGTGACTTTGAGTGGCTCAGAGCAGAGCTGGAGAGGGAAAGCAAGGTGAGGCATTGAGGTGAACTTGACACAAAGCCTCTCGAGTGCTTGGTTTATCACCAAGAATCGTTCTACTGTTTGTGTCTTAATTGCAAGTACTGAAACCCTATTTAATAAATGATATGTCTGTTTATCTGCTGCCCTGTGATTATTGACCTAGGTGGTCGTTCCTCCTCTCCCTGGAAAAGCTCTCATCCGGCAGCTTCCGTTTCGAGGGGATGATGGGATATTTGATGACTCTTTCATTGAGGAGCGGAGGCAGGGCCTGGAGCAGTTTCTTAACAAGTAAGTGTCTCTGCATTCTTCATCTTCCTCCACTTTGCCATGAGGTTAAAACAATTTATTCTTTTGAATTTATTTTTTTTTTTAACCTTTTTTAGTCGCAGCTCTGTGCTGCTTCTGCTTATTCTAACTTTCAGTAACAATGAAACATAAGTAGATTCAACTTTTTCACTTCTCTTCATATTGTTAACAAACTGAACCCACGGAGACAGACAGGTCTTTTTCACTTCTCTTCATATTGTTAACAAACTGAACCCACAGAGACAGGCAGCTCTTTTTCTCACTATCCTCCTTAATTCACTTTTATAATTACCTTGCAAAAGACAAGAATAACCAAAGACGACTCAAGTGTGCACCCCACAACATAATTTTTCCCACATTTGTTTTATTGTTGATGTGTAATTTATGATAATTGCAGCTCAAATTACAGCGCCTGGTCACATGGGCTGGTGTGTGCACCTCTGCTTATTTTTGATCCAGCATGTCCTCGTTTTCAGCTGCAGAACAATAAAAGTTACAATGTGATTGTAATTATTTGCTTTGATTGCAGACTTGGCCATTATCTTTGTTTCATGTGCAAATGCATAAATGTTTCCTTTTGGAATATTAAGTGTGCGAAGACAGTCGAGAAAATTAAAATTCATAAATGTTTTTTGTTTTTTTTTTTTTCCTTCTTTTAAGACGAAAATGTGTTGGTAATTAAGATTTTCTTCAACCCCCCCTGCTTCCAATGAATAAAAACACTGCTGTTGATCATATCATTGTTCAGACTTAATACTGGCCACTGGGGCTGCAGCATTAAGTGTGTGATTGAGAGCATTGTGAAGAACAAATCTTTTGGAATGGTAAACATGATTGTCAATGTTAAAGTGAGAAGGGTGAGAGGAATAGATAAGCATCAGTTTTTAATTAGCCTAGCCAAACAGAATTCATGCTTTTAGTTAAAAAAAAATCAGAAGGGCATACCTCCCTACTTCATAAAGAAAGATGGGCTTTGAGGGTTTAGCATTCTTCTGCTGCACCCCGTCCTCAATGTCAACATTTCCCAAACCTATTGAACAGGGTTCATTTCAAGCAATCTTGATCTTCACAAAGATTTCGCCTGCCCTATTGGGTGGCTCAATTTGTCGAAAATAGTTCCCTCAAGAGGTTGTGCATTCATACGTGCAATGTCATCACATTGATCTGTTCTGATAAATTCACCGTTAGAAAAATTGGATGTTTTAGGGTCTCAGGTGCACAGGCTCGCTCTCATTAAGCTGCTTTGCGTCATCTAAAGGGATATTAAGGGAAGCCTGATGTCAAAGTGACTTTAGCAGAAGAAATACATAGCATTTTCTGGATATATAATAACATAAAACTGAAATGAAGAGATCAAGGTAGCTTATGGAGAATAAAATATATATACACACCAGCTGCCGCTCCAAACAGTCATATTATTAGTTGGGTCAGAGGGTTGGAAGTTGAATATCTCACAGGAAAAGCTCTGAGCCTTCATTCTGGTTTTCAGAATCCTTTCCCTCCATTAGTTTTAACAGACTCTTCTCTTTCATGGATTAAAGGTGAGACAAAATCATTACCACTGTTATTACAAGTAGAAAAGCTTGTGAACACAGTCACACACTCATTGATTAAAAGTGTCCATTCAAGTTTTCTGTAACGTGCAGTAATGATGCTAGTTCTCCAAGTACTTTCCTAAAGTCAGATTAAACTTAGCAGAGAGTGCAACAATTTGTGCATTCAGAATATCTTTGTGTTCTTGTGGTTAGGATGGTCTTCAAGTACTATCAAGACTAATGTACAGACCATTGCAAATTATACAAACAAATTGAATTAAATAAGTTGGGATACTGCATAACTGCACTCACATCTGCTGACTAAAGGCAATAATGCTCCCCAAAATTTGAGAGCATGAGGGTGAATTTAGGTGTAGTCTATTGGCATAGTGAAGTGTTTGAGATGTGTAGCCTTTGATAAGCAAATCAGCAAAACCTTTGATTGTAATGAATGTGTCACTATAAACCTGTACAACCTGTACTTGTGTTTTTGCTGCTTTCTTTCCCCGGCGTGTGGAGATGCACAGTACTCTTACATGTTTTAAAATGGGACTTGCTACCTTAAGTCAGTCCGCGTGTGTGTGTCTTTGTGCCACACACGGACGGACAGGTGCTGTGTGATAAAAGGCTAAGCACCTGCCTTTTGCTCTTGTGTGTTTCAGAGTGGCCGGTCACCCCCTAGCCCAGAATGAACGGTGCCTGCACATGTTTCTACAGGAGGAGTCTGTGGACAAGAACTACACCCCATCCAAAGTTAGACAAGCCTGAAAGAAAAAATATGGCTCTGCTTGGCCTGGTCTGGCTCAACCCTGCTCAGCCCAGCTGGGCCTGACAACCCAAAGCTCTCTTCACTGCTCCAGGTTTCTCTCTGACAGTAAACATTTCAATGAAAACTTTTCCTCCTCACCCCTCCCCGTCCCCAAAAATAATATCATTCACTGCCTCTTTTAGTTTAATTAGTGACCCTGATTGGTGTTTGTTTTTCACCTTCTAATTGGAGTCAAGAATGTTCAACACATAACTGTGGTTCAAAGTAATTTATCGTAATTTCTGTTTATGTCTGGAAATGCCACTAACATATTATATATTTATCGTTTAGCTGTGTCTTGAATATATTCATTTATATAGTGACATTGAATGAGCGTTCTATGTATACAGAGCTCTTGTAAAGACCCACGGCATTTCCCACCATATAAATCCAATACTGGTATGTTGCTCACCATAACTACCAACTGAACACACGCACACAAACACACACACACACACATATATATATATATACATGTTTGATGGGCCTTGACTTTCAAATTACACTTAGTTGACCTTCTCTTCAAAAGGAAGCACGTATGTGTGTATATCAACCAGCACCTTCCCAGTTATCACAATGATTTTCTAGCAAGAAAGAAGTAATTTACACAGAGGGAACTGCAGTATTTCTACAGGCTTTATGCATTTTGAGATTTGTATACTGCTGTGCCATTTTTGTTTATTTTCAAGATTTTCCAATAAAATAGGTGAAATGTCTCCACGCACAAGTACATTTGTTGATCTGGACTGTCGACCCAGCTAACACGCCACACTGGATAGTTAAGTTTATACTGAAAACCGTCATTACAGCTATTCTAACTTTATTATTACATTTATCATTTAATAAATATATCATCTACCAACTCATTACAAAGATGCGTTAGGCATATAGTTACTTAGAATTTATATAAACTGTCCTGAGCTTTGATTTTTAGATTTACTGTTAAAGGAAAACTGGCAACACTTAATGAAATGAGTATAAAACACACTTAAATAATTCATAACTGATGCATGACATGATGTTTTATGCCTATGAAATCATTTATTTGGTAGGTTTTTGGCTTTCTTGGTGTTTAAAGCTAAAACATCTGTGCATTACGATGTTTTAAACTCATGTGCCACTTCATAACTTAATATTTTCCATGAGAATGTGTGCTGTTGTGCGTTAAGAGAGCCTGGTCAAACATGGCAGTTTTTATGTAATTGCATAACGGCTCATTTATGTATAAATGCAATTCTACATGAATGGCCATTAACTGATGATCCAGTAAGCATTGAACTCCTCTTAATTTACAATACATCATGCATTAAATAACACATTATATATTATGTATTCATTATTAAGCATGTGTTTTATACCCTCATAAGTGTTATTTAAAAAAAAAATCTTTTGAAATTTAAAGACAACAAAATTAAGTCTGAGAAGTGTAACACTATAATTTGCAATAAGGTGAAGTACAAACATTATTCTTTTTAACTGCAGCTGGTAGTTTTATATCTTGTTTATATGAAAACTGTTGAATCCAGTGTAATTTATTCTCTTGGTTACAACCCTAAATAGTTATAACTATACATATTTACAACAGAATGAAAAGATCACGGGTCACAAAAAAAGGAAAAAAAAAACATTCCCAAGTGCTGTATATTCTTTTATCCGTTGTTAGTGTCTAACTTCACAAAGTCGACCTAAACATTTTAATGCTGCGCGTCAAACAGGACACACCAACACAAACAAGACAGTAACCACTTAAATACAAACACCGTCTTTAGATGAATGTAGTTGTACAGTAAGGAGGCATATGCAGGCATATGTCAAAGTCTTTGCCCACCCCACCCATCCCATATTTCTCACAGAGTGGCCACCTCCTCATCGTTGCCCCCGTGCGTTTGGTTTCAGCACCGGATCAACTGAACAGCGACTGATCCCCTATTGTGCGTGCGCCATCTTTTCTTGTTGTTGTTGTTTTTTATTTGTTTTTGTTTTGTTTGTTATTTTTTTCTTTTTCTTACTTTTTTCTTTTTTTTTTTTTTTTGGTTTCCTCCGTTGGGATTGAACACAGCAATAAAAGATTTAATTGGTCTTTAAGCTCATTGGTCTCACAGACACTCGAAAAACTTCTTAATATACAACATCATTTCTTTGTCTGACACACATGGCAGGAGCATTCCAAAGTCTTAAAGGCGGGATCTAAACACGGTGGGCTCTGTGATCGTGCCACAGGTTGCACTTTTCAGTATCATACAGGCAATTCTATAATAAAAATTACAGACTAGTCCTTAACTAGAGATACTGTTAACAGGCTACTTGGTGAATGTTTGCTGTGTGGCAGTCTTTGTTTCAATCGACCCTATGCCCAAACAGGCTTTTTTCATTAGCCAGAGATTTTGTGTCTGGCAAAAACAAAACAAAAAAAAAAAAAAAACAGTCCATGGTTACATCTGCTATGATTTGACATTCTGTGGACTGCTGGGTGGGCCTGCAGCTCAAGTCTTTTCCAGGCACACTGAGAATTTCATATATCGCTGGACTTGTACATGTCTGAGAGGAGCCTGGTGATGGGCACGTTTCCGATGGTCTTCTTGAAGAACACCTCCTCTATGGTGGACGGGCTGACGGAGCGGAGGGCCGGGAGGAGCAGGAGCAGCTTCCCGAAGCGGCACGGCTGAGTCGGGTACCTGAAACGCATGGCTGAGGTGAGAAACTGTCTGACTCAGCCGCTCCAATTAACGCACACCTGTGGCAAAACTGCTGCCAATTTTAAAAAAAAAAAAAAAAGCTTTAACTGTTTCCTCCTGTGTAGAGTGACTGAGGCTTGTTGTCTCATTAACTTCACAATAACATGGCTGCAGGAGACGGTCTGCGCAGAGAATCACTGAATATACCAGGTGTGTATGAATGTACCTGTTGGTGTGTACCTGGTGGTGTGTACGATTGTACCTGGTGGTGTGTGCGATTGTACCTGGTGGTGTGTATGTGTGTACCTGGTGGTGTGTTGGTGTGTGTGATTGTACCTGGTGGTGTGTGTGATTGTATCTGGTGGTGTGTATGTGTGTACCTGGTGGTGTGTATGTGTGTACCTGGTGGTGTATGTGTGTACCTGGTGGTGTGTATGTGTGTACCTGTTGGTGTGTGTGAATGTACCTGTTGGTGTGTACCTGGTGGTGTGTGTGATTGTACCTGGTGGTGTGTTGGTGTGTACCTGGTGGTGTGTTGGTGTGTACCTGGTGGTGTGTGTGATTGTACCTGGTGGTGTGTTGGTGTGTACCTGGTGGTGTGTGTGATTGTACCTGGTGGTGTGTATGAATACACCTGGTGGTGTGTGTGATTGTACCTGGTGGTGTGTGTGATTGTACCTGGTGGTGTGTATGTGTGTGTGTACCTGGTGGTGTGCGATTGTACCTGGTGGTGTGTATGATTGTACCTGGTGGTGTTTATGATTGCACCTGGTGGTGTGTATGAATACACCTGGTGGTGTGTATGTGTGTACCTGGTGGTGTGTATGAATACACCTGGTGGTGTGTATGAATACACCTGGTGGTGTGTATGTGTGTGTGTACCTGGTGGTGTGCGATTGTACCTGGTGGTGTGTATGATTGTACCTGGTGGTGTGTATGAATACACCTGGTGGTGTGTATGTGTGTACCTGGTGTGTATGTAACTGTTGAGGGTGAGCTGCGCCTCGTCCTGTAATGCAGCGATGGCGCTGGCGTTGCGGAAACTTCTTATCTCAGTGCTGCCATGTGTCGGAACTGCAAGACAGAGGCAGGGTTTTAATTTTCTTTTAAAAGTGATGATGCAATTCATGCATGGCGGCATTAATAATGAAGAGGTACCTTTTTACTTACCGGCTTTGAATGTCACAATACATTTTAAACAGGCGAACTCAGTTGCATCCAGGCGCATCTGTCTGAACCGAGTTACCACCTCTTGAAGTGCTTGAATTTCAGACAAGATCTTGTTCATCCGCTGAGACTCTGTGTTTTCAGTGTTCATTCCTGCGGGGAAACACGGGCAGCGTGTCAACATGCGTGCAGCTCCTGAGGCCTGGAGTGACCTGTGCTCAGTGAAGAGCTCCGCAGGACCTACCGGACACAGCCAGCAGAGTGGAGGAGTCCACAGGTATGGCCCACTGCGCGATCCCCAGGACGAACAACTCCCTCCAGGAATCCTCTAACAGAATCAGCTGCGAAGGAGGAGACGTGTCTGTGTTAAAGACGCCCGGGCCTTTGAAGGTGCCATTAAATGCGTGAACTCTAAATATTTTCTTCCCGCACAATGCACTTCGCTGTTAGAGCCTGTTAAAGTTGCAGCTTCTAACATCATTTGATATCCAACGTTACAAATTCAAATCATATATCGTATAATATCACAAAAGCGCCTGCTGCGTCAATGCCGGTGCTGATGCTGTTCGCATTAAAAGGGAGTAGACCCCCCCCCCCCCCCCCCCCCCCCCTCACACACACACACACACACACACACACCAGACTGACCTGATCAGATAAAGGCAGCGTGGAGAATGCAGGAACACTTTTGGCCCACTTGATGCTCATGAACAGGAGGCGCGCCGCCGACTCGCACACAGACTCTGTGGCCACCTCGTAGAGATACATGGGGGTGCCGCTGACTTCATGGGGATACTGGGGAGAAGTATCATCATCATCACACAACAGTTTGTGTGATAAAGCTGGATTCAGAGAGTGGCGCACATGAGGAAGGTCAAATTCCAAACCCCGGCACCTGGTTTTATGATGATTAGCGCTTGTGGTGGATTTACTGTGAGAAATCTAATTGGCGGATTTGTGGCTCTTACAGGCTGTTAAATCTGGACAAGAATTTCAACTTCTAACCCCGACAGAAAAAAAAAACTAAACTGTAATCCTGTAATAACATTTGGGAAAGGCTATAATACAAACATCATCAACTATTAAGGATTTGTATATTCTGATAAACAAATCAAAAAGACAACAAATAAGCCTAAATAAAACTAATATTCAGATTGATCAGTGACTTCTTCTAATAAGCAGAACTTACAGCCATTAAATGAAGGGAGATGAGAAATGATAATAATAATAATAATAATAATAAGATAGATCCTGAAATCTAAGCTACCTTCGGTGTTGGCTGAGCCAGACCTACGATGGCCTGCCTCTCTGGCGTGGTGGCCACTGTGCTCATCTCCAGGTTGTGAGGCTCCAGTTGCGTGACGGTGGTGAAGAATGGAGGGCCGGGCAGAGAGGATCCCGGGAAATGGGCCGATGATCCGTTCACCTCTTTGTGGCCCCGGAAATATAGGGCGACCTGTTTGCGGATCGTGGACGTCCGGGGCCCCCTCTCGTGCTGAACGGCTGTGAGGGGAACAACAGAGTGAGGTGTGTGTGTGTGTGTGTGGTGGGGGGGGGGGAACCTCTGCAGGGAGAAATGGCTCGTTTATCTGATTTCTTTCTCGCATTTTTCATCACGGATTATCCTGATCCCAGCTGTTCCCAAATGTAATCAAATGTTGTTTGTGTAAAGGAAAAAATAATGGGCCGTACTGGGCAGTAATCTACCATACAAGAATAAATAATATCCAGTTTGAACCAAGTGATTATAAACTTCTTTTAAGCCTCAGTAATGGCCTTAATGCACTTAATTGTGCCACTGCATGGACCGTGTATGGCCAAAGGGATAATTCAATTATGCCCATTTACCGTCTTTATTCATGTTCACTTCCAGGCACTTCTTCAGGCGGCACGCTCGGCACTGGTTTCGGTGAGTTTTGTCTACGGGACATCCACCCTTTACAGGAGAGAGAATGCGGGGGAAAGGAGAGGGGTTACAGCTGAAATCTTTGCTGCCATTATCTTCCCGGGAGGCCGATCTCCAGGTGAAAGATCGCGCTATTATGTTTGCAGGCCCGGTTATGGACCAGCTCCCCCCGCGGCTCCAGCGCCTCCTCATCCCGGAGGATAAGCACTCCATCCCGCCCTCTGCTGCCTAAATCCTCGCCTTCAAGCCATCACATTAGATTGGATTACACCTGATACGTTACAGCAGCGAGGTGTTTAGCTCCGGTACTTAATGGCCCGGCCATGACACAATAAGGCTCATCAAGAGAGACTTAACACCGCGCGCACACAAGAGCAAAGCAAACACACATCTCCATGTAAAAATCCAATTTCCCGCGTAAAGCCTAATAGCCTGTAATGGCTTTGGATGGAAATCAGAGGCATTAATAAAAACCAGAATAAATATCTCCCCAGAGATAAATACAGTGTAGGTTCATCATTAGAAGCATATCAGTAGGTCTGGATACTGAATGCTGCCTCGGTTTAATTTTCAGTGTGCTTCCATCTTGAGTTTCCCATAATTGGTTTTACTCCCAACCTGCTCCATCCTCCTTATAATGATCCAAAATAGACTTCTTTATAGGACATCACCACAAACAAATTAAGCAAGTGTAATAGTAATAATAATAATAATAATAATAATAATAACAACAACAACAAAGAAGCATACATTAGCAGGCATGAGGCCTCACCTGGGAGCCGGATTTACAGACGTAAGTCCTGTTTCTGCGGATGCTCCTCTTGAAGAAGCCGGAGCAGCCGTCACAGGCGTAAACACCGTAGTGTTTCCCTGAGCTGCGGTCGCCGCACACTTTGCACGGGATGTCCAGAATCCGACCTGGGAAAGACCCAAATTTCAATTACTGATGGATAAACGAATGTCATGTGTCAAATTGTGAGAAATATGTCACAAGAAGAGTTTTTGTTGACACGAATTTTGGGGGGAAAAAAAAAAAATGTGACTCGTCCACAGTTTGGCAGTTCATTTGGGGTGGGCTGTTTGAATTGGCGCTGCGCAGATTCAGCAGCTCCACATGCCAAAAATGAACTTGTTTTGACACTCAGAGGAGCTTTGGACCAACCGTCCTGCAAATGACTTGTTTACGTCCGACAACTCCACAAAACACACACACACACACACACACACGCACACACACAGGACATCGCCCTGCGCCTCGTCCGACCATGGGAATTCACCGCGCACATTTCAAGAATAAAGTCCGGTGGGAAGCGTCATATCTGAGCTCTCTAAGACAATGGCCCGAGGGCGCACAATGGAGACATTAGGGGAAAGTGTTAACTTAATGATTTTCCCCCATTGAACCTCGTCTGACTGCCTGGATCTCGACAAGCTGCCAACTCCCCTTCATAATGGGACTCGACAGCTGCTTTATCCCGCAGGTCTATAGGCCCCAGGATTAGGGAGTGACACTGCACCATGAGAATAATGCGCACCAACTCGTTTCACCAACTCAAATGAAGTGTATGTAAATCGACCCCGGTGTAGATGAAAAAATGTGATTTTTTTTTTTTTTTTTTTTTTTGGTGAGGGGTGGTGAAGATTTTGTATGAAAAAAAAAAGAAGTATATTTGTATGCATATGAGGGAGTCTTTTTGTATTATCCCGGACGGAAAAGCCGTCTATGTAATTACACTGACGTTTTGCCACCTGCTCATTGATTCATCAGTGACCCGTCAAAAAGGGTAGCATGGGAATAACCACTCAGCAGCAAAAACAATGACTTCAGGGGAGAGTTACAGGCCTTCAGTTGGCAGATTATTAAGAATCACAAGGCCATGTTGGTTATTTCAGTGTAGGCCGTGTAATTGCCCGAAGATAGTGAGAGAGGGACAATTTAGTGTTTCGTTATAAACCGGAGTCGGCCTGTTAAGGCTCAATTCACATTTCAGCTGCTATAATATGATATACAATATGATATCCTGATTAGTAGTTCTCTATAAACCAGATAAATATAGTACATTATTAAACATTTGATGGAAACCACAGAAAGTGGCTGTTTTTTGTGTAGTTAATTAAAAGAAAAAGCAAAAAAAAAAAAAAAAGTTAAGTACGCAGTTATTTGCGCGCTTCCAGAATAAAAGTTTCAAGGGTGATTAAATCAAACTAACGAAACGACGAAGAAGTTCAGCGAAAAAGTCAGACAAATGTAAAACTGTGTTCGCCGTGAGTCAGTTAAATGTGTTATGTTGTGTAGGAGGGGAAATGCATTTAACTTTCCGCTGCAGGGGTCCAATTCATCTCTATTGTGTGCAGTAACTTCCTTCAGATTTATGGCATTTTCTATTAACGTAATCACCATCAAGGCAAGAAGCTGCTAAAGGAACTGGAAATGAAGTTTGAGTGAGGAAAAAAAAAAAAAAAAACAAAACACGTTTCACGTTTCTGACCACCCATAATGTGTCCAGCTATGGCCTCGGTTGACAGGAGCTGTGTTTTATTCTGATGTCATGATGTGACATAAATATGACTATTGGGAAGAAAACGTGAGAGAAGCAGAGCACTTTGACACGTCTGGCACGTGTTTGGATTTGGTGAAAGTTAATGAAAGAAAAGCACAGACTAATTGAAAAGAAAATATTTCGTCTTTTGAAACAAAACAAGAACAAACTTTGTTCCTGTGTTATAAGTCTGATTTCACTTCGATTCATTATGAGGCTTGTTCGAGGGATAATTACAAAGGTTAAAAATAAGACTCCCACTGCAGTTCACTTGAGTCTGTAAACCACAAGAGATTATTTAATTATTCTCGCAAGAATTTATCCAGAAATTTTATGTAGAAACTTTAAATACATCAAGAATGATTAAATAAATGACTTTTTTTTTTTGCTGTGGAAATAAAGACGCCTGTAAACAGACAGAAATGACAGATAAACGTATCTAATAATAGAAGAATCTGCTCCAGATATGTTAAAGACAAATTCAAACTAAACTGATAGTTTCTTTACTGGAAATAAAATTACAGGCAACAGGTGGCATGAAGTTGGACGCAGTTGAAAATGAGTATTCAGAGCACATTTCCTTCCTGTGACCAGCTTTACTCAAACTCTGTTGGGTTTTGTTTTTTGTTTGCCTTCTTTTTAAAAAAGTATTCACCAATCAGCCTGAACCCGCTTTAATTGTAAACACGGGTTGAAGCAGTCACCTGTGTGTGTGAGTGTGTGTGTGTGTGTGTGTGTGTGTGTGTGTGTGTGTGTGTGTGTGTGTGTGTCTGTGTGTCTGCGTGCGTTTGTGCGCTTTGTGGGCCAAAAAACAAACTGACGACAACTATTCCCAACGGACCACAACTCACATTTCTTTTAAAAGTGTCGACCAAGAGGAGAGACATGGCTTCATCGGTACAGAGGCGCTTTGGTGAGGCTGGGAGATGCAGCTGACGCACACCAGCTTTTTGTTGCCAACAGATTTCTTTTTGCTGTTGTTGTTGTTGTTGTTTAGCTTTTTTTGTTTGTTTTGCTCTGCTCTGCAGAGGACGGTCTGTTACAGAGCTCTTATTCTGACACACCGGGCTACTCAGTATTCTCCAGGAGCGTCAGGGCGAAGAGAAAAGGGACACTTACTTGATTTTACATTCAGAATATCCAAACAGCCACTTGTTGAGCCGGCGGGTTTGCTCATCATTGATGCTTGACTTTATAATAAAGTTCAGAATAAAAGAAAAAAAAAAGTCCTCCTTCTCTTTTTACTCTTGTCGGTGATAATAACAAACAGTTAAGTGAAATCGCTGCACTTTTCCTTGAATTCGACGAGACCAGCAAGTCAAAAGTCCTTCGAGTTGCTGAGCTTGACAGAGTAGATCTCCGACCGACCACCGCAAATTCTCAGGAGGCTTCTCCGGTCATCGTACCGGACAGGGTTCACCGCCGTCGGGAGCGGAGGAGCGGGATGCAGCCCCGGGGCAGAGACCGGTTAACGGCGGCGGCAGCCGGTGCATAAAGTTAAGAGTTGGAGAGACGCTGCGTGATGCGCGTCCGACAGCGCCAAAGCTGTGATTTCAGAACAAACAAACAAAAAAAAAATAATAATATCTGACAGTTTACCGACACTCTGACAGATGTTAAAAGCGGGAGGCGTTGTGACTTTGTGCTGCGAGATCCCCAAAATACGCCTCAGTAATATTTATGAGAAGTGTCAGGGGGAGGCTGGAGGGTGGAGATCTCCACTTCCTTCATCCACTTGGGTTTCTACTCAGGCCAGCTTGACGTCACTGGTGTGTGTGTGTGTGAGAGAGAGAGAGAGAGAGAGAGAGAGAGAGAGAGCCCGATCGGATGTGAAGTGCCTTGCTCGTGGTTTGGCAAACAAAAAGCATGTGCTGCTGCAGAGGTTACTGCAAGCTTTCTGCGAGATTTAGACGCGATGCAGCTTTATTGGAGGTTTATTCATTTGAATTTGTCACAAAGTGGCTCCGACAGGAAACAGTGGTCGTCTTTTCCTGCAAACAGCAGAGAAACGGAAACTATTGTGTCTGATCGACTCCTTAAGATTTAAGGAGAAGTGCCTGGGGCCCACTACAGACACCGATCAGTCAGACAGCAGCTGAAAGAAACTGAATATTTTTTATATTACCACAGATAGATACGAAACCACGACAAAGGATTGACTGTGTTTATTTAATTAGTAATTTTTAATTTATAATGAGGCTCATTCCCTCTTTTTTCATTAGGGGCAAAAAGGAAGTTCGTCCTTTCTTTATTTTAAAGCTTTTTTGACCTTTATTGTTTACTGTGTTTTTAACCTGTTACTGAGGATTTTTACAGTTATTTGTCTCAGTTAAAATGGATATGCAATTAATTAATTAATGCCAATCTGAAGTTGGAGCTCAACGGTGAAAGTAATACACAGAGAAACCTAATGATAAAAAAAGTGAATTCGTCATTTTGGACAAAAGGCCAAAGTCGTATTTTAGCTAACAAAACAGTGTATAGAGTGCAAATGTACAAAAGTTTAAAATAAGTAAATAAATAAAAGCATTGACTTCCCTTCATTGGAATGTCCTTATATGACTTTAAGTCACAATGAACTAAACAATGAAGCACAATTAAAAAATAAACGAATTAAATCTGCTAAGCTCTACTAGTTGCGGTAACAATCACAAGTCTTAACTTTTAACTTAATTTATTGCAGTTTCGTTATTTTGTACTGAACATATGCGGACCAGCAGGAGAGCAGTTTCCTTTCAAACGCAGGATTTTTTTATGCTCATTTTAAAAATATTCAGACAGTTCTGTTTCTCTGCAGCTCTCCACAACAGGATTGCCTCCCCTGCTATTTTTCACATTTGACTTCTTCAATGTTATTTTCCACCAAAGTCAAAAAATTCTCCTGCATTTACATTAAAGCTCATCCAAAACATGCACATAATAATATAATTACCGATACTACTACTACTGCTAATAATAATAATAATAATAATAATAATAATGATAACGGATTGTAATTGGGGGTTACCACCCACCCTGCTGCACACGTCCCGGCAGCCCCTGCAGTCACTGGCTGGATCTCGGACCCCGGGGTGCAGACAGTGCGGAGGGTCGCTGCTCGGGCTGCCGGGCCGCACACTGACACTCTGACCTTGACAGCTTGCTTTGCTTTCACCGGCTAACTCCAGAAATCCATATTCTGTTTTTAATTGTGTTCATTCCCACGGTGCACTGAAGGCCATATGGAGGCACAAAGTGTCGATTTAAGCGGACAGGGGCGAGGCGGAGAGGCAGTTAATTGCAATTAGCCATTGTTGTGTCTTTCAACCTGCCCTTTAGCTGAACAGCTACGGCTGGAGACTAACAAGCCTGAAGAGAAACCTCTGATATTCCTTTGATTTTCCTGCAGAGAGCCATAGAAAGCTTTTGGTCCCCAACAGGACATTATAGCCACATATTGTTGTTGTTTTTGTTTGTTTTGGGGTTTTTTGTTGTTGTTGTTGATTTAGTTTTTGTTTGTTTTGCTTCTCCGAGCAAGAAAAAAATGTCATTTTCTGTTTGACTGGCCAGCTGTTTGTTAGGTTGGTGATTCATTTAAAAACTGATAACGTCTCTAAACTAGAAAGAAAAAAGACAGGAAATCAACTTTCCACTCTCACAGATCAATAACATTTTGCACTTATTTCTAAGTGCGGGCGTGTGAATGCGGTGTGTGTGCGGGTGTGCATGAGTGTGGGTGGCTGCTGGGGTGGGTGAATGGTGAATGTGTGACATAATCTCCTTAACTCGTCCTAATCCTCGTCATTCACTGATAGCCTTTACACAAATATAACCAACATCATGGTTGCCCGGGTTGCCTTCTTTTACTTTTTTTGTATTAGTAACTCTGTTCTCCTTCAGCAGTCAATGAAATGACCGTAACAAAGGGGGCAGTGGATTGTGCATCTGTATCTGTTCCTTCTTCTTCTTTTTTTTTTTTTTTTTTTTTTTGGTTTTGGTTTGGGGTAGTTGTATATGATCTGGCAAATATATATATATATAAATATATAATCTTACTAAGAAAAGCATTTGTTAGTTAGTTTTTGCCAAGTCTGACGTTTACAGTGGGCTTTTTATTCTGATTGCCGTTGCCGAAGCCCCACCTGCATAGTTCAGCCATCCCTTTATGTGCTGCTATCACTTGGGCAGGCCCCTAACCAGCCAGGCGGAAACCAATTGGCTTTGGGAGAAGTCACTAAGCTCCAGAGAGCAAATAATGGGGAGAATTTACTGACAGCCCACGCGGACATGCAGCCTTTAAGATGACAGAGGAGATCTTAGTCAGTCATCTTATGACCCTCAGACACTGCTGCCTGGTGTTCAGCTGAGAACACTGTAGGTGTTTGGAATAACGGAGAAAGTCGCTGATGTGTGATGAACCTGAAGGCTTTGACAAAATGTCTACACACCTGTTCAGGATTATATTCATTGGTTGGATTAAATATGCTTAAAGCTTTCAAGTAAGAGGTTTCAGCACCACGGACAGTTCTGCTCCAGGAGGTTACCTGTCCACGTTCCTTCAGATTTTAAAGACGACTGAAATCCTAAATAAAAACTGATCAACACAGTTTGATTATCCATCCATTGTAATCTCACTATCTAATCTCTTCCTTGTCGGTGCTTTCAAACTGTGATTGACTCCCCTTTGACTTCTCATTCCCTCTGATCCTGACACTCACACCACCAGCCAATCAGCATCCAGCATTGTGTTGTTTGCGAGGCCTCCCAGGTCTTTAGCTTCATACAGAAACATTAGGACCGTTTAAAAAAAATCACTTAATGCTAAATGCTTTGTTAGTCTTCAATGGTTCAAAGCTAATAATCAGAACATTTTCTGAATTGTAAAAATAAAACAAAAAAATAGATAAATAAATACTTTTAAAATGTATCCTTCAGCAGGATCCCCCACTGATTACCTTCTGGGAAACCTGAAGAAAATTGTATTTATTTTAAAATAATGACCATCTGTAATTTAAGTCTGCGTGGTTTTTCAGGAATTATATTTCTTGAACGATTATTACCAAAGAGACAGAGTTCAAAAGAGAGACTTTTTGCAGCCCACAGGTTGATCCAATAACTTGTCCACAAAACATTTGTAAATGCTTCATGATTTATGATTAATGTCAACGATTGAAGCTTCTTATTGAAGATGATCATAGATAAAAACATCAAACACACAGAAAAAGATGAATGAGTCTCTGAGTAAGAGCAGCCTTTTGACAGGTGAATCATTTGGGGGCAAAGTAAAGTAAGTAAAGTTTTCCTTTACTTATATGCTATGAGATCTGTTTTGATTTGAGTAACTCCACCCTGCAGGTGTAGTATCGTGTAAGTGTAGCTACATGTTGATGTAGCAGTATATTTCTGGAGATTTAATGTGTGACGTTTTTCTTTATTTCACCAAACGTGATGACAAAGATATTTTAAGACAGAGAGCCAAAGGCATTGTGGTGAGGTTGGCCCAAGTGTAAAGACTGCAGCTGTGTCAGCTGTACGTACACAGTTGGTGTTTATGGGTTCAATCAGCTCTACACTATCCATATCCCAATATTACTATCCATTTCAGTCAACAAGGGGGCGTTTTCTGTTGTTGTTTTTTTTTTGTCTACACTGAAAACTTCATTTGATTTATCAGGAAACACTTACAGAGTATCAGGATGTTCTGATTCCAACCGGCTGGATTTTAAAAAGTCAAAGTCCCTCGGGAGCGTCACTTCTATAACTTTGCTGCTGGCTGCATACAGTGTCATGCAGTGTATTCTACATCTGGACACACCTCTGTGTGCACCCATGCCAAATCACCCCCCCCCCCACCACCACCACCACACACGCACACACACACTAAGACATCAGGATATTCTAGTTCCCCACGAAAAAACAAACAAACAGCAAAAAAAAAAAAAAAAAGACCAGGACCAAACCCAGAAACCCACAAGTCGGTGCGGTGCAGTTGGACGCTCTGACAAATCTATTTGGGGCAAATTGTCAGTGAGAAACTTCCGCTCGAACTGCCGTGGACAAAACTGGCTGTTGGGGAGAGCAAATCCCGCTGCATGAGGGTGGGGGACAATGGGGGGCGAATGTGTTGATGTGCGGCCGGTGGCTGGGGAGGGACAATAGACGGATTAGTCAGTCCCCTGGCTGACTGATTTGAGATGGCTCCTCTCAGCCTCTCACCGTGGGGAGTCCCATTGTCCCGCTTCTGATTCCCACTTCTCACAAACTCCAAACAAAAGTCAATCTCTTTCTCAAGGGGGGGAAAATATCGACCGGTGTTTCAGCTGGGGAAAGTGACTCACAAACTTATTTGCAAGAGATGTCTGACTCTCTAACTCTTCTTCCACTTTTTTTTTTTTTTATGTCCTTTCCCCCCTTTCTCTCTGCCTTCATCCTCTTCATTTGCTGTCTTTATTGGTGTGGTGCTGGTGGATAGTGGGATGTTGAATGATCCTGGGTTTTCAGGCTGGAGTGGGGCTGGGGCACCTGTTGGAGGCTTAGAGGCGGCTTTGCGGCCGAGGTCATTAATATTAAAATATACAGAGATGCCATCACGGGCTGGTCTGAAATCGGTCTGATGTCGCCCCTGGGTTCCCTCTCTGGATAGACCTCTGCTTTCAGTCACTCTTGAAGAGCTTTCTTTTCTTTTTTTTTCCTGTCTTCTCTTTTTCTTTTTTCCCTCCCTGAAAAGACTCGTTAACAAATTATGACAGCTGAGTAGAGGGGCTTAGCCAGTTCACACTGCAAAGACAAACATGTGAGAGCCAAGGAGTCTGCAATGTGATCAATGTATCTACAGTTCATTTAATATTCTGCTGTAGTGTCCAGCATTTACTGAAAAACGTGTTATTACAGGCAGGGTGAGGTGACTGTAATAATTTAGTGGCCAAATATACGTAAAACATGCAGTGAGAATCTAATACCATGTCATTAAATGTGAAAGTTGACCAAAAGAAGAGAAAGATTTACTTATCAGGAGTCAGGTGGGATCTCTTTAATCTAAAATCAAACCAAATCAAATCCAAAGGACAAACATACAAATAAATCCACCTCGGTCCTCTCATTCACGAGTGATTATGATAATATTTTACCACACACAGAAACAGGAGTCAGAGTCAGTTGAGTTAAGACTATTATTCAGTGAAATAATGTAGCACACAATATCTTAACATCTCTTTTTATATGTTTAACAATTCTTCTTTTTGTTTATTCAGACTTTTCAATGCCTTTATGTATTTGCATGCATATCATAACGCATGATGCATTAATTATTAAGAGTTCCAAAAAATTGAGACACCAATCTGAATAGTTGTTCACTCAGAGTAGTAATATTTATGCATTAATTTATATAATTAAAGCTTTGTCTCCATCTTCTAAAAAAAGGCAAGTCATCAATCCACACTAATCACGGTTTTGAAGACATATCTTGTTTTTAGCATGATGAGAAGTTAAAGTTTTTATTATCAAGTTTCCTTTCCCTTGACTGGTTTCCAATTTTGCTGTGATTTAAAAATGTCCCATTCATCCATTCACATACATTCCAGGTGAACGCAGAAGAGCAGAAGTGATGTATTCTGTTGATGGACGCATACACACACATTAACACATTGTGTAAATGGCTGTTTGGCAGCAGCAGTGTGAACAGTGGCCGCGGCCGTCGGACAGATTAATCACAGAATGTCTGTCATCAGGTCCCTCCACCTCTGAGGTCCACCTGGAGTCACGCTGACAGTTATCCTGCCGTTGATCCAGCTCTCTTCACCAGCCCCGCTCCTCCTGATGTTATCCTGCTGGCTCCACAGGTCAGGATCAACGGTCACAGTCTGGGGGTCACACTTTCCACTCATCATTAACCCTTGGGGACCCCGGTGCATGGGAGCTGTCATCAGGACCTTCACACTCACCTCATGGGTCTTAATACACCCACACAGACACTTAGAAAAATGGTGATTCATTGATAGAATCAGGGCATTATGTGGCCTTGTCTGTATTCACCTTCTGGTATAGTGTCAAGGATGATGATTTTGGAGAGACGAGAACCAGGTCAGCATTTATGTGTGTCATACTGAGGAGTATGCATCATTTGTGGGTGAGAGCACTCAGCACACAGTTCATTATCTGTTTTGAACTGACTGATATTAATTTTTGCATTTCTGTTGTGAAACTGACACCAATGAATCAAGTTTAGTTGTCTGAAGTTCTCAGGTAATGTGAAGTTAACTTTATTCTGAAACAACTGAGGGAGTACCACATGGATATTTACAAATGGAAAATTTTTCAGGTGAACTGAAGAATGGCACATCTTTTTTTGGGTTGAAAAACCTCTCATCCTTCTGTTGCTAAACAAAAAAAAAGAAGATAAGAACTGGTTGTACGGTTATCTGACAGGCGTTTTGTCACAAAGATGAAAGCTGGGCGCTTCCTTTGACCATGAAAACCTGCCATTTTGAGGATATCTACCATTACCTTTGACACAGCATTCGTTCAGTGTTTTGTTCTTGCACTTATTCTCTCATCTGTCTGTGCTGGGTTTTTCCTACCTTTATTTTCAGTTCATAACATTATCCACCGCCGACCAAGTGAAGCTGTAGCAGCAAAGCAACTGAGAATTTGACCTTTGCCGGTTGCGATTATACTCGCATCTGCATGTGGACAGTCCTGTCATTGAATTTATCTTTCCTCAGTAAAATAAATGACAATTTGGGTTATTAGTTATGAGTTAAAAAAAAAAAAAAGGGGGACATCTCAGGAGCAGATTGTGCTATCTTGCTATATGAAGGCTTTTCAAGTAGCTGTGCTTCTGTGGGACTTTTTGGTGCAAGATAAAGATGAGGAGTGATGAAAGCAGCTGGGAGACATGGGGTCTTTTAGAAACACCCAAACAATGATGAGGGCAAAGAGGCACTTATTTTTTTTTCTCATATTCACCACATTTTCTCAATTGTCCACCCCAACCACCCAGCAGCTCAGTGCTTTCCCATCCTCAAATTCCCCCAAAGTTTCAGATGCTCACAATTCCACAATGCCCAGATGCTGTCCTTTGGCCCTTTACCCCCCCTCAACCCAGAGCTATCATTCATAACCTTTCTGTGGAGCTGGGAGTGAAAGAGGTGGGATAAGGGAGAAAGGGGGGAGCGGAGAGCAACATAGCAGCTTATTTAGAAGACTTCCTTTATTGGAACATGTGCAAGCAGTTCACTCACAAAGGACTTAAATAGGATATTTTCTGTTCCCTATAGTTGCTTTCCCCTTTTAAGTGCCGAGGCAAAAAAAGTAAGTTTACAACTCCCTCCTCAATGGGGGCTCTTCACTCTCAGGTTGCGGGGACCTGAGTGACCTAGGAAAGTTAATTAGGAGGCGAACAAAGAGCGAGCTGGAGCAGAATACCTCGCCTCTCCACCAGCCAAAGATGTCATCCATTAATTAGGAAAATCTTTAAGGTGGCCTTATTGAATTTACAGAAAGCCCTGTGGTTGGCGGGCAACAGTTTTTTGATCAAGCCCTGACTCAAACAATGTCTTTCTGGGGGTTAAAAAAGAAGAAGAAGGGAGGAGATTGGTGGTAGAAGAAGAGAGGGAGAAAGGGAAAAGGGGGTGGGTGGGGAAAAAGAAACGTATGGGTTTGCAGCACAGTACAGTTTAATGGAGTTGGGGAGGTGGGGGGGGCTCTGATTGTGACAGCTCAGATTCACATGGGTATGGGGGGCATAGTTTGGGGATGATGTCATGCAAAGGCAACCTGGGGGCTTGGGAAGTAAGAAGGAGGAGGGGGGGGGGGGGGCGATGCTGAGTTTGAGCCGCAGGGGCCACTCAAAGTTAACATCGCTGCTTGCATCTGGGCCAAATCCTTTTCTTCTGGCCCAGGAGAGGCTTTCCTTAACACCGAGCCCTCCACCACTCCTCTTACTCCCTCGTTCACAAATCAGGGCTAGCTTGTTTTAAAGCTAAACCCTCGCTAACTGACTAGCTAACTGCCTTTTCTTCCCGGTCTAACTGCACATTCACCCCTGGACCACTATGAATAATACAGCTGGATAACACAGAATGGTAATGTTGCGCTTCCCTTTTTTGAAGGGTATTTGCCAAATACACCCCCTCCACCACCACACGCAAATGTCTTCTGTGGTTAAACCAGGGTTTACATATTTGGGACAGAGTAAAATTAAGATAAATTTTGTCTTTGTTTTTGAGTGTTTTTTGCTAAATTCCACAGGATTGTTAAAGAGCTCCAGTTAGGGTTCTGCTTTAAAAACTGAATGATCTATTATCTACACTGCATCTCAGGTTTGTGTGAGTACTTGAGTGCACGCTTCTTTAATGACAGCTGGGGCCATGAAGGAGTTTATTTGTGCGGTGTTGATGACTAAGCACGAAACATGAGTATTTAAAAGAAAGCATTTCTTACTGATGGGAATTACACTGATAGTCTCAAAATAATTATTTACTAAATCACGGCGAACCGCAAAGAAAAAGCACCCATGTATGAGCTGCTGAAAGTCATGTGCATGCTCATGCTCTCCGCTGTCAAGCAGGCCTGTCCATGCGTCTCCTGGGGCATGAACCCCTCACCCTACCCCCTCCTGGGGGACTAATTTGAGGGGAGGGACGACGTGTTTTGTTGCTTGTCAGAAACAATCACTCCAGGCCCATTACATTTACAGCACGTTGTGCTTTCATTGCTGTAATACACTGAGCTCTGAGAGGGGGAAGGCGGCCCTGAAAGGACCAAAGGGAGGAATCATTGATTTACTCATCAGGGAGATAAAAAGTTGATAATTATCTGTGAAAGAGGTTCACACCAGTCAGATGCAAATGTAGGATTCCACATATGACCCCTCTGGAATTAGGCAAGTCAGGTTTTAAGTAAAGTTCCTTCGGTATTTTTTCCCTAAGATGTAAGATTAAAGTGAATAACAACTTTATTTAGTGCGCCCTGCACCCCCCACCCCTCTCTTGTCCTCTGTCCTGGCCCACCCGTCCTCTCTCTGTTCTGTTTGGGCACTGGAGGTTGTCAGACTGGGTTTATGTCCAGTTCACTGGAGCTGAAAGAAGTCAGTTTCATGTCTTGTTATGGAACAAGACGTCTGTGCCTCTCAGGAGTGATGAGAAGTAGTCAGGGTGAGCAGGGCGAGCAGGGAGCAGGACCATCCCTCGGAGGAGACCAGCAGTGAGGAAGTCAAAGCTGCTTTTGTGTCGCTGCAGTCGGCTGCGTGTTTGGTAATTATCCCCCCACTACAAGAGCACAGACCAGGCTTTACGGGAGAGATCCAAACCCAACCGGCCCACGGAAGGGAACACAACACACCGTCAACAAAGATTAACTTCTCACAGTGCTGCAGAGATGCCTGATTAGGGGAGACATAGCAAATAGATGAAACTTTCTATTCTGTGACATGTTAGTGACTTGGACTTGGACATTCAGGCTGTTTCAAACTGTTGCACTGCTGCTTAGACAGTGACACCTGTTGAGCTAATTCACAGCAAAACCTGAAAACTGTCAGGCATCTCCAACTTTTTCCTTCTTTAGATTTGCTTAACATGATAAATATTTGAAGGCTCTTCCACCACGATCCTGTGGCATAAGATCCTTAATTAAAAGTAAAAATCTGCATTTTCTTCTTGGAACCTGAAACAATAACTATACAATCTATGAAGCCAAACCATGAGACCCGAGCAGACTGTTTAATTATTTTGCTCAAGCCAAAGAAGCTGGAAACTACAAATTAAATCATTAGCATTTTTTTTAATACATGTCCATTAAAACATAATGAAGTACAAAATACATAATGGCAATTTAAAATCTTCATTTTCCCATTTTTTCACAATAATCTATGTACATATTCCAATTATTTTGTACTTTTTATATCACTCTCATCTGAAATCTTCATTTCATATCAAATTAGGGTCTATGTATGTAGGGTCTATGTTTTTACATTGTTATGTTAATATGGAGACCTGTAGTCATGACGGGGCTCCATTTCTCATTTTTTGTAGTCCTGTATTTGGCTTTGCATGTTGAGAAAAGGTCTTTAGTGTCCTACATCTCCTCCACAAGCTCTATTTCTTTTATCCTACTTGTTGTTTCGCTTATGTCTTGAAACTACTCGAACCAGATTAGCTTCTCCTACACTTATCATTTCCATGATCTTCCTCATCCTCATCATCAGCACAATAGGCAGTGATATCCTCATACATACCAACGTCATCATCAGCTTCTATCATTTCATCATTTCCCTCATCATCACTGAACACCACTTTCCACTCACCATCACCATCTACTCTATATGCTTATTATGGCCTTCATCATCATCAGCCACTATATTACTCAAAACCCCAAGAGCTATGATCTGAAAACTTGTATTTCACACGTGGGAAGCAATCTGAGGAGCATCCGCTTCTTCCATGAAACCGCCTTCATTTAAACCCGGCTCAGATCTGTCCCTTTCAGGGGCCCAGAATGGGTCCGCCTTGATCTGCATCAATTGTCATCCCGGAGCTCAGGGGCACTTCGGCGGCCAGTATAGCGGGCGAAGTCAGGGCTAATCCCTGGAAAAGGGGAGAATCACGGGAGAGGAGAAAAGCAACAATAACCAAGTCAAGCGTATAAAATGAAAGCGAAATCTCTATTATCGCTCCCTGCAATTCCCAGCAAAGTGGTGAAAATCAGGGTTAGTTTGTGATTCGAGTCAGACGCGGAGGGAAGAATATGGGGGTCCCAGCGGGTTGGGAGACTCACACGACGAAAAGGGCAATATTCTGCAGAAAGGGGGAAGAAGAAAGCCCCTCTCCCATCCCGACATAACCATTAAATGCAGTCTGACTTTATGTTGTATAGAGAGGGGGGGACAAGAAAGGAGGCACAGTTCTCCGATGAAAGAATGAGGTTTTTGGCGGATTAGGGACGGCCCGAAGGATGAAGAATAACTTCTGCATAACTTTACAGCTATTTTCTCTCCCCACGCCAAGAGCCAAGTTTAAGGCTGAACCGGTTTGAGTTAACCCCTGTGTGATTGTCCACTTTAAGGAAATAGACTCATATCCCAAATTGGGCATAGGACAAAAATGGTGCCTAACAAGTTTAACAAGTGCAGAGCTGATACAATCTTTTGCTGGTGTGCTTTCAAGTGAAGACAGTATATTCTTACACATTACGGAGCCTCCATTATCCGTTTGTGGTCTTATCGACCAAATCTTTAAAATGTATAAAACACATTCATTAATCCGATTCCAATTCAGGCCAGCTTCTTGGACTTGTCATCAGTCCAAAGTGGGCTCCAATCATCACTATCATTTCATTTATGGACCCAATTAGTGATTTTTGTCCTCTGGGTTTCTGTGTCTATCACATGCTAATGAAGGCATCTTCTGCCATCTGACAATAATGGTGTTCTCATAACAGCGATTAAATGTTTATTTTACTTCACTTTTACACTTTTACTTGGTCAAAAAGGCATTTGGCAATAATAATAATTGCAATCATCAAAATTTAAATAAAATTAGAAGACTTTTTTTTAAAGGTGTAACAAAGGGGACATCTATATAGCAGCACACAGAGCTAAAAAAAAAAAAAAAAACTAATAGGATATAGGTTGTAGTGAATCACTCTTTCTTCCTAGCAGTAAAAATATTGAAAGAATGGAGAACATCTGAACAATTAGGTGAACTCTGGTCATGAGAAGAAGAGTTAATGAGCTGCCAGTGCCATGTGCAGTGAGAGGAGCATCAGGGGCCAGAATCCATATTTACCACTGGAGTTGTGTGCAGGCATCAGAATAGGCTGCTAATGCTGCAAGCCTTTCCCACCCCCGACCCCCCTCATTTTCATTAGACTCTGATGACTGCAGAATTGACGCAGCCTGCAAGTTATCAAGAGCCACTAATTTCACATTAACGGCCATTGACTGCAGTTGCTTGATTCAAGGGGGTTTTTGACAATATTCACAATCAGGATTGGAGCCCAGATCATTTACCTTGACTCTGTGATTATTTTCCCTGAGCCAAGCCCACACTGCAAAATTGTATGGTGTCAGAACCCTGTAAATAATGAGGCAACTATGAGGAGCAACCAGCCTGTCTGTCAAACACAATCCACATTCTTTGGGGACTGCACAACAATGTAAAGGGCTCAGATATATGGATAGATAGACTAGTCCATTAAAAGATTAAAGATTGAGGTTTACATTCAAAGTGATTGGATTAAAAAAAGTGTAAAAGTGACTAAGAAGAACAAATTGTGTAATTCGAGAGGGGGAGAAAAAACAAGGCAACAGACAAGTTGGCTTACAGTAAATCAGAACAGAAGTCATAATGAAAGTAAACCAGGAAAGAGGAAGACAGAAACAAGAGGCAGATGTAAATAGCTTCTTGTTTTTGTTTTTTATTTATTTATTTAGAATAATATTTAAATGACACACCCACAGAAAAGCGGGTTATTAATACAGTTGCAATAAATTCATGGATGAAAACAGGCCTAATTTTCACGCCGCTGTGCTCTCATCTCACAGCGCTGATTCTGATGCTGAAATCTCGCGAGATCGTCGCCTGTCACATGATCGCGTTCGGGAGGCAACCAGGAACTCGAGTGTTGTTTGTGGAGGAAGCGGAGGGCCAGATGCTCTGATCCCCCTCCAGCCATGTCTCCCCGTAAAGACGGCTCGTTTTTAGTTTTACTGACGCTAAACGTTTTCTCTCTCGGCTCTGGTGACGTTGGCGCTGCAGATTCGGCTCTCAGCCCCGTCGGGGTCGACTCTCCGTCCTCCCTCCCAGAAAGCCCGGAGCTCACCGAGTACTGCAGCGAGCTGCTTCACACGTTCAGCCAGCGCTACGAGGCCTATGTGGGCTGTCTGATACCGGCTGCCCGGCCCGTCCAGGTGTGTCGGAACTGCTCCTCGGGTTATGGTGACCTTGTGAAGGTCTACGCCAACATCTCCTCAGACCAGGTAGGTGTCAGACGCAGGCCTCACTAATGCGCCGTGGTCTCATGAGTCACGGGTCTTGTGATGTGACTGACGGCTGCTGACACACATGAGGAAACAGCCACTCATCCCATAACTTTTACATCTGCAAGTCAAGGGAGAACTTCACCCTCCACCCCTGTAGATGCAGCTGAACGCAAAAGTTTGGCCACCGCTGGCTGTAAATTTACCCCCCAAGTGAAGTTAATCCACAGACAGACATGAAGGTCAATCTTTCTTAAAGTTTTGATACTTCACTGTTGGGGCTGTTTGTGTTTTGTGGTCAGTTTTGACTTCTGTAACTTCTGTCCTGTTGCAAACGTCAGCGAATTTCGCTTACATGACTGAATGTCTGTGCCACACAATCCTAAAGCTGAATATTTCTGCCCCCATTCTGAACTGATAGCAACGTATGACTTTATTTGCTGTTTAGGCGCTGTTTCTGTCTAAGTTTATTAGACATGAAGAAAAAGTGCAACAGTTGCATTTCAAGAAAATACAGAATGAGTGCGTGCTGTGTTCCTGTGTCCTCAGACGGGTCCTAGTAACGTGAGCTGCAAGGACAGTCTCCTGGGCAGTGATCGACTCATGGTAGTTTCTGCCCTGTACAGCAATGTGGAAGGCCTGTGGAAAAGCTCAAAATGTGAAAGTAAGTCCTCTTTTGTGGGTGGGAATGTGTTACTTTGTGGCCATGTTTGCACCTCTGACACACACACACACACACACACACACACACGAGGTGAGAGTGTGGGGTCAAATGGATGCAGCATTCAGTGAGGCCTTAATGAGAGGAGGCATGCTGACTGTTGCATAAATAAAACATGTGACTTTCATTTTAACAAACACCAACAGCCATGATAACAAATAATATCTTGTGACACAAGTGTATAATTGTATCAAACGAGTTAACTCTTCCCAGTGTTTTCTGTATTGAATAACAATTTCTATCACTGTTCACGCAGTGATTGCTTTTTTGACTAACTGTTTTTAGTTATTTACCAGTGCATAGCTATTCTCTGTTAATCAATACTCCAGAATCCCCAAATATTCATTTTACTGTCAGATTAAAGCACAAAAAAGCAGAGAATCTGCATAACTGAGGAACAGGACCACGGAAATTTGGGATTTTTTCTTGGACAATGACAAAAACAATAATATTAAATACTAAGTGGTTTAGCTCTAGTTTGATAGATTTTTTTTTTAAACTTGAAATTTGGTTGAACTCTTGGGTAATGGTGTAAATTAATTCATAACTAAAGGTGAAACCCTCAAAAAGTGCAATAATGGATCCAATGTAATTAGTCAATTTATTGATCCTATGGACGATTATTTTCATTTTCCTGTTGTGCAGAGTGCATCACTAAAGAACTTCAAGGCCCGACTAATAGCACGCTGTACTTCATGTCGACTGTCAGCCAAACTCTCAGCTGCTTTGTGAAGTATCAACAGGTACCTTCCACATTAGGTGTCAATCTCTCTGTATCTGTAATATGAAGCCATGTTCAGAAGTTAACCAACAGGGTTGTCCTCTTCTCCATTTTTCTTCACAGGGGAATCATACGGAGCTGTGCAAAAACTGTAAAAGCACATACAGAGGCCTGAATGAGCTGTATAGCGGGATGGAGAACAATGACACCCTGTGTATCGACCTTGAGGATATGGTATGTAGCAGGGTCCAACTTCTTAATAAGGGAAGAGAAAGAGCTGCACCCCCTGGAGGAAAGGAAAAATTACACACAGGGGTCCTCATGCACCTTCAGCTGCTGACAGGATGATGTGTTCATGGCAAATAGTTGAACAAAGTAATACTAACCATGAAATGTTAGTTCAGCCTTGACCTGGGAACAACACACGTGCAACTTACTTGTTTCAGAAACTTGCTCAGCAGCTGAATTTGATATTCTTTGTAACTCTTATACTGCATGGTGCAATAGTATATAAGTATGGAAGTAATGCACAGATATAGAAGAGAATATAAGAATTATAATAGAATGTGGCATTTAAATATTCTTTTCATGTTCAATCACAAACTGAAGGAAAACATATTTGAAAAGGGGAATCTTGCCAGCTAGTGGAGCTTTGTAGAAACAGGAAGTGTAACTCTCCAGATGCCCTTTTTGCTGTCAGGGTTTCTTTTCTATGCTTAAGCTTGTTTTGAGTGATTCAGTGGCTGCTCTTTTATATTAGTAGTTACTGACATGAACATAATCACTCTGGTTTAAAAGAAAAAAAGAAAATGGGAATGAATTCTTTAATTCAGAAATTTTATCCCTGATTGAAGAGCTGCAAGTTATAACATTCCGAAAGCAAAAAGGTCCCTGGATTTTGAGCAGGAATCTTAGTGTGTTGTGTGTTAAATCAGTACTAACACTGCCGTGTTATTGCAGTCATCTGAGTGTAAGTTTTGTGTTGCATTGGATACTTTGTCTCATTTCAGATGAATATGACACGCATACTGTGGAGTAAGGATTTTGGTTGTTCCCTCCCCCGTGAGGAGATGGTGCCTGTCATCGCTGTGTCCAGCTTCATGCTCTTTCTGCCCATCATCTTCTACTTGAGCAGCTTCCTTCACTCTGAACAAAAGAAACGCAAGCTCATACACCGTGAGTAACCAGCTTAATTCGCCCATTGTCACACACACACAGATTTTTGACAGGATTTTGAAGAGTTTGTGGTCTTTGTGGAGGGTGGAGGGGCAGTCGACTGGCTGTGATAGTGGAGTTTTTGCTGAGATGGAGGATGGGGCTGGTCTAGGTTAGAATAGTCTGGCAAACCTCCGGATTATATACAAGGTAGCAGGATTATTATAACCTTGGGTGTCTTGAAGGATCAGAGAACTTTGTTAGGAAGTGAGCAGAATGTACAACAGATGGCTTGTGATGGGTAAGTACACACTGAGCCTTATTATGTTCACCAGTCATTAAAATGGTTTGCCAGTTTACAGCCACTCCCAGCTTTTTTTCTATTTGACAAACATTAAAATACTGCACACAAATAAGTAAAATAGTAAAGTAGTAAATATTGCAAATAGTAAAATATTCCAAAATAAGACCAGAAGAAT
The DNA here is from genome assembly GCF_900963305.1 of Echeneis naucrates. Lineage (NCBI taxonomy): Eukaryota > Metazoa > Chordata > Actinopteri > Carangiformes > Echeneidae > Echeneis > Echeneis naucrates. Next base: position 5,980,953 of record NC_042534.1, read on the forward strand.
TGAACTGCACTTTTGCACTTCCACAGACGACTGAATTATTAATGTAAACTCTCTTGTTGCAGCGAAGCGAGCAAAGTCTTATGCCAGCTTGATGAACATTCAGGACAAAATGAGCTGAAGAGGAGAGAGGTGAAACATTTCTGTTTTTATGGAAAGTTTGGTTTGAAGGTTTGATCTGTCACTGTTTCGTGCCTGAGGTTGGACTGATCTCCTGCTTATGAATGAATGCCCTCCTTTACCAGTTGTTTTCTGGGCAGGGGGTGGTGGTGATACCAGTCAGTATTCAATGGACTTCAAGGTTCAAAACAAATGACACTCGATGTGAAATGCACTGGAATTTTTATTGCACAAAACGAACCTTGGCACATTGCACATTGTTTTTCATATCCTTACAACTAAAATTTAGAGAAATTAAAATGAAATTCAGATTTCTAGTTAAAAAAAAAAAAAAAAAAAAAAAAAGACCAAAAACAAATAATAATAATAATAATAATTTAAAATTTTCACAGACCCCTTGGGTTTACTCCTTACTGTCAAACATCATCTTTGTCTTGTGAAATTTGTCAGATTTTAGACGTTTTTATTTCGAAGACAGGATCTGTGTTAGAATCAATGTCTGGCACATCCTGCAGTCTGAGACAACTGTCACAGGAAAGACTGAGTGGCTTGATTGCTGTGTGTGAGTGTGTGATTGTGTGCACAGGTGAGCTTTGTGTATGTGCTCCATTTATGGGATGAGTTGAGAAATGGGTTTTCTGTCTCTAATATATGTCCAGAAGAGAGCTGCGGAAAGGAGGCACTTGATGTCCATTAGTGCTGACATGTATCTGCTGTAAGAGGAGGGGGTGCACATCTCCAGGGTGGGGGCCAAATAAAGACATAACACATAATGTAAGAGCTCGGAAGTAACTCGCTGTGATGTTACCTGTTTTCCAGTAGTTTTTGGTGGTTGCATAAAGCTTTTAAGCTGCTTTGTTGTAATTTTCCGCTGATGTTTAACTTAATTTGTTAACAGGTTTCGAACTACTCATGACAATGCAGTCTCCTTTATGAGCTATTTAGTTGATGAATTTGTGTATTGAAAATTCATTTGCTGTGAAGTAATATAAACTTTGGCTTTGAATGCATAAACCCAAATAAATATTTTGCTGTCAGTCGCACTCTGTTGAAGTGAAACCCCAACCACTTTTCTAATGATGATAATTGGATTTTTAGAATAATTTAAGATTAATAAGAGGAACAAAGTATGTTTACTCAAGGACTGAAAACAGGTATGGTGGTGCTTGAGTATTTACATTTTATATCATGTTATACTTAAACTTCACTTTATTTCAGAAGGAATTGTTGCACTTCATTCATAAGATATTGATGCGATATCTCGTGGAATTGAAATGGACATAAAAAAAATGAAAATATAAGATAAGTTGTGATTTGATTGCTCCCCGTATACAGTTTTAAAATGCTGCTTAAGTGCTAATGCAGCTGTAATGATGATTTTTATTTTTTTTTAAGTATGCTTTGCTGACAGCAGCCAATATTAAAGTGGCTGTGAAGAGGCCAATTTCTCTTCTTTCACCCCCCCCCCCCCCCCCCCCCCCCAATTTTTCAAGCATTTTACGTCAGCTTTTCTGTTTTCTGTTACTACTTTATGCTTCTAGTGATATCAAATGAAAATTTCATTTTCGCTCGAACAACAACAGCTTGAAATGAAAAGTTTCATTCAAAGCCACTATGATCATGAACCCATTCAAGTCTCCTGCATCTGCCGCAGATGTTCTTGCACCAGTGAAAATGTGACACTGCAGAGCTGTTTGGCTCCTCGGATGGTCCTGAGACTTCTTCCATCGGTGTGCTCTGCAGAAGCAGCAGGACCGGGGCTGTGCTTCATGACTAATGAGCCCATGTGGTCCTGCAGTGACTCGCACAGGCCCGCTCCTTGTTCTCGGGTTACGTGGCCTTGTGTTTTCTTGCAACGCGGCTTCTCCTCCATCATTAGGAGCTAATCTAAATGTGGGATAAAGATACTTGGCCGAATAATCGCTGCAACACATCCGTTAAACTCCTTTTGGCTTTTTGGTCTTATGGAGCGCAGCCACTGCTGGACCTCCGCGGCTCCAAGAGCTTTACGGATAGACCGAGTCATATGACCGGAGCGCGGCCGGCAGCGCGCCTCGACACGCGGGCTCCGGTGAGGGAGCGACAGCTTTGACTGCAGATAAGCCTCGATGCTTTTTCCGAGGCCGACCCGAAAGTCAACACACACCCGTGGCAAAGGGTGCCGGAGAGGGCCGGTGGGGAAAGACGCTCCTCTGCTTAGGCTTCACTTCATCAGATCTATTCAGACATTTCACTATGTACTGCTGAAAGTACTGATTTAAAAAAATATATATATCCATATGATGTGTGTGATATTATTGGATAATTAATACAATTATGCATAGCCTTTAAAAGCAGAACTAACAATTTGTTAGTCCTAATCCTGGTGGGGCTGATTTTAAAGCTCCCCTCCATTAAAAGTGACTTGTTTGTTTTGAAAAAGGTTGCACAGTTTGGAAGCTTTCTTTCTTTCTGTCTTTCTCACCTGTCATTGGACTGTCTCAAGACTGTGGGCAGCGATGATTTTGAGACATCACAGCTGTCTCATGTATGAACATGTGAAGTCAAAAATAGTGAACAGCTTGATTTATTTATTTTTATTTTTATTCTTCCCATGAACAGTGTTCATATGCTCATTTATTAAGAAATTCTCAGATAGAGATTTAGGGTAGACATATTACAGCATTTTTAGTTTGTTTTTATAAATTGCTACATTGCTGTTAAAGTTATCATCAGCTTGTATAAATGTTTGGGGCTATTTTTAAAGGTTATTCAGTATAAAATATGAAGTAGCAACCTACCCAAGAACAGTAACAGAGTTTCCACTAGTGTTTACGAACAAGGTTACATCTTTTAATCTCATGGCATGCAGGGGGAGCTTCTGGGTGTAAAGTGCCTTCCACAGTCACTGTGGTTTGGGGAGGGAAACACGAGTCTGTGTGTTTAAGTTCTTTGCCTCACAACTGAAAAAAAAAAAGATTTTTTTTGAGCATCAACAGGCTGAATTTAGTGCTCTGTGGTCTCTCATACTTCACCTTGAGAGACAGAGGTGGTTTCGATTATTGACCCACATTGTGTATAGTCTTTGTTGTCCCAGTGGAAAAGAAGATATTAAGAATTTTTTGTTAGATTCTGAAAGAGAAGTTTACTTTTTAATTATGTGTGCAGTGTACAAAGTTGACACACAAAAACTTAACTGAATTGTACATGGCTACATTATGCAGTTAGTATGTGTTTCGTCACATATGATAAACTTCAGTGAAGCAAAAAACACAATCCACCAGTAACCATGGCCTGACGCCATGCAAAATTACTGTAGACCTAATCCATTCACAAAGAGCTTGGATAAAAAAAAAGAAAAAAAAAAAGACAGAATAATTCTTCAGAAAGTACATTTACTGTAGAATTATTCTGCCAGTCAGTTATTTGCAAGAAATTAATATGATTTTGTAAACAGAATCATATCCTTAGCTTGACTGCTTGCTCCAGTTCTTTGCAGGATTAAAATGGGTGCAGATTTAAGTAAAAGTTTGTGAACCCAATGAAGGTGCCATTACCCCACAGAAAAGTACTGAGTGAATTTTAGTTAAAAGATTTCCTGTGAATATTGTAGTTTCGTTTATTTATTTTTGGAAAAGAAACTAAATAGCTTAAAAAACAACAACAACAAAAAACTCTTCAGGGAAAGCAGGTATTTGACAAATTCACTGATACTAAATATTTTTTGCAACTTTTTTTCTTATCTAAATTAAAAAAAATATCTCAGTTGAATGCACATTGATGGACGCCAGCGTTGATACATCCAGACCTTCAGATGGTGCAAACATCTACTCCCTTTTTCTTGAGCTCTCTGGGCTCATAATGTGTGAACTTGCTGGTTGACTTTTGTAAAGCCCAGGAGGGAGTGTGGCAGGAATGTGACAGGGTAATGGCTGAGGCTGAATTGGCCATAGTTGATGTTTGAGTGTCTAAATGATGACCCAAACCTTTGCTTGGACCTTGGCTGATAAGAAATGATTATTGAAAGAGACTGAAAAGTGGCCTCCGCTGCAAAGACCTTGAGATCATTTTGCTTGCAACTATTAGTAAACCTTGAGGAGAATTATATTTATTTTTTCCTTGCAAACTGTTTGTGTTTTGGTATATTTGCATCATTTGCAGTGTTCCACATTCTCTCTCAAGATTAAAGGTTAAAATTTAGAGGTAATAAGGTTATGTTGAGAATTACATGCTTGTTTGCAATAAACACTCCAGTCAATACTTTTTATATTCTATAGAAGAATAAGGGGATGCTTGTCATGTTATTTGAAACTTTGGCCTTCCATTTGTGTTTATTAAAAATAATTCTTATTAAATATCTGCTCAGTTGTTCATTGACAAGGACAAAACCTCTCCTGGGCTAAATAGCTTTGGATTTCTTGCTGCCCTCGGATATTTTTCTCCGCACACCTACATTATTTATAACACATCCCATGTTACAAAGCAGCAAACATCTCCTTTGTTATGGCAATATTAAGAAACTGTTAGTCAGGACTTAAGTTGTTATGCAACCCCCCCCCCAAAAAACACTTTAAGCTGTCAGTTAGTTAACTGGCTGAAGGTCAGGCTTAGATTATGCACCTCTCAACCCCTGAGCAATGAATATGATGCTTTGTTGAACAAGGAGTAAACATATGCCCCTGGGGGTAGGAATTAGCAGACACACACACATGCACCCTCCCCTCAAAGAGCATATGCAGAGTGAATGGGGCTTATTATACACCTGCGAGTAGGGTCAAAGTCTGTCAATCCCTAGCTTATGGTATTATGATAGATTATAGAATCACTCTCTAATGGCAGTCATTCAGTTTGTAATCTCAGCATCTTGATGCAAAAGCTCTCAATGTTCCAACTAAGGGTCTGTTGAAAACCTTCTTCTCATTCATCGCTTGTTTCCCCCCTTTCACAAAGGTCTTATGACATGTCAGCTGTTGGTGACATCACAGATGCTGGATCATATGTCAGAAACCTTTGCTGCCTGACTTGCATCGCTTTCAGCTCAGCAGCAACTGAGGCCACTTGAGGCCAAAAGAGCTGCATGATGCCTCGGGGAGTAAGGTCCAGTGTTAGGGCTGCCAACAGGCAGGAAAGGTGGGGGGCACACTTTAGGGCAGGAACATCTGACCCATGTGTGGGTTTGTTTGTGCGGGCAACCAGACACTGCCCATCTTGCCATCAGCTTGAGAGGACAGTTATCATTTGTGTGGAGAGTGTGCAGAAATTATGAAGTCCAGAGTTTGTGCATGTGAGTCACTGCATCTCTGTTTTTATCAGCATAATTTATTTTTTTTCAATGGTAGATAATTCTGCTTTTGATATTCAATCATGCCACATGTCAGAAACTGCACATTTCAGGTATGCTATGTCAGGGGAATATTTTAATCACAAGACTGTAGTGCCACCTAAAGTCAGCTTCTGAACATGGCGTTAAGGACACGAAATGTCAAAGTAAGAATGCCTAATAGTTTTAAATGAATACTGTTGCCATGTGCATGCCACAAGATTTATTCTTCATCAATTTTTTGTATGATTAAAAACAGTGCCACGTCACTGACATGTCAATCAACCAATACTGAAAGTAGCCTTTATGATTGTGTTCGTTTGCACCTTTGATTCCTGTTTGTGTTCATCACTCAAGTTTGTCTGTGTTGGGAAATGTTGCTGGGATTTTTAGAGAGCACAAGTTCCACTTGAAATAGAAGTTTGAAGTGGAACCTGAAAAATCTGTTTTCTTGCTCCCCCCATTTTTGAGGGATGGAAATTGATTAGGATGGAACTGTATTTTCTGTTGTCGATTTCACATAAAATCACAGAAGGCCATTGGAAAGCACATAGATGTAAACAGTGACTACAAATAGCTGTCGGCCTAATACGAAACTTTAATGTTGTGTATAAAATGTGTGATAAAGTTTTTTTTTTTTTGGTTTATTTTATTTTTTTTTATTTGATCATGTCATAAAATTTGCTAAGGAAAGAAATTTGGAGGCATTATTTTTTATCCCACTAGATGGCAGCAACAAGCCACGTATAATATCCCAGACCCTCTGCTTTGCATCGGGAGTTCTGCTCTAATAATAATAATAATAATAATAACTTCCAACCTTGTATGAACATGTTTTTATAATAACCTACATTGTAAAACTGTATCTGTCCAAGATGTGGTGAACTGATGATTTCCTCTAAGGTCAGCCAACCATTTGATAATACTTAAATATATACAAAGATTGTACAACAAAACAACAACAATAAAACCCTTGTGCTTCTTCAAACTGCAGAATTTAAACTATACAATTTTTTGTTATATTTCTTTAAATACAATGAGCCAAAATATTTTTTATAGAAGAGTAGTCAATGTGGGCCCAAATAGTACATTTAAAAATGCAAGTGTAACCCTGATATCTAAAACGCTAAAACGCACCGACAGATTAAGGACAAGCGGCCGGTGCACACGGTGGCACTTGAACGCAACACTGCCCAGTTTCCATAGCAACGTCAGCCATAACAAACCGGCGCAGCGCCGGCAGATTTCTGAGATCTTTATCACCACATTTAACAGTTTCTGTGTCACATTTTCTGTCAGTATCTTCTCCAAAATAAGAATTGAAAATAACCCGAACATGGAAAAAGCCGAGAAAGATCCGGAGGAGGCGCCAAGACCGCCTGAGCTGCCCGAAGACAAGAGGGCGAAGGACGGGTAACTTAAGCTAGCTTAACGTTACTGCCGCTAAATACTGTTACTTATATATACTATATACTTTAACTCTTTTAAAAATGATGTTAAAAGGCTTAAAGTTATGTTTTTTTATGCGGCCTGCGCATCAAGGACGCATTTTATTAAAAATAAGTGCTCTGTTTTATTTTTGCTGGAAAATAAGCCTGATCATTAAACGGTGGTGCCTTCAGGGTCTTCACACAAGAAGCTGGGGAGAAGTCCGGAGAGCTCACTGAGGATGTCTGGGAGAGTCTGCCTCAACAGGTCTGTATTTGATTCATCAAATGAACTGTCAATCATGCTAAGTCCCACTAATTTAGGGTACAAGGTGCTTGTTATGGGTGTGCACAAGAAAAAGACAAGAGCGACAATCTGTATTTGTCTTCTCATGATGATTATCATGTTGATTTTTCACAATGAAATTAGAAAGACCAGCCAAAGACAACTTCAGTGAAATGTAAATGAACAGAAATGTGACCGTGTTGAATAGAAACTGTCTTCTTGTCTGTCTTCAGATCTCTCTTCAGAGGATTACCAACCTGCAGAGGGATTTGACGATGTTTGTGACCAACATCCAAACTGCTGCTGATGCCAGAGAGTCAGCTCGAAGGAAGGAGGTGGAGGAAGCTCACAGAATTAGGTAAAATGTTCATCCCTACAATGTAAAATATATACTTTTCAATTTCCAAAGCAAATTTTACCCTCATTGTCCCCTATCTCTATCTCTTCACCCCATCCTGTTTGTCATTGTGTTTCCTTGTTCGCCCAGAATGGAGCGAGTGGAAAGTCATGAGAAGTCTAGCCAGGAAAAATTTGAAGAGATTACTAGAGGGTGGATGATAGTCAAGGAGAAGGCAACCCTTCAGGAGCTCCGGGAAGCTCAGAGTAGCCAACAGGAGCAGTGTGCCCTTCTATTAGAAGACAAAAGAAAGTTTATAAATGACCTGCAACAGGTAACTCTATCTCATTGATCCTCATTCCCTCTCTCATTCAGTCTAGTCTGATTTTAAGTCTAAGAATACGGTAACTGTTTCAACGTTTTGTGAGCAGGAGCTAAAATGTGGGGATGATCGTTATGTGAAAGACTTAAGGAAAGAGGCAGAGGAGCTGAATGTGATGATTGAGAGGATGGATGACCACATGAAAACCCTTAAAAAAGCCTATAGGGAGGAGATGAGCCAGATTAAGGTAGGACTACATTTGGGTCAAAAAGGTCCTTTATTGCAAACAGTTGGTTACATAGATTTGGATAAATGGGGAGTTTTGCATGTAATTGTAGTTCTTTTGTTTGAAATGTCGCAGCAACTATTTGACAGATTGCATTAAATTTGATTCTTTTAGTTTGTGATTTGGTTTACAATCAAATTCCTGCTGAACCAAACAGAGTGATGAAATTACTCTCAAAACTCCATCTGTGGACTGTAGTTTCTGTATCCTGTTCATGTCCTTTTTACTTCTTATTCATGGTTGTTCTTGTGTCATTGGTAGAGAGTTTATCACGAGCAAGGTGAAGTCATTCTTAAAAGGGATGTGGCCGAATGGGAACAACTCTTGAAGAAACTCTGGGACAAAGAGGTGAAGTGTACTCAACATACACACCTTTCATTTGCATTCTTATCTGGTGTCTCTCTTCTGTTTCTGATGAGATCTACTGTGGTTATAGCAACAATCGTTGGAGCAGAGGAGGAAGAAAGTGGAGGAGTATGAAGAAAAATTTAACCAAGTGATAATAGATGCCATAGATATTGAAAACATGGAGCAGCTTGAAAGCAATACAAAGTTACAGGTTTGAACCAATCAAGACACACCCAGCTGGCTAATCATTTGAGATCAAACCCATTATCTTTTTATGTTAATTTAAATTAAAAAATCCGATTAAACTGCTTCAGAAAATATTAAATTGCGATATTTGATAATTTTACAAAGACAAACTCAGTTTTGAGAGGCCCCTTGTATTATTCTCGGCTTGACAGGTAAGGCAGCGAGAGTACCAACGGTTAAAGGGCACTAACTTGATAATGAAGATAATAGGATCCCGGCAAACTGATGAGCAAGAACACGCCAAAATCAGCTTGACCCTTATGAGGAGCAGAGCTTCAAGGTAGTCCAGATTTTCTAACCACTATGGATTGATTTTTAAAATTCAAATTTGATTGCTTCTAACAACTGCTTTGTAATTCAGTCTTCAGCTAGAGCTGCAAAATCTACAGTCCCAGTACGCTAGCCATGTGAAATGGATAAGAGACACCAGACAGTGTTTGTCCAAACAAATCAAAAGCAGCATCAAGCAGTATGAATGCACACAGAAGACAGTCAAGTGAGTCTTCCTATTAGATTGAAGTAACACTGACTGCTGTACTATACAGTATCATGCTTTGTTTCTTACAGTTAAGTCCTTTCCTTCTCCGCCTTCTCCACTTCCCACAGGCCCATTGCTGTCGCTAGTGCTCGTAAGTTTGAGGAGATGTGGCTCGCAGTTGAGGCGGAGGTGAAGCAACTAGTTGAGAGAGCTTTGCTAACTGATTCGCTCATATGTGAGCAGTACCTCGGCATAGCCTGGGAGCGACCTCAGATGGCCTTCATGGAGCTCTCTGGGCCCATCCACCCTCAAAAACAGGGACCTGAGACAGAATCCAAGCTGCTGACAGCAGGCCGGGGTGAGAGCGATGTAAAGGCGGAGGACAAGAAACCGTCGATGGCTACACTGAAGAAAGTGATGGAACTGTTGTGTGAGGAAGGGGTGAGAAACTAGTGCAAGATCTTTATGATAGCAAGAGTCAATAAGGAGCTCCAATATTTGTACAGGACTTTAAAGAATCGCCAATACTGTATATTTATCAAATCCAACATTGGCAACATGAGAGTCCAGTCTGCTAAGCACAGCTAATGATCTGGCTATGAACTCACACATAATTTATATACACGTGAGTCGTATAGATATATTGTTGGCATGACAACCAAAGGTCTGCTTTCCTACTCTGCCAGAGTTTTCTAATGGAGGACAGAGTCCTGAAGCTGCTGGCTCCCCTGGAGAAGGAAGAGCAGATTGTTGTGAAGATGGGCTTTCTCCTGTGTGTGAGTATATTTCATTTTGCTGGTGCTAAATGCTGCAGTATGTAGCACCGGCTTCGCCTGGTCCACAACTTCAAATTGCTCCATATCGCCTCAGTTTACTATTAGAAAGCAAAGGGAAAACTTAACCACAATACAATTCTCCTCCAGGCTTTTGGTGTTGAAGAAGAGGATGTGCCCAAGTTGGCTAATTTCTTCATGAACTACAAAGAGCAGCACCAAGAGCAAACAGAGGTGGGGAGGGGAAGAGAGGAGGAGCACAGTGGACAGGTGTGTCATCGATTTGTACAAAAACTGGCCTCAAGTCTTTCATGAACAAGATACATTTATTTAGACTGCATCTTACCTCACTGTTCTGTCTGCCTGCAGGATGTTTGTGGTGAGCTGGGGGAATCCAGTGACCAGGCAGAGACCTCTGACCTCATCCATCCAAATCATGTCCTACCTGCTCTGAAAGCTTTCCTCGAGCAGCAAATAAGGTGGAGGTTTGATTCATGGCAGCTAAATGTGCTTCAGTGGTTGAGATAAGTCTCTCAGTGAATGTGTTTGTTTTTTTTTTTTTGCAAAGGGAGAACTCCAACAGTGGTCCACAAGTAGAAGCCCGTGACAGTTCAGAGGACGAAGCCTACTGGGAAAGATTGGGCAGCATCATCTCTGATGACAGAATCAAAGTCTGGGAAGTGGCAGAGAACAGATTAAACCAGTACTTGTGAGTAATATCTACACACACACACACACACACACACACACACACAGGGAAAACAAAAAGCATCAGCAGTCAGAATGTCTTTTTGTTCGTACAGAGAGGTCCTCACTGAGATCTCCGAGTTGATCCCAGAGATCGAGGGTCTTAGGCAGCAGAACCCAGAGCTGCAGATGCTGCTGCAACAGTCTCTCATGTTAGGGGTATGTGGGTTTATGTTCCATTTATCCCAATATTCAGTGAGGGGAAAGTCGAAGCCCTTCCTTAACACCGGTACAGAAAAACTAGATCGACCGTAAAGTCAGAATGTTTTATCATCACAGGTTGTTTTTCAGGCTGAAAGGATTATGAGTTATCGATTAATCAAAAGAAAATGAAACAGCTTCAATGGTCAATGCCCAATGTTACAGTGAATTTGATCTCTTTCTGTTTTAGATTAATGACCAAACAAAACAAGCTATTTCTGAAAGCGTTTCTTGCAAAAAGAATTGGCCAACAAGAGAAAATAGCTGGTGATGTTAGATTCCACTGGCTTTAATGGACTTGATAGACAAACAAGCATTTTTTTCTTTGGTCTTTGTAAAACATACATGGAAAATAATACACTTTAGGATATTCAGCATGAAACCTAATAAGTTAGGAATTAATGCACTTCCTTTTACACAACATCCAACTGACATATTTTTTTCTCTCGTCTTAGATGAAATGCCATAAATCACAAACAATGTAGGATCGGCAGGAAAGGAAGACTGAACATGTACTCAACGTCATGGAAAAGAATAGAGCTTCTGTTAAATCACGTTGTGAATGCAGATTTTTATTTTTATTTTTTTGTAGCTGTAGAGGAAACAGTTAAAACATTACAGGTGATCAAAGACATAAGATTTAGTGAGTGGGCTTCACCCAGCAGGATTAAATAGCTTGTGGCTGAGGGCAGGGAGAAGAAGAGCAGGCCCAGGGCAGCAGCCAGCAGCACCACACAGTGCAGCCTGTAGTGTCTCCAGACCAGGATGCACATCGTCCTCACCGGGCTCAGCAGCCATGACATGCTGCCGCTGGGACGACTAAACAGAAAGATTCACATATGAAACCGCAGCTTTAAAAAACCTTAGTTTGAATTTGAAATCGACACAAAAGTGCTGAGTGAGGCCTCGATGTAATCTCTGAGCAGAGTTGGAGTGAAAAGAGCTGAAACATCAGTGGAAGTGTAGCTGATCAACTGAGACAAACCAATAGCTTTTTGTAGGGTGGAAAAAGAAACATCCACTTCTTCACACATGCTGGGGAGCCAGCAACTTCAAGCATATCATCTATGGAACTCAGTTTATTTTAAATTCCCCAAAAGAGAGCAAAATATAAATATTGCACACATTTCAAGAGATATATAAATACACAAGTTCATCGTAAAAACAGGCAAGTTTAGTGCAAACAATAAATCTGTAAATCACAAACAAAGACTGCAACACAAATGAAGTCAAGCACAGGCAAAATTTGAAACAGGGGCTCATGGACACTGCAAACAATGCCATCAGATATGGAGACAGGGCCAGAGTTTTCAGAACAAACTGGGACAGCCACACCGCTCAAGTGCACTTTAATCGTACTTCAGTTTTTACATAATCTGTAACAGAGCAGAGTTGGTGATTTGGTTTGTGTTAAACTGGAAAGACGAGTCATGCCAACACACAAGACGACCTCTGTGGTCAGGTATCACAATGATGCATGCATTTTGACATATCATTCTACATTTAGGTAGAAAATGGTAATCTGCAGACATTTTAATCAGTCTAATTATATTTGCAATTACTTTGGTGCGCCTGTTATTTTATTGTTGTGACAGATTAAGCACAGAGAATCCTGACAGAGCAGGCTGTCCGGTCCATATGTTATAGCTAATTAAAAAAGAAATAGTTAAAAGGTTTTCAGATTGCTTGCAAATACTGTTTGACCCATGTATGATCTGTTTTCTTAACTGTGACCCTGTAGAGAGCTTCTTCATTGTTTGACTGTTTGTTACATTTTGAAGTTGTCTCGTTGAATTTTATTAGGAAAATAGACATCTTTTTTTTTATTTCTTCATTATTATTCTTGAATTGTGCAAAGACTGCAAGAGCTATAGTCCAATGGTAACACTTTGCATTAACCACCCATTATTTGGCCTTCAGGAGCAGAATGTAAACATGAACTATTTTAGAACTGTGTAATGAGCAAAGTGCAAAAGTAGAAGCTGGTGAATAAACAGATGTGACTGAATAACAGACTTAGCAACGAAACAGGTCAAATATTTCTTAACATGAAAAGTTATGTGTTGACAAATACTGTACATTCTTAAACAGTTCAAATGTCTCTGTGTGCTTACAGCTACATTACAGTGTGTTATTTACAGTAAACTATTTTTTTCAATCTTTGTATATCGTTATATTTCTAAATGCGAAATAAGGGGGTTGAGCCAAGTGTTACCAAAAGTAATGTTCATTTGTTCCCTATGAACCCGAATCATCAGCGGAGATTGTAGCAGAAATGGGAGCTCTTCCTCCATCACTTGAAATGAATGACTGCGCAATCACCCGACCACAAACCCGACGCATCGATAACGATGAATAAATATCTAAGTTAGGAGCCGCACAAACGGATAAAGAAGCATTCACCGTCATGTGACACTGCTTGATAAAGAAGATCGGGGTTTTGCTGTGGGATGTGATTGCTGTTCACTCAGTTCAAGGATGGAGAGTAGACAGTGAACATCAGATCTGTTAGACTTACTGCAGGTCGGATAGATTAGTGTCTCTGAGCTGAGGTGGAAGGAGGAGAAAAGATGCTGTGGGACGCCTTGAGAACAATGGAGATGGACTCCATCAATCTGTCGTGCTCCCTCTGTGTCCCCCCCCCCCCCCTCCCTCATCCACCCATCCCCGCCCAGTCTTCCCTTATGCCTTTTAGGCCCCCAGCAGTTTCTTGACCAGGTAGCCCGGCATGCTGTAGAGGAAGAGACCCAGCATGATGAGCAGCAGCAGGGCCAGCACGATCTTGATGATCAGCCACTTGTAGCGGTTGCACACCAGGTAGCGGATTGCTTTCAGAGGGCTCAGGAACCACAGGAAGGTGGTGTCTGGGCGACTGTAGGGGAACGGGGAGGAAGGGGAGGTAGAAATGGGACGGGAGAACACGGGAGAAAAGAAGCTGGCATTAGTGGTTAGTACGCCATGTTGGATTTTTAATACAGCATGCTCACAGCTCACATATTGTAGGCTCACACCACAGACTAAAAGCGTTACATTTAAAACATATGCATGATGGAAATGTGGATAAAATGGGTGGATGACTGAGCAACAGCTGTCCTGAGTCCAGGATGTTTTCATTATTTACGATATTTTGGCAACCTTTAATATTACAGGCCCGCAGACTTCCTGGCTGAGGGTATGAATTGGTACTAACTCTAACCGGAACAGTTCCTGTTATTTCAATTTCTTTCATGGAAATAAAACTATAGTTAACACGTTCACCTAAAGCATACCTATGATAAAACTACATAGTTATCTGGAGGAGAATTAAAAAAAATGATTGGGAAATATTATCGATCATTTAATTCAATAGAACTTTGTTTGACTTCTGTTTGAGCAGAACTTCTGAACTGACGATGTTTAGATTTCTTGACCTTAAAAACTTAGAGTAGACGTTAATGAAATAATGTGGAGATATTTTACTTCAATGTCCTGCATTAAGAAAACATCCAGTTTGTCTCCTCCTGTAACATTTGTATTCTGTCACAGAATTTTAATGCTCTCTGGATATCAGTCAGCAGCGGTTGTGGGAAGAAGTCTGGAGAAAATTTAGATGGACTCTCACCTCATTATAAACAAAATCCTTAAAGTCACATCTAAAGGTATATTACACATGCAAAAAGTTACAGAAACCTTCTTTTCCTTTCCTGGTGCGATCTTATCTGTTTGTTTGCTTTTTACTGTACATGTAATTTTTCAAAACGGGCTTTGGATTAGAAATAAAGATAACTGATGTGAATAAAAACAGTTGACTCCATACTGCAGTTTGTCACACCATCAGATGTGTGATGGCACTTTGTGGCGAGACAAGACACAAAGGACATTAATCTACTGGGAAGAGAGCGTGGGAGAGACAGCAGAAGAGTCAAGGACAGAATACAAAGAGACGCAGCTTGGCGGCACATAAGAGAAGGCACTACAGGGAGGGCAGGAAAAACAAGGAAGTGAGGGGCTTAATAGAGAAGCAGAGACAGTGAGGAGGGGACGGAAGCTACCATCGCGTCAGGCCCCCAGCATCTTCTTGACCAGGTAGCCAGGGATTGAGTAGAGGAAGAGGCCCAGCATGAGCAGCAGCAGTACCAGCCCCAGGGCCTTGAGGATCAGCCAGCGGTAGTTGTGCCAGATGAAGTAACGAATGGACTTCAGGGGGCTCAGAAACCACATTAGACTTGTGTCCGGGCGACTTTTCGCAAGGAGATAGGACAGAAAGGGAAGGAATGCAGATGGAGGCAAAAACAGGGAGAAGGGCAAGGAGGAGGGGAGTTACACAGAAAGAAGGGCAAAGGACGAGGAGAGGGGAGAGACAGAGGGAGACAGTTGAAGGGATGGTAGGAGGAGAAACGAGTGTGAAAGTGTAACAGTGACCTTCTGACAGTGCAGAAAGCAGCCGTGGTCAAACACCACCAGGTCTCTGTTTGATGACGCCAACGCTGGTCTGGTTCACATTTTTGACAAACTGCTTTTTGTGCTGTAAGAATGATTTACACAGAGAGAAGAATCAAGGGACACTATGCCTGATTCTGATCCACTCAACCATCACAAACTTTTAACTTCATGATGGTTGAGTGTCTGTTACAGACTGATCCTACTTATATTTTCAGTGAATACATGTCAGTGTCTTACTTCGGTTTCTCCAGAGGATCCGGCTCATTTCGTCCGAGCCCTACAGGACTTTTCTCTGCCTCTTCTGCTGTCACCAGGTGAAGCTCGGCCTCGACTTTACCCTGTAATGACACAGAACGTATTCAGGGAAAGGCAAAACGCGGATCCTTTATCGCAAGCTCCCTCCACAAGCGAGTATTACAAGACAATGGCCTTCTTTTAGTCTCAGATATCATCTCAACACCCCACAGCAGTGGCTAGGAGCTAGTCTTACACCCAAGGAGCTTCCTCTTACACAGTACCTGTTGTTGGGTGACTCTGTGCTGTAAAACGTTACACACTTGCATAAAGTCGTTTTAAAGTCTCAGTGTGGAAATGAATTATGAGCCATCAGTTTGTTTTAATTTCATTTTTTAGTGAATCTTGAATGCCCATAAATTTATGCTCTTATGTCCGAGTTGTTATGGTTCCTTCTTTACTTGCTGCTACATTTACTTCCTCCCCGAAGTGGCTCTCTAATTGGCTTCCCAGCATTCTGTGGCTGTGTCTTACCGTGAGCTCCATCTCATCATTCTCATCACGAGCAACAAATGGCCACCAGCCCTTCACTCTCTTTTGTTTGAAGATGGAAATGGTGGGAAGCTCCTGCTCATTTCGGATCATGTCAAGGGAGCACTGCTTTGCTGTCTTGGCGCCACGGGGGAACCGGTTCAGGTCCAGCTCAATTGCCCCTGAGGACAGTTATAGTTTAACGGTCAGATAACGAGGGCAGCAATGTTCTTTTTACATCTCTAATTCAAACGGATGGACGGTTCTGCTGAAAACAAGCAACAACTCTTCAGTCCTCACCCAGGAAGTCATCAGCAGAGAAGTGATCGGCATCCCAGACCTGCAGCGTGAGGCGAGGAGGGATCTTGTATTCAGTCTCATCCCAGGAGAACATGGACTCCTTCTTAGAGATGACGATCTTCTCTTCGGCCAAGAGGTAATCAAAAGGGAAGACAAAGCGCCAGTTGAAGTTGCCCTCACCGGTCAGAGAGTGATAGTGCACATCTGTGTCCTGCTTGTCCTCCTGCTGCCCTTTCAGCCACCTGCAGGAAGGTCACAGACAGCTTGGGGTCACAGAGGTCAGAGTTGACCTTTTCAGGATCATGGTTCGATGAGATGCGTGAGTAGATTTGCTTCATCATGCATTCACAATGGCTAATATCTACAAAATTGGAATTGTCAGTTGCTGTGTATTAATTTGGACTGTTTTAACAAAGGAATATTAGTCTGTTAACAAGAGAGATGATGCTAATAGGTCAAAATCAAAACACGTCATGTGATCCCCCAATGGCAAATCAGAAGTTGTTCTTCAGTAATATATAAAAATCTGATTTGATGTTGGAGCGTCGCACCTTTTTAAAGCCATGCACACAGAAAATTTTCAAAAATAGGTTAGTGTCTGGATGCAGAGGATCAGTGCCTGTGGGGTTAGTCTGTGCTTGTTAGAGCTCTTTCATTGAGTTACCGAGCGAGGCTGTACAATGCGTTATTAAAACGCAACACTAAAGAACACAAAAAAAGAAGCTAACAAAAAAAAATAAAAAATCAGTGTCAGGCTGAAACATCTCTGTAAATGCTGATGCCTATAATGGGCCTGGTGTCACTAAACCATGCTTAATCTCATGTGATCCAACGACTCAATCATCACTGTAAAATCCTAACAGATGACACCACATCAGCCGAGGAATTGAATTTGTTAAGAGATAGACGAGTGAAGACACTCAATCAATAGCCTATAATAAATATAATGGTAATCACATATCCAGCGATGATGTTAAACACATTGGAGCTCTGTCATACAGGCATGCATGTATGCTTCCATGCAATAAGGTTTTGCATTATTAAAAATATATATTTCATCTTATTTTAACTTCCAGCAGCAACTGCAGTACAGGACCAAACCACAAGAATGATCTGAGGTCATTTTTCACCGGTTCTCTGATGTTTTCCACCTTCCCCGAGGAGCTTATGTTTTCACTCATGCCTGGCATGGCAGGATGAAGCAAAAAAGGGCTGAACTGATTCGCTCCTACCTTGGAGGGATGTGTCATGGCCATGAAAGAGGCAGACCTGGATCGTTTCCAATGAATTACAGTATTTTTTTCTCTCAAGTCTGCTAACTGTTGATTGACGTTGGCCTTCTCCGACAGCTGTGGCCTCTAAGACACCTTCTGTTTTTTTGTCATTTGATTTAATGACAAAGTGAGGCTTGTTATGATGAAACTCCTGAACCATATTCCCTGAGCTCTTTACAGCTGTGTAGCTTCTTTTAACTCCCCACTTTGGTTTTACAGTCCACAACTCCACTGGTCTGATCAACTCATTGCTGTCATCTGTGTTAGTAACAGTGACCTTCTGTATGCCGGTTCAACAACAACGAACTGACAAAGTTAGCAACTAGCTTCTGAATACAGAGGAGTATGTTGCCAAGACATCATGGCTCTTTATTAGTAAGAACTGAAGGCGCATCATCTGGCCTAAACGCTAATGTTGCTCCATGCTGTTGTATTAAAACTTTGGCTTCAACCTCCAACTGTACAGTGTGATTCGAGGCTGTTTCAGTTGTATGATGCCATTCGATTGTTTTTATGTGCTTTGGTCCTTACTGTCCAAACTCTTCCTTTGGCATTAGTTTACAGCGTGCTGGAGGGACACAAGCATGGCTGCGTGCTAAGGGGAAAGACGACAGAGAAATGTGTGGAGGGCTTCACGAGGGGGGAAGAAGGGAAATTGTTGTACAAGCCATGCGATGTAATCGTGTGTTTACCCCCTGACATAGATGTCAGACATCTTCTCTCCTGTCATGAAAGCATCGTCCTCTAGAATTACGTCATCAGTGTTCCAAATAACAACACGAAGCTCAAAGCTAGACACCAGCAGATCATTGACCAGAGAAGAGAGAGAGGACGACAGACAGGAGACACACCACAAACACAAAGACAGACACAAACACGCACACAGAAGAATGAAAACAAAACAAAAAAATGGTTAACTGCCAAAAAAAAAAAAAAAAACTCCACACACAGCTCACACCCACGGGACAAGGCTTTGGTGCCACGTCCCGCTGTACCTACCCCCTGACAAATATGTCACTGGACTTTTCCCCAGTGAAGTAATCATCGTCCTCCAGTATTACTTCGTCTGTATTCCAAATAATCACCCTGAGCTCATATCTGGTAAGGGGGGGAGGAAGGAACACATACACACAGTTGGACTTATATTTGACAGTGAACGGAGCGCCAACTACTCAATCACTAACTACTCACCATGCTTTAACGTGGGGATAGACCAGAACTAGAGATTTAGACACTTTGCAATGGAATGAACACAGCTCCCATTGGATTCATGTTTTCCCATTTATCAAAATCCATTTGAATGTATATTTTTCTGATTAGCTCCTGCCCAATCGTACCTCTTTGGTTTCCGTGGCGCTATGTCGATCGCAGGTCCAGGAGCAGGCATGTCCATAGGAAACATATCCACCCACATCTCAATACGGCCCTTTGGACACAAGTAGGAAGAAAAACAGTCAAATAATGGCTGTGTACTGTGTCGTGACTCCCGATGAGTGCAGCTCTCTGTATTACTTGTTCGATGCCGGGCTTGTCAGGGTTCAGCAGGGGTCTGGTCTCCACATGCTCAGGGACAAGCTTGCAGCCCAATCTTGGGATCTCCTCCCAGTGGTTCAGTACTGTCAGAGCCAAATGCTCCTCAGTCTGCTTCTTCAAACCTGGGAGAGCAACACACGAAAGAAGAGGAGGACAGAAATAAAGAAAATAAAAAAAATCAGGCATTCACTGCCTGTCTTAAATAGTACAATGAAAGTGAGAGTGAAATTATTGCCTTGGCCTTATATGTAGGATCTTTATATGACCTAAGAGTAGAAAATTGCTGATGTACCATTTTCATCTTCAATCTCTGTTGGCCCCTGGAAGATTCGACCCGCCACCTTGACTTTTCCACCAGGCCCATAATGAGGTCCATCGATTTTGCCGTCCTTACAGAGCTTGGCCAGGATCTGGCAGGGCTTCATAGGGTCCCGCCACACGTTGTACCCATGGCTGGTGTCAAATCGACAAATGGAACAAAAGGAGCAGAGAGGCTACTGAGGTTCTGAGGTCAGAAAATGACCATAATATTAATATGTATATTCACACAGCCTCTCAGCACCGCAAAAACTGCTTTTCAACTCTTAATGACTTTACAAAGTTAGTCAGACAATACTAAATACAGTTGATGTTTTTTCATGTTAACTTTAGATATTGTCTGAAGAGGCACTGATGCTCACAGAGAATAGTTCGATGAGATGCCACAGGTGGCTCTGTATTTGCTGTAGAAGCGATTCTCCAGGTCAATTTTTGTCTCTCCGATCAGGTCATCAGTGCCAACCAGGTCCCAGTCATACACAGACACCGTTAGCATGGACTCCATAGGGAATGTCGCCTCAATGTCAAACGATCTGATCACAAGGAAGGAGAGGATAATCAGAACTTTCTATTTGAGTGTTGGACCATGCAAAAGACTCAGAACCAGCAAGCTGAAAAAAACTCACTTGCCAAACACAGGATTGAGCTGTTTGGAGATATAATTTTCTTTGTCTTTGACCTCTGACTTGCCCAACTTGATGACGACGTACGGATCAGCCTTCCCGTTGATATCAGCAGGATGCAGATCTGTAGCCTGAGCAAGGTGAAACAACAGAATGAAATAGAGAAAAGATTTATTTAACATTTCCTAAATATTTTAACTAGATGGCGAGGCCACTCACCCTGACCACATAGACACGGACAAGGACGTTGATTGGATCGTTATGAGGAATGCTCTGGAACATGCCCATGTTAGGATCAAATCCTGCCTCTCTGGTGATCTCCTCAGACAGCGGCAGCTTGTACATGCACAGGGAGCCCTGCATCAGAGCAAAACAAGAGGGTGCATTGTAACTTAAAGTCTTAAGATTGTCTGTGAAAGTTTTTTCTCACCTTGAATCTGCCAACAATCCTGTCGTCATCTAGAGCATGCTCATCATCGTCTCCAGCTTTTCCTCTGTACAGGTTGAAGGTGTGAAGCCAGTCTTCAAAGTTACCGTACTCGCTCTCTAGCTCCTTGTTATACACCTGCACAGAACATCAAACAGACAGAGTGTGAGTATTTGCCTGCATGTGTGAAATATTTTCTCCAAGTATGAATGACACTCACCATCAGTTCATCCACTTTTGGTTTAATTGGTCGTTTTTCAGCCGCCTCTGCAGCCTGACTCTTCTTTTTGTCCTTGGCGTTCTTCTTCTCTCTGCTCTTTTCTTTTGTCTTCAAGCCTTTCAGAAGAAGGTCATCTGGTTTGATATCTGATTGGGCGGGTGAGTGGAGGTGGATAGAGTAGCGTTGGAGTCATGAAGAGGGACGCACTGGGTTGCACACGGTACTACACGTCATTGAACATGAAAGCTGATGGATTTGTTCATCGGAGGAAAATTTTGTTTCACTTAATCAATACTGTTGAATCATTTTTTTAAAGGAGAAAAAAGGGATAAATTGCTGTTAAAATTATGTACCATATGAAAATATGTTCTTACAGCCATTACCCAATTTTGTTTCTGAAACTGATTCATTGTTATAATACAAGAAGCATCTTGTATTAAAAGAGGTTTATTCTTCAGTTTTTTGCAGTCTGGCAGTATATAATCAACATTTAAATTCAGAATTAGATTAATTTAGTGATTCTCCATCACCCAACTTTCATGTGCACTGCAGAGCTGGAAGATGACTCTAATATGGGAGATGGTCCTGAAATATGATAATGTTGCAATCTGCCCAAAACATGGATAAAGGATGAATCCATGAGAAGCATATACGGCACACAGTCTACACAGAAACAGTGTCTGAAACCAGCATGTCCATCACTTTCACCTCTCCCTTTAGAGTAGATGCAGTAAAAATGGTAGTGAGCTTTAAATGTTGAATTTGCGGTTTTTTAAATAAAGTTTACAAAAAGATACTATGTGGGAGATGCTAATTTGTATCAGACCGAAAAAAAAAAAAAAAAAACATACATACAAAGTAAATAAAAAATTATTTGAGTCCTGAAGGGCATAATCATTAAACCCATGCAAGTTTAACTACAACTAGAACAACTAGAAATCATCTTTTGAACAACCCTATAAAACTGAATCTCAACCTAAACTCCAATATTG
Organism: Echeneis naucrates; assembly: GCF_900963305.1. Classification (NCBI taxonomy): domain Eukaryota; kingdom Metazoa; phylum Chordata; class Actinopteri; order Carangiformes; family Echeneidae; genus Echeneis; species Echeneis naucrates. The sequence goes on from NC_042534.1 coordinate 6,002,694, forward strand.
GCAACAAATGGCTGCAGTAAAAACCAGAGCGGCAGACAGAGAGGCGAACTAGCTGGCAGCCTGTCTGATCTGGTGGAGCTGAGTACCTGCAGATTCTGCTGCTATCTCCAGGTCCTCTCTCTCCTCAGCCTCTGCCTGAGCTGCCTCCTGGGCTCTGAGGGTCTGCAATACCAGGAGGAAGAAAATCATGCCACTGGTCTGAGACAATAGGCTGAGACCCACCGAAACATTTATAGATTAGACTGGAAGAGACAAACCTCTTTCAAAGTCTCGATTGAAGCAAAATATTTGGACCACCAGTCCAGCACACTCTCATCTGTTTCTTCTTCTTCCTCAACTCCTCCCTTCTTTTTTTTCTTCTTCTTCTTCTTCTCTTTGTCACTCTCCTCCTCCATCTGTTCAAGAAGTCCAGACACTGTAAAGATTCTGGATAGCTTCAGTTCTTACTTATAAGGAGCTACTCGTTAACTGAAGCGTATAATTTCATTGCCAAATTTCTATAGGACCGATTACTCACCATGTCAACTTTTACAACAGCATCAGACATCTATGACAGGGGGCATTACATAGAACAACACAAGGGTTAATACATACGATGGATGAAGCAGGAAGAAGTGACACATATAAAGAGGCAGGTAAAAAGGACTGGGCATCAAGCAGTGCTACTACTCCCACCATCCACATATATAAACACATAGTATACTATAGAAATGAATAGGCAATGCTCTACTATGAAAGATTTCATGGACAAGCTTACGGCGTCTAACTTGACAACTGTGTCCATCTTTCGGACCAGAGGCTCTGTGTCCATGTTGACGGAGATGTCACCTGCGGGACGAGAGAAGGTGCGGGAGGAGAAGCTGGGTGAGGAGCGAGGCTGGGAGCCGCCACTGGCAAGGACCATGTAGCCATTCATTAGCTTAGCTGGAGTGAGGCCGGAAGATTTAAGACAGCAGCAGGTTGAAGACAGGAGAAGACAGGACAGCCGAGGACATGCAAGAGAGGAAAACCGATAGATGGAGTAAGGACAGAGGCAGGAAGCAATCAGAGAAACCAACAGATTTAATAAAGAATGCAAATTCATTCTTTGGTGACCAAAGAGCATTTAAGTGTAATTACTAAAGTTTGTTTTAACTTTCCTTGACATACAATATTCTGTGATAGCCTAAACTTCTCTGTATGGTTGTTGCTATTTATTCATTCGCATGTATGCAATTACATGTGAATGAGAGTAGTAGTTTTCTTTTTAAAGGACACATTCAGGCAAATTTACAACTCGCCACAAAACCACTCACACACATGCAATACCACAGCTCCTTGATAACTGACAGATATACAAATATTTAGTTGAGTTTCAGCACCTGCAGTGGCCCAGTTGTTTGAGTTCTTGTCTGGGGCGCTGTAGATGAAACGTCTGAGGCTGGAGACGGCATGGGACCCCACCAGGATGTAGCGGCCAAATGCTCTGCAGTCAACCACTCGGATGTTGAGAGGCGGGTGCAAGAGCTCATTTTCTGGAAGGTCCTGAGGGCAACACAGACAGTATCTTAACATGTTATATCTTCCTGAAAATTTAAGTAAACAAGACAGAGATTACCAAGATTACCGAATCGATGTAATGTTTGAGGTACAACTCACCACCTCAAACCATTTGACCAGGGTGCTGAAGTTGGGATTTTTCTTGTAGTTCTGGATGAGCGCAGATTGAACACCTCTACCTGCACACTCTATATCCACACGTGGCCGATCCACCTGAGCTAAATTAATCCTCTTCAGGTCCCTTAGGCCCCAGAACAAAACCTGAACCACAGAGAAATAGCAGCCTGGCAGTGAGGAAAAAGGATGTTTTTAGATGAAAGCACAGAGCCACTGGTCAAAAATTTCACCTCAATGCGGTAGCGGCTCAAGACAGGTCGGATGCCCAACGGCACGGGAAGAATTGGCCCACGCTCAGAGTCTGTTGGCCCTTCAAGAGGAGGAAGATCAGCCCTGCCTCCTTGACCAATCTATTGAAAGAGATTGAGGGTAAGCACCAGAGCATACTAGGCAGGAAGACTTCTTGCAGAGAAAGTAAAGGTTTATATCATTGCAGAAGAGAATAAAGACGGTTACTGCAGATTGAACACTGATGGCAAAGTAGCCAAAGAGTAAGACGCAGTGGAATGAAAAGATAGAATGAAATAAGCACCTTTATTTGAGGAACAGCAAAGTTATGGACAGCAATCAGAGCGCGCCTAATCTCCTCCGTATCGAAAGGAATCTGTGGGCAGCAGGAGGACGCACGAGACAGAAGGCAAGAGAACATTACAGTGGATGGAAAAGAGCAAGGGAGAGGGTGACACAGGGAAATGTAAATAGTAATATAAAAGGGCAAGTGAAAATGTGCAGTGAGAGTAAATAAGTGGAAAAGGGGATGGTATAATGGAGGAAGAAAGAAATTTGGAAAAGAAGTTGTGCAAAGAGCAAGAAGAAGAGCATTATTTAAATAATTGGAAAGAAAAAGTTGCATCACATCTTTATTTAAAGCTAATTTCTATGTGATGTAGTCTATTCAGGTTTACATCCAACCAGTAGAGCGGTGAGTGTGAGGCATTTGTGCAGCCATTCATGTTTTCGTGGTAGTTTTATGTTTTGTGCTCTTGCATATTTTACCTGCAGCAGTTCGAAAGCAGCCAACAGCTCCCCGGCAGTGCAGTTCCCTCTGTAGATCTGGTAGTATTCCAGCTGTGGGGGGAACCTTGGGGGACCGTAGTGCTCGTTACACATCTTGATGGTGGGCCTCGCAAACGTCCGACCTATGAACTCTGCTTTCCCCTGAACACCACATTGTGACGGTGGGCAGTCAAAAGGGGCCGAGCGAGGGACAAGGGAAGGGAGTTAGACACAAGTGTGGGAGGTGTAGTTTCTATGGTGGCCACTTGATGCCAGTGTTGGTCAAATCACAGCGGCTGAAGGTTACAAATAATGTGAAATTTACAAAAGAAAAGCATGTGGAAGAGAAACATCCAGTCTCACTTGCGAAAACGGTTAATATCACACTTTGATATCAACAAAACAGAGCTTGACTGGTCAAACACAGATATGAGTTAGCATTTTCTGATGAATGTTTGATTCAAGTGTCGGGGGGGAGGATTTTCTCCACTGCACCACTTTAACTGTCACAGCTTTCACTTTTACTGCAGCAGCCATTGTTACAAAGGAAAGAGGTCAACTTTTTCAGACCTCACCACCAGCTACATGAGCCAAACAATTCATGTAAAAAACAGCCACCCTTAGCTACTGGGACTTCTAATCATACAGGCTATAAGTCATACTCTATGGAATCAACACAACAGCATGAGCAGGGTTATATGTAATGTGAGGGACATAGTGGAAGAGAAGGGAGGACAGACAGTTGGAGCATAAGGGATGGAGAGGCAAAGCACTTTTAGTTTGATAAGCGCATAAAAGCTTCTTTAATAAATAGTTTCTCTGTAAAGCATTTGTTCCTTGACTTGGAATAAGATCCTACCACAGTGTCCTGGTCATAGATTTCAACCACAATGATTGGCGGGTCGTCTCTCAGCTCAGTGGCCTCCCCGAACAGCTCCACATCATCAAACACCAGGAGCTGGTCCCATGTAGGGCACAGTGTCTCACTCAGGACCTGAACAACGTGCACATGGACTCAGTTCGGACACAGTACACAGCCCTCATTCAGTTGCTTTTCAATGTCGGCAAAAGATCCTAATTTCTTACCTCGGTAACCTGGCTGTGTGTGGAGAAAAAGACTCGAGCAAAAGGGTCTGAAAGGCCACTGCTGTCAGCAGCAAACAGACTGCGTGCCTGGTACATGTGTGCTCTCAGCTGAAACACCTGCTTCACTGTTGGATACACACAATACAAACATGTCAAATTAACTGACAATCAATCCCCCTCTTAGATCGACATTAGAAGTCGACTGCTAAGTACACATGATCAATAGATGTAAAATGTTTAACTGCTAAGCGAGTTTCTTTGTTTCTCCACTAATTGATGTCATAGTTTAAGTGAAGTGGTTAATGGTAATGGAGGATCTCTAATGGAAAGCTTGATGGTGCAATAATAACATCAGTGAATGCTAATGTTGCAGAGACAGTTATGATGACTTGAGATGTGTCATTTACAGAACAGATGCGACTGTAGAGCACCTGCCAGATGGCTTGAACTCTCTCATTAAGACCTTTCTAGTGATTTCAGTACTCACTGTTGTACACGAGGCTGACAGGGGGGACAGAGTGAAGACCTGGGGCCATTTTAGCAGCTTTAATCTCTTCAAAACCATTCGGCAGCCCAGTGAGGAATTCCTTTCTGTGCTTATTGAGGCCAAGCCACAGATACAACTCCAGTTTAGCCTGAACAGTCCAGCCTGCAGGACCAAATCCCTTCTTGCCCGGCAGCTGTGGACACAGAACGGAAATGGGACTCAATAAACATGAAGAATTCCTTGCAAAGTGAGCAGTCCATCATTGGCTAAAAATACTTTCTGTGGATCCTCTTGCACTCTCTCTTTGGTTTTATCATCACAAGTCAATCACTGACCGCAAAAGAAAAAGTTACAAGTTCCCAAGCCATGAATATTAATATTATTACCATTGATTTTTAGCCTCTCTCTGGACAGCTGTAACGCCATAATACTTGTCAATATTCATCTGGCAACTTGATTATTCATCAATTCTGATCATCTTATGTAATGGCGTGTCTCTTTCAGCCGATTTAAAGTTTCTTGTGATGAAGAAGCGACCAAAGATTGAGAAAGAGAGAATCACGAAGAGTGAATCATACCTTGAGGAAAACAGCTTTGACTTTACCACAGTCTTTACCAGTTTCCTCATCCACTGTAGAGTATAGGATGTCTTTGGAGGGAATGCGGGCATAAGCGATGCGCTTGTTGTTGCTCATCATCCAGACAAAAACATCTGGGATGCTGTGCTGGGGCTGGACAAGATATACACACAGAGGGATTCTCATTAATCCCTGTTTGTTTTCACAATTAAAAACTGCCGTACTGTAATACGCTGATTAATACAGGCCACAGTTTATATCCCGTTTCTAAAAACAGTGCATTTGCTAAATATTTAATATGTACCTCGTCAGCAAGAAAACGAAGCCTCTGCAAGAAGAGCTGTGCTAGTTTGAGTTTCTCTCTGACTGTGTTCTTCTTCACTTGAGTTCGGATCTGCTTTGCCTGCTGGCCCATGCTGTCCTGCGGGACGATCAGAAGAGAATCAGTGATGATGAAGCTAACACAAAAGTATTTCAAATCATACACATGCTGCACATGTTCAATCTAAACACCTGACTTTCCTTCAAATTTGAAAATGCAGCTCTTTAAAGACCTACAAAGGCTCTTCAACGTTTTTCTAATTCCAAATTAACTACTCAGTCAATGCTCTCAGTGTGCTTGTTTTCCTGGATGACGCTGCTGCATTTCACCTTGAACCAAATTGTAGACAAACACAAATCAGAGGGAATGTGGGGTTTGAGAATGAGATTGCATTTCAAATTAAATGCATCAATTTATTTAGGGAAGAGAAAAAAGGTGCTGGAATTTGTGACTAAACTGCAGCAGAATCAATGCCATTAATTAATGCCAGCTTAATCTTTACTTGAAATAAATAAAGACATACCATCTCTCTCATGCAGGACTTGAGCCGTTCTCGATCCAACTTGGTTCTGCCAGCCAGGTTCACATCTTTGTTAGCCAGAGACACGAATCGACTAGAAACAATAAAAAAAATAGCATGACACACCAGCAGAACATGGCTTAACCTATAAAATCTACTTTTTTGTTCAAATTTCTATAATTCCTATGTAATCGGAAAAGCAGCAGAGACTGCCATTATACGCATTAAGCAGTGAACAACTGAAAAGAGTTTCACAAAATAACTAAAACCACAAGGTAGAGAAAGAGAGTTTTTAGTCTTTAGTGCTACTAGGATTTTATGTTGAAATTCATTAAATGCATTTCTATGAGGAAAATTTGTCCGTATAAGTACTGACCGCTGAGTCTCAATGCAACTTCTAAGAAACGACTATTACAAAGGAACATCATTATGTAGCTTGCCTGCAGCCAACGGTGAGCTCCTCCAGCACACCCCGGAGTCGGCGCTCTGGAAAGGCCTTCTCTGTCTTAATGACCTCCTGTACATCATTTAAACCCTCCTCCTGTAAGAGCACAGAAATAACTGGAATTTAGCACAAATCGAGTTATTAGCACTCAAACATTTCTATCAAAAGAAGCCAAATACTCCTTATCTACACATTCCAGTGCTGCCCTATAACAAAGTTTATTTAGTCATACATTGAATATTTAATTTATATATTGTACCTTGTGTGCTTGAGTATTTAAACTTAATTCAAGTGACACCTATAGTTAGCAGCTGCTTGAGAATTCATGTTTATGTAAGAATGAATTCGTAAATACAGGCCTTTTTATGAAGTATTACCACTTAAACTCAAGCCTAAATTTGAGCATTTTCCAAACACTACCACATATAAATACCTACAATAACAATGAGTAAATTCAGAGATACAAATTTGGCCAGCAACCACTGTAACAAGACCAGAATCTACTGTAAATATATATAAAGTAGGTAATAATATTTTTGACTACTGTAATGATTTTGGTTTTCTTGTTCAATATTTTTCATATTCTCCTGTTTATCATATTTAGTTGATTATTATGAATGATTTGCATTAATCAGATCAGATCAGATCAGATGAAGAAAGGTGTGCACTGACCAGCTTGTCTGCAATCTTGTCCATCATATTGGAGTTGTATAGTCGTCTTCTTTGGTCCTGCCACCAGCTCTTGATGTAGACACATGGCTTCTTTTCAAAGTACGGAAGATGGAAGTAGTTTCTGTATATTCCAAACAAAATTACTAAGCCAACAATCTGAAATGCTAGCTTTAATTATTGTGCCTAATGTTCAGTTTATAACCTAAACGTGAAGCTGTATGTCCTTTGCAACCTTTGACCGCTGACCTGTCGGTGATGACGGGCTTCATGAGCGGAGTGGAAGAGACTGAGACCAGGTCTGCATCCTCGTCCGCCTCATCATCACTAGAGTTTTGGATGAGCTCACTCTCCTCCTCCTCATTCTCCACATCTTTCTTCTTCTTCGCTGACGAGGGCTTGCTTACGCCATCTATCTGGTTTCCATAGTTACCTGTTATAGTGCAGAGGCCGTTATGGCGGGTGCATAGTTACAGAAACCACAGATTGTTTGTCTGCCGCCACATTTCTCAGTTTTACTTATAGAGTGGAAGTCGTTGAGATTTGCTGAAAGGTTTATTCACCTATTGTGACTTCAAAACTTATTGTTTTGTCACCAATCTTCCTGTCAATCATGGTGGCCTCCAGGAAGGAACCAAAGAGGAAGAACTCTTCTATTTTCCCTGTGGCGCTCTGATGGGAAGAATAGAAGAGCAGAAAATAGTAATTAAAAGGGCAAGTGAAAATGTGCAGTGAGACTAAATAACTAGTGAAAAAGGGGATGGCATTACTTCTCAATACTTACTTCGATGATTAATGAGAAAATGTTAATAATTTCTCTGGTTGGTACTACTTTGTCAAATAAGGATCGGTGACTGGCAGAGATATTATTGACTGATAATCCCAGGGGAGACATTAAAACCCCAACAGTTTAAAGGCTGAATAGCTGTCAAGGTTGTCCTTGAGCATCTCATTTAACGTTTGTGATTTCCCTGGTGAGCAGTAACAAGTATGTGGTAATAAAATGGGGGATTGTACTGCCACATTGTTTATAGTAGGGTCAGGAGGTCAGAAGAGGTCAAATAGCTTGGTGTTGTATTGGATCATACATCAAAATAATGGCTTTTCTTCAATTTTGCTATCTGTAATTCTGTCATGTCACAACCCCAAATCTTGCCACTTCTCACCTCTGAAATGTTGGACACATTCTCCACCTGGACCTCAGTGGAGCTGATGATCTCAGGCAAAGTGGTGTCCAGAATCTCAACAGCGACGGAGAGCAGAAGACGGGCTCTGAAGGACACACCCTCTCCCAGCCCATCATTCAGGTCCTGGTGCTCATCCATCAGAGTGTACTGACGAGTGGAGCCATACATGTTGACCCAGGCAGGGCCCAGGGTGGGCAGAAACCCTGGAGATGGTAAATGGAAAACAAAGCTGTATCACGTATCATGTAGCTTGGTTTAATATGTGCTAACGTAATGGATGTCATCAATTAGACTCCTACAGCTATAAACAGTGAATGAAGCACTAATTAATGCACCCAATAGCTAATCGATACTCATAACTACTTGCATGCTGCCCTTCACGCTCTGACCTACCTCTGTCACCATCATTCGATATCTTGCGCAAGTCAATAAAATGGGTTCCTATTGCAACATCGTTGACTTTGTCTGAGTCTCGTATTTGGACTTTCAGGCGTTTACAGAGCGGAGGGAACAGTTCAGTGAAGATGATCTGCTCATTCCAGATTGGTTCATAACTGCTCTTCTGGACTGAAGTCTTCCCCTGGACACACAAGAAGGAGACACACTAAACTCACAAAGCTGGAAAAGAACAAATGCATTTGTGGTTGTTAGCTGGTGAATTTCTAGACTTTGGCTTTTTCTCAATAAAACTATTTCTTGTGCTCAGAGAGAGAGACATCCATTCTGAAAGAATCCCGAGACAAGGCACCAAAGCCGCCCTAGCTTTATAAAGAAATGCATTTTGAGTTTGGAAAAATCTAGCAGAAATCCTCCACACTGGCAGTCATTTTTTTTTTTTTCAGCAAGATGTTCCACTCTGTCATTGTTTAGCAATAAACCCTGTGTGCTGAAGCTTAGAGATTGAATTCAATACTAAAAGTATTGTAAAATTGTAGACAGTCCGACTCAGACTGCAGAAAACTTTTAATACTATGGATTTTGTCCTGGATATTTACAAAGAAATCACTGTAAGGAGGGATCTATAATGAGGGGATGACTATACCAATTAATAACCGTCTTCATGTACAGATGGACATGCACGCAATGTGTTAAGAATAATGTGTAGCATTACCCAAGTAACAACAGACATCATCAGGCAATTACATCTGAGAAGCTAGTTTGACAGCTGGTTTATATCAATCAACATTTTAAATCAAATGAGATTATCTAAAATTTGGTCCACCTGATGCGCTTCATTTAAAATATTAAAATGTTAGCATGAACAAAAAAATTGCACAGAACGAGATGCGGAGGAAGTTACTTTCTGCCCAGCAAACTGCACTTGAACGTAAGGGTCCACCAGGTCTCGGTTCTCTCCTATAAAGGCCTTTTTCACATTGGCCATGATGGTGGTGTTCATTTTAGGAAGTCCCTCAGCACGGTAGATCTTCACATAAAACCTGGCCCACTGCCTCTCTGCTGGGATTCCCTCTGGTAGCAGGAGGTTCCTGAAAGGCAAACGACAGCACAACCACTCACTGCCAGGCTGGACTGCAACTGAGTTATTGATGTTCCATTAAGAAGAGTAAACCTTGTGGAAAACAGCTCATAAATGATAGTGTGTAATAGGGAATTATTGTAAGATTTACAGTGAAAATTATTTAAATGAAATGAAGAGTAAAATCCTACAATCTACCAACACACACTAAGCCATAAATTGCACTACAGTTTAACGAAAAAATAAAATTAGTTAATGTTTGTTAACAGATGATCACCCTTCTATTTCGTCTTCATCGGTCTCGTTGGCCTTGTGTGGAGTCTTGATGTTGTCGCCTTTTCCGACTACAGCAATGTCACATTTAATATATCCTTTGCATCCAGCTGTGATATCGTCAGGGTCGGACAGGATGGCCCACTTATGGTAGAACTGGTGTTCTGAGAGAGACATCAATTAGTCAATGAAACAACCAAATGTCAGTTTTTATTTAGACTGTTTTCACTTTACACCAAAGTAAAACCTTGAACTTCAGTGAGAAACATCGAATCATATGCACTCATCAGTTGTTGTAACTGTTTGTATTGTTCTTATCACAGTCATAGCTTCGAGTTTACCAGGCTGAGAGTAAACAGTCCCAACATCCATCTTGAAGGTTCCCACCAATGTCCCACTCCGAAGAAGGTTTTTCGAGTGAATCACCTGATGAGACAGTTTAATTAATAAAAATTATGATGTGGACTAAATGTAGAAACTTATAGATGCTACAGTAACACTGGCAGCTTTTCATTTAATGTTAAAAACAGGCTGCATAATTTCTTAAACCTTTTCCACAAAAAATAACCAGCAACTCTATCAGATTATCCCCCCCCCCAAATCTTACCTAAAGCTTAAGTAAAAAATTTTAAATAAATAATGTTCACAATAAACGTACCAAACGAAAAAAAGGATTGAAAAAATGTGGTAGCAGTTTGTTTATCTGGAGTGCAGTGTTTTTTAAGTTCCACAATACTTACTGAGAGCTTGATGATCTTGTCAAACATCACATGGGGAGGGACATGGAAGTCAAAGACGAAATACTGCAGAGGGTTCAGAAAATGTTTTTCCATTAAAATGTATTCACTTTTTTCACCATGAGAACATATCTTTTCAATGTCATAACATTTTTTCAAGCTAACTCTGAAATTCAAAAATGATCAAGAGTTCCACGAGGAAATTAGGGCAATGAACAGAAATGTGATCTGAAATGGGAACACTGATGTGTGTATATGATGCATATGGTGCCTTCAGGATGCCGCTCCTGTTAAAATTTTTGAAGTGAGAGACTTGAAAGAAATAGTTCATGTTGACGTCTGCATCAGTGATGTTTCACGCCTCTGCCAAAATCTGACTACAGATCGCTGGTGAGGTTTTGGGTTGTGAATGCCACAGCATCTCTTCGCTGTTTCTCTTTTGTAGATAAATAATGCAACATTAACAAAAGTAAAACAAAAAAATTAAAACCAAAATTTATTCAGGATCTGTTTTTGAATATCATAAATATCAAAAGATCGGGATTAAAATCAGGAAATCTCCTTGGGTGGTAGTCACTCGTGTAGAACTTTGATGCTTTAAAATTAGACCACATAATTTATGAGCTAGGTGCACATGAGTTGCATGTTAACACCGGAGAAATGTTAATGTAAATTCTATTTCTCAGACACTGAACAAAGTGGAACCACTGCACACAAGGGCAGAGAGGTTTCCAATTTGTCTACAGGGGATTTTCAGACAAACAAATCGATAGTAGACAAACTCATTCTTCCGGTCTCTGGAGGGCAAATTCCACAGTGATCTTCACCATGACCAACAAACACTTCCTAAAGGGGATGTCTCTGCTGGCTAAAGACACTTCTGGAGCTTCTCTCCAATTAAGGGAGATATTTGTCTTTTTATGAATTCAGTAAATCATATTACATTCAACTATTCAGACATTCATGGGGGGCATTTGTCTTGCTTTTTTTTTTTTTTTTTTTTCCAAGACAGAAAGAACTGACTGATCATTCTGAGAAACATCCCATCTTTAAATGCATCGCTAGCACAAGATATATCTACTGCATCATCATCAGTAACACCAAACAGCAAGATACTAAAATATGTAAGTGGAAAGTAGTAATGCAAAATATTGTCATGAAAGTAGATTAAATGATACAGTTTTCCAATCGTAAAAAAGTCTCACCTCGTTGTAGTACGGGCAGTTGGTGGACTCCTTCATAGATGTGTACTTCTTGTCATCTCCAATCTCCACACACACCACAGGGTCCATATTGAGCCCTATCAACTGCCGGGCCTCGATCACTGTGATGCTGATCTGATTGGAGATATTAAGATATTAAATGGGAATGTTACAATGAGCTGGATGTCTTTCAGCAGCAATAGTATCAACGTTAATCAAGCACAGCGATTACCCTGGGGACATTTAAAAAGCAAACAATCTAAATTAATCTCAGAATCGCTAATTATGCTGATTCGAGGCATTAAGGGCTTTAAGCAGATTTCACTATTTCAGCCTGTGATTTTACTCCGACTCTGCAAAAGGTTTCAGGAGTCAGGCAACATCCCTCTGGTTTAATTAGCGCTTACATGAAGAAGTGGAGCAAAGGGAAAAAAGAAGGAAAGAACGAGTCTGCAACTCATACTAAGACTTCACTTGACTTGAATTGACTGGTGTTCGAGGTGCTGGTAAGCCACTTTTGTTGTCTTTAAGTGCAAAGTTGGCTGTTTCTCCCTGTTTTTAGCCTTTGTGCTAAACTAACTGGCAGCTGACAGGAGATTTATATTATGGAAATATATAAGAGTGGTATCAACCTCTCATTACATTCAGCGCACACACACCTGATAATCCACTGGTCGTCCTGAACTTGGTTCCATCTTGATGTCTGGCTTTGACCTGAAGAAATACAGATATTACACACAGTCATTTTCATTTTCCTACATTGGGCTGAACCAATTATCTGAAAATTGAGAGCGCCCAGGGCCATGAGCTCCATATCAGGTTGACCTCTGATATTTTGAGCACTTATTTTTACTATCCCCAGGAATGTTTCCTGAAAAATATTGCTATTAAATGGTAGAACTGTGTAATTTCCCTGAACTTTTTCAGCGGCATCAGCAGTTTGAAGTGTACAACAGAGACAGACAACAGAGAAAGGCCATTAAGTTTCAGTGCTTTATTCTGCAATGTTTGTGCATGTATGTGCCAAGAAGCCTACCTCTTATTTGAGACGTTAGTGGTGACGGCGGTAACGGAGGCCAGAGAGATGGTGTCTGGGTCCAGAGTTCCAGCAAGACGTATCGCCTTCTTGTCCAGATCCTCCATGTCTAGGACTGCTGGCTCATCTGGACAATTAGAAATCAGCAAACTATTGAAACTCATTCAATCATCTATTAAACCCTTAGATGTCGGAGAAGATTTTGGTACTTGTTACACTTCATACATACAAATTCAAATACATTTCGGCCCGTCAATGAATGTATCATTCAGTAGTTCTGCATTAAAATTGTGAAAAAAGATTGAACAGTTACTTAGACCTTCCTGTTGGAATCACTTAGAGGCAATATAGTTGAACAGTTTAGTATTAGAAATTATCAGAAATCTAAGCAATTCAAAATCTGAGAGACTTTATTTTGGTGTCCAAATTTTCTTAGTGGAGAGGAGACTCAAATTCAGCCTATAGACCTGGATAGGAGTTTCCATTTTTATTGTTGCTTGTTTGAATGAAAACTTGAGAAATATGTGCCAATGTATTAACTTGCAAGATTTTGATAAAAATCTGTGAATGAAAAGATGATGTTTTTTGTTTTACCTCCTTTCTTGTGATCATCTCTAGAACTCTTGATCTTTCCAAGCTTCATGGCTGAGAAAACTCCCTTCCCTGCTCTGGTGGGGGAGAAATGGACGGGAGACGGAAGGAGAGAGGAAGGTAAACTGATGTCATAAAAGCCAACTAGTGTCTGATTCACTGCTTTGTTATCATCAGATCAACTGTTTCTATGTGGGTCAAGTTTAGCTCCAGCCATCGGAGAACAGTGATTAACATCAAATGCTGAAATTCGCATCGGTGAAACCACCACCACACGTAATCGAAATGCAACACAACACCATACATAAGGTCCATATATCAGGACCATCTTGGTAACCTGGCTAGACATTTAATTCCAGTGGATTTAACCGCCCCTTCTCACATATTCTCCAGACCCTCAATCACAAAACAAGAGTATCCAGTGTCTCCACATTAATATTATCTGGATCACATATCACCACAACAACAAAGAGCTTGTGATGTCAGCAGTGGGACAACAAATGCGAGGCCTTAATAATTAAAAATGAGAGTGACCGTCCAATTTGCGGCAGATATGGATACATGTCGGAGTCTTAATGAATAAGGAGGTTTCCTTTTTGTTTCTTTTTGTTTGAGTCAAGTGCATCAAAGTCCAGGTTCTGTTTTGATCCCTCCCACATTCAAGAGGTAACCCTCAACACAACTTAATTTAATATGGAGAAATTGATGGTATGTACAGAAATCTGTCATCTGTCAACTCTTTTGATATGTTGAGTGCAAAGTGTGATTGAAAAGTGAAAGCCCGGGGACCAACGGGAATAAAAGTTAAGGACTCCTAAAGAGTCACTCATGAACCATCATTAAGCTGAATTAAATCAAAGCCATTCTTCACTTAACCTGTGCAACAATTTAAGAAAGCCAATCAATTGAGCACTACAGGTCAAAGGAAAGGAAACATCATCTTCGACTCTTGTGCTGAATTATTATTATTTTGAATCAATACTGACAGAAATTGTAAAGTTACCAGGCCATCTCCTTCTTACGTTTCATCAACAGGATAGCAGAAGAAACATGCACACACAGAATGTGTCAAGGTTATTTTTCCATACGTACCACATGAAAGACCAACTCAATCCCACCGAGGTCTGATCACCATTAACCTTTTCCTAGCTCCTTCTTATTTGGAACAGTATTTCCACATTCTTCCACTCACAGGTGCAGATAGAGGTAAACCAGGCAGAAAAGGTGATGAGTGGATAGGAGAGGAAGTGAGAGGGGGGAAGGTTGGAGTGGGCGGGGCTCTCTGCAGCACCACCAAAGAGGGGAGAGTACGGTCGAGCCTTAAGCATTCAAAACAAACTGATAGGAACTTCATGTCATGTTGCTCATTTTGAATTACAGAAGGGAAATGTTAAAAAGTTACAACGGTGCAGCCACGCACAAACATAAATTTGAAATAATTGAGTGAGGACATTCTAGTGTACATTGTACATCTGCATAACAGAAATGCTGAACCCTGTGGGAGTTTATTTTTCAACTTTAACAACGTGCCCACTGTTCTTCACAGCAAATTCAAGTTTGATTCGAGGTATAAAGCTCAATCGACGCACAATCTGCAGCCTTGACTAGAACAGAGAAACTCACTCATCTTCTTGTTAGAGCTACATATTCTTCCAAAATTGGAACGTGATTACACATTAATGGTTTCTGATGTGATTTTGTTATGGAAAACAACACTGAATGAGTTTGTATGAGTATCACAACCTTGCACTTGTAGCACAGCAATATCATGTTTCATGCTACTTTTGAATCGGCATCTGGGAGAGCGGTTGTCAGGAAGGCATGACTGATACTGAGATTATTTTGGCAGGGACAGCCAGCAGCAATGAAATAAATCAGTATATCAGCAGTTGTGGACCCATCAATTATATAAGATAAAGACACAAATCTACTGCAGGTCTACAAGCAGAGAGACTTACTGCTCAGGTAAAATCACAAAAATTTTATAAAACAAGCAGAACTAACAACTTTGTGTTGTCTTTCGTTCTTTTCACAATTTTTTCCTTCCCTTCTCTGAGCTAGTTTAAGGATGAACACAAGGAAAAAGATCAGAGAAAAATACTTTCACCAGAAGGCTGTGTCTGAGTTGAATATAAGATGATCTCGAACAAGCCATCCCTCTAAGATGATTTAATGATGAAACCTTCAAAGATGTCAGTGAAGCGGCAAAGAAAGTTCATGTGGGGTTTCCAATTACAGAGATGGAAAAATGCAAAATCACACCGTGGGTTAGGCAAAAACTAACAAAATGTGAAATTTTACAATAAAATCGAGAGAAGATGCGATTTGTTGAGGACTTGAGGTTCAACATTCAAGACGACATTCTACCTATTATTTCTCTATCCTATTCCTTTGTCAGAAATAAAAGGCTCTAGTGTGCATGCCATGTCCAGCAACATCCACGCAGTGCACATTAACGAAACACACAGTAAAACCTTCACTGGCAGATAAAGCTTATTCAAGCTTCGAAGATGAAGAAACAACAAGTTCATAATGTAAGCAGAGCACAGCTATCAAATATCTAAAAAGAGGAGAACATATGCACATGCTCGAAGAGGTCAGGGCTGGAAGTGGGCGAATCAATAATAAATGAAAGGATGGACAAATTGCCTCGTTTGCGTAAATTGCAGCAGAAATGAATGATCATACTGAGGCACTCTTATTCTCAAGGTTTAATGGGGGTACCTGGCAACTCAATTTTCATCTCCTTCCTGTAGCAGGGTTTTCAAACTGTGCGTAAAACAACATTATGGATTCAACTCTAATGTACATGTTGGGCAGTGGGACGAGCAGCAGCAGGAAAGAAGTCACCAATAGGCTCTGAATTTAGATAGCGGTAGGTGGTTCAACAAGAATGTAGGCATGACAAACTGGAACGTGTACAATGTTATCAATGAGCAGAACTTGATTTGGTTGGGCTTTCTGATTTCCCCTGGCTCATTTCTAGGTATGACGGACAGTTTCTAGAAATGCTGAAATCTCTCAACTACTGCACCAAACCCCGATTCTGATGAAAACAAATAAATAAAGGGAGGATAAAAAATGGCCTGTCTGCAATCAATAATTCATTGAACTAGGCTGTTCTGTATGTTCTGCTCTGGGGGCTCTGCTGAATGGAGCTCAATGAGATACTCCACACACACACCTGTTCTGTCTCTCTCTCAGTGATGTGGATTGGATGCACATATTTCAGTGCTTCCAGGATCCTCTGCACTGGAGCCAAACAGAGATCCACTCTACAGATGAAAACGCTCTGTTCTGAAACTTTATTGGATGTTCCGCACTCTTCTCTCTCTAGTTCTCAGTATTCGATTTCATCTTTGGTCTGCAGGCCTCTTACAGCGATAAGGGCATCTAGTAGTATATTTCCAGTGTTCCACTTTGACTGTAGCGAGAGCCCTACTTTTACATGGCATTGAGAGATAAACAAGGATATCAAGTGCTTTAACTGTGTTGCTCATTGATATTCTTTGCCAAGATCCTTTGATTGTTTTCTCTTAACTTTACCTCATTAATGCCACAGTTAGAAGCTTACGCAAGCTTAATGCCCTCAAATAGAAACCTTTGAGCTTCCATGACCTACATACAAAAACAAAGCATCAGAAAAATCTTTATATTGTCAAACAAGGACTTTAGACATAAGCCAGACAGAAGAAGGGAGGGAAAAAAATGAGGAAGGAAGGAGCGTGAGAATATGTATTACACAATAGTCAGTTTTTCAGTGAGCATGCATCACTTTTAAAATTTTAATATTAACTCCAAAATAGCACTCTTGCATGTTCAGGATTGCTATTGCATCAACTGGGTTAAAACAGAAATGTCTCTGGACGATACGATGACTCAGACTGCTTCAAAAGACAAAATGGCTGTGTTTTCTTGACATCCCCAACGGCACCTCAGCGATTCCAAGGACCTTTCCTTTCATGCGGTCTTATAATCATCTCAAATGAAGAAAATAGCTCCATTAAGCCCTAGGATTTAACTATTCCTATCTAGGATTTACAGCAACACTATGTTGTAGTCAATTTTCGTCACTATCAAACAAGCTGAGATAAAACATAACACCAGAGGTGGAAAAAAAGAGCAGTCCCTTGAGAGAATATCGCTACACAAGAAGAATCAAGTACTCTCAAAGATTCAAAAGGCAACTACCTCAAACCAGAATCTGCCTCAGCAGAAGGAACAAGCATCAGAAGAATTACAAACTGTGGATTATTTTAATCCGAGTATCAAGGATTAAAAAAATAAACTCAGACAAAATGACTCACATTTTTTATGACTGCATATATGAAAAATTATCCCATGAAAATATATTTATTTTGGCACTTATTTCTGGGTCTGAGAAGGAAGGGACTCTGAAGTCTTATCTGTGACTGCCTATGTCAGCAATGTTTCAATTCACTAATCTGAAGGTTTTTAATTTGCTGACAAGGATTTACAGTACTTCCAATTTGAAGGCTGAAAGCTTGCCACAGTAACTGTGTATCACAATTTCCATCAAGAGGCATCAATCATAACACAGAGCAACATGTATGGTTCATCTCGTTTTCCTGGTCATAGAAAGGCTCTTAAAAGGCCTGCACACCGCTGACGTGAAATTACAGATTAGCTGTTACAGAGTTTAGGCATCTTATTGATAAGATACCTGATAATAAATACCTCATAATAAAATCTCTGGTGACCAAATTTTGAATGGAAGGCAAAAAAATCTATACTTTTAAATCAATATTTCGGTACTGTAAATGAATGTCACGACTTCTTTAGCTGACATATCTGTTGTTACGATCATTTCCGCAGGGAGTCTGTGCTGCCGTGAGCAGCCCCACTGAGACCCTCATCCTAAAACAAGTGAGACAAAAGAGCACACAACACCAGCACTGTGGTACACTATCAGCCTGTGATGCCAAAACTGCCTTTGAAAACGCAGCAGTTTACACCGATGGACAAAGGAATGACACACTTGGAGAACAAAAAAAAAACAAAACATTAATCCTCACTTTTAATTCTCATCTTCAATAGAGGCTTTGCTCACTCGGAATTATATCCTTTGAATGACTTGCCGTTTTGCAGATAAGTCATGCATATGTAAATTCTTTGAATAAACACAAAGCAATATGTTACAGTGGAGCAATGGCAGTTAATTTATGGAGTAGATAAAGTCCCGCCTTTTCACCATTGCAAAAATGGGATCAAACTCCAACGTCTATCCCCATTTCACCTCATTATTCCTTCTTCAACATTTCATGTCCACAGATATAATGGCAACTGGAGCCTTAAATCCATTCTTTTCATTGCTGGCACATGTGCCCTGCTGCATGCACTATTCAGGAGAGCTGCTTCCCTGGCAGTAACAGCACTCAGGAAGTGATTTATTCATTAGGAATAACAAAACCCCAGAAAAGCCCACTCATTGTGGCATTGCAGAAAGCACAATATATGTTATGGCTCCACAATAAATTGTCCTGCAAGATTGGCTAAAATGTGGAGCGAGTCAGATGAGAGCTTGGTACCAGTGGGATGGTCAAGTTTGACTGCAATTTCTATCAGTTGAAGATAAGGCACACCTCAACAAACTGCCTAGTCATTATTTCAGCCATATTGCACAATAGCAATGATTTGATGCCCAATGAAAACTGCAATGAGTACAAACTCCTCTGCAAGCAGCACACATAACCTTCCGTCTGCAGGTGAGACAACAAAAGACAGCAGTGGGTGGAGCTCCATGTAGCAAACAGACTCAGCTTTTCTGTTTGTCGTTCCTCTCAGAACAGTGTGTGTGTAGTAAATGCAGGAGTCCGAACTTGCACTTCTGCCTCCAAAGAGTGTTAGAAGTACGATATAACTCCCATTTTAACTAAGTTTAAAAAAAAACTTGATGGCAACCCTATAGAAGTTCTGAATTTATAATCAAAACCTGGGAAGTCAGATACCTTCATGACATGATGATTATTAAAGTGAAATATTACACAAGGACGTAGAGCAGAGGCACAAACAGACACACAAAGAGGTAAAACCTGAGAGATGGCTGTGGAAAACATACCTTGAGGCTAAGCTTGTGACATTCTCCTCAACATCATTGTGCGTAGAGCATAAAAAAAAAAAATAATAATAATTCTAGGTTCTCATTACTAGTAAGGTTATCTTCATTGCCAGAAGATGGCCAATTAACACTGGCTGAATGCGTCAGATTTCATTATACAATGAAACATCTTTGGAAAGTTTAATTTAGGAACCTCTCAACCAGAGATATATTGGGCAGCTGGTAATTAATGATAATAAAGGTTTGAATGAGAAGTGTTGAGGCTATTAAAAAACTTCCTTCTGGCCAAGATGGTCACGAGGCAGATTAGAGCTGGATTTTAATGGCTAGGTGGGGAGTTATTGGCATTTCCCTGCACCTAATTCGCTTGTTTTCCACAAAGACAAAAACCTTACAGCAGCCCTCGCAAAGTCTGACTGACAGCTCCGCACTATCACAGCCACTACAATTGGCACCCTCATCATTCAGCAAGGACAGAAGCTTATTCAGCTGAAAAACAGCATAATAATAATGTGACACACTTGTACTGGGGTATGCTGAATATAAGCATGTGTTACATGACTTTGTCATCACTTTGACCGCAAATTTACACAACCTTTTCACAGTATTTCCTTGTCAACCAAATCTGAATGCTGCATCTCTTACAAAACATCCATGAAATGCTCCAAATCTTAGATAAATCAGATTTTCGCATTTTCCCTCGAGCTGCTTCAATTTTATGATCTGACAACCTTGAACAATTTATTTTTTTCTTTTTATTTTATGCTAAAAAACAGCCCAACCTGGCTTTCCATTATCAACAAAAACATGCAAGAAATGCATTCAGCCACACACACAATTTTTCACTCTCCCATTCAGCATGCAGTACAATGATGGATTTAGGGCTCTGCAAGTGCAGATGGTCTCAGTGGAGATCGATGCAACCCACAGATTATTTCATGTACTCTTCAGCAAAATCAAGATAAGTTAACCACAAGCATGAAGCCTGCAGGGTAAATGCTGTTTAGGCATTTAATACAAGGTCTATATAACGGTACAACCTGGAACTAGTTGTCCATTTTAAACCCCCCATACACAATACACACTTAACTGAATAAATCACACCATGCAGCTTTCGCCACAGTGTTTTCCCTTTTTTCCCATTTAGAATTTGACAAAGTTGAATTTAAAGCCACGATTTTCATCCACATGCTGGTGATGAAAATAGTCAAATATTATTAAAATTAAAATGTATTATTTAACAAGGGGAGAGCTGAGTGAGACAGGTTTCCACCAGTGTGTCTTCTCTCTGAAGGATCCCAACAGACGACATGACATTTATCACAAAACTAACAATGACATTGTTAAGAAATCTGTTTTATTAAATAATTATGGCAACAAATATAGAAGGTACATTTTAAGTCTCAGAAATGCTGACCATTGCTAATAATATAGAGTAGGAATTCTGTGTATTTCCCTCCATAATAGGGACAGTTGTTACATCAGCTGGATGGCATGATGTATAAATGTTGAATCCATCTGTCCAACTCAGCTAATTTAGATTATTTCTTTTCCCATGTCTATCTCAGTAGGATGGTTACTGTTAATGATCTCTTCAAAACTGAAATTACAATTAAAATAACAACATGTTGTGTGCTATCGTGGAGTTAAATTAGTATTCAGAGGCAAATCAACTGCCTGCCACAGCTTGATTCACAGTCTTGCAAAGTAAGAATATCATGATGAAGATTATTTGAACGTGTGACTCACTTTCTGAAAGTGGGGATGGACCCCTGTAAGGACCGACCAGCTGACATCCCCGACCCGTGGCTTTGTCCAGATAGCAAGCTATCAGTTTCAAAGGCAAACAACCCGTCACGGTCGTCTGGAACATCGAGAAAGTCCCCATTACTCCACCCTCCAACTGTGCCATCCATCGGCTGGTATTTTATCTCAATGGTAACGCTGGTCTGAAAATGATGGAGAAGTTAATGAAAATAAGTTTCAGACATTAAACCTTCACTTTAATATATTTCACAGTGCAGATAGCTTTAAAATTTTTGAAAGCAGGGTTTAATTCTATTAAAAAGGTCAAAACTAAATAGTAAAAATTATTTAATTATCCACTTCCACCTGCTTTTTTGCTGCTTGACTGCTTTTGATGTGTGATGTGTAAAAAATGTCAAAATCAGAACACAATTAATGTCCCTAACACTTTGTCATTTGTTTGTTGGATTAGTGCTATTCTGTCATATTTATGTTCCTTCAGCTGTCAACATCAGTTTTTATGGATTTAATATAGGTTTTAGGGGCTTATCAGGAGCAACTCTCACACATTTTTCATTTCTCAATTGAATTTCCTTTAACGCTGCCGCAATGGCCAAACTGAATCTGTACTGACACCAACATCTGGAGTATTAGTCTTGACATAGCTATTTGAGTTCATTTAATTCTGTTTAATAAAACCTCTCAATAAAAGCAATAGACTTTGACAAGATTGTAAATCATCATTGTAATCATCTCTGTTTGGTATTTGCTTAAGGAATTCAGACTGACAGCAATTGTTAGTTGAATGTGGCCCCGAAATACAATTGACACCCTAGTTTGTCTTTGGTGTCCTCTGGGGAGCGGCTCTTGGATAAATATCATGCTTGTGACAATAACCTGCTGTTTATGAGCAAGTGACCAATTTATTCTACTGACAAAGACGGATGAGCAGAAAATATACACAAGACTCCCTCTTCTCCTCCCTACATTTCTTTCTATGCCACTCTCTCTCCTTTATATCCTCACAGGGCAATCTCTGGAGCCCATGAGGAATTAAATTTGTTTCTATGGTAACCGCACCAGTTCAGTCTCGCTCTTGTGTTAGGGTGGGTTTAGTTTTACCAGTTTTGTGCCACAGGGGTTGTACAGTACTGAATATTTCTCAAGTGTGTGTGTGTGTGTGTGTGTGTGTGTGTGTGTGTGTGTGTGTGTGTGTGTGTGTGTGTGTGTAAGCCCTAAGCCCTGCTCTGTTATGTTATGTTATGTTATGTTGTGTGGTATCATCTCAGAAACATCATATCAGTGTTCCCAGTTCCACTGACACGATTTGGCACCTCGGGGTGCTTTAAAGCCTCACATGGTTAAGTTCTCACTCACACATCCCACTGTGCTGTTTTAATTTTCACATACATATTCATTCACATTATCAAGTCAGCAGCAGAACAATGCTTGCACTGATCTTCACCATTGAGCTGCTACATGGATTAATGTGAATGGCAAATATTGTTTGTGTCTATGTAGTAAACAGCAACGGCTGTTTTTCCTTTTTTTTGCTTTTGATTTCTTTATTTAATGCCCTCTAATTTGCTTGTGAATGCATTTTGCTGGTTAATGAGCTCCCACTTTACTCTAATGCTGTAAGCTAATTCATATACAAACTTTTCAATTTTAAACTTATGTTAACACTTCTTCAGGCTCTTTTATGTCCTGTACTAAATGCCCCTTTAATTGAAGTTAAGGTTGGGGAAAAAAATGTACTTTTAATACTGCATCAGCTTGTCCCAGCTTTTTGCTGAAGCTACATGATATTTACATTAAGTTAAATATTCCAACTGCAAATGCTTTGTGCACTATTCCATCTGTAAACACACTTGATTAACCCTAACCCTAACCCACACATTTTATACATCGCTCCATCAAAGACAAGCTTGGTGTTTTAATTGTAATCTGTTTTATCATCACCTATATTTAAAACTGTTATTTCAAAATCCTGACATGTAGAATTCGTTTTACAGGTGGATTCATTGAAAGCTAAACCTGGACAGAGAGCATCTCAGAATCTAAACTCAGGGTTTATCAGTGTTTTCACTCAACACGACTTACTTGCTGGCAGTAATGTGAGAGGAAAGCAAGGTAATAAACTGGAACTGAAGAATTGTGCCGTATTCAGCGTAAATGCAAAGACAATATGAGATTGATGATCATAACTAGTAGCAGCTGGAAACATATGTGCTGTTCCTACACTAATGGTTGGTTTGTGATTAGAGATATTAGTAAGGTTTTAGTAGTGAAGCTCATCACAAGCAGGCAAACAACTCCTGTAGGACTAAGATACAGTTTCAACTCTATTTAGATCTTTGAAATAATTGTTTCCTTATTTTACACGACTTTATTTCCAAAGAAATTACTCTCTATGTGTCATCTACTGAGTGCTGAAGCGACATGAATACACTCTCCAAAAACATTTACTCTCTCCTTAGCCATACCTTTATTGACGTATTGTTATCATCGATGAGTGTGTCAGTCAGCTCTAGGTGTCCTTCTTCAGCCACCTTCTGAAGTACCATGCAGAAAGTCCCCACCAGTCTGCAGGAAAACATCAACAGGAAGCAAGACATCATTAACTGAAACCAAGACATCAACACATTGGATTACGTGTTTCTGCCCTTTGTTCCTCCTTTGTTTCTGATCCGTTCACTCCTGTGTAACTCTCATGCCCTTTAAGCAAGTTACATAAGCTTTGCTGGATACACAACTAAATGCTGACAAATTGTTCTTTTAACTGCCCAAAGCATCTGTTCTCCACCGCTTTGTCTTATAGTGTGGCAATAGTGTGTATGTCAGAGACAGAGTTATGAATAGACTGCCAAACTTCCTCTGTCACAATCTCACAAAAAACCTCCAAAGCAATTTTAAGAAAGTAGATATCTACTCAAATGCAGAAACACGCTGTCAATCAATCCCCCTCTACACCTCGATTCTCTTCTTGGTAAGTCGTACTTTGTGCACAGCAGCTAAAAGTGTTTACATTTACTGTCATTTTGTTCAAATATGTGAATTCAGTTGTTTCATTGACATTATGCAAAAACCGAATACAAACTGAATTTGATTTATTTTAACAAACAGCATAAATTTTGGTCTGTCATCCAACTGTACGTGTATCTGTCTACAAGTTTTGCTCGTTCTGATGAATTTCTGGCAGACCCTGCACTGGATGGTAAAGAATGTCTCTGTTTTCCATATTAGAAAAACTTAAGCCTCTTTATAGAGAGGAGAATAATATAAGACTTAGAGCAAATATAACTGTAATACGTTTAAATGTCTAATCTCAAGAGCAGCACCAGATTTTGGTCCTTGATCACTTTGTGAGTCTTGATCCATGATACATCATATCCCCAACATCTTGACCAGCAGAAACCTTTAACATTTCAATAAACTGGACATATGGAGAGAAATATGAAAAGCATGTTCATCTTTACTATTTCATCAATGGACAATGACACTGACATAAAACATTGATTTGTTGTTGTTTTTTAGACTGTTTACAGTCATTAAATATAAGTTTGATCCTTGTGCTGCCCAGAGATCAATCGTAGAGCCTAACAGTGGGAAGAAACCCAGTACAGTCCTCTTTCAGCCAGCCAATTAGAGCTGATGAATAATTTAAAGAGTTTCCCCCAAAACATTGTGTTGTTCTCAGACCAATCTGTTCTACACAAAGAACATGGGGGCCAGCCCATACTGAGCCACAACCATATGCCATTTCTGCTATAGTGTTCAGACAAATGTGCAAGCACACTGTAAATACATAAAAGTACATAGAGTATGTGGCATCCAGCAGCAGATAATGCATGTGGAGCAACAAGAGAATCATTAGGAAGAGACACACAGCCACCAGCCGGGATACGAGTCCACAGGGAGCATTAATGCAATAAAACAAGGGCATACAAACAACATTCAATGGCTTTAGCACATGCGCACACACAAACACACACGCAGACACGGGTTATGGCTAATGATGAGAGCACCTCAACAGGACTATAGAAAGTGACAGACAAATGTGAATGAAAGCAGTACACACAAACACGCATTGTGCACAAGCAAACCTGCTGCTCAGTATGAAAGACCATGTTGTCATTAAATTCAGAACCAAAGAATAACCAGAGACGCAGGCGAACACAGCAACTTATCAGAGAACAAATATAGACAGGGTGCTGTTTGTCACCTGCTATTATTCCTCTTCTACTCAGTCTAATGTACCCACCTCCATCTTTTATTTCCATCTCTGTCCTCACCTATACTTTTTCTTTCCTCCGGAGCCACTGGTAATGAATTCAACCTACAGTGGTAAGTGCTGCTACATTTGTCAGCAGAACTCCAAAATGTAATAATAAGGTGGATTTAGGCTTGACTTCACTTTAAATTCCAGTGATAGAGGTAAAAAAAAGGACTTTAGCAGATGCTTTCTCTATAAGGGTGCCTATCTGCCAGATTCCCCAGATAAATAACTCCACTCTAAAGTTTACAGGCATGCCGTGACTCAAAAAGAAAGCTTGCAAGGTTATTAATGTTTCTGGAGGGAACTTTTTCTTAGAAGCTGAATAGAAACTTATGCCCTGAAAACATAATACACCTCACAGTATAATACGTTGTTTTAGGGGTGATCGATACATCCAGGGTTACATAGAAAGGCAACTGATCAGTCATTTCCTTTCAACCATTGTAACGTGTGTACAAATGTTGAATAATTGAACTGAGCAGGGCCTATCATGTTCTGACTCACTTCTTAGCACTTCAAAAGGTGGCATTCATTATTGATTGTAGTTCTGCAAACAATTTACTTTCATCTGCTCCATAATTCAAAGCTCTCTTCCCTTTCAATTTGCATTATTTTTCTTTGTATGCCTCAAGTTTCTTTTACAAATTGAGAAAGTACTGTGAGAAAATTGCAGGCTAAAATCAACTGGAGCATGACTTTGAAGTGTAAAACATTTTTTCCAAGTCAAACACGGTTGCCGTCAAGGTTGCACTAATCCACCACAGCTGTCTGAAGCCAGTGTGAAATGGAAATGTTACAGCTGGCAGGTGTGTGTGCGATATTGCCTCGGATGAGCTGGGGAAAAACCTCTGCCGAGCAGTGCCCCCCATGGGAGAGAATACACCGAGAGAAAGAAACATATTCAGAGAACATGATTCACATTGACACACAATACTGATTTCTTCCCACCTGTTGCACACATACAAACGACACAAAGACATGCAAAATTGGATTTTTTAAAACCACAAAGAAAAGGACAAGCTATTACGCTCCATTTCTCACTGTCATTGTTCAGAGCACTGTTCTAGTTTCATAGAAGCGGCATAAGTAGCAACATAACAAAATCTTGTGGACAGTAGCATGACCCAGATCAGATTAATTAAAATGTCAGATTGTAAGACAAAGGGGAAAAGGAGGAGGGATATAATGGTGTTGTTGCTTTCTTTATGGCAGTCTCAGATGACTGTCTTGGGTTTTGAAGAAAGAAGGACTGCATCATGTAAATAAATCCTCCAATTATAGTTTATGCAATTTTAATATAGCTATATTGTAACATGTATGTACTTCATAAATAGGAAGCAGTTCAGGAATTTAATAACTGCCAGTCAGTGTTTGCACGCCGTTCAGCGCTCTCTTGCTAAGTTTATCTTGTGTTTACTTATCCCTTTGCCTCTTTTATTAATAATGGCACATGAAAGCAAAGTAGTTTATTTGGTGTTATGAAGGCAAGGTTAAGTGTAACAGCACTCTTCTGCCTCTGCAGCTCTCAAGGAGCCAGGGCAACAGAGCGGTTGGTCACCTTTTTATAAAAAGAGTAGCCTTTAGCTGCAAGTTCACATTTTGGAAAGAAAAAGTCTCTAAAGTGGTCTTTAAATGTATCAACATTGCACCAAGTTGTAATACTGCGGGCTGTAAACCCTCCTGAGAGAGCATGCCATCCAGCCAGCCACCCAGTAAGGTTTATAATTATAGGATGCAGTCCAGCCAAAATGACATAACACTGCAATAGGAAAACAAAATTATGGAGCAAAATGGAAAATGAGATGCTGTGATGAAATTATTGCAATCATTCTTTTGCAAGACAACATAACAGTTTAACTATGCAAGAATATGCAATCTAAACTTTGAATTTGGTGGCTTTCTTCCACTCTCTCACTGATTTTCTTTTAAAATGGGTCTTCATGGTCTCATATTTCATTTCACTTAGTTATGATATATTTAAGACAGAATTGTGGACTTCAGGATTCCTCCTCTGGATTGGGACACGGCGAAAACAAGCCCAAAGACCCCTGATATCCCTCTACAGACCTTGAATATACAATCATATAAACACTTATTCTGCTTCACTGCTCAGTACCTCACATGCAGAGTACTCCACTGAGTGCAACCAGAGATAATAAAAACAGTCTATATGGCGCTGAGGCACAAAGACCATCATGCAACACTGCCTTTTCTTTGTGCCATGGTAATGTGATTGCACTTGTGGTTGCGGGGTGTGACACACCGGCCTTACAGTGTGTTGGTGCCTACAGTGATGAAGCAGATCAGTTATCCTGGTAATGATGCAGCCTGTGGACATATGGAGCAGGTGTGAGAACAACACAAGCTGAGACTCAGCTTGAATTATTTACCCAGTTAAGTTTATATGGGGTTGTGTTAACATTCGTGTTTAAGTGTCTCTGCATGCAAGAGTATGTGTGTGTGTGTGTGCACGCGTTAGCCTGAGTGTATATTATATTATAAATGTTAAAGCATCTTCAGCTGAGCTTGTGGTGTAAAAAAGCAGCATATGGATAAAATAGCATTGCATTTGATTTAAAGAAAACAACACTGCCTCAAAATGTTCTTCTTGAATGACAGTTTTTTTGGGGCCACTTACCATGGTTGGAAAAACAACCAGGTCAGTCAGAGATTTGTGGGCTAGATTAGGAATGGGGTCACTATCTTCCTATGCCAGAAGACACCAAGAAAGAAATTTAAAAAGGCAACAAACATGGAGATGTTTGGAGAGTTTGTAGTCATTCGCTTATAGGAAAACCAACTGCTAAATGCATGCGCTGGGTACTGCAGCTATGTTATGCTGCCTTGAGCTGATTAATCTGTTAGAAATTGAAATGAATGGATATGTAAAATCATTGGTAGTGTTAAATAAAAAGTAAGAAAATTTGAATTGAGTAAATTTTGGATGCATCTTCTAGGCCTAATAAAAATCTATAGCACATTAAATATTACAAATTATAATCCATCTTTAAATTTTTCAGATACCAGGGATCATCAGTCTTTATCCCTAGGGACCACAAATGTCTGTAAGCAATCACATGGGTGTATTGAGTGTCCATCCTGAGAGCTGGGCTAGCTGCAACAGAAAACAGAAATAAAAAAGAAGAAGAGATCTACATATATCTGTGATCACCTCTTAAAACTCACCTTTGATTGAATGTTCCATTTTGTGGCTGAGAAATTTTTGTGTGGTTTCCATTTCCAGACAATAGCACCAGAAAATCACAATGACTGTTGCGAGGTGTTGTGATATCGAACTTTTACATCCGTCTGTACACCTGCCAGCTACTTTTCATTCAGATTCAGTCCTTGCATGTTTTGCAATTACGGTCACAACCACATTTATATTCGGTAGACCTGATATGGCGACACTTATAAAAGATAAAAAAGACAGCTGCATCCACACACGTTACCACCTACGCGCACAGACAAAGCACGTTCGAATGGCTGCGTGGGTGATGTCGTTTGTCCTTCATGTGGACATATTAACGATCTGATTGGATTTGTACGGACAGACTTCCTGGCACAACCCTCACGTCTTTTCAAATCTAGGAACATAAACCAGAGAAGTTATGCTACTGGATACACCTCAAAGGAAAAATGCATGAAGAAAATGAAGATGCCAAGGAGAAAGAGGAGAAAAAATTTCTTAACCAGCCAGCTTTCCCAATGTCCCAAAGTCCCAATGTTGTCTTACAGGTAAGTGGAGACAAGTGCAGAAACCTGGAAGCAGGTCAATGTGATGCTCAAGAGCACTCTGGTCATAAATATAAAAATAAATTCTATGTACAAAAAAATAGATAAATTAGTATTTTTGTCTGAACTGTGTCAATTCTCATCAATAAAAATATCAAGGCAGAATTGTATGTGCAGTTCAATCACACACATTACAAATAAACTGAGTCCAAGACATGCTCGACAAGAGATCCCACTGGGCTCATCCACTACAACATCCCATGTTAAGTGACAAATGTGCCCATTACTGAAGACCTAATGTCATTTCATTACCTTCACCATCCTCCTGACGTGAATCCTATTTATGTCCAGCTTTGGGCTTTGCAGTCTGCTACACACGCAATTGACTCAATTTAAAAACACTGCTCTCTGGTAATACGGGGCCTACTCTGCTGGAGCTGAGGAACAGATGCTGTGTGTCAGTCTGAAATGGTCACAGGTTGTGACAGGAAGGGAGAAAAGGCCGCTGACACCACTAACATTTCACTTTGCAACACTGTTGTGGCAAAGGTGTTTTAAGAGGACAAGGTGGGAGCAGCAGGACAACTTACCTGTTGGAGAACACTTTGCTGTAATTGTACACTTGGATCTCCAACATCTCGTTGCTGTCCAGCGTACTTGCAATGGGCCATCGAAATGTCTGGGGAATAAGAAAAAAAAAACAAAAAAATTAACAACAGGGCTGCAACGGACAATGAGATGAACTGTTTTTTCCAGTCAGACACAATACAGTTAAATAGAAAAACTGACTATCACCTAAACTTGTTTGGTAAATATGAAGCAAATTGTATATGACAGGCTGGACACGCATCATTGGAGAGCTTTATCAGTGCTGGTACGTGGATTTTTTGGATACAGCCTAGCAGTGTTGCTTGAAAAACTCAATACTAATCAATACAGTGCACATCACTGAAAAATCTACAGCCAAAGTAATAAGTTACAACCAAAGACTGTGAGACCTCTTCATCTGGACACGGCTTAGGGCTTATAGTTTACTGCTTCTGCACCAAGCAATCAGGCCACTCAACTGAAAGTGAGCTACGTTAATTCCAAAAAGTAGCATTATGCCTTTAAGTCAATCGCAGTCTGGGCCCACATTCAAGGCTTCATGTCAGCTTACAGTTCTAAAGTATCCTTCAATTTCATAAAATGCTTTCTAGCTACAAAAGTCCCAACGCATAAACATCTGTAGGTCGTATAGCCATGGCAGAGAATATGTTAATATTTAGGAGCTGATTCACAATGAGGTAAAAATGAGAAAGGCAGCAGCAGCACAAAATGCTACTGAATTCTTGAAAATGTCTAGGAAACATCTGAGACAAAAACTCAGGTTGTGAGGAATGCGGAAGAAGTTTGGAGAAATACCCGTCCTTTGCCATTTCTGCTTTATTTAGCTCCGAAATAACAGTTTGAAAATGGTTCAAACTGCCTGACAGGAAAAGGAAAAGTGACAAAGATTAAAAGGGGCAGTTTTTAATTATGGTCAATAATTTCCAAAAGAAATCTCCTCAGTGTCCTCAGCCTTTACTAATTGGCTGTATGAGAATAATCATCATGCGACTTTGCTGTTTCTACATCATTATTTTGAGGACATCCTGTATCCTGAATCTCTGCCACCTAAAAAATATGAATATATGAGGGCTTATTTTCAGAGAGTTAGTCTGGCAGCAACACTGTCAAATCGTTTCATGACTCTTGTCAGCTAACTCACTTTAAAACATTAGAAACACTTAAAGTCAGTAGGAAACAATGAAAGATAGCTAATAGAGTCAAACACATCCTGGCGGCATCACACAGGCTGTTCCAAAGACTCTTTTATCTAAAAATAATTCTTTGTTCATGTAAAATTTATATTCACAGAGTGGTGGATTTTAAATCTGTATGAATAATGTGGCTGAAAAGGGGCTATAAGGATAAAACGCAATTCATGAAAAAGTGTTTGTATTGCTGTTAAAGAAGTGAATTTAACATAAATTTTAAATAAACCGTCATCAAATTGCATGTTGTCAATTCATGTTTCTTGTTTAGATTAAAAAAAAAAAAAGGTGCAATAAACTGTAGATTCATCTTGCAATTTTTCAGTCTACAAGAAGATCTCATCTTGATTTATATTGCGTTGTATCCCTCTTGGTTTTTTGTTTGTCTAATTTTCTACTTGTAGTTTGTTGAGTAATATATAGATCAAGTTAAACTGATTCCAGTTTAGCATTTACAGGAATATAATGACGCTAGAAAATTAAAACACTGATGAACAAACCTTTAAACCATCTTAAAACATCATCATCATCATCATTAAACATCAAATTTAACAAGGATATATATAAAGAACTCCCTTGGAGTTTTGTGATGCTTTGAGGCTTTGCCATGGGAGACATAATTGTTCATCACACATACAAATTAGTATAATTAAGATGCATATATATTTTATAAAATATTTTGATATTTCAAGTAGCTAACATCTGGGAGAAAAGTATGATTTGATAGATGTGCCAAAAGCAACTCAGTAGTTTGTATCACCAGTCTCATTACAACACGCATTAGTAAAACCTGACACCAACATGTGATGTATTATTCAGGTCTCTTGAGTTGAGTTATGATAGAGCCGTGAAATGAAGTGAGGAAATTAAAACTGTAATTGTAAAGCTTGGAAACTTGATAGATTCATGTGCTAATTTCTAGAGTATGTCACCTCAGAACCTTGTCCTTTGTGCTGTAGTACAATATGAGGACGGAGGGATAAAGGTTGTGCATGTGATTTAAAACGCATTCACCCCCAGCTGATATCAGCTACTAAGTCAGGAAAACACTGCAGGCTGTCAGGCACATGATCCATCATGAGTGTCCCATTATCGGATCCTGGGGTTCACACCTGCTACTTTGTGTGTGTGTGCATGTGTTTGTGTTGCATTAAGGCATCTGTCTGTTCTCCCTGTCTCCGCAGCCCTTCTGTGGTTTCTGCTCCACAAAAGAGTGCCCTCAGACTGACGGTCGTCAGCTGAGATCACGGCTAATACAGCTGTAGCACATCTCATTTATTATTCTCTTCCAGTGTGTTGAGAGCAGACAAGTGTGTCCAAAGAAGGAGACCCCGGCATGGTGTTAATGTTGCCCGGAAGACTGCACTCACAGCTAATGGGGGAAATGAAAACTAATATGCACATACCAGAGAGTGACACACACCTCAAATGATATAAACCCACAACTGGAAACATGATTATGGTTTGTTTATCCCCCACTAGGGGCACTGGGCAACCACGTTAATTTCCCTGGTGTAAGGAGTCCCTGCATTTCAATCTGTATCTGCAAAACACAAATGAAAGCCTTTTGTGATGCAGGTACCACCCCCACCCACCCTTTTCAAATATACAAATATAGATTTTCCAAATTTACAGCATTATGTGTCTCAGTCCTTTGTTATCCTGTTCAAGGCTACTTATCTCTGGAGTAAAATACATTTAGGAATCCACAGCACGAGGGAGCAAGCTGTTTATGTTGCATGGTGCTTTCACAGTCACTGCGACGCACCAAAGTACAGTGATTTAAATACCCGCACAGTCCAGACAAATAAAATGGGAGCAGAAAATCCATTACGGTAAGAAAGTCGAACGTTTTTTGTGCTTCAACTGTGAACAAGTTGTAAAAGTCAATAAGACAATACATTTGCAATTATAATCGGTTTCAAAAAGGTGCCATATTTTTTTTTTTTTCAGGAGAAAGCAATTTCATTGTTATGCAGCATTAAGCTACTAAATTTTC
This sequence comes from Echeneis naucrates, assembly GCF_900963305.1. Taxonomy (NCBI): domain Eukaryota; kingdom Metazoa; phylum Chordata; class Actinopteri; order Carangiformes; family Echeneidae; genus Echeneis; species Echeneis naucrates. The sequence continues at coordinate 6,035,590 of NC_042534.1, forward strand.
CCCATTTGTCAAGTTAAGCAACTCTCCAATATGCTTATGAACTTGCATTTCTTATCTTTTGAAGAAAAAAATTATAATTTGTATGCAAAAGCTCATACTCTTCTGTTATTCACAGGACAGAGATCCTTAACCTTTTTATTCTAGTCTGTCCAGATTTCTTTTATTCAGCTCCATTTATTTATTTTACAGGTACTGCAGACATGAGTAAATAACATGATTATTTAATGATGTCTATTTTTAATCTGCTGCCTCTGAGCAGCCTGAGATTAAAATTTAAAACTGTTCAGAAGAACAGTGCCATGCTACTGAATGAATGCGTAAAGCTGGATTATCATCATTTATTGTGTTTGTGATCACCACGGATCAACAAACACATTTTCCAACATGGCTTCCTTTGGCTTTTTGGAAGTGTAGAAACCATGGCTGACTTAGATTCCTCTTAATATCCTTTCAGCTTTGTTTAGTCACAGAGGATGTAAATTAATTCACCTGTATCACACATTTTTACACAGAAGATAAAAATACAGATGTAATAATAAATTGAATAATGGCTGAATTCCTTTTCACTGCATCTCCATTTCTCTCCATTTTGGTTTAGTGCAACAAGAGAACCAAGGAGAGCTATGTGATTTATCTACTTAGACAAGTCCAAATGCCTCATGAAAAACGCCTGTTCTCTTTAGTACACTTGGTTTGATGACATCTACAACAGATTGCAGTCTGAAGTCCAGTGAGATAGAGTTAGCGAAAAACACCTTTGAGATTGTGCAGGGACTTAAAATGCAACAAAATGAAACGAAACACTAACAAACATCGATACGAGTTTGCCCCCTGTTTTGTTGAACATCAGGCTCTGCACAGCCGGACTTAAAGCTGTCCAGTAGTCACTCTGCCTCGAACACTGACTGATGCAAACCTGCTGCAATGCGCCCACTCAACATTGAGTCCAACTGTGTATCACAGATTATGTGTATAAAGATTTGCACAATAGAAATTCAAAAAGCAAAAACCACTGCACTGACAAATTCATATAGTGATCTCATTTTAGTTCCTCCTCTCCGTTTTCTGAGAAATTACTCGCAGAGCTAACATTCTGTACCAAACGATACACTCTAATTGGTTGAGAAAAGGGCACTCATTAAAAGTGGCAGGTATGATCTTGCTAACCGGACGCCTTGAGGCCACAGTAACTAGTCCAAGTGGCTAAATGCTCAACTGAAGAGCAGCTATTAGCGCTGTGAACCCACGCTGTAGCATTGTGGAGAGCAGACGAGTGACCAAACATTCCTCCCTCTCTCTCTCCATGCACCGTGCTTTGATATATTTTAGCTGTTGCCATGGACGGGGGATGAAAACATCTCTGTGATTAATTATGAAAATGCATCTATTGTTCTCACACACACACACACACACACACTACAAAGGCTGAAAGCAACATGCTATATTTACACTAACTGTGTTTTCTATGGAGTCTGTCTTTGCTCTTGTCTGAGCCTGTTCTGCTTGTGATTTTATAATGAAGCAGCCCTTTATACGTAGGCATAGGTGTACTCTGAGAGGATAAAAGAAATAAGGGTAGACAGCAGAAAGATGCTGTACAAGCAACCCTCTTATTATAGCTGGCTTTCCCACTCAGCTCTGTATGCGTTTCAGTGTAATATTTAGGATTATGACTCAGGACTGTCTCCATCTCGGATCTTGTAGTCCAACTCTCCAATAGTAAATTATTAAATGCTGGAACTTCACTCTCTCGCATAGAAAAACCTGACATAACCTTCCATTGCTGATTTTTTTTTTTTTTTTTTAGTCATAATCTCCTTCATCCATTTTTATGAATGTGGATTTAATCATGTGCCAATCATTTATCTTCATATGTCTAATGCTTAAGAAGCAAATTCCATTTCCATTTTATTTATACATTAATAGTAATATGAAATTTGGCACTGACATCATCATGAAGGCGTGAATTGTAAACAGTTTGGGGATTGCACAGATTTTTGATCTGGTGCTATCACCAGATCAAAAATCAGCTCAATTGGTCATGTACTCACACATCCATCCATGTGTAATCGTGTTTGATGGCCTGGAGGAAAGAGTGTCTCAAATAAGAAACTCGATATTATCCAATTCACTGACATCGCTGCCTACACGCCCACTGCACCATCACTGACACAATCTCAATTTACTCTTTCCATTTGGACTGTCCATCCCTGTTTTCACTTCCATCGCTGCTGTTTCTCATATGTCTCGTATATCTCTGCATGCTCCAATGTATCCCCATTCATCTCAATCTAATTTATAGGACGTGCCAAATCAAGAGTCGCAGGCATCAACATACTGATGCTGATCCAATTAGAATATTTCATACACTCACTATGTAAGTGATAGTGGCTGCGGACCATGCTGTGATAGTTTTGAGTTGCTTCGCTCTATTTTCATAATTATTGCATTAATGTTACATAAATTCGACTATGAGTGGCATTGAACTTGAGTGGCAGTGGGGACAGATATGATAAGTTACCCATTCAATTCAGAAAAATTCTAATTTAATTTAGTTTCACGATCCACTCGAACAAACCTGTAATTATTTCCCCAGTTTCCGCTGTGGAAGACCAGATGGTGCTGAGATAATGAACAATGTCACTCGTCAAGTAAGCTGCTCCTTGTCCTTGAAAACATAAAGGCCACAGAGTTCGGAATACAATTATAAACTTTTCTGCTGAGATTGGTTCTTCTTTTTCTTTAAAGCAACACAAGGTCAATCTTGTCTACTTCTAAAATCTGAAACAAACATGCATTGCGTCCTCCTATCACAGCGTTACAAGGCATAACCACAAAAGGGCTCACAGCCAAATACTTTTCACCTGCTGCTTCTTTAATAGGCCTCTTCTTTCACAATACAAGCTGGGATATCTTTTTGGCTTCTTCTGTTTCGTTGAAATTGGATGCTCTGAGACAGAAAATCTATTCTGTCTATATCTATTATATAGCTAAAAAGTTCAACTAGAAATTCCTGCACAATTCTTTACATCCCCTACTTGATTTTTGTGCCAGTGTTCTATGAGGCTGTTGTCACTCCTGAGAGAGAGTATTTAAAGATGAGTTACAAGCTGATTCACATGAGCACACACAGACAGCCAAAGAGAAATGAGCTCTTGTGTTTTTTTCCTTTTCTCCAAAGGGTGCACAATAATGAGGTAAAAATAAAGCAGCAGCACAGATATTTTGTTTTGTCATCTGTGCCTCCGCACATCAGCCTGCTTGTTAAAATTCTGCTGTTTTCCATATACATATTCTGCTTTCAGTTTCCCTCCAAGTCAAAGTGGGCTGAGAAAATATGCTCAGATCATCATTTATTCAGTGCACTCAGAGATGGGAAAGCACCTCCCTCAAGCAGCCCTGAATCATAAAAACTGGTGAAGTTTTTAGCATCAAAATTGTTCCAGTTAGCTTCTCACACATAGACCATTTTATGTTGTCTAGCACTTGACCAATAGAGCTGCACCTGAAATATAACCTGGACAAGTGGATTGCTTTAATACAGCAGTTTATGTTGTGCAAGTCTTATTATTCTCCAGTTGCACCCCGGATATGAATCCTGCTGCAGGGGAAAATGTAAATTAGTTTAAAAACCTCTCCCTGATAGTGATATGCTCACGTATAAGACATACGCCTTTCTAAAGCCTGCTAACTTCCCTAACCTGATTACCAAGGGAAGTTCTGAGGAAGCAATTTCACTGCCGTCTCTTCATACTCTCAGCCGCAACATGCTGTCAAGTTCAGACTTGGGATTAGTCTGGCGTGATTTTCAGCGGTGAAAACTCTACTAGAGCAAAAATTGAAGAGCAGAGGCTGAACATGTCGGTAAAATGTTCAGTGGTGCTGAAGCAGCTGGAGAAGGAAAATACTTGTCCTTGTTATGTTTGAAAAATATTCCTCTTTGCTTCAGTGGCATATCTCGAGCTTCTTGTCAACTTGTGTGTAATGCAAACACACAGTCTAATTCAAACTCATGTATGTGCTCTCTCCATCTTAGAACACATTTTGACATGGACACATACACATGCACAGCAGCTTGGATGTATGCACAGTGAACCCACTGGCTACATCCAGTCCTTGTAGGGCTTTCTATTCTTTGCACCAGTTATGTCTAACTAGTGAGGGGGAAGCCCAAGTGTACTGCAGCTAAAAGCCAAGTCCCTCCATGGAATGAATAATGAATACAGATTCTCTGTCCCGTCTATCTCCATACGAGTTCAAAGGCATCGTGCTAATCCATGCATAACGACACAACTCTATGCTAATGGCTCTCAATTCCAGGGGCTAGTCTGAGTTTACTGAGCCATGCGAGTGTCCCGGCAGCGCCAAAGATGAAGATGTCAGATGAGGAGGGTGTGGGGATGAAATGCTCCAGTGTTTGGAGTTGTTGGGGGATTGGGGCAGCTAGGCAAACAACGCCTGTGCACTTGGGCACCAGCAGCATGCAACACAACCACCCACGTCATAAACACAGTCTCAGGAACTACTGGAAGCACAAATCATCCCAAGGGAAGCCTGGACATTTCATTGATTCTGAATGATGCTAACGACCTCCCCGGCATTGCAGGAGCATCGAATAGGCTTGTCACAAGAGATCACGTATCAGTGCCAGCCACTCAATTGTGTACCAGTTATTAGACCAGGCCTCAGGAATAATATAACACATCATCATAAACATTTCTGACAAATTTCTCCCTCTGGTCTACTTTTCTGTTTTATATTTCACTAACAGCTCTTGAAAAAACAACATTTCAATATTTCTGCGAGAGACCGTGTGTATGTGCGTGTCCTTGTCGCTGTGTGCGCATGACTATGCAAGTGGGCCAAAGTGTACAGTTAACCATTTTCCTGATTGCACTGAAAACAAAAGCTGTGGTTATCAACAAAGGAAGCAGCTCTCTGCTTGTGAGTTGGTTAAAGGAAAAATTACCCTGCTTCTTAAAAGCAAGCAGCTTTGAGAACAAAAAGGGAAAAAACTTTAGTTAAGCCTCCCCTAGGAGGGTGGGAAGGTGTTTTAGGTGCTTTCTCTTTTGCGTTTACTATTTCATTATCTGACTTTATCCCCTACCTCTGTTGTGTCTATTTTGCGTCTGTTCTGTGAGTACCACTTCCGGTACTCTTGCCTTGATTCCTTGGCCCTTGTCACCTTCTCAAGTCTCCGCTCCCTCATATGACTCATTGCATTTGAATCCATCATAAAGCTGAGCATTCAGTGTGACAGAAGCCTGTGGGAATCGTGCTTGGAGGATTTCCCAGAATTTCACAGCAGCCACAGCAAAAAGAGACTGGCCAACCAGCACCGGAGGGGCTTCAGTGGCATCTGCTTTGGTTTTAAAAGTCTACTAAGGCCTGTGCTGACTTCTGGAACAGTGTAATTTACTGAAACAAATCTGGAATAGTAAAAACTCAACAACCATTCAACTTTCTTTCTCAAGTTTAAAGGAGCTCCAGCACATTTCAGTGGCAAGCTCTTTTTAATTCCAGCAGTAGAGAGTTGAGTGTCTGGTTTAATTACAACAGAGCAAGTGTTAAGTGTCATGCATGGTTAGAGCCCGCTTTCTCTGATAGCACATCATCAAACACCAGAGGGTCATTGCAAGACACTCAGCAGAAAATCAGCCATTTACAAGTGAGAACTAGTAACCAACTTTTGGATCAAAACAGCAGCAGGGTGTTTGGTAGAGTATATACCATTAAGACTAGTTGCTCATCTGCACAGGCCGGGATTTGAGCCTTGTCTCTCTCTATATCCAGCTACACTGCCACAACACATGTAAAAATTTGATCTGAATGTGCTGCCATTTCTCAGAAAGTTGATGTGAATGTGGGTGTGATTTGGAATCTGAAATGAGATGGCAAATCTGAAAACGCTTGATCCCCATATACACACATGCTGTAGAATACAAATAAAACCTATATTAGATCTTTTAATTACTGGCGTTCCACTTCATTTCACCAACCAAATCTGCAGCCTGTGAAATTAGAGTTTTGTTGTCTGTAGTCAAGATGGTTGGAGAGGGTTGTGGTTTCTATTCAGTCAAGAGATAATTGGTAATATGTCATTATCCATGTGGGTTAGTATGTGAGACAGGAAACAGAAATACTGACCTCATTAAAGTGGGCCACCTCCTCACAGTTCTCTGCCACACGGCTGAAGAAGGGCAAACCTGGAAGATAAAGGGGAACCCAGGGGTTAAAAATAATTAAATGGTACAATTTTAGCATCAGGATCGAGTGTGGAAACAGCATGTGGCATGTGTACACTCCCAGCTACTGAAAGCAAGCACATTTACTCATGTGAAGTACTAAAGTGTTCCAGTTCCAGCATCGAAGGGAAATAGTTTGTACTTTTTCTCACTTATTTATTCGTTTTTGAAGCTATAGTTATTTTCCGGTTTCACCAAAAAGGAAAAAAAATATTATGAGCATCCTGGAGCCTGGATGTTCCCAGCCCAAAGATTGGAACTGCTGTATAAAAAAATGCAAACATGAATAAGACATAATTGTACAATATTACAATATATAATAATAGTTTAATGATAGGAGCCTGTTTATTTTTGCATAATTGTGATTATACTTGAGCAAAGGATGTGAATGCTCACCTCTGTTAGACACTGAATATACAGATATATCAATTGTTTATTACTGTCCCCACTCTGTCTACATTTGTCACCCTACAGACCAGTAGAAAGACAAAATAATGACTTAAGCACTTGAAAAACACACAAATTAAACAGGCTTTGTGGAGCCACAAAAAAGAAATGCAGACAATTAACTGTCTACAACGTGACTCACTATGCGACAGATGAGAAGCAGGAGGTTGAGGAAGGAGAGAAAGCCTTCAGCAGAATAAAAACAGCATGTGATTTTTGACATTACAGACAACAGAACCTACAGATTTCCACATGGACTGCCATTAATGTGTGTGAAAGTACCTTTGTGTTGTTTCAGTGTGTGATCAAAGTCTTAGATGGTGCAGAGAGATGTTTGCTCTACACTAACCTGACTCACTCTTGCATGCTGAAGTCAGTGTTCACCTGGCTGCTTTGTGATGCTCATGAACAGAACCCCTTTGGAACGGCTTTGTTGTGCTAGTTTGCTTTGTGTGGGTGTTGATGTTGGCTTGGGTGCAGGTGAACAGCTGATATCTAATCATATATATGCAAACACATGCACAAAAACACTACAAAGTTAATTACAGCTCTTTCAGTTCAGATTTAAAAATAAGCTTGATTGGAGAGAAATACGATACATTAAATACATTAGACTTCATTCAACTATATTAGTATGGGAGTCGATTTTGGCTCTAGCTCAAAATCATTCTCACACTTTTGTCCCATTCTCTTCAACCTTAGCAAGCCACAACCTTTAAAATGGGTTTTCATAAAATAAACACCACTTAAAGGTCAGAGTAAGAGAGACAATATCCCTCCTCCAGTATTCAAAACAGAGGCATTGCTGTCATACTCGCGTTTTTTCATCTAACTAGAGACGTGGGTTTGGGAAAGTAGATCATGTGAAGCTTACGTAAGGCGCTCCTACACAAAACTAAAACAACATTGTGTTAATCAGGTGGGCTTCTGGTCTTGGTTGAAATCAGTGAGGAATAAAGAGAAAGATGCCAGGATAAAGAGAGAGAACCATCGTGTGGCAGAGGAAAGCAACGGTGCATTTTTTTTTTTACAAGCACATGCACTGAAAAGAGAATGCTGGGAAAGATATAGCAAGCTCATTTTATCAAAATTCCTAAACTGAGCAATAACTGGTTTTACATCCAAAATAGATAGCAGGATTTAAAGTAAATGCACGGTAAACGTCTGTTCCAGTAGACAACACAGCTGAGTGCTTCAGTGAGGAGGATGACTTTACAGGATGTTTACAGAATATGGTAGATTGCACAAAGCTCAATGTCAAACAAAGAAGCAGGGAAGATTCAAGGTTAAAAGATATCAAACAAGCTTTCCATCTAGCAGTGTGAACATGTCTAACTGTGAGGAAGAGTGCTGATATAAGCGGCAAAAAGGTTGGACAGGGAAGGAATGGTTAATCTGGCAAACTATAATTGAATCTCTAAAGTGATTCTGACACACTCTCTCCAAAGTGGAAATAATTCCATAATTTCTGATTTAATTTGACACACAGCGTATCACAATAAATTGTGCTTGTCATGCTCCAGGCTACAGTGTATTGGCCCAGCTCATTAACATCAAGCGCTACAGCAGACTACAGATAACAAAGCGGATTCATCAAAGACTTTTTGACATCTCTCCTTTTGAAGACTGTTTGCTTTATCCAGAGCGCATATCAGAAAAGGATTTTATTTTCTCAAAAACAGGGGATTTTTGATTCTGGATTATGCGCATTGTTGAGCACCATTAGGTCTCCTGTGAGACATGCACGTTACAATTTCCAACAAATCTTTCAAGGAGTCTTCTATTGTTCGACGTGCTCTGGGGAGGGGATGAGGCTTCCTGGCGGAGCCCTTCCTCTATAGACAGGAAATTCGTTTTTTGTATTTTGTTTTAAGTTGAAAGCACTCAGGAAGCTCTACTGACAGCCTTCAAGAAAAAGAATGACTCAAAAACCTACACCAGTGGCAGTGGTTGAGACTGGGGACGTATGATCCCCTAGTTCCACACAATATGCATTAGCTTAGGAACAATTCATTAAATTAAAATACAGAGCCTTAGAGCCACAATAAATAGCATATTGTAAACAGAACTGAGGCTATGATGTACAAGAAAGCGATGGCAATGGAGAAGGGATTGGAAAAGAATAAATTGTTTCTTTTCAGGATATGATGATGGGATTGAAATTTCCCCCCTTTACCATCTGGGCCAAAGTGATTGCTTATTGTAATAATTGAAGTCATGATTCTTGTCTAGACACTTCGATGGGAACTTTTCAGGATATTTTTAAATGACACTTATCTGGTGGATGTCCTTGTGAATCAGTGTACAAAAGGTTTGATCCCTCCTCAAATTTCACTCTTGCTTGCTCTCTTTCCTGTGCTCCCTGTTTTCCAATGATCCAACACACACTTTACATCTGACCTCCCACATCAAGTGATGGATCTTAATTCAATCTTATGCCCTTCACCTCTTGGTTAAGCACAATACCCTATGAGGCTCTTTCATTATGATTTCTTCTTTTAAATCACAGTGAAGGAAAGTGATTTGGATGTAGAGGTGCCATGGAGAGTTTTCACCTGAACACTATAATAACCCGTCAGGTGAGGGAAGTGCAGGTAAAAATGTTATTCCAGTTTAAATAAATTAGTCCACATGAATGAACAACAGTGAATTCAAAATGAAGCTGTGGATGTGTGAACATGTTACGTGTATGAATGTGAACAAATGCCTCTGACGATGATCTTCATATTAAATGACAATGAAAACAACGAGAGCCTTCAAGCGGTTCTGACTTTATTGGGCTTTTTTTTTTTTACGGCGATGATAATCTTAGGAGGTCGTCTAAAGCCACTTACCATTCTCCTGCAGTATTTCTACGATCCCCAAAGACTCATCTAACCATCTGGTTAGCTGGTGGTTTCTTTTCTTTTTCTCCAAAATTTCGCCCAACAATTTTAGTTCCTCGCTTTCGCTGCCGTTTGCTAATCAAAACAAAGATGGCGGCCGCCGGTGTTACGGAAATTGTCACTCTGTCTTAATAGAAAAAAAAAAAAAAATATATATATATATATATATATGTATATATTTTTATTTATTTATTTTTTATACAAAGCTATTAAAATAAAGTCTGTGACACTTTGTTTTGTTCGCTTTTTAAAACGAGATGAGGGAAATAAAATTTAAACGCCAACATGGCCGGAAGTCGTTTAAGGTGAATAAAGTAATACCCGGAAGTCTGAAACCGGCAAATAAATAAATAAATAATCAAAAAACGTAAAAGCTGTTTTTAACCAGATGCTTTGCAGAAATACGCCTCATGAAAATCGTTGTTTTTCCATTTAGGTTTTTCAAGCATAATAAGTAATTAAATGGTCAATAGAAGCAGCACTTTAACAGCAGACAGACTCAGATATAATTAGGAAACATTTCTCAGAGAAAAAGGCAAGTGGACATATTTCACTTAGGAAGGACAAACAGAACATAAAAATAAATAAGTGTTAGGCTTACTCGGACAAAATAAATGATAATGTTGCTCCATAATGGCTGAATGTGTAAATTGGCAGCTGTTTGCTAACATGGTTGCCTCATTAAGTCAGAGATCAACATTGCACCATCGTTTCACTGTTTGGGGATAAATGATCAAAATGCCTCATTTGGTTTAAATATTACAGGAGAGGAGGTGTCAGTGTTAAAATGATAAAATATGTGGCTAAATATGACGATGAATCTCAAATTCATGTTCACGTCGATCACAGATTTGAACAGAACAGCAATTTAACTAGGTGGCTCTGCACTGTTTTGAAAAGGTTTATTTTCACAAACCCTCATTTATTTTATTTTTATAGTATGCATCAGATGTGCACTTGAAAAGAAAGTCATCACACGGTACACATGACCTGTAAGTGAATATCAGTGCAAGTCACTTGTGTGCCATGAAGGAGCACTTTGTTTCAATCAGCTACTGCGGGGAGGAAAATTGATGCTATAAAAAGCACCCCAAAAAAAAAAAAAAAAAAAAAAAGCACACAGCATTATTTAAGCAACTTGAAATTTCAAGCAGATGAATTGCTGTAACTGTGCTTAGCAGTTGGACCAGAAGAGGGAAGAGGAGGCAATCTAGTCTGTGACATGGAGGGCACGCTTCATGTCATATCACAACCCTGGTGAGTTCACTGCAGCACTGAACACAACTGAAGCACAACCACAACCCAGCGCACACCAGAAGAACACTCAGAAAGAGGGAGGAGTGGTGGTCTCATAAAACCCTGACACTAAAAAAGGTCTGATCGAATCAACAAACATTTGTCTTCTGTCATCATGTGGACTGCTGATCTCTGTCCAGGGTGCTGAAACACATTCACACACGCCTTCCTCCGCCTTCCTCTTCCTCTCCCTCGCTCTCTTTTTCTCTCTCTTCTTCTCTTTCTTGCGCTCTCACAGAGGAAGATATGATGTTGATGAATGAACGCACTGAACTCATTCCAACCGCCGGCCCCCAGCCCCCATCACCACCACAGTGATTCCTGTTTCCTCTGGAGACCAGGCTGTGATAATGACCCTGTAAAACCCTGTCTGAGCACACAGCAATTACCCTGAAGGTATGACACAGAAGCACCTATGCACAACCTAACCCCTGTTCAGATAATCGGTGCCATCAGCTCACTGAGTGGTATCCAATCGGCCTCTTGTCCTTTTTGTTTTATGACTAGAAACTACACAGCGATTGGAAATATCAAGTAAGAACAGTCATTATAAATCACTGTGATGGCCTGATATTCCCAGATATACTCATAATTACTTCCCTATCTTTTTCTCTTGTGTGGTTGCTTTAAATAGCCAATAACGTTCATACAATTCTTGGAGTTAAACTATGCTTCCTGTGTATGTAACGTCTATATTTCCAGCATTTTACACGTGTTTTGTGTGTGAGTGGGTATTCGTGTGCACATCTGTTAATATCCAGATGAAAGTCTCCCCCATGTTTATGGATTTATGTAATATCATGTAATTTCAAGGATAGATGAATGCCTGACTTTTATCTCTGTTATTATAGATATATGTTTTGTACATCAGCAGCACTGATCCAACAGAGGTTTCCCAAACTTTCTTTCTTTTCTTTTTTTTTTCAGAGAAGCAGTCTCATGATGATGAGTCTATCTCTCATCATCATGTCAAACATGAATCAAACCGATTGCTCCACTTTCCAGACATCCGGACAACAAACCTACAGAGGAATCCTGCTGGTAGAGATGTAAATGTCCTACCTCTGAACGTAACTTTGGCGATCCTGTCACCTTTTCCCCGAAGGTGAGCGACCGTTTTCAGGTGAACCATTAGAGCCATCATTGGTCCACACTGACGGCGGAGTATTTCTACTCCACGCAGACGAAACTTGAACCGCTCAATCTGTGTTTGGTGCTCTCTGGGTGAGACTCTCCTGGCGTCTGGATTCGCTGGACGCCAAGATCGTTTTCCATACGGGCAGCAAGCAGGCAAGTACTTTACATTTGTTAGCTAACAGCAATTAAAGAGAAAATCAGTGGTGAACATCCCCCCCCCCGCTCCGTGCTCCGTGGCTGACGAGTCTGCCGCGCATATCTGGGCTGACACTTGGTTTTTACTCTGCTCTGTGTGCAGGGAGGGCGGGGTGAGGGTGGGGGGCTTCAGCTCAGCAAGGGGATGGTGGAGGCTCTAATTGCCACCAGGGGGATTTAAGGGAAATTCATTGTCTTCCTTCTTTTTTTTTTACCTGTGCAATACACTTACAGTGAATATCCTTTAATGGAATCACAGTATTTATCTTCATTATATTCAGTTTCAGATTACAATAGCTTTCGTCAGGTCCAATTTTAAGCATCATTTGACTATAATTAGTCAGAGCAGATCATCTTTGCCAGCAGACCCCCCCCCCCTTTTTAATCTCTTCTAGTAACAATAAAAGAGAAACAGCATTATGTTTTACCTGGCTGTCTCATACACTGTAATCCATGAATCTATTCTAAGGAAGGATCAGCAGAGGGGTGGGGGGGGGGCAGTTAGAAAGACATGCTGCCCGTCACCTCCCGAGGGGTTAATGAGAAGGAAAAAGTGAAGAATAATTGATTGAGCTGATGTTACATTCCTTCTGATGGGGGCAGGACTCCCTCTGACTCCCTCTGACAGCACTGTGATGTGACACACTCGGCTCACAGTATGAGCCCGCTGAAAAATGTGCACAGACTGTCAGGGAATAGTCAGATCATCCGCTCAGAATTACTTCCACACATATACTTTCTAACTGTGCCACCAGTTTAGATGCAGTGGGTTACATTTTATCAGAGGCTTAAAATTCAGGAGGTACAGTTGTTCCTTACATCTTAGTTTTCCTTTTTTATTGGACACAATTGTAATTCCAAACAGTAAAATGTATTAGTACCCCCTCCAACTCTCCGAGAGTATTAATGAGCAATGCAAATGTGGACCAGAACTGGTTCAATAATTTATCATCCCCGTACATAGGAACTCCCTTTACCCAAAAGAATAGGCCTGAGGGACAAAAAAGGGTAATATAAATAGCCTAACAGTGTACTGTAATACCTTTAGTTTACCAGTATGAGTAAGACGGATGATAGAACTGGAGCACGCTGCTGCTTTTAATACCACTCACATAAACTCAGCAGGACAGTCAGTCTAACCTCATACAGTAAAACACCAGAGACTGCCCCGTTTCATCACAAGCCTGTATCTTCAGCTCGATGGAATTAAAGCAGAGTCTGACATAAATGACCTCAGGCGTGTGTATAACAAGACAGGACATCTTTTACACACTGACTTAGCTGAGGTGCTACAACACTCTGCCTTGCTCCGTGCACACGTGCGTGAATGAGTGACAGAGACAGCGACAGTGAGTCAAAGAAACGATCCGCTTTGACAGGATTTTCTTTTTTCTCCATTGTGAAAAAAGTGGGACGGTTTTTTTTTTTTTTGCTGACTCATACACTCTTGGAGGAGGCTGCAGTAGTGTGCTTTGTGTGTGTGTGTGTGTGTGTGTGAATGAAAGAAAGGGGGAGGAGGACAGAGATGAAGGGAAAGCGTCCACCGGAGACTCAATCAGCACCAGTAATAACTTTATGGAGTTGAGGTTTTAAGAGCCGGGGCCATATAAAAACCAAATACTTCACTAACTTTATTGGCCCCTGGGGGACAAATGACCGGAGACACTTATTGATTTTGTGGCTGATTTTTATGAGTATGCCACAAAGCACCGGCAATGTTTCAGCGATAATGAAGGATTACTAAGAAATGTATCCAGAAATTTGAATTTGTATTCGTGGTATGTTATGTTTATTTTCTGCTTGAATATAATTTTTATATTATCCCTTTAAATGACTATATCTGCTTTCTCCTCTTTTTTTTTCCCAGAGTCAGGGTCATTCTTGAATTCAGTGGTTGAAAAAGTGCAGTGCAAGTAAAGAGCCAAGCCAACAGAGGGAGATGTTGGTCTGCAGTATGAACCCCAGCAAGCAAACAAATACAGAAGTCCATCTGTCATTTTGTTTTACGGGACGTTTGCTATTATAGAAAAGGTCAAAAAGAAGGAAACCCAGTGAAAACTTTTGGAGAGAAAATTAATAAACTCAATTGTCTCCATGGGAAAAGGCGCTGGGATACAGAGGAAGCAACCATCTTCATTTACATTTCTGCAGCCAGTCCACAGCTCACACTGGGTTCATTCTGGACACGTCTCCAGTCCATCACAGGGCCAGCACACAGAGACAGACAACCACGGAGAGTTCAGTTCGTGATGTTTTTGGAGGAATCGCACGCAGGCACGGAAAAGCCCCAGTCCGGGAATCGAACCCACAACTTTCTTGTTGTGAGTCCGGCTCCTTACGCCGCCTAGCTTCTCGACTGCGAACGTCCATCTTTGATTGTATTTCAAATTGTGGCTTGTTCTGCCATCTAGTGGTTAAATAACTAATTTGTGTCAACATGATTACATCATAAATTTTCGTCTGTGGGTGGCATTAACAAAATAAAAACAATCAGATGTTTTCAAAAGACAAAATGCAGAAAACGCCATGACACAATCACAGAAATTAACAAAAAGGAGAGGACAACATGTTTCAAACTTCACATATGAAATAATATGAGCCTGGCACAGTGTTTTCTTTCAGTCTCCACCTGCTACCAGGCCTTTGTAGCTTTATGGGATGAAGTCACTGCTGCTCCCTGAAGAGGGAGACATTTTGTCAGGATTTCTTTCCCCCTTTTTTTCCATTTCAAAATCCAAAAACAACACCGCAGGTATGTCTTCAGGTCCAAGAACTAAAACGTTGTTAAGGAAGTGGGAATATTTGAGCAATGCAATGACACGAACTACCTGCACTAACTTAAATACACAACACTTTACAGCCAGTTGTCCCATCGGAGGAGGGGGGGGGGGGGGGGCAGGGCTGCTGTGTCCCAGCCCTCTGCATCCAGGCTGGTGCGTCGCTCCTCTGCAGCAGTGCGCCACTCTCACTATGACTTTAGCCGCAAGCAGGACGCTCTTGGCGCTATTCGTTACGTTTGGCGCACCAGGATGCGGATGGACAGGTAAAGGAGTTATTTCACTTTTTTTTTTTTTCCTTTTTTCTTCCCACCAGCAGGTGGTTTTTCCACTGACGCCTTAACCTTAGTTTCCCCTCTGGATCCAGTTTGATTGAGGAGACAGTCGCAGACGACGAGCACATTGCAGCAGTATGTGCATTTGTTTTGCATTAAAATTGGATATTTTTGGTGGGAAAATGTCACGTTGTTTTGTTAGAGGTGGTGTCTCTTTGCGTGCCTGTCATCTCTGTGGGTGATACTGTAAAAGTTTCCCAATCCCCAGTTGCATGTAAATGATCTCAAAAACAAAATAAAGTAAATGCAGCTATTTAATAGGCGGTAAAGTATTTAATTCAGAGTGTGCAGTTTGATTCATGTTTCGCAGATGTGACAGAGTTGAGTAATTACAGAAAATATGGGCTTGGACTGTATTTTCACTGTTCGAACTTTATGGGGGGAAACTATGATGCTGGACTCTCAGCAGCAGTCATGGAACAAGTCCTTACCTCATATAGGGGACAGATTCTGTAACTGGAGGTCAGCAACCAGGAGATGATGATGATAAGCATTGTGCTGCATCAGATATGGTCTGAAAAGAAAAGCCTGGCGACTAATCAGGCTCATAGTGTTGATAAATGACCTTTTTCTAAAATTCACTTTCGTGGGAGAACAGACCTGTCTGTCTGGTAGACTTCCTCTGGTCTTTTTTTTTTTTTTGCTCTGTGCTGTGAATGTCAGATCAGCCAGTAGTCATTAATGGTTGAAACTGATGGGTCAAACCCGCAGGAAAGTTCAACCTGCTTCAAAGTTTTAATGGTGCAGAGACAGACAGGAATTTACTGCACATCAGGACAGCAATAAATCAAATACACATAGCAAATCTTTTCACGAGCAGTGGCTGTGCAAACCACAGTAGCACATATGTTTTTAAAGTTCAAATACTGTTTGTGAAATCAATTTTGAAGGAAAGAAGCCTACAGTCTCCAGACAGTAAAAATAGCCAAAATATATATTTTTAAAAAGTGCCATAAAGCCTGAGGAGTCTTGGAGGAGGCTAAGCTATCCATTTTGGCAAAGCCTTTAATTGGATCAGTACATTTATTGTGTCAGTTGATAAGTTAGTTTCTGTATGTCCCCATCTCGACTGTAAGCACTTAGTGAATGAGGTCATGGCTTTCTGAGAATATAAACAGCTGCTATTTGTTGTGTTTTTGTTTTTTTTTCCCCCCTCTGGATTGTTTTCTTTTCCGCCCGTCTTTCAGGAAATGTATTTAGAGCGGCCATACACTTTTTCTGCAACACCCAGCTACACATCCATTTACTTCTACACATTTCACACCTGGGAGCGACTAAGTGCAACAGTTCACTGCTGCCAATGAGCAGCGCCAGTGTTGGGAGTTAAATGCTGCCCTCTTGGGCATTTTGACAGTAGTTGTTAAGAGAGAGGAGAGTGTTACTCCTTAACTTTCTCCACTCATGTGTCACCAGCTTGTCAGTTTAAAATTCCTCGGAGCAATGGATGAAATTGGGCTTGTGGGAGTATCTGGATACCAAGGCAAGAGCAGTGTGCATAGAAAGAACAGAAGTGTAATCTATTTCGGGTCATAAATAATGCCAACTTCGTCTATGTAGCCACGACTCATCAACTTCTGGAAAATGAGGAGTGTGGAGAGTAACTGGGAGAGAAAGTGAGGGGAAAGCAGGAATCATGTCCTTGCAGGCCAGTGGAATCTAATTTCTCTGCCCCAGTTAACAAGCTGGAATTCTGCAGGGAGAACACACACAACAGGGCTCGCTGAAAGCTCTCGGAATCAGGAATTTCATCATTTCATCTTTGGGGAAACATGACAGTTGTAGGAATTCACAGGCAGAATTTATCCGTCTAATGTTTTCCACAAAACATGATCCAGTTCACCTGATCACCTGACGTATCTTGACCCAGAACCTCCGCCCACCTGCAGCTTGACGGCCTGTCAGACCTGCCAACAACGGCATGTCTTGTGTCATGATGTCATTTCTAAAGGTTGTATGAGCTGTTTAAACAAATACCACCTGGGCTATGAACACACTTGTCATAGAGGCGTATGCGTCAGCATACTAAATGTGTTGCAAGAAGATGGAGCGTAAACTAATACTGTTACATGTCAGTCTTCATGAGAGACATATCAGACTCATGTGGAACGTTTATTGGTTCAAGAAATGAGTTTGTGACCACCAACATTCAGATGCCACATGTCATAAATGTCATGCATGTAACCGCCCCCTCCCTCCCACCCTCACCACAAGCTAAACAGTTACACACTTCAGGGTTCTTGCTGTAAATAAATTGCATTGTCAGTGATATTTCTCTGTTAATTCAAGCTTAATAACCAAAATTAGGGCTGAGGTTCAAGAGGTAGTGCAGATCGTCCCCTAATTTGAAGGTTTGTGGTTAAATCCCTGGCTCATCCAGTGCACATGTGGAAGCGTTGTTTGGAAAGATATTTAACCCCAAATTGCCTCGAGTGTGCATTTGGGTTAATGTGTGGTTGATAAGACTATAAAAGCCTGTAGTCCTTTTACCACAGTACTACTCTGACAGTCTGGTGATTGATGTGTCAGTGTGAGAAGGGCAACTGCCGTGCTCATGATGTTTGTGCTGTGCATCGACTTTATGACAGAGCTGATTACTGGAGAGCGTTTACTGAAGGTCGGAGGGGAAATGAGTTTAAGACCGAAAGAGGCACTAACAGCTCCAAGCGAGTTCTGGTACAAACCTCCCACCTCGATGAGTCTGAGTTCACAGAGGAAGTTCTTTTCTTAAACATGTCCAAGTTCCATATGTTCAATTTGGTTTTCAATCAGAAGAAAAAACTCATGTGCCCTTTTACAGAAAAGTACAGTTTGCTTAACTTGACATAAAACAGGGTGAAACAGCAAGGAAGCTCCTTTAAGGAGAAGTAGCACAGAAAAAAAAAAAAAAAAAGAATCCGTACATTTAATTCCAGAATAAGTACTATTCTGCACCACCACAGAAGACAGTCTTAACAGTTTTTTAGACTTTTTCCTACTGCCAATAAAAATAGTTGATGGTGTCTTCTGTGGAGTATGCACACTAAGCGGAACATTGATTCTGGGCAGATACACTTCTGCTGTTGTTTTATGAAACTTTCACTATTGTTAGTACCACTGAAAAGCTCTCTATTCTACATTTTGTTTTGGTTTTTGGGGCAGTAGGAATTTCACTGAACACTGAAAACCTGGAAAAGTAAAATCCAAACAATCTCCATCTTGTGGCGAATCGGAGAATGTGTTTATTGAACATTTTTACGGGTTCTTATAATTGCTCGAATCTAAAAGTGCAGCCACTGATCACTTCAAGATTTTATTTTTCTCCCTGTGAAATAGCCACATTAGAGTCCATTAGAGTTGCAGTCTGTGCATACATCAATAATAGAAAAGTGAAAACATGGAAATGACTGGGGAGGAAATGTCACTGGATGCTGTGCTTTGTTTTCACCATTCATGTAGTCATTATTTGATTATTTGAAACAGAGCTACGAATGCGGTGAGCCTCCACTCAAACGTTAATTCCTTCTCACTCATACGCACCCACACACTCATTGGTGCTCATGTGAACTGGTGGGAGTTTAAGGAAGATGACAGTTAGAAGATTTAGAGGCAAATTGATCGGGGGTGAGCGGAGGGTCAGGAGGTGTCTGTCCGTGTTCGTGGCACGGTGAGAGGGTGTGTTTGTAAAAGTGGAGCGAACTGCAGGTGCATGAGTGCAAGAACTTTTTGGAATAGTTTTACAGGAGTCCTTTGACCTCAGGGCTTCCCTGCATGTGCTCCCTACACCAAACAGCACATGCACGTACAAGTGACTGTGTGCTTGTCTGTAATGCTTCGATAGTGCATGTGTGCCATATAGACTTCATTGCATTGCTCAATAGTGGTGTTATTGTGCCACTTTTTTCTTTAAATCAAAAGACAGTGACATAATGACCCTCAGGCTTTGCCCTCATTCTTCACATACTTAATATTTTCCACAGTCTGACTCAATGATGCTTTGTCTGTCTGTCTGTCATTCAACTTCACAAACCCAGCACAGAAAATGTTTTATTATTGCTCCAGTTTCCCTTAGTAACGCACTGAAACCAAGCCTACCTCTGTAAGATTATGATGTTACAACCACTGAGTTGCTTAACTGCTTCCCAGACTGTTTATTCTTGGAGGCCAATCATGCATCTGTTGTGCTCGAGAGAATCTCGACTTAATCAAAAATATCTGGTTTGTTCTTGGATCATAAATTTCCAAAGAGGCCAAATCATAGAATGAAGTCTGGACAGATGAGCAGATCCCTTCCTACGTAATGCACGGCCCTTATTAGAAACAGGGTGCAAGTGATTGAAGTGTGTCCAGGCTTGTGTCAGTGGAGTCTGCCACAGACAGCTGATAAAGCTGACTCCACTGTAACCCCGCATTAAAGAGCGAATAATGAGGAGAGATTTTATTTTGCTTTTTTAACTGGGAAAACATTTTCACACCCTCTCAGGCACCCAGGCACATTGTGATCTGTATCTTCAGGCTGGCTGCCAGAGCGGTGCGATCTGCAGTCAGCAGAGGCAGCGATGAAATGAGCTTTCGGCTAATACCCAAACTTCAATGTGAGCAGAGGCAGTATTGTAGGCCTTGGAGGCCTGTGATCCAGCAGGGAGCACACCTGGAGATGACAAGAATTTAAAGCGATGACGTGATTTGGTTGTTTTTGCTGCTGTGAACCTCTGGCGAGCACCGCGGCCATTAGGAGCAGCTGTTAATGAGTGAGACAGACATTGATGACGATTAAATGTGACAGCGATGGATGGTCAACATCCTAATAAAGATCTCACTACCTTCCATTCAGTCAATGCCTAAATTCCTGCAGAGGTGTTGGATTCAGTGAAACACAAATACACTATTTGACTCTCGGGATTTAAATCTCAATTCACGTAATTAGTGCTGAGGTTGCACTGAATCTGATCAACAATTTTATGTATTGTTTATAAGGTTTATACAAGGTTGTAAACTTGTATGCAGCATTACTCCTTTTGGTTGCAGACCAAACATTTTTTGTGCTGCTTTCATAGTGCTACTATAAACACCCATGCTCGCTTCAAATATAGATGAACTGCCCCTTTTTTCTGGGGGAACAAGAGCTATTTGGAAAGAACTGAAAACTTTATTCTGTATCATCTGGGTGTAATGAAGTCCTGGTGTATAATTTTGCTCTTACTGCTATATTGCATTATGCTAGATAAGCAAAAGGACGGTTGCTATCCAAAAGTTGTTGTTATTTTATTCTTTTCTTTGTTTTGTTGTTTTGGAGTATATCTAGCCAGGAGAGAAAATGAGGATGGCTTATTGTCCGAGATTTTAGCATCCAACCAAATCCTCGTTTATTTATTTTCCCATCAAATTAATTTGTATTTTCCAGGCCATCTTGCACATAAGTTTATACTTCATCAGAACGTAATGTGCTTTAAATGCCAAGTATAATAAATACAGATGACTTCTCCTGGTGGTATTGAAGTAGAGGTGTACTGACATCTTCAGATCTTAAACAGTCGGACTACAACAAGCCCTTGCATTCAGTTTAAGCGACAAAGCAAAATGAAGGCTGTTTAGATAAACTTTATTCAAGCAAAATTTATCCAGATGTTATTTGTTTTGCAGCGGAGAAGCCCCTACGGCCACACAATGGGAAACAGACCTCTGTGGACAGGGGCCTGAGGGAGAGCTGGGAGCCTTCTATCCATCTGGATGGAAGACCTGTGGACCGCTTCGTAATCAGCTCCAACAAACCCACAAGGTCTCACCGCTTGCCTAAAGCAGGCAAGGACAGTCGCTCTCATCTACTGGAGGATGTAGGTAAGACATAAACGGAGAAAAGGCTCTGAAGGAAGGGTGGGAGCTCGATGGGGATGTGAGGTGCTCATATCAAAGGGTTGCAAGTCTTTTAGGAGATGAATGCATCAAGAGGGAACTAATGAGCAAGCGTGTCTGGAGGACCAGGATGAGTGCTGGTAGCACTGCTGTTAAAAAAGAAAAAAGAGGGTTGGCTTACATTTCGGGGTGAGATTTCAAATCCCAGAGGTCTGTACTTTCTCAAGACAAGAGGAGGGGAAGAGCAAAGCATAGAAGGCAACGATGCCAGAAGTTGAGGTGCATGCACAAACATGTGCATGCCTGCGTGGTGGATTTTCATCAGTGGACTAATTCATCATTCAATAGTTTTTCGTTAGTTTGGATTTGCACAGTGTGGCAGTGTGACCAGGGATCCTAGCAGACAGAGGTTATTTTAGGCTTTCAGGAAGGACAGTATTTTTAGAAGTTAAGAGCTGCCTTGTCAGTTCTTAATGTCACCTTGTAAAACACAAGACAGGTCCTTATGTTTCTATACACACAGTTTGCTGTGTTGACGCAGTCTGGGCTGCTTTTGTCATTATTCCATTTTCCCCTGTCCTTGGCATATTAGAGCCATACTTCACCAGCGACTTCAAGTCTGCAGCCAACCGTTCTTTTCCATGTCCAAACCCAGCCCAACACTTATAACCCAATCCCTTGTGTTGTGGTCACTTGACATTGTGTGCATGTGTGTAAAACATATGTGTGTGTGGTGGCGGCCGTGGCTGAGGGAAAGAGTGGTGCCAAGTGATGAAGTCATGCATTGTCTTGTGTCGCCTATGCATCCATAGATGTGTTTGTGTTTATGTGAGCCAGAGTGCGTTCGTGCTGCCCAGTTGTGTGCGTTTGTGGCAGCCTTGTGGTCTCCCCAGCTTCAGTTCAGTTTGCCATAAATCTCTGCAACTGAGCTGCGTCTCAGTGTTGCCTGTCCAGAAATTCCTCGCAGATCGTGTGCTGTTCCCTCAGCAGCATGAGAGCAGCATCAGTCATCATAAATAAGTCCATGCTGTTTGCCTCCACATCATTAATGTGTCTGGCCGGCCCGTGTTAGAGCATCAAAAGTGAAGAGATGACTTATTAACAGCAACAGGGAGGAAGACAGAGAGCTGAGGAAATAGAGACTGAAAAACTTTCTCACTGATAGTAAGCGATGCAGTTTACCTGCTCCGTAAATAAAGGATACACAAATATCCATTTCCACTAATTAGCAATTCCCTAGGAGTCTTTTTAAAGTTGCATCATATGCTGCTTGGTTATCTTTCCATTGTCACCATAATTTAACAGAGATCCTGTCTTCTTTTAGACCCAGAATGGGTAAACCTGGATGGCTTTGCTGTGTTGGGCGGCGCACCTGTCACCAACTCATCAGCAGGTAAAATGATCTTGTGGCATCTTTACCAACAGTTCATGAAAATGGTGTGTAACACTAATGTATGTGGTTAAACGCAGTGATTAAACCATCTGCTGTCACTGCGGATGTGAAACTGCCAAATCTAATGTTGATTGTTGTCTTGGGGCAGCAGACATTCTTTTGCTTCTTTCACTTGTGTCTGACTCATAGTTTCCCTCTTAGCCAGGTATGTTGTTCTTGTTACTGATACAAAATGAACTTCTATTTTCAAGTGGTTTTTTTTTTTGTTTTTTTTTTGCCCTTAATGGCGTCCACCACACCAATTAACAATTATTTTCCCATCACTGCCTTCAACACATAAAAGAAAATAGTATTAGATAGAAGAGCAGAGCTGTTTATAGGTTGATTGCCGGATCATACATATGCTGACTGATTATAGTGTACTCTGTGGATATAATTGTTATATTGCCAGCAAATTGAATAGTAAAAAATTTGCCATTAGTAGTGACTCATTTATCACACAAAATGCAAAACACATGTTTTAAATTAAATATGCAGATTCTTTTATTTTTAGTGAAGATTAAATACATGTATTTTAATCTGCTGTGTAGTTTGCACTGTTGCAATGAAACAAAAACAAATAACAGATAGATTAATTGAGTGTAATCAAAAATTGTGTGTATTTAATATTTATCTCATCTGCATTTATGAATTTTAAAGAAAACATGAGATGTTTTCTCATATGTTCCTCTTCAAAGTCAATCACAATAGACCCCCTGACCACATTTCTGGCAAATGACATCATCTTGATGTGTATTTGGACATCAAAGTGTATGTCATGCAAACACACAACCGTTTATTACATAGCTAACACAAATAGACACTCTCATACTTGCACTGTTCCTGTGGACACTTGAGCCTCCCCAAACCACTTGGTTCGTCTTTGTGCCGTGGCAGGGAACATGGAGACAGTCCATTCAAACTGATCTTTGAAAAGATCAGGACCTTCTTGTTGTGAGTCGACAGTGCTAACCACTGAACCACCACGCTGCTCTGGAGTTTCAGTTTTATTTGTTTGGGGCACATCTGCTCTGGAGACACATCTAATCATATTTGTTGAGTTAAACCTCAGTGAATGAGACAAACAACCCACTGTGTGTCTCCATGTAGTGAGCTAAAACGCAAGGAAGAAAAAGAACACGTCGTCTGAGAAAATGTGAATTTTTCATTCATATTTAGGATGTAATTAATCCTATTAAGCCATAATGCAAAACATTAATGGCTGTTAAAATGCCTAGTAACACCTAGTGCCAAAATTTGTCAGCATTTGCTAATTAAACATTTATACAAGTTATGTGATTCTACTGTTCTAGCTGATAGTCCAGTAAGCTTGTGGCATGATGTGACAAATGTGATGCAAGCTGTCTTCTTATTTTTTGGTTCTCTTTCTGCCACTAGTTGTCTTTAGATCCGCCAGCTGAGGTTTGTTTCATTATTTGGATCTCCAGGAAAGCTCAGCCACAGAGGATTGTTTGTATAGCTGTTAAATGAAACTGTGGCTGAACTGAGCAAAGGGCTCCACGGAGAAGCCCATCACCAAATTATGTTTGCAAAGTTTTGATTTGCTTTTGAAGGCGATGACAGTCAAAGACGGAGCATAAATGCCTGGTTTCCTTTAGCGCGGAATAAGACGGCGACAGCGACATTCTTCAGCATCTCTGTCAGAATACACTGAGGTGGTCTCTGCTGCAGCAGTGGTATGTCTGTCTGTCTGGAGACCAGCCTCACAGCACCTCGGACCATTGAGCTTCCAGGAAAAGACAGAAAGGATCTGGCGTTGAGGAGATTGTAGAGTCAAATGGTTTAGTGGTCCGCGGCATCATGACCTGGGCCAAAGTATGCACTGTGGCAGTTTTCCAGAGAGAAACAGGGAAAGCAAAATGGAAAAGGAGAAGACTGCTAATTAAAACCAAATGGAGCGATTTCTGTTGTAACATGGAGCTACTATAAGGAGAGGAACCAGAGCAGGTATCAGGGGATGAAACAGTAAATAAACACCTTCCCTTCTGAGGGTTATCTGTGCTTGTTCAGCAATTACAGAAATGTGCACAAAGACAATCGGTAAGAAAGTAGCATTGCATAATAGAACGTAACAAAGACAGAATACTGGGAGCTTTGGTTTTTGTTTTTTTTCTTTTTCATTTTAGCATTGAATGATGTTTTGTGTAACGTAATAAATATGGTTTACTTAAGGACATTTTTTTTTGCTAATTAATATTCAGGTAATTGTACGATCGTCCACAGCCTAGGGGGAACAAAAATTAACCCAAAATTTGAATCAAATAGACTAAATCACAGTACACTAGCTCCAGTGTTCATTTATTTTATCTTTTTAAGAGCAATTACACTAAGTAAGGTGCCATTACCAAATAAATGGTCGATGCTCGCTCTATCCAAAGGAAAGGAAATTTGCTCAGCTGTGCCAGAAGGAGAGAAGAGGGAGATAGTGACAGAGATACAGATGCAAATGGAGCGCTCCAAGTTTGAAACAAACCAGGTCTGTCTTTTCCTGATCCCTTCTTGTGTGTTTTCATACTCCCCTTCACTCCCTCTTGCCTTATCTTTGTAACACAGTGTGCTGATTGAAAACTCGTCAGGACTGAAAATATCCTTCTCTCCCTTTTTCAGATAAAGAGAATATTTTGGTATTGTGGCACCTAATGAACATTTCTTCTCAGTTTGCCTCCCCTACATGTCAGATGGGGAAATCCTATATCAGTCTTTTTTGATATTATAACCACCTTGAAATTTGTCACATCCACTTTGTGACATCTGCTGAGTTGTTAATACTCACCCAGCTGTTCATGCAGCTGGCTGTGTCTCGTGATGGAAGACAGGATAGAACTTTTTCATCTGACATTGATTATGGGTAACGAATAATGGAGGGATCCAGTGAGAAAACAAAGGAAGGCAGACCAAAGAGTGTAGGAGGGAGTGACAGAGGAGTTTGTTGTTATATTGACACACACTATCAGTACTGCAGCCAGATGAGGTTTTGTTTCTGGCTGTCTGAGTCAGTGTCTGCGACTTTATCCAAGATGGAGTCACCACTTGGGTGGGATGTAAGCAGAAGACACCAGGAGTTGGATCAGATGGCCCATTATTTCCCTTTTTCTAACAAATGGACCTGTTTGCTATCACTGTTGAATGAAATTGGCATGTAATAATGTGTTTAGCACTGAGGTGATCTGTCTTCAGTGGAGCAATTATGTTCTTTCTTTTTCCTAGGAGGTTTACAGGTTCAACTTGGCCCAAAAAAGAAAATCCAGCCCAGAAATTAATGACCTGTGGGTCATGAGAGCAAAATTAACTCCATTGCACTCTGATTTTGGCTCCTGATCATTTTCATCCAGTAACAGGTCCAGTCAGGCCTTCCCAAACTGCAACCAAAAATCATCCCACTGTCCATCGGGCCACCAGAGTCAACAGGAGAGCTTATCCACTGGATGTCTCTAATACCCGCTCACACAGAAGGGCACCTCAGTCCTCCTCAGGTCCCAGGCAGCCTGAGAGAGCTTTTGGAGCAGCCTCTCTGTTTGAAAGGAGACATCAGCACCACACCAAGCCTCAGTCAGACCAGAGGAATCGGAAACCCGCCAAACTAAGTAAGAAGACCCACATCATACACTGATAATCACTCAATTAACAAGACAAAGCTTTAGTTTCAAATGACATATGATTGTGAAAAGATTCACAGCATTCAAGCTATGTTTTGTTAATCCTACTACCCAAAATATATACATTTATATTTTTCGTTTTAAGATTCTAAAATTTGTCTGTACTATCTTTAGTGTCCATAGTGTAAACCCTGCCCGTGCCTGGTATCCCTTTTTATTCATAGCGTCTGAGTCCGTTCATGTGGTGTCACTGCAGGCACACAAAGCCCCAGGCCAGAGCGTACCGGTCAACCGAGCAGTCACAACCAAAACAACCACGCCAGGTACCTCCGTGTTGATTTGTGTTTTTGTCTTCTCACCTGTCTGTCTTAATTTATACTGTAAAAAACACAAAAATCGTCAATATTAATCATGTAGGCTAAGACTTTTTTGTGTCTGTGTCTTTGCGTACGTTTGTGTGTGTGTGTGTGTTAACCAGAGCCACCAGAGTATGAGGCTAAGGACATCAGCGTCAGGGTCATGTCACCTCAGTCAGTGCTCATCTCTTGGGTTGACCCTCTTGTGGAAATGGGGAAAGTGTCTTCTGCGGAATCCAGGTGGGATCTGTTCAAGTGTGTGAGTGTGACAGAGAGAGGAAGAAAAGTCATTTGAATCCCAACTGTTCACAATGAAATGAAACTTTTTCATTTACTCTTATCTCAGATCGTACACAGTTAGGTTCAGGGAGAAGGGTGAGTCAGCACGCTGGGAGTACAAGGACAGCACACAGAGGAGAATGATGATTGACACTCTGTCTGCTGATGGCATGTATGAGTTCTCCGTCAGAATCTCCCAGGGAGAGAATCAAGGCAAGTGGAGTGTCTCCGTCTTTCAGAGGACTCCTGAGTCAGGTATGTACTGCCAGTTGGAAATTGCTTACAGAATATCATTTTGTAGGTTGTCGCAGCTGAAGGCTAGTGCTGGAAAGTGATTTCCTTT
Source organism: Echeneis naucrates (assembly GCF_900963305.1). Taxonomy (NCBI): domain Eukaryota; kingdom Metazoa; phylum Chordata; class Actinopteri; order Carangiformes; family Echeneidae; genus Echeneis; species Echeneis naucrates. The sequence continues at coordinate 6,062,763 of NC_042534.1, forward strand.
TTAGAGAAGTAGCTACAGAGAGCCAAAGCCCCAGGATGAAAAGACCTATTATTCCTGCAGAAAATTTCTTCTTGCATAACCGTGTCTGTTAATTCTTTTGAACTTATTTTGTCACGTGACCCTTCATCACATTCGATGACTATTACTCACATTTGATATTTGATTCTCGTTTTGGCTTCAGGTCTGTCATGATAGCAGCTTTCATGCAAAATCATAGAAGCTCTGAGCTGCAGTTCATTGGAATGTCAGCATTTACTGCCTGGCTCAAAGCTCACATTTCCATCTGCACTTTCACACATGATCTCAGGTTGACAATGTGTGGCAGCAGTATTTTCCTCAGCTCCAGCCCCCCTGGCAAAAATGTCCTTGCTGTTTTTACGTACTTTAAGCAGCCATTTCCTCGCCCTGCTCCCTCTGTGCTGCTTCTGGATTCTGCCCTCCTATTCCTCCTTTAACTGCTGCCTTTACATTTTGTGTTCTCCTCACGCACCAGCACCATCTGGACCACCAGAGAACTTTGAGGTCAAACCACTAAGAGGGAAAGGAACTGCTGTTGTAGCAACATGGGATCCACCTGAGGAGCCCAATGGGAGGATAAGAGGTCAGACCTGAAGAATTTGCCAAGTTTTGCTAAAAAGTCTGTATATTTATGTTAGTATACATTATCTTAACTACAAATGTACATAATCTACCTCCAAACAGAGTACATCCTGTCCTATGCTCCTGCTATGAAGCCATTTGGAATGAAAAGCGTCACCTATCGTGGAAGCACCACCACAGCCAACATAGACGGCCTTACACCAGGAGACCGGTACATCTTCAAGATTAGAGCCACCAACAGGAGGGGACAGGGACCACAGAGCAAAGCCTTCAGTGTGGCCATGCCAGGATGTAAGCATTTCTATTCTGTATTTTCAGGCATGTGCACTTAAAAATTTGTCAATTAACTGTCAATTCAAATCATTTTTGTCCATTCCCAGCCAGCAGCACTTCCTCATCATTCTCAAAAAACAAGGACACCCGCAGGACCAGCCACACTCCTTCCAAACAGCATACTGAAGATGATGAATCGGATAACCTGTCGACAGAGGTGCCAACAGAGCCTGATGCACGCCCCCAGGCCCGCTCTGCTGCACCCGTCAGCAGGCGGCACCGTCCACTTTCCCAGACACGCTCCTATCACAGCATCTTCTCCTCTGTAAGAGGTTCGGTCAGGAATACAGCGACCAGAAGTTCATCAAGAGGAAGAGCTCACAATAGAGAAGATGAAGAGGAAGACGAAGAAGAAATAACCACAACACCACCTCCAGTAGAAGAAACAACAACTATGGAGGTGTTAGTGGAGACAAAAGAGCCAGACAATGATGTTTCCCCTGGATCTGAGGATGGAGAGGGGTATGATGAAGCCCCACTGACCAGTGAGACGCCCAGCCTCAAAGTTCTGACACCCTCACCAACTAAACCACCTTCTGCTCATCCCAACCAAAAACCGAAGAGGCCAATTAAGATCAGGGTCCATCAAAAACCAGGATCCAAGGCTGCATCATCTTCCTCTGCCTCTTCATCCACCTCCTCCTTTTCTGATTCCTCATCATCTTCTTTACCTTCTACTTCATCGTCATCTTCATCTTCATCCTCCTCATCCGCATCATCTTCTTCCCAAATTCAAGAGTCAGCTGTTAGTGAAAAGGACTATGGACCCTCTACATACCCAGAGGGGAAAGATGCCTACAATAAAGCCGGTGTGACACACAGCAAACCCTCCACCCCAGTTGTAATAAAGACTAGTTCACAGCAGTCAGGAGCTACACCCATTGGTAGGGGCTCAGCTTTAGGAGGACGCACCACTGGGTCTAGATATGGTTTCAGCCGAAGATACCCAGGAATTTTGGTTAGAGGGAATTCAACCCGAATGCTGAATGGGAACAAACCTGCTGTCACCTCACAGTCAAATTTACCAAGCAGAACGCCAAACCAAGCTGCAACAAACACTGACACTTCAGGAACATCACAATCCACTGTACCAGATAGGACTCAACGCCACGGGACCTCTCATACTTTCAATCCAACAACATCAAAGTCAACTTCAGAAGGTGCTTCCTCCAGCCAAGCAGCATCTGATGCACACAGTTTAGACAAGTCAAACACCGGGTCACAGACCAAGTCACAGACCGAGTCACAGACCGGGTCACAGACCGAGTCACAGACCGGGTCACAGACCGAGTCACAGACCGGGTCACAGACCAGGTCACAGTCCAGGTCACGTGGTTCAACAACATCAGATGCACATCGCCTAAACAGTAATCCTTCCACTTCACAAAGCAGCTCACATCGCCCATCCGCGGCAGGATCGGGCTCCTCTCAGTCAACGGCACACCAAGGCTCTCACAGATCTGCAGCCTCACAAAACACACACAATACAGAGAGTTCACATGCATCTCCTGAGCAAGACACAGCTTATACTGACGCAAGTGATACCAATAAAAATAAAAACTCAGATGCAGACATTGAAGAGCCTACTTCAAGCACTAAAACACAACCTGTAGAAGAGGAGAGGAAGGATGATGAAAGACGGGGCGATAGGGCAAGTGAAAATCCTGTGGGTTCTCGTACCAGAATCAGCCAATCGTTTGCTGAAAGATTTCCTTGGCTAGCTAATCGTTATCCAGGCAGATTCAGTTCAGGCACGAGGCTGCCAACCACTAGACAGGATGGAAGGACCCCCTTGACTAGGACTTCTTCATCTGTGGGGGCAGGCAGGCCTATCATGAGGGGGACTCGGGTCTCGGGGGCCACAGGTGCTGCTGGAGTGTCCTCAATCCAGGAGACCAGTGAAGATGTGAGGACTCCTTCCACTCATGATTCACTAAAGAATGGGGATTCTGTGAGCTCAGTTAAACCCACTTTAACTGATAAAAATACAGCATCCATTGACAGTAGGAACCCAACTACCTCCTCCACATCTTCACCTTCCTCCTCTGTACCAACTTCAAATTCCCGTCATTCCTCACTTGGACACAGAGATTCAAGTGAGTCCAGCCACAGGGGAACATCTAATGATAGTCATGATAAGGACGATGTTGAGGAAGGCAGTAGAGAAATTAGTGGGAGAAATGATAAAATTGCAGACCCTGAAGTTGCCCAAAAGAATTTAGCTATAACACCAGCTGACCCTGACAGAAACAAAGGTGACAATGAGAGTGTGGACACAAAGGCAACATCTTCCAGGACCAGGACTGGCACGTCTTCAGGAATCACACCAACTCACCGTCGTCCTGGTTTAGGGGCAAATGGGAGGGTACGCTCTCCTGTACCAGGCAGCAGGCAGTTTGCTGGATCAAGGCTTCCCGTCAGACCACAACCACCACAGAACTCAAGGCTGGGTTCTTCAACATCTGGATCATCCTCATCCCTGTCTGACTCATCTTCTTCATCAAATTCAGCCCAGACATTGTTGGCCTCCAATCGTAATGCTGGAACAGGTACTTCTCTGACAAAGGCAGGGGGGGTAAATGGAGGAAACTCTCAGTCCACATCGTCATCTTCATCATCTTCACTTAGAGACAGTTTAAGGGGACAAGGTGGAAGGCTTCGCTATCCTATGTCCAGAGGAAAACCAGTCAATGGAGGAGCACTCAAACCTGCCAATGGAAATGGTAAAGTCATTTGTTTAAGTGCATGACATTAAAAGTTGCTACTGGCATACTGCCAAAAATGATGAATAATGTGGCGATGAAATTACTGATGTTGTGCCATAATATTGTGATTTAAACATTCATTTGTTTAGGTAAAAATGGACGTCCCAACCTGACAGACGATAAGGATACCGCTTCCTCTCATGGAATCAGTAAGGCCGTTGGCCAAAGGTTTATCACAGGACCTGACGGAACCAAATGGGTAAAAATTTTCCTTTTAACTTTATTTCATTATTTGTATGCTCTAGTATTGATTACCACAGACTGTACTGTAATGCATTTAAGGAATAGTCTATCAAATGTTCCTTTTGTTGTTGAGGGTTAGATGAGAAGCATATGGTATATGTGGAGCCACAGCCAGGAAAAGAAAACACAGTTTATCGTAAGGACTTGAAACAGCCAGCCTGCCTCTGTCTAATGGGAGTCTCCTCTGGCAGACTGGCAACATCAATACCAAAAGAATTTACCTGCCCAAGAAATAATCTGGAACATAACACCCAATAAAACTAAAGATGTTGTTGTTAAGCTTTGATTAAGCAATAAATCACATTTTAATTAGGTTTTCGCAAGTTTAATTTTCACCTTTGGACAGATGATACACATGATACTGGTATCACTTCATCATTAAACTATCATTAAATTTAGACCAATTAAAATCCATTCTTGTAAAATATCTTTCCAATACAATCTGTTCATATTAAAATAGTTGATTGAATTCATGACTACATTTCCTTTTATACATGACTGTATGTGTTTGGTAAACCTTTCTATATATGTAGGTGGTGGACCTGGAGCAAGGGATTCTCATGAACCAGGATGGACAAGTTCTCCAGGACTCCAATGGCAAACCAAAGAGAGTGGTGGTTGGTGAGGATGGACGCACAATTTTCGGTGAGACTGATAGTAGTCAATATTTAAAATTTATGTCAAAAGCTTCTCATTATCAGCTAAACAAAGAATGAATATTGTTTTTCCTCATCCTCACTTGACCCTTCCACCTCCCAACAGACCACATGGGCAGTCCCCTGCTAAACCAGGAGGGCATGCCTCTGTTTGGCCACGGCAGAGATAGCCGGCCTGTGGTCAATCCCAAAGACAAGGTTCTCATGGTTGGGGGGAAACCTGTACTTGGGTTGGACCTGCCTCACCTCAGACCTTCCACCACCACAACCACCACCACAGCCCCTACTACCACACCCGAACCCACCACCACTGAGTGGACCACGGAGGAGATGACTACCGCACCCCCATTCCCAACCTGCCCACCTGGGACCTTCTCCAAAACAGATGATTATGGGTATCCAGTGCTGGACCCAGAGGGAATATTGGACTGCTATCCTGAAGGTGAGTCTTTATTTCGAAAACCCTAAAAAAACAGCAGAATGCGTCAAATTACATGAATCTGAATGCAGATTTGCAGCTCACCGCTGCCAATTCTTTGTAAATATTTTTTTTTCACAGAAGTGATGTCAGGTTTTTCCAGCCTGAAGATAAATAGTTAGGACTTCACAGAATTTTTCACTTGTATTGTTTGTCACATCTACGGAGGCCAAGGACAGGGTTGTTTCCTGTCTGTACCCACAACTCCGTAACTGTTTGTGTGTCGCTGTGTGTATGTGTGTATGAGTCAGAGCATGTTGAACATTTCCAGCAGTTACCCTGAGTGACAAAACTTGCATTTAAATCTAAATGAAGCTGGAATTGAAAATAAATACATTAAACTCGGTCTGTGATTTGTAGATTCTCTGCAGATCTATTGGAATTGGAATCACAGTGATCTTGATCCATATCCTGAGTATCGTTTTCAAGATCCTGTTCTTAGACAGTCAATAATATTCCAGCAAACATATCTCAATATTCTTCTAATTAATAAAGCTTTCTTGTTTCTTAGTTAAAACAACCAAACTTTAACACTGAAAGAAGATGCTTTGGCAATGATTTTCTTTCCAGCCACTGAGGTAGCTATTGCTAGTGCAGTAGATTTTTCACTCAGACGCACTGATGTGGACTGTGTTGTTGTCAAAATATGAATCAATGCCATTAGATAGGTTTGTGAATATAGTTACATGGGTGTATATGCGTGTTTACTCCGTGCCATAAAAGCCTTGAAAGACTGATACTACAGCTTGTTCTACTCCTCTGACAGAAGAATCCTCAGGAATGGAAATGGACCACATGGTTACAGTGACCATGATGCCTGATGCTTTTACTCTTAAGAAAGGTATTGGCTGAGTTTGGCTTCGGACTGACCTACCACCACTTGGCTGGATGGACTAAACCGCACTGTATGCTAATTGTTGACTGTTTACTGTGCTGTTTGGTCACTGTCTTTTTTTATCTGTCAGTGGATCTGTTGACAAGCTCTTCCTGTCTCTTCTTCTTTGCCTTGCCTGTGGTCTTCGCTTTATTTCTCTTCTGGTACGTTTGTTTGGCTTGGTCTTAGTTCATTGCAGGGATTTTGGATATTTTCCATTGTAGGCTGTTTTTAATCAAATTTATTCCAGAAAACTGGACCCAGTCTGCATGTGAACTGCATTACTAAGTCGAAGAGAATGCCCTGGCTTATGATAAATGCAATCTATTTGCTGTTCATAAGTTTGCTTTGTACTGCATTAGATAAAACCCAGTTTCAGCCAAATGTAGGCTTAATGGATTTGCACCTTGTAAGTTTATTGCGCGGGGGGTGGGGGGTGCTGGAATGGTCACTGTAAGCATTACAGTATTTTCTTTGCATTTATTTGCCATGGCTTAAAGCTGGCTCCATGTGTGGACCATGATGTAAGTTCAAATGGTGCAGCGCTGGGAAAAAACAGTGATGAAGGAGGAAGGAACTAATTGAATTTCACACACTGAATGATTCACATTTGGAAAACATGGGTGGCATAACATTACATAAGAACATAACTTTGGGTCGCACATATCTGCTTGTAATGGAATATATGTTTTAACACTCTTATTACACAGATTATGGTGACAACTTCAAAAGGATTAATGAAATACTGCAGCATGTTATTCCTGACATGACATGATGAACATTATTTTTGATCTAAAGTTCACTGACTCGTGTGTTCCTGCTAGATGACTTTTTTGTCCAGACCACCCTGCCGCCAACCACCACCACCACCCCGACAACAACCAGCACCACCACCACCACTACAACCACAACTGAGGAGATCACAACATCAGCACCGCCCACCAGACCGCACAACCAAGGTCCGTCATCTGAGTATGACCTTAGTGGAAAGAAGCGATTCACAGGTACATTAACTTTACTTTACTACTGCATCATAATGCGATCTTTTAAAAAATACAGCCCTGTTTCCTGCGGAATTTTGGTGTTAGATTTAATATCTTACTGCAGTTCTATATGACAAATATCTTTTTAAAAGTAACTTAAGCCCATCTGTCAAGTAGACAGTAAATTATGATTAAAACCACGCTCTTTTTTTCCAAGGAGTAAGAAATTATACTTTTCTCTCTCTTCCAAAATTAATAAAAAATGGATCTGCTGTGCAGCTATAAACTTTGATTTTAGATTTAACATCACATTTGCATATCACATTATGGCTCTCTTTTAAAATGAGAGTAAATAATACTTTTATCTAAAATTAAAAATTAAAAAGCATCCTTTACCAAATAGACTGTATCGTTTTACTTTTTATCAGTCTCTGTGAAATTGCTTTATTGCAAATGCCAGAGAGACTAACAGGAATAACACGTGCTGTCTTTACCTGATGAAATACAATATGTCTTAGCTAAGAAGGTAAAGAAGTATGATTGATCATGCACACTTGGCTTATGAGTATCATATATATTACTCTGTCACCGTTCATGAGTGTGCCTGAGGGTCTGTCTGTGCGGTAAATCACGACAGACTGATGGGAGTACTGCTTTGTTTCATGGAAGAGTAATAAATTTGGACATCTATCTTGGCTTTCTCAGGAGTATCACATAAATATATGACCCAGTCAGAGTTTACAGAACCAATCAGCCAAGAAAAAAAAGGAAAAATCTCTGAACATTTGCCTTCACTGGAAGTCATTTTTTTCCACCTCGTCCACATCAAAATGCTTGCCACAGTTTGGTGGCCATGCAAAGTGTTCAAGGGTCAAAAACCAGCACATTCAACTATAGATTTTAAACTACCCTGCTTACGCACGACAGTACAATACTCTGAATTCAGGATTACCGACCCATTCAAATTGGTTCCATCTACCCTAAATTGGCTCTTAATAACAAAGTTCATTGAGGACACATTGTTGAAGGTCTCTAGACTTGATCATAGTAAACTTTTCCCCCCTGCTTTCTTTTTATTGTTCCTGCGTGCCTACTTTGGTCTCTCATACTTTAGCCTGTGATCTGGCTGCACAAACAGGCCAAAATATTACCTTGGAAGAAATAAAACCAAATCTACGACTCCTAGGTTCTTAATACCTACTTACGTCCCATGTATATTACTTCATTTAATGACAGTTCTTTCAGCCTTTTAAATCACTGTAGCAGTAACTTGTTGCATTTGTAGGACTTGATCAGTAAGAGTATTCAGCTTTGGAAGTTTGTATTGTTAATAGATAGAGCAGACATTTCAGAAAGTAAGGGACAGACCAATAACAGTATTGTAGAAACAGCTGAAGTGGGCCGACTTTCATAAATGAATGTTAAAGGGGTGTCAATGCACAGAATTGGACTTTTTGTCCTTTAGCAAGCTTCAAAACCACATGGTCCTACACTTCTGATGACGCAAATCGTAAACTTTGTTGATTAGAACAGCCTCCCTTGCCTGTGAATGAGCTCAGAGTGCCATTAGCTTCCACGGGTCCCTGCTTCCAGCCTGCAAATGGAGATAAACGATGGAGTAGCAGCTCCACTGTCACTTAACAGGTTAAATGCAACGTGTCACCGCCGTTTATAATGATCTCTGCTTGAAAAGTTTTTGAACAGGCTATGTCTTTATAGCTACAGTGTCTGAGCTATCAGGTTCTTCTCCAGAAGCAACAGCTGAACAATAGAATGGCTTATTCTGGACTCTCATCTATCTGGATAAACAACATCTTATGATCACACACCTCTCATAGAACCATCTGAAAGCTATTACTCTCTAAAGTTCTGAGAGAAAAACAGATGAGAGCAGAATAGCAGTGGAAATCATAAAAGTTTGGAGGCTGACCTCAGCACAGACAGAAGAGACTTTTGGCTTTCTGTGGAGACATCCTCTTTCCTATTTATTGGTTTAATATATTTTAGTTTGCATGCATGGCCTGATAGACATGGAATATTTGTCCCTTTATCTGTCCAGATTTTGTTTGATTTGAATGAATCTAGCCCAGAGCAGTACAAAAAGCATCAACTATTAATTCTAAGCAGTTGTGTGAATCGTCTTTACAGTAATCTCCAGGTGGATGGGGTCTGCCCCATTGAACAAAAAATAAATAAATAAAAGCAGGATGTTTGAAATATTAAAATGCTAATTTATGCCTTCCCATACAAATATTAGGGATCGCCTTATGTGAACTGTCCCAATGCTGTTTCCAAGTCACATTTGATCCACAGCAAGGTCTCACGTGCCAATTTTCAATCCATGTTCAGGATTTACTTTTTCAGCAAGCAGAGGAGGACGGTGGTGTCCCTGTAGGGAGATTCTTTCAGCATTTAAAAATGAACACACGAAGAAAGCGAAACATCTGGACCTGGGTCTTCCCCCTGCATCATCCACATGATGCTATGCAGAAATGCAGCCTTACAAGCAGCCTGATTAGAGACAGACAAATAAATCTGTGCACCTTCATGACAGATTGTGTATTTCAGTATATGCATATGTAATTCATAAGCCATAAGACTGTATTTATACAAATAATAATAGAAGACTGTAAAAGCCTAAAGCGGCATAGCCTCACTACATGTTGATGTGTGGCTAGTGACACGTGTTGGACCCTGGGCCAATCATTTGGGAAGGTGGGAGTGACTGCAGCCTAAACTGATTCCCTCCAAATTCCAGCCAGTCTAGGAATTGTGTGATATCTGAACTCTGAAATTTTAACAGCTGTAGATCCAGCTGGTATTTCCAAAAGTCAAAAGACAAATGGGAGGAAATGGAGAAATGACTCGATTTAAAGAAATGGTCATGTGTGCTGCTGGGTAGAAAAATCTCTTTACCAACCAAAGATTTATTTTTCTTTTTAATGACTAACAGCTCTTACAAATTAAAATATATGAGTTGGGAAATGGTTTGCCCTATACAATCAAGGATTTTATAGATAATATAAGACAAATGTTTGAATTGATACTAAAAAGGCACACATTAGGACATTATGTAGTTTAAATAAATGAATAAATTATTTACCACAACTTTTCCCTCCTTTCAGCTCCCTATGTGAACTACATTCGGAAGGACCCGGGTGCTCCTTGCTCCTTGACAGAGGCTCTGGAATACCTACAAGTTGATGTCTTGGAAGACCTTATGAAGAAGGACAGTGAGGCAGCAAGTCAGAAACAGCCTCCGAAAAACAAGCCCCATAACTTCACTGTGGTCGCCATGGAAGGCTGCCATTCATTTATCATCCTGGACTGGGCCCGTCCACTAAAAGGGGATTTGGTGTCAGGTAAGAAATGTTTTTTCATAAAATTAACTTAAAAAAAAAAACAAACACTTTTCAATTAAACACTATCTATATCTTTGGTGTGGTTTTAAACTTTCAAAACAATATCAGAACATCATTGTCTTCTAATGTGAACCAGCTTCGGCCCATCCTTTCCCTGGTTTTAATCATCTATTCCTTTTGTTTTGGAGCGGAGGAAACCTCTGCAAACAATTCAGCTTCATTTAGAAACCTCCTGAATGTCTGGATGATCCTGACTCAAAAACTCAATCCAGCAGTTAATTGTTGATCAAAATTCATGGAAAAGCAGACTGTGTTGAACACGTGGAATATTGGACTTCTCAGAGTTTCTCAGAGAAATTTTCTCTGACCCAGAAACTTGGAAAATAGAGAGTGGAGAGAAAGGGAAAGGAGGCTGAAGATAACAGCCTGCTGCATGAGACACAATGGGGGTAGCGGGGGTAGCAGTCTGGCCAGCTAGAGAGGCAGTGTGTTTTCTTTGGCAGGGAAACACAAGCTTCTGGTCATGCTGTAGGCTAGTGCGCACTCTGATGTGTAAAACAGAGAGATGGCTTGTACTGTCACAGTTTCTTTCCACCCATCCTTCTTGGTGTTTCCTCTTTGATACACAGTATCCTGGCACTTTCCTAATTATGTCCCGAATTTTTAGCATATTTTGATTATATAAAAATTACTTTTACGTGTTTTACGTGATGCTAATGTGGACTTTACAAGACATAGCTTTTTATGTCATGAACGATAATAGATTATATTACTTATATAATCTGACACATGTTGTTGAAATAATGAGAAAGGAGTGATGAAGAAGAACACAGATCTTGACTTGACTCGTCTGTAATGAGTGAATTATATACAGCACAAACAAATTTCTACATTTCCATATCAATACACTCAGTCTCAGGCCCACAGTTATCCTTGCAAGTCTGTTCCAATAATGTAAATTGTTTGTTTATTCACTCTTTTAACTTATGTATTTTAGTTGACACGTGAACAGACTTCTTTTAGTGAATGAAATACATTTTTAAGTACCTTACAAGTCTCGCGGTATCTTATCTTAAGTGCATATAATGGCGGGACAACAGTCGGACGTCACAGTAAGACAATAGCGGTGGCTATCTTAGCTTAGCTTAGCTTAGCTTAGCTCATGGCGACGGAGTTAACGAGAAATCGTTTTCCCTCATAAAAGTCACACAGTTCACGTACAACAAACCATGGTGGCAAAGGCAGCAACTATCAACAACACATGCCGTTACGTGTATAGTGTTTTGTGTGCAGGAATTACCTTAAAGACAGGGCAGAATAACGAGAAAAGAGTGATGACGAAGAACGACGCACAGCTCGCACGTCACCGTGCCAGTGACGTGTCGTTCGTGGACGATTCGCTCATTTTGAACTAATCTATTGTATGACTCGGCGGTAACAAGTCATCTCAGGGGTGGCTCGTTCTTTTTAACCCTAATCCAGAAAACTGCTGGATCAGTAAATCTCCAGGCAAACAATAAGAAGTACTATACAACTCCCATCAGACCTATGGACAGTTTAGAGTCTCCAGTTAACCTAGACATGCAAACTTTGGCTACATATTCTTCACAATATTAACCTTAGCAACGCAAATGAAATAACAATGACATTATATATCATGAAAACGAAACAGAGAATCCTATTGTGTGTGTTATGCAATTGCAAATGAATAAAATGATGTTTTCTGAGAAATTAAGTCTTATGTCACATACACATCTGTCACACACACACAAAGACAGTTCACACATGCAGATCCAATCATTAGGTACTGTTTTAGTTATTAGGGAGTGTTTGCACAACCATAAGTTATGAGTTATGGGGTCACGGCTTTCAAAACAAATGAATGGAAACAGCTGGCAGCATGTTGGTTATTTTGGGAAGTTTTTACATTAAACCAACTTCTGGTTCCTTTTACTGTCATACATCAAATCTTGCTCGCCTAAAGGTTTTGGGGAAACACCCACATTTTCTCAGTATTCTCAGTGCTGGATTTTCCTCCAACGATCAATTGTAAAGGAAGTAGTTTAATGAATTTTTACTTAAACTAGGGAAAGATAGAGCACAGATGCAGAGCGAAACGACAATGCTACTCTATCAAACCTCAGTGTAACAAAGTAAAATGGAGTGGGAATAAAAAACCAAGAGAGGGAAAACAAAGTAGCTAGTATTTCCCTTCCTGCCTGTCAGCAGCCAGCTGTGCTGATTTGGCTCCAGCAGAAATAGAAACTCGGCCTCCAAAATCCAATAGAAACAGTTGGTAGTTTGATGTGCTGGCCTGTAAAGTTTTAAGGTGAATGATAGTGGACCTTAGTTTACTCATAGGACTCAGAGAATACTGTAGCTCTGCATGAACGAGGAAAGGAAGAAAACAGACAAGCATGCAGACGGTCCTCATGAGCTACAGAAAATACCAGAACCTCACATTTCCTTCAGGGTCCATGTTTATGGAAGACCAGCTACAGAATAATTGAAACCATAAAATAAACCTTGTAAATAAATGTTCGAAGGGCATGTGAGTTCAAGTCTGACAGAGTAGAAGACATTCTCAGGTTGTAGAGCTCCGTTGTTTTTGAAGGGATAGCTCAGTCAAAATAAAGTTACCACAAGAAACTCGAGGAAGTAACTGTGCCCAGCCAAGAAACCACAACATGCTGCTTTTACACTTTGTTTTGTTTGGGGGTGGGGGGGTTCCAAATAAGATGTAAGAGTCTGTTTCTTGTTGAGGTTCTTTTCATTTTGAATCTCAGGATTCGGTTTAAGTCCAATTAAGACATCATCAGTAATCCTGCTAATTTTAGTTTTTCTTTTTTCAAACAGCTAATGAGCTATTTTCTTTATGTAATGTAGGTTACATGGTTCACAGTGCTTCCTATGATGATGTCCTCAACAATAGATGGTCCTCTAGAGCCTCCAGTGGGACACACCTGCCTGTGGAGAACCTCAAGCCCAATTCCAGGTAACATCCATGCAAGCAGCGCAAGCACTTGGAGAGAAGCGTCAGTGTGCAGACGCGCAGTGCCTTCAGGTTCAGGGATTCCCAGTATCATCTCACATGTGGGAATCCCAGAAAACTAGAACATCATTTTGCAAACAAAGACTCGATCCTTTACCCTGAACTGGATGTAATGTATACGATCACATTGCTGACTCTGTGCAAGTGCTTGGCCGTGACTTTGGCGTATTTATTTCAGCTGGAGAGTGTTTATATCACTATCCCATCAGCACATAATGAACACAATATACATCTTGTCTGCATGGAATTGTGTGAGTTATGTCGTATTATGTCGTAATGTTGTGTTTATGCATGAGTCTGTTTACATGAAACTGGACTGATACTAATCAGATATGGCTAATGACACTAGCATTGGTGTTTCGGCTTTCTGAAATTTCTCTGAGTCAGAGACATTTGAATTTGTACCAAAAATCCAGAAATTTTTTTCAAACTCTGTTGAGATCCTGGAAAACTCAGTGAAAAGCAAACACACCACAGAGACAAGGTCACTTTAGGCCGTTCCACTTATCGGACAAACATCTCTTATCAGACGTCATGTTTTTCAGAATAAATGCATGGAAACGGCTCTTATCTCTTGGGCCCTGGAGAGGAGAGGAGGCGTTCTTAAAGCCAGTTACATTTTTCTTCCCTTTCGTCCTACCCACAGTGAAACAAAACAAACACTGTCTGAAATGTCCAGATGTGCTCATTTAGCAAATAATAAGCCTTACTTGGTTGTTTACACAGTGAGAAGCAGTTAACAAAGATAAAATGTGTGTGTTCAGCAGCAGCAGATGTATGCAGGTGGAGGCATGTCGAGGTGTTACCTGTTTCATTTGCGGTGATTTGACCAAGCACCTGCTGCTGAGCACCAACAGAGCTGCGTGCATGAGCCAGGTTTTCCAGGAGGCTGCAAAGGGGATTTCCCTCCCTGGCAACCAGCTTGTATTGATGATAGTGTGTCTCTCATGGTTACGGTTGATCTTGGGATGGTTTATGGGATATGGTTGGCACTTCCCATGCTGCAGGCACCTTCTGGTTGCCAGAAATACTGAGCTGGGATGACACTAATGACATACATGTGGAGATATTGCGGATAAATCCTCTCGGACTCAAATGTTTCCTTGCTTTTGATTTTGAATCAATCGTGTAATGCATATTTTACTAAAGCAGCTTGATTATGACACATTTTCCGTGAAATGGAAACCTACTGTTCATTAGACAGATCTGACAACAGGATACCTCACCAGTCAACACTGAACGGGGGAAGACTGGCTTCTTCCAACCCACTGGATAAGTTTGAATGGTTAACTTCATGAACATCTTGATTGTTGAATCCGCAACTACTTTGATACAGACATTTTTCTTGGAAAAAGCACCAAATTGATTGTTCCATCTTCTCAAATGCGATTAACCAAGTAATCAAGAAAACTGTTTAATTCACAGATACGCTGTGAATTTGAAACCTCCATGCTTGCTTTTCCACATTGAACATTTTCCAATTGACTTCTAGGTTTCGTGGCGGCGTGTAGGCTGAGGAGCATGTAATGATGCCAAGCTGACCGTGTCTTACGTTATGTGCATTTGCCACATATCTTTTGATCTGATGAGGAGCACCAAGAGCGATGCTCTGAATGACGCTGAACGATCTCTACATTGAAAGTTTCAAATGGCTCGTTTGGCTTGGTGCAATGTTTTGTGGTTGATTCCCTGTTTTTATTCATTGGCTCACATTTGCGCTCTCTCTTTTTTTCTAAACGTCTCTGATTTCTTCTCCAACTACTTTACATCATCTCTCCGCAGCTGCCACGCTCACTCCTCTCTTCTCTCTGTCTCGCTCTCATGATGATATCTGTTTTGGTCCGTGTTGTCACGTGGCTGTGAAAAACAGAGATTGGATCCAGACCTCATGGCTGTACAGGGTGAAAGTTTTTTGGCCAGGAATGGACAGACAATGAACTTACAGTGTGCGACCTTGCAGAGTAAAAGAAAACATATATGCACGCAAAGCAGCATGAATGGACACAAACATGTGTCCACTGAAAATGTGTAAAACCTTGGAAGCTCTCATGGGTTGTGTTATTTAATTGGAATTTAGAATTCCTCCCCCACCAAAGTGAGATCAGCATACAACATATAGTAAAATGCCGAAGGAGATCTACGCAGCTCCAGTGGACATCTGCCTTTTTCCGCATCCCTTTGTTTTTCTGACTCTTATTCTATCTGTTATCCTCCGGGTACTCCGGTTTCCTCCCCCTGTCCGAAGACATGCATGTCTAGGTTAACTGGTGATTCTAAATTGTCTGTAGGTCTGAATGCGAGCGCGAGTGGTTGTTTGTCTCTGTTTGTCTGTGTGTGTTGGCCCTGTGATGGGCTGGCGACCTGTCCAGAGTGTACCCCGCCCCTCGCCCAGAACGTTGGCTGGGATTGGCTCCAGCAGTAGAGTAGCGGTAGAAGTTGGGTGGATGGATATTCTATTTGTTAATCTCCCCTCATCTATATGCCTCTTTTTCCACGCACTGCCCTTTCCTTCACTCTCTTTCACTACTTCTTCCTTCAACATGAGCCAGATTGCCATTTTATTCTGCTGTGCTCACTTAGGATTTGTGTGTATATAAAACAGTCTGCTCTCGAATGAGCCCAACAGAAGCATGCCAACTCATCTGTTAAGGTCATTGACATTTTCCTCACCTTCACACAGTCACAACAAAACAACAAAAAAGTGATTCCTCAACTCCTAAATGTCTCGTGAAATCCTTGTGTTGTGGTTTGTTTCCATTCAGGTACTACTTCAAAGTGCAGGCGAAGAATGTGTTCGGTTTGGGACCGTTCAGTGAAACGCTCACCTATGTCACTGAATCAGGTGTGTGTCCTGTCAATACCTGCAAAAATAACTTAGAGATGCCCCATTGAGAGTTTCGGCTTCACTCTGGCCAACTTAAGAT
Source organism: Echeneis naucrates (assembly GCF_900963305.1). Lineage (NCBI taxonomy): Eukaryota > Metazoa > Chordata > Actinopteri > Carangiformes > Echeneidae > Echeneis > Echeneis naucrates. The sequence goes on from NC_042534.1 coordinate 6,079,033, forward strand.
GTACATTCTTTAATGTTCAAAAGTGTGCACAGTGGGCAAACTGAACTGTCGCTGTGATGTTGATATTCACATAGAAAAAACATCCAGAGGTAGGAGCAGACTCCCAGATGTGCACAACATTTGTTATGTGTATTAAAGCTTTTGCATTCCCATAATCAGGTGAATACATTAGGCCTGATGTGCTGTGTCTGTGCTTTTCATCCCTGGTGATATGTCCACATTCTTTCTTTCAGACGATCCTCTTCTCATCGAAAGGCCACCTGGTAAGTCAATATGCAGACTGGACGTCTCAAATTTTAAGGTCAACGACCCCAGATGTGTCCGACCGAAGCCGCAAGAGCCATCATTCTCTCAAACAATCTGTCTGGATCTGATTCTACAACACGGCTTCAAATGGATTTGAACATCACTCTGAATGCCTTGATATATCAGCGTATTGCAGTCATTCATCCAGTGTGTATTTTGGCCTCTCAGTAAGAAATCGCAGCAGAGAAATGCCGAATTTATGTTTTAGCTTGTTCATTGTGAAGCTCTGAAGACAGTGAGCTTTTTGCCAAAATGTCAACTTGTGAAATAAAGTCTTACATATTTTGTTTAGCAGAGAGCTGTCATAGGACATATCTTGGTTATAATTCTTTAACAACCAAATTAAGGACATCTTAATAAAAATGTTTTCTAAAAATTGGCTATTAAATAATAAATGCTAAAAAGTTTTGTGTGACACATAATCTTTTTAATTTTTTAGTAATAATGATAACACAAGCTGCTTACAAATCTCAAACCAGACAAACCAGTAATGCATTTAACCTCAAATTCTCTAAATTGTCAGTACAAAGTTCATGTTACCTTTACAATGTAAAAAGATGCATAAAATTAGGTTTAAAACAGAACAATTGAAGAGAAGATAAATATATTTTAAAAAAACTAACCATTCATTATAATTAAACTGGATGGTTAAAAAATAAGTCTGAGACTTCAGGTTCTCTGAATTTGTTGCAGATATGGGAGACAAAAACTAAATGTTCCCTCTTGAGGTTTTGCTTTCACGTTGGCAACAGTAAACACACCCGTTCCAGATGATCCCCGTCTGGATGAGCCTTAAGTATCCGCAGATCAAAACTGCATTTTGGCAGTAGAAGACTCAGCGTTCTGTAAACCTGAGGCAGCACAAATCATGAAGGTTATGAGATATGAACTGAATCTGGCTGCTCGTGTGAAACGCTTGTCTTCTTCTTTTAGACCGTTTCATATCTATCCACAAAGGTTCAACTTTTCTGTCCTCTACAGGTTTATGTGGTAGTTCTATGTTGGCAAATCAGATTGTACCACCACAGCATGATACATCTGCCTCTCTGCTGCTTCGTTCTCTGCAGGTGGCGAACCGATCTGGATCCCCTTCACCTTCAAATATAACTCTTTCCACAGCAGCTGTAAGGGCAGCCAGTTTGTCAAACGGACCTGGTACAGGAAGTTTGTGGGTGTGGTTCTTTGTAACTCGCTCCGATACAAGATCTTCATGGGAGACGGTCTTAGAGGTAATCTGTCACACCACTGCTGCGTTTAATCATAAGAAATAAACACTGCTTCCAACACATCTGTCAGTATATGTTTGTCAGCCACCCCGCCTCCTCCATTCCCCCTTTTAGTGGAGATAATCAACCTTAAATAAGCTGAAATTGCCCTTTTTCTCTGCAGAGCCGTTTTACAGTATAGGAGATACATTTGGACAGGGAGAGGACCATTGCCAGTTTGTTGACTCCTACAGGGATGGAAGGACGGGCCCGGCCTATCTCTCTAATAACCTGCCCACAGCACAAGGTAAACAGGAACAGACTGCGACATTTAGACCTAACCTATTATCATATTTTGCCTATGATGTGGCTCTCTGGATTGTGAAGCAGCTGCATCGATCTTATCGTTTGCAAAATAATAACCCGTTAAAGGACCCACTGGGAATTTTCATGTTTAATTCTCAAGCTCTCATGCTTTTCATTAATGCAAACTGTTTTCTTGAATTACGCCATAACGTCTCAGACTAAAACAGTAACTTCCTGGCAATTGTTGTTTTTAGGTCATGTCAGTACATAAGGAAAATATTTTAAACTTGTAAATGATTGCTGGATTTCTTGACTTTGACATATTGGCTGTTTGTAGCTAAATTGTTGACAATTGTTCAAGAAATGTCCTGCTAATGTCTTGAAAAAACTTGGGCTTTGTAGTTTTTATGAAATCTTACTTGAATGTATTTATTTGGAACAGTCAAGCTTTTTATCAATGCACAGTTGGCTATTAGAAAATTTTCACAGCAGCATGAGGGTTTTCATGGGTTTGATTCAAAAGGCAGTAGACGTGTCATAAATTCAAGAACATAAAAAAAGCTAATAATTTCCAACAAATGTTAGTTATGGCTGCATGTCGCCATTTCTACATATCAGTGAGTACTTGTGCATTTCTGTGAATGAGTTTATTACTATTCACCAGTTTTGATGTGCATAACTGGAAACGTTAGAGTAGATGCCAAAATCTCTGTGGGGCTGTGACTCAAAATATCATAAAACTCTTTTTTACAGTTCCTTAAGTGGAAAAGTTGGGAATAACATAACATAATTGAAATGCAGTGCAAGCTCATACGTGCAGCAATTGACTCCATGTCCAGCTGAAACCTCTGCTCCACTGGAAAACCTTAAAATAGATCTCTGTTGTTAATAATGATCCTCTATTTATAACAGGACACAAGTATACATGTCGTAATGCTATCATGTTCCCCGCCGAATCTTTGTGTGCTGGAAGTTTCACCAGAGTTAATTATGGCTTCTTTTTGCACCATCTTCTGCAACAATTTATGGCCCACTACAGATTTAGGCATTGTCGACCTCGAGGCAATGAACTCCATTAACTGGCATACCAGTAAAAGCAGTCGCTGGAAACACTTTCTTTAACCCAGTTTTCTGGGTATCCATTTACAATGGAAACCTTTCATAAGGATATAAACAGCATTTGTTTCTGTTATAGGTTTTTATCGTGCATACAGACAGGAGCCCGTCACGTTTGGCGTTATTGGCAGACGCACGTCCCATCCGTTCGTGGGCTGGTATGAATGTGGGGTGCCCATCCCCGGAAAGTGGTAACACACGAGGAGGAGGAGGAGGAGGAGGAGGAGGAAACGTTACCAAGGGCAACTGCATCTGCATCCTGCTGCAGGCTCACAGCTTCTCTGGTCCTGCCCTTGAACACAGACTTTTGCCTGCCAGAAGAAAGACAGACACCACTACAAATTTATTACAGCTTCACAGAGAGAGAATATAGTACTTTTAAACAACTCAGTGTATATCATTATGATGCACTTTTTATATAAAGCAGTCTGTATATGAGGGAAAAAGAGGCATGTGTGCTCTTGCTTAGATTAACTCTTGTCTGAAAGTGTCCTTGTACTATTCTAAACTGTCCCCATGACAGATCTTTACTAAGTTTTATTTATCTCATCAATGATGCACACACGCAGTCAAACACAGTGACATTGGACCAAAGCACAAACTGCAAAGAAAACTGTAAGAATAGGCACGTAGAGTGTACAGGTCTGTTAATTTTCAGTCGTGAGATTTGTATTTCATTATGTAATAGCTTGTGACAGCTACTTTTCGTTTGTTTATTTGTGTTTTTAAATCAACATACAGTTTTTTTTACGCCCTCTTTGATAATCACCAGAATTCATTAAGAGTTACTGTGTACGTTTTTTATTGTGTATGGACAAAGAATAAAAGACCTAATATTTGCTCAGGAACTGTGGGAGATTGAATAAAAGTGCTATGGAAACCACAGCAATCCAAAAACATGAATCATATCATATTCTCATGCTGCCTCGTTATTTTATAACAGAGGCTTCCACACATGATCCAGATCTACTTAATCAAGCTAATGGAAGACTTGAGTAACAGAGAAAATTTGGCAGAGACCAGCTGGAACAGAAAAGCGTTAGAATCTGTTAAAATCTGATAAAATATCCACAAGCAGAATATTGTTGACAAAAGCAGGTGAGAGGGGAGAAAATATCAGTTCATGGCCATCAGACATGCCAGCGAGTGTAGTCAGAGCCCTCAGCCATGTGTCGAGTATTAACACACTGCCCCATAAATACCAAGCAGGATTTGTAGTGCATACCTTTTATACCAGATTTGATTTGAAATGTGTTCTTCATTAGCTCAAGTAATGTTCATACAGTGCATTCAGAAAGCGTACAGACCCTCTCAATGTAATTTTGCAACTTTAGGCTAAAATTATTTAAAACAAGTTCTTCCTTCATCAATCCACACAGCGTCACAAACTCCAGAGAGTGACCGCTGGTTCCTTACCAAGGCTCTTCGTCCTGAGTGTTGGACGGCTTGAGGAAGAAGCTGGGTGGTTGTCTTGGGAATCACGGAGGCCACTGTGCCGTTGAGTTTCTTGAATGCGGCACTAAATCTATTGCGGCCTTCCTTATTTTCACAGTAATATTTGAACTTGTAAACAAGAAAGGGCTGAAAGCACTTCCTCCACCATGGCATGGAACAGGAACCAAGTTCTGCTGTGTTCAATTTGGAAAGTTGTAGGATCAGTTGGAATTGGTACGTTCCAGATCGTTTGAACCTAAATATTAATCCAATTACCTGCTCGACTTCTTGGAATTTGCTGAGCATTTTGCAAAATTCTGCTCCAATCTTTAACAAATTTGACTTTCGTTTTCATGTTCACAGCCAGTTGCGGCGCTCAGATTCCACTGTGTTGTTTGAATATGAATTATAAGTCATATTAGTCACATTTCATGAAATATTAATGATCAAAAAGGAAAAGGTATCACGATAAGAGGGTCAGCACCACAATGGACGAGGTTGAATGTCTTTCCCTGATAAAACTAATTGAACAGAAAGGCTCATTTTGCATCTGTCCCCCATTAATCATGACTACATAAATGGGATTGATCAAGCTTTGCTGGAAGCCCATCAGGAGAAGCAGCATCCTAGTTCTTTTCACTACATTCAACAAGTCAAATTAATGATGCCCAGTAGCATCCTGGATGTTCCATTTCATACATACTGCAAAATCCTGCAAGATGTATATCCCCCAGAGAATGAGACCGAAACCTTCCAGCGATCTGTCAATGGAACACCTAATACTCCCATCCAATTAGCAAATGAAAAAGCAATGGATATAATTCAAATTGCAGTCGGAAGAAGTGTAGAATTCACTAAAAACTTTACTTTTATTCCAGCACAGTACGCAGTCCCCCCTTCTCTTACTTGACTCTGCTCATTATCAAAGGTCTGACCTCCACTCCCTTATCTAAGAAGGACAGTTTGCACAGTTTGTTGAGGTTGGCTCTGCTGAGCTATGGCAGTCAGATGAATGCAAAGGGAGCACTGGGAGGGCATAAAATATTTCCCCCGGGCACCAATGGAGAGATAATGGTTGTTTTTCAATTGACAGCAGAACAATTTGTCATCACTCTGGTGAACAAATGTTAAACACATTTTCCAGGTATACTTTGTGTGGATGAAAGCTTCTGCAGCTGTGTGTTCGGTGAGTGATGAGATTCTCTTTGCCCCAAAATATTTTCTTTGGCTGTTGGCTGGTTTGCCGTTGAACCTCAGCTGAGAACAAACAGCGTTTAATTCTTAGCACTATGTCCTTCTCTTACAAAGCAACAAAGGGAGGAGGCAAAAACACGTGTTCATGAGGAATAGAACATCTGTTACAGATGTTAAAGAATAAAGTCACTGTGTGCAAGTGTGTCCCGGTCAGAAATGATGAGGACTGTCAAGGGGAAGAAGAGGAGCAGATAAACCACGGCCGCTACAGTAAGACGGTGCAGGACTACTAATAGGAATGTAAGAGTTAAACCCAACACCGCTGCTTCCCCCAAGGCATCGGACTGGCCTGAAACATTAACATTTAGAGCATATAATGCCAAAGCCCGTAATTGAGGCATTTTAACAGCATTTTCATCACAGTATTTCAACCATTTTTACAAACCATTACTTCAAACGAGCATTTTGACCTTTTAAAGCAAAAATCAGCCCTCACGTTGCTGTTTTTTTATGTTAAATCTAATTAACGGAGCACTTTTTGATTTTAAGGTTTTCATGTTGCTTTAGTCAGACTACACAAGAATGATTCCAAAACAAACTTCAAGTAAAGCAGCTTGATATATATATATATATACATATATGCTGGGTTTAGCATGCTATATGTTGGGTTTTTTTCACATTACATTTGTTTATTCCTTTGTAAGTTCAGTTCATTGTATTATCCTCAGCTTGGTCTGCTAAAATTGATCTTTTGGCTTGCAAGCTTTCTCCACCGGTTTGCTACTTTTGTGTTTTCGTAAGTATTAAATAACTGTAGTCTTTGTCTTGCTTTTATCTACAGCTGACTGTTCTATCTCAAGACTAAAACCAGTTTCCACAGCAGACAGTTTTATCTTTAATGCTGTTTGTGAACTACGCTGACACTATTGGGAAACAAAGTTCTTGGGATATTTATTTGGTTAGGTCAGACCGGACCGGGACAGTCAATGGAGCGTACTAATAAAATCATTATGTGCATATTAGAATATGTTCCTTTGCATACAGTTTGGAGAACAGTAGAGTAGCTCAGCTCCCCAGGGAAACCAGTAATGATACAGCCTACATTCAATAACATTTACATCACGGCTTTAAGTTTTTGGGTGGAGTTTGTGTTGATCTATGCAGGGTGGTCCAGTCTGTCCAGGAGAAATGCCTATAGACGGCAGAATCACTGATGCAGTGATTTCCTTCTCCCATTATTTCATCATTCTTTAGTATTAGGTCTGAATGCAGAGCTGAATTGTAATTTCTTGCATCTGCTTTGATCAGAAAGTTCAACCAAAAGCTGGCATCAGGCAAGACAGGAGGACGAAACTATGGGTGAAATATCAACTAAATATGCCCTTGTGAAAAACACACACATTCACAGATGCACCCCTTTGAATCTTTCCGAAGATGGTGACAATTAGATCATCATCAGACAAATTGACACTTTCACATGAATCCTCAATGACACAGCAGTCAAACATCATATGTCAGCAATTTTCCATTGTGTGTGAGATCCTCAGAACATTTCAGCCCTGGCCTGCACGGAGCAAACTGCAGATCCTCCATATAAAAGAGGGCAGAGGGCCACGCTTACTTGATTGAGAACAGGCCCAGCTGACTTTCCACACGTGGATCTTCCATTATAAATTCAGCTACTTTTAAACCAGCTTTATAGCGCCAGTAAGCTACTCTTTCCACTATGGTATTGATTCTTTAAAAAAAAGGACATCTTCCCATGAATTTGAATATCACCCAAAATGATTTAATTACTGGAACATTAAAATACAATTAAGAAAAAAATGTGCATGAGAAAGAATGCAAGTCTTGTGTTACTGTTTTCCACATGCTTTTTTGTTTCTTTCTGATAGAAGTGGGTCACATGCCATTTGGGCTGGAAAAAGTTAGACTAAATTCTAAAGAGCTGAAATCATCACAAGAATAAGTTTAAAGTTGAAAGGAAACCAGCAAGAGAGAGGAAAAATGGTGCGAATCAGACACACTCTGGACGAAAGAATATTATATGAAATTGTTTATCTGTTATTTGTGTATGGAAATATTTATATAGGCATGATATGTCATGCTGTTTTGTGGAATAGATCCTGCTGTGATTCTTCAAAAATGCAGAAATGCAGACAATTGAGGCTGTGGCGGCTTTGCATGCGTGGCTGCTTGTTTTGCCTGAATGATGCCGAACATCACTGCGAAGGAGAAGCATCTCATCCTCAGCCTGACAAATACATCTGAACTTCACCACTCAAACCTGCATTGGCGTGATTAATGCACAACACATACATAATGTCAACGTGTGCTCACTTTCATCCAGCAGACACAGACTGAAACTGCTCTACTGATGAGTGGAAGTTCAATGTTAACTCTACTTTGACTTCTGTTTTTCTCTCCACTAAGTCCTTAGGGAGCTTTTAGCTGCTAAATACTCCTCTATGGTCGCTTTTTTTTTTTTTTTTTGAGGCTGAAAATGGTTGCAGCTGGAAAAAAGTGTAGACAAACACATTCATAAAAAAATAAATAAGGAGTGGAGCCATGAAACTTGTGAAGTGAGTTGATGGAAACTTACAATTAGGATCGATCATTCATGTTACACATTCTTATTTTATCAGCTGTTAATATGAACATAGCAATTAAAGTCATTTTCCCCTCTATGTCAATTGAAATAAGGCTTTTTGGTTTTTCGTGCCGTCTCGTTTGACTGCATCATTTGGTCACTGGACCCAGGCATGCAGAAGCCAGCAGCAGCAGCAGAAAAATCATCCATGGCCTGTTTTTCCAATTCTAACAATAATATGCCCCTGAGTTCCAACATCTCAATAAGTATTTAAAATAACCCTAACTAACCCTCATGTTTAATTATTTTATCATAACAGTGTCAAAAGCATTTATATTACATGAGCTTTTTCAAAAATTTCCAACATAGAAACCAAAAAACAGCAATCCTGTTATAGGGTTCGACGTCTGTAAGAATAATTCTATGGCAAATCTACACTTACACTGTCTTAGTTATTATAAAACACACAATGGATTATGAAACACATTATGGCATCTATTAAGCATCTACTAATGGTGGACAAGGAAGTTGTCAAGCAGTTTCAACTCTGTAAGGGTGAGCAAAAATTGTTACATGAGGAAGAGAAGTTGTTTTGACAGAAGAGAGGGGATCGCCGGAGAAGCTTGGGGAATATCATGTATCCTTGGCGGTATCAGCTGGAGTGACTGCACTCAACTGCACAAACAGGAGTTATAAACAACCAAATGAGAAAATGGCCTATCCCTCTGAACAAGATATTTTTTAAAAACATCCATGGAAATAAAAGATCTGGGAATTCTCAAGTGCTCAGAGACATAATATTTATCAAACTCCAGAATGATAAAACGGCCAGGCTGCAGTGATACACTTGCAGTTCTTTTAATGGCGTTTGGATGAGGGGCGCTCTTTTTCGTTCACCTATCTGAGCTCATTGTAAAAGTCACTTATGAATCCAGCCTACAGAGCCTCACATTATATCATTCCTCTGGCACAAGGATGACTCATGTATAAACCTAAGAGAGCACTGCAGGGAGAAACTGAGCTATCAGCCTAAAAGAATCAAAAATAATCATTGTCTTCTCAAATTATTAGACGTAAGACAGCTAAACTCCATCTAAAGGCTTGAGTTACACACAAGACGTGAGAGTCTGAAATATGAAATATGAAGCACAGTGTTTCATTTCCCATTGCGACAGAAGCAGGAGGAAAAAAGGACAGTGACAGGGGCTTTATAAATTAGAGACATACTGTTGATGTCATGCAATCCTGTGGAAGTCTTTAAGCGCCTGTTGTCTGGGAAACCTATTGCCAAGGTTCATTCATCTTGCAAAGTAAACAAGACTAGTTGCTGTCAGCATCCACCCACAACCTAAGGCGAGTAAAATAAAATAAGGTTATATGGTGGAGGCAAAACTAATTTCCAGGTAATCAGGTCAGGCTGGGGGAAAGTGCTGCCCCATATCCCGTTTCTGTCAACAGCTAAACCTATTTAATGACATCACTGTCTAAAATTACTCCATGTGACGGAAAACAAACCTGGAAAAACAGACGTTTTAAGCATAGTTAACATGTGAAGAGGACTATTTTCTTTCACTCAGGCATTAACTTTGATTGCTACTGGCCGTCCCCTTTAGTTGTGTGTGAGGTTTGAGGTGCATTTAACACCTCCTGTGAGTCATTAAACGCACCACCGAGTGGCAACGACACATCGATGCACGCTGATCATAAACAACACATCTTTGTAACACTTCAGCCTCAGCAAAACAAATCCCCCCTCACCCAGCAGTTTCTAGATGATATTCTCTTTCATTGGCCAGTAAAACTTAAAGATAGGGTTCAGGATTATGGGTAATAGCTCCCATGGATTTGGTTTGCTGGCACTTTAGACCACTATGTCATCCTATTTTACACAGTTGGCTTATATCGGTCTGATAAAGGGTTTGACTGAGATGTGGTGTTTTTACAGCTCTAATGAAGTCAGTTTTAGACACTGCGATTGATTCAGTGTCTTCAGCTGCTGCGCTCCCTCTGCCATGGCGTCTTCGGAATAAGGCTTAGGCTACAGAAGCATGAAGACCCAGAGGATTTCTTCCTTTCCTTTGAGCAGATGATGAGTGTTAGCAGGGTGAGTTGATGTATCGAGGGTCTGTCTGCCTGTCTGCCTGTCTGCCTGTCGGATTTTCAGGACTGAGAAGACAAGTAATTCAAAGGCTGGGGGGGGGGGGGGGGGGGGGGGGGGGGGACAAAAATGAAGGTGGAAGTATGGGAAGGCTCCAAGTCTTGGAGAAAGACCAAAGATATTGCATCTGAAACGCATAATTCATTGACACAAACAAATCCCAAAAGATACTGAATAATAAATAAAGGAAAGATTTTCCATCAGGACGAATAGCATTGATGACTCAAATAATTGCTGAGCTCTGGGATCATGGCACCAACACAAAAAGCTTGATGAGGCAACAAACATGAGCAATCAGAAGATTAGACAAACTCTTAGCTTAGCTGAACTTGGAGAAGAAAACAAAGAGCGAGGTAACAACCTTACCCAAACATCCATCACAATTTACAGGCAAGTTTATTGGCAATAATAGTTTTATTGTTCAATAAGTCATTATTATCTGCATTTCTGGTGCGCTTACTTTTCAGCCGTTCAGTGTTGAGCACTTTTCAAGATGATCTAAGTCTCATGTCAGTGCTGGACTTTTGTTTGCAAGGTTGCGTTGCAACTCAAGCAGTTAATGAAAATTACTGCAATGCTATCAAAAAGGGTAAAAGCGTGTCAGCGAAATTTGTCTTAAATGACTGTTACTAATGACTCTTATTTTATGTGCAAGCACAAAATGTACCTCATTTCAATTTAAATTTAATGACTGAGACCTGATTTATTTACTTTCACTTCTTGTGCCTGGCTTCATTTTTGGTATAATGTGCCTTCAAATTGATTGAAAAGGACCTTTTGTAAACAATTAGAGGAGGACATTGATATCACTCAGTTTGTTGAATGCGTGCAATAAACAGGACAAAGTCAATTCTGTGGAACAGCTAGTTGCTAATAGCTAATAGCAGACTTGAACCAACTTGCCCCCAAGACTATATAAGCAGCTCTAAGGCTCAACTGCTGACATTTTGTATCCTGTTGGTTTGAGTAAAGATTAAAAATAAAATATAAAAATATAAATAAATAAATAAATAGAAATCTGGCCAATGGCAAAGCCACAACACTAAACGAATCCTTCATAATCTGACAGATATGAAAGTAAAATTTCAATCTGATGTCACTGTTGGCAAAAAAGTGAAGAAGGTATTTCCTGAGGTATCCTTTTGTAAACCAAATGGACAGAACTCACTACCAACATGCCAGCCGAAAGGTGGAGCCTGGAAACATGAATTCATGTTGGCTTATCTTCATGAGCGACGGCTGAGCTAATACGAGAATATGCCTACCTACCTGATAGTGAGCTCATCAAACAGATTTTTCTCAACCTCAGGCATAGTCACAAACCTTTGGATTAAGGCTCATTAAATCACCTCCACTGCTCTTTGTCAAATGCCAAGTTGCTCAAATTTTCTATTACTTCATTATTATCCTCGGCCTCTGCAGCAGATACAAATACGTCATTGGAAAAGTCCGTGCCAGTAGAAGCCAAGGCCAGGAGCACTTTTTCTTGATAATCAAAACACAAGGTTGGCAAGGGGATCTACCTTTGACAAATTTATTGTTTTGGAAGACTTTTTTTCCCTCCATGTTAACTTTCCAATGTTGTCACCCCCCCCTTCAATTGTTTAGCTCAAAGATATGATTTAATCATAATCAGGAAAGGTAGTGTAATATTTACATTGCTCTAATATGACTTTATTGTTCCAAAACGCTTGCCATAATATCCCATAACATCACCTCCTAATTGTGTACAAAGTACTGTAGAGACAAGTGCAAATATTCCAGAAAAATCAAGTGCAGCTGAATTGAATTTGTTATCCTTAATGTGCCACAATTTCTTAGCAATTGTCCACATTTGCACAGTCACATTCAACAATATAAGAGGAGATTTACACAGATTGAAAAATATGTACAAGAATATCTTATTTTCCACCATCTAACTCAAGAAACCAAAAACCATATTTCACAAAATGTAAAACTAACCCTTAATAAAATCTTCCGCCTTTGTTCCCAATCATGAAATATGTTCATATGTTTATTCTACAATGTCGGATCTAGCGAGTATATTGTCAAAACTATGGACTGAACCATATGTTGCTTGTTTGCCTGTTCCAATGTGTACCAGTGAGAAAATAAAACACACACCAGAAAATTTGTTTTGAAGGCTCAGCTGACGCCAGCACACTTTAAATCTATATATTCCCTTTGAAACTGGATTTTTGATGTGGTGGATAGTTAACACAGTGCCAATATATTCCCCTCCACCTCCGTCTGGAGACGATAGAATTAAGGTGCTAGTGTTGCCCAACAAAACTGACTGTGACGGGTCAAACAGGGATCTGTTATATAATCACATCTCTCTGATGTCAGAGGCTGTGAAAACCAACAATCCAACATCCGGACCGATTTCATGCAGTTTTTGGCCGGGCCAGAGGATTTGAACGCCTCTTATGGGGGATCTTTTTTCATTCTTTATCCATTTAGTTTTTCAATTATTCAGCTAAGTGAAACACTATAAATGTGTTCCAGGAAAAACATCACGAAAGACTGCACGTAAACGTGTTGTCATATCCCCATTCAAGTTTTCATGTAGCTGTTCTGAAATGTTTTAGGAACCTTTGCCTTGTAACATGATTACACAACACATATAATTTTTGTTTGGGCTAAAGCACTGTAAAGGCCAAATAGGCTAAACAAGAACTGGGCCATGCTATGCTTTTTTGGCTAAGCAGCCTGCTCTTCAGCATGTGGTACACCGAAACCCTGTGCACCAACACAGTGGTTTCGCTGAAATGAGTAAAGGGGATGCCTTACTTTCATGCAGTTGTAAAGACTCCCATCTATGCCAGAGCATAATAATGGATTTTACCTAAATTGGTGCTAAAACATTTTTCCTACTTCAGTATTTTGGCGGCTGTCACACAAAATAATTAGTTTACAGTGAGAAAGTGTGAAGTCACTTTAATAGGTTTGCAAATGATAAACCAAAGCATGGCTTGCTGCTGCATTACATTAAGCAGACATGCCTATGCATGAAAGTGCACGATGGAAACATTATGGACCTGAGAAAATCTGTCAAGTTGACTTATTTCTCTCTGCCATATGTTAGATGAAGGGGGAATATGTGCGTTACTCGGTTGGAATTTATCCCCATATGTGTCTGGGCTGTTGAGTAGTGCTTCTCATCTGCTGTGGTCCTTCAAAATCAATCAACCTTGGCCCAGACATGGGCAAAAAATAGTTCCTGCAAATAATTATTAGCATTTGTTCAAACATGCTAGAGTGCAACACAGGTAGGTGACTCAGACGGTGTCAGGAGAGATGTGCCAAGCTGATTTCCTCGCACCACATTCTTTTGTTTCCTTATTCAATTCTTATCTTGTGTGTTGCACGCAAGTTAAAACCAATGTGAAGGATTGTTTCTGGCCAACACTTCCGCTGGCCTCGAAGAATTTTGTATTTTGCTGTCGTTTTTCACTGACACTTGCTTCCATTTCCTTCTATGTCTTTTATAGTCACTCCCACCCTGTCTGACTTTTTGGGGTTGTAAATGTCACACCCTTTTGCTAGTGGCTGAGGAAACAGACAAAAAGCACAACAACACATAGAAGCAATCTGGATTTATAGCCAGCAGTTTTGCTTAAATACGTAATCAGCCTAGACCTTGTGCTCATGGTCGACATTGTTACTTACCATGAAACTGTAATTGGAAAACATTTAAGGGATAAGATTTATTTATACACACAGGGACACTAACAGATGTGGCATCAACTGAGACACAAGTACTTCCGTGTGTGGAGGAATACATTGTCCATAAGCCTGCAGAGAGATCACACAAAAACAGTAAAAACAAGACAAAGAAGTAATACATTAGCACACACAAACATGACGACAGTCATTGATCCCATGAAAGTGATGCTTGATCCAGGCATCATAGTCATCCATGCCTTGTTTTCCTCCTTACTTGGCAAACTGTATCACAGCACTAAATCTGGATTTTAAAAAGAGAAAAAACATCAAATCTTGAAAAGCCATTCTACCACAAGGACTTTATACATGGAAAATTCATGGAAAAACTGAAAACACCAAGGAAGAGTCCAAAGTAATACTTGACTTAAAGTCTTAGTAATCAGCATTAAAGAAACATTTAATGTGGCTGGAAAAAAACACATGACAACAGGAGCAGTCTAAGCTGAGGGAAAGATGGCAGCCAATAAACACAAGCATGTGGGAGTGACAAAAGGTGCACAACAGGATGCATTTATCCATGTTTTGGTTGGTGGAAGCGTCACATTATCAACTCCTGTTGTCTTAAATAAATACATTAAAAGGGGCTTAGGCAACCTGGACAACGTTATTTCTAATTCATTTTAAAGCAGTGTTTTGTTTTGTTTTGTTTTTTTGTGTAGGATCAGATTATGCGTAATGTGACAGGGATTGCTTATAATGAAGAAAGAACCAAAAGAAAAAAAAATCACCTTTGCCCTCAGTTAGCCTCAGAATTTATGTTTTCAGCATGTAGATCATAGCTCAATCAACAAATGTAATCTTTACCACACTTACATACACACACACGGTCGAGTCGAGTCTATCATCACAAGATTTATCTTATGCTACTAATAAAGCATCAGAAAGTTGATGTAATGTTGACAACAAGCACTTCTTCCCTAGTTACATATGTCTCTATTGTCTGAATGTTTACACAAAGCCTCATTGAGAATCCAGCGCAAATATGAAAGTAATTACTTTCGAGTAATTACTTTTGTGTGTGTGAGAGATGGTCTCCGTGCACATGTCCAATCATTTTCCAAAGTGCTGTGTTCATGTGTGTCAGTGGGTGAACTCTGTATGTGTGCAGTGTGTTAATACAGTCATCCCAGCCCTGATCGTAACCCTCGCAGAGCACTGAGGCCCTTCATGGTGCCCTGGTTGGTAAAACACTGGCAGATGTGTGAGGATGAGGTCACTTGTGTGCTGCTTAAAGACTTCCACTGATGCAGAATCACCTCACATGCACAGAGAGCATCAGGAGGAGGAGGAGGAAGCAAAAAATAAGTAGAAAAAAATAGAAGCATTTATTTCTTATAAACGAAATCTTCTTCTCCCCTCAAAAGAGCGAGAGATGCAGCAAGTGAATAATGTGCACGAGTGCAATCAAGCTTTTTTGGAGAAAAGAAAGGGGCCCACAAAAAGGAGAAAAATAGTGTGGTGAGACTGAAATGAACAAAAAGTGGAAGCCATACAAGAGGTTGGATTCAAAAGAGGGAATGGCAGTGAAAAAGTGGGTGAGTGTGAAATTAGCCGGGGTAGTAGGAGGAATGCTTTGAGCCCCTATTTTTTCTTGGTCGCTCTACTCGACTGGTCCGACTGCCAATATTGCATCTGGTTTTGAACACAGCAGTGACTATGGAAAGTCCCCTGGCAGGGAGAATCTCTATCACACACACAAAACATGGACATTAAACCTGCTGCCCCCTCCATATCTGCATTTTGATCTCTTACATAACTGACTCTGACTCTGACCTTAGTCCAGCCAGCCTTTTTCTTTTTTCCCCCAAATGGAACTAAATCTTAAAAGACCAGCTCCTGTTACAGAGATGCAGCCTAAACTTTCTTCATAAATTCTTTGCTATGTAGTCTCCATTTCAAACGTGGGGGCTTTCAGCAGGTGAAACAAGACAGGGAGAACTAAAATTGGTTAAAGTTTCCCCAAAAGAGACTGAAAACTGACGTTGATGCCTTTATGGGTAATTAATCATTTCTCTTCCTTTTTTAAACTCTGTGGTGAAAAATCTACCATTGTGGCATTTGACCCAAATTCCCCCCCGCCCCTGATTCTCTTTTCAAAACACCTTCTGTTGTGACCGAGTAGTTTTTTCCATGCCAGTTTCAGCTCCTGGTTTTTCCATATGGAGATGTGTTTAGACAGACGAAGAAATACAACAGAGCGGAATGATGAATGGATTCTGATGGAGACTTGCAAAAATACAGAAAATCGTCTCTTCGGTCCAGCAGGATCTCATTATGAGGTATGAAGTCAGAGAAGCTTTTCAGATTAAAATAGTTTGCTGTGATTATACAGTAGAACCCCCCCCCCATACAGCAGTGATGCAGACATTGAGTTTACAGTTAGTCTCAGTAGCTGTCCATGTCAAAAAGTGAAAGCATTGTTGTTTTTAGCATCTTAGCTCAAAGACCCATTATAGTTGCATGCTTCAAATTGTGCACACACCCAGTAAGCTTTAATTCATGTTGTATTGTCTCCTGTGCACACATCTGTCAGCAGCCCTGTTCTCTTCGCCCATGTATTATAGGAGACTCCTCATTCCACCTGACCCGGAGAAAGGTTTCTGCTGCTGCTAACACAGCCAGCTTTCCATGGTGAGTTGGTAAAGGTTAAAAGGGAAAAACCGCAGACACAGCTCAGTATGTTGGCATCTACGGGATTTATGATTTTGATTTGGCGTTTATGTCTTGTTCCACCTCGTATGCGCTGAACATGCAACTTTGATCACGATACCCCATGGTCAGGTTCAAAGCTGAAACCTTTTAACTCACAAGTCCAAAGCAATTCTGTGTTAACAGATGTTGCAGTGCTCCGGGAATCCCAGAATCCCTTTCACAGTAACAATCACGAGACCTAGGTCTTGTAATCAAAGTAGAATTTGTCATGGTTGTGCACAGACAGAGTCCAATACAGACCAAAACGCACACTGGGCCTGCAAAGTTTTACTCTTCACTCTTTTTACTTCCAAAATTAAAAGTAATATTTCATCTCCCTTCATACCAGTCCACACATTACACAATCACCCAGGTTGTTGTCTGTTCCAGAGAGCTTCTACAGTTTTATTTATTTCTCAATTACCTCAGAGTTATTTATAAGATAAGGTTCTTTGCTCTTTTATCTTTGCAGTCTTCTTTCCTTCCTGCTTTACTTCTTTGATAAATTCATACAAAGAAATATCAGATAAATTATTCAGAGGTCGACTTGCATATGAAATGAATTCTGTACTGATTGAGACGAAACAACATCCAGAGTGCAACACATATAGCTACTCAAAGACAGATGCACTCTAAAATTTTGCATAGAGCAAAAGAAAAGGTACACGAGTGAAAAGACTGAAATCTATCCTTAATTGGAGTCTTTTTCAAAGCTTATTGGCTTAGTTGACATAAATAGAAAATAGATTTTTAACTTGTCCTTCCAAAAACTTTCTGTGTTGTTCAAAACTTGTGGAATTCCACACAACCACCATTTAAAAACAATCTCTACTTCAATGTATGTTTATATTTGAGGAAATCAGCAGTAAATCCTTTAATAACACACCAACAAAATAGCAATTTTGCACTTGAGAGGACACTTGACTCATGGAGAGGCGAAGGCACATGGTTGTTTCATGTGTTTATGGAAGGTCTTTGTTTAGAGGCCGCCTGGAGAGACTGATGATTTCAAATTTGATCTTTTTCCAGTTCAACCCATTGGGAGCACAACGGATGAGGGACAGCTCCAACCCTGATAAGAAGTCAAGTCTGCTGCACGTAAATGCACTTTATTATATGATAATACTCTCGTCTTTGGGCATCCTCCAGGTTTCCTCCACATCTTGTGAGTCTCTTCCTGTCTGACATTTTGAGTGCCTGGCCAAAGAGGATCTGCCGAGCGCTGACGCTCCGCAAAGGTTAAGAGAAGACGGCCAGATCTTGACAGAAAAATGTATTTGCTCTCTTGATTAAATCAGAGGGGATTATTGAACCTAATCCAACACGTTTAATTGCCAAGATGAATAACAGCAGCTTCAGAAATGATGGATATGAAAATAGAAAATGCATGCTAAAAAACAATTTTAAACTTTTGAACAAGTTGCTGGAATTACAAAGCTTTTCCCTTTAAAACTTCAGAGGCTGCTCCAGTATCACCCGCTCACAAGCCAGTAAAATTGTTCATAAAACTATCTAATTACTTTTCATTTTGTGGCTGTGAGACTCTGAGTTCTTCAGTTCATATCCTCGTATGAGATACACTTGGCATTGAGGAGAGATTTAAATTTATTTTATTTTAATTTTTTTTAAAGGAAAGTCAGTGGTCTCCATGTGGATTTTTCAAGCTTGGCTCAATCCCACACAAACTCAAATGACCCCTGGCCAGTGGTGATTTATCGCACTCTGCTGCCTAAACAATGTCCACAAGCCTTTAGACTGACTGATGCAAGTGACTGTTACATAACTGAGAAGAATTAAGCAGACACAGTTACGCCCTTTTGCTAAAAAAGTCTTTTCCTCTCTTTTCTTTACAACAAACTTTCAAATAGATAAGTTTTCAGGTGTAAAAATGATAATTCTCAGAAGAAATAGGCAGAAGTTGGTCAATATTCTTTTAAAAACTTTTTAAGATTTTGGTCCGTCTATTTCAGCAGCCATGATGAATCAATCATTCTTTCAGCCAGAGGTATCCAAGCTTTCCACAAAATCCTGCTGTCTCAGACCCTCTGAAATGCTTCCTGGCTCTGAGTGCCTACTGAGAAAGCCTTCCTCTTGCCAAAGCAGTCAGATTCTGGTTCAGACCCAAAAGGGTGCCCTGAACATGGCTCTGCCAGGAACAACGCACGACCAAAGCTGGAAAATTTTACCTTCAGTGTTGACCCTTTCCAGTCCAATTGGGACAATGACAGCTTGTGTAGAGCAAACAGCATAAGCACTTCTCATCAGGGGATAATGTGGGACAGCTTCGGAGGGCGGAGGGTAGCGGAGGCTAAAAATGTGATGACAAAGAATTGGTAAGGAAAGGAGGGATTGAAAAGGATGACCTCCGTCCAGGAAAGAGTCATGTAACAACTATGCGTAGCTTGGATATCAGGTTTGCTTAGACATTAGATGGCTTACAAATAACTTTGAGCTATGTATTAACAATTTCTTTCTTTGAACCTAAAGTTTCCTCTTATTTCATGGTTTTAGTTCAGAACATGTAGTAATCAGCAAGATTCAATTATTCAATCTAAGTGTAATATTATTATAATTTTTTTTAAATCATACAAGGTCTTTTCTGTCAAAATAGCAAGACAGATAATCTTTCTAATCTCCCCCTGTAGTACCCCTGGTAAGGAATCATGGCTGGGCAGGAATCCCAATTTCAAATCCACCCATCTACAGATTTGTCTGTCAGCACTTTTTACCATTTCTGTGCTGGAAAAAAGGAAATACAAAACAAAGAGAATGGCAACAAGTTGGAATAAGTAAAATTTGTTTTTCTATTGTCTCCATTTCTCTCTCATTCAGTCAACTCTGAAATGTGGGAAAACATTATAGTATTATGCTAGAAAAAGCAAAAGCTGCTCAGTAAAGAAAACAGTATAGGGTGGACACGTATTTACATCACTACAGCCCTGACACATGAAAATAAGGATGTGAAACAAAGCTGCATGACACTCAAACATGCTTGTGTGCACCCACAAAGAAGCCACAACAAGAGTGGGGCTCAAATTTGTGCTCAAATTGTGATTATTGTATGAAATTTGTATGAAATGAAAAAACTAAAGATGAAAGACATTTCTAAAGCTCATCAATGTGTTAAAACACCTGGGATTTCTGCATATGTCTCAATATGACATTTAGAACATTCCTTGGATGCCTGATGGAGACTAAAAGAGGCTAAACCGCAAAAGTGAGTTACAGTGGGTTTTTTGTGTGTGTGTGTGTGTGTGTGTGTGTGTGTGTGTGTGTGTGTATATGAGGACATGTCAGATTTTTGCATGAAAAGAGGGTGCAGTTGGAGTTTTTTGGAAAGAGTGTTACAGAAGAAGAAAGAAAAACAGATTTGAGAGAAGAGTTAAACTCAGCGTCTGAGACATTTCCCCAATATTTTCCTCATTCTCCTTCCAGAGGTTAAAGAAGCTCTATCCGGAGTCATTGTCATTGTTTCTTCATGAGTTGTGGAAAAGGGAAATATTTTTGGCACACCCAAACTTTTTAAAGCAAGGGTTGGCCATATTTACAAAAATCAACATCTTATAAATGGGGTGACTTCCGTTTCTAAAGGCTGCCATTGTCTCCAAATTTAATCCACTTGCTATGTGTGCCCTTGTATTTAAGACTCTGATAAATGTGAACCAATTCTTTGCTGTTCTCTCCAAAAGCCCATGTGAAGTCAGCTGTCATCACTTTGCGTTCTCACAGCCTTTTTGCCAAATCCGACATTTTGATATACATAATAAGTCCCAGAGGGCTCATGGGTCAGATTTAACAATCATTATCCAACTGTATGTGCCAATATGCAACAATTCTCTTTACAAAGTGTCTAAATCACTTTTAAATGACGTTTTCATTTTTATTAGCTAATCGTTCAATACTGGTTTCATTCTTTCATGAGGAATCTGTCATTTCTGCAGGCAAACTGATTGGTCCTTATCAGTGCTGGAAGGAGAGGACCCACTCAAACGGGATACATAACATTCTTAATTGATGTAAAAATAACAAGTCACACTGCGAATTGTATGCATGAAGAAGTTCCCTCAGACATGTTATTTTATGGCACTTGATAGCAACTTTCTTTTTAAAGAAAATTTTTCACACTAAAATCAAGAAGCATGTGCAGAAGTAAAGCTTGGAAAACACTGCCCTCTTTTGGTAGTGTTTTTTTTTAAGGGCAGCAGCAGCTCACACATCAGTCTACTGAAGGTCACAAGGTTGAAATATTTTACTGTGATGATGTTACTCTATATGACTGTATTTCATGTCCTCCACAATTGTTGGCTTGCCTTGAAAAGTAGGGCTGAATTTATCAGTACGACTGAGGCCTCTCGACAAAAGCCAACTTGGCAGTGGTTTAGAAAGGAAAATGGCCAAGTACATAAACTTGTTGACTTTTTGATAGCTATCATACAGTGGAGATGAAAAGGAGTAAATCATAACTGGGGAAGCTGAAGTACACTTATTTCTGAAATTCAGTCATGTTAGACAATTGCCAAATTTGGTAAAACTTGGACATGCCTTTTTTAAAAATGAAATTCCATTATTTGCTACATACAGTGACCTTTATTGTCCTCATTCTCTGATGTACCTTTTTAACAAATGCTTTGAAAATCATTGTGGAATCTAGGAACATCTTCCGTATTTAAAACTGAAAAATGAAGAATCAAGCTTGTACAATTTAAATCCTTTAATTTTATTATAATACATCAAAAACAGGACTGCAACATTTTTACAGTATTGTCATTTACTCTGACATTATTTCACTAAAGATGCATTCTGGTTATCTGACAATGTGTATGGAAGCCATTATTTGGTTTGTTATTCCAAGGCTGGATCAACAAAAGCCAGCCTTGATGTGAAAGGTGGCCATTTTTTGTGCGCTTTGAAAAAGGTCTGGGGGTTGAATCAAGACCTGAGATCGAAAAAGCACTTGCAAATAATTTTTCACAGTTTGATTCAAGCTGCATATATTTTCCAAGATATAATCTGCACCAACATGGAAACCATTTCACAGTGCAGTGAAACGGACAATCTGGATGTGTGAATTCAAAAAGAATTAACACTGAATCTTCATGCAATTTCAAACAAAGAATTATTTGCAACTACTATTTGATCCAGGTCAAGCGTTGGATGAAGTGCTGTTGGGGATGTTTGAAGGTTAGATTCTACTTTTTGGCAGTCTGAAGACGCTCTGCCACATTTTCCCAGTTGATTACATTCCATATTGCCTTAACATAGTCAGGCCGCACGTTTTTGTACTGAAGGTAGTAGGCATGCTCCCATACATCAATACCAAGGAGAGGGGTGAGGCCTGAGGGTCAGAAAAGAGAATTCACTTCTCAGACATCTTTCTTATTTAACTGGAGACAATCAGGGGAAATACAAGTTTATTTGGAAAGAATGTTCATTGTAATCTGCAGTCTGTGTTTTTGCTGTACCTGTTGTCCCCTGAAGAGGATCCTGGTTCGCGCAAGCAGCAATGCGAAGCCTTCCACTTTCGTTGTCATATCCCAGCCAGCCCCAGCCTGAGCCCTGCACTGCTACAGTGGCAGCAGACATCTTCTCTTTCATCTTCTGGAAAGAGCCAAAGTCCCGTTTGATGGCTTCCATTAGCTCCCCTGCAAGAGATTAAACTATAAGATACTATGAGGACAACTCAAGAAATTAGAAAGCAAGACACTAAATGAGAAAGGATTTGCAGTTAAATTAATTTACTTGAACAAGCTGTATGCATTCAGCATTATTTGAAAAAGATACTTCAACAAAGGAAAATTCACCTCATAATTTTTTTGTTTTTTAAACAGTAATACATTTTCTCTGCCAGATATTTATGTGAAATTGTGTCCCGAATTAGGTTTCAGTGGCGTTTTATACCACTAGAGGGCAGAATGACTTCATAAGAGTGTTTTGCTGCTGAGACTCTACAAGCTTTTGATATTATGAGTTAATTTGTCAAATACTAAACTATTGATTTCTAGCCATTAAAGTCTCTTTATTATGGCTTTGAATTAAAAAAAAAATCTCACTAAAGTCATACTGATTTGTAGCTGAATGCTTGACAAACCACTCGTTTACTTTGGCTTGCAATTTTTTTTGTGCCAAGTATCTAGTCTGCATTTTAGCCCATCTGAGTCAGTTCACTTGGAACAGCTGTGTGTTATATACGCAGCTGGTGAGGGCTTGTTGATTCACACCTTGCCCTCAATGTGACAGTTGGAATCCTATAAGCAACATGACATGGTTTCAACTTGGGCAATTTGGGTGCATTTCTGTTTTACCCTGAGGCTCGCCTCCACCATTTGGAGAGAGGTTGGTCCAGAAGATGGTGTGGTTAATGTGTCCACCTCCATTAAACTTCAGAGCAGGTTGGAGGGCGACCTGTGCAGTCACATCTCCTAAAATAGAATACAAGTAACATCAGAGTGAAAAAAAATAAAAGTAAAAAATCTGGTCTAAGTAGCAATTAACTGATTAATCTACACATCTTTCAGTTTTGTACCCTTTGCCAGTGCTTCCTGATATTTCTCCTCTGTAATGTTGAGGTTGTTAACATATGTGGCATGGTGCTTGCTGTGGTGCAGCTGCATTATTTCTGCATTGATGTGGGGCTCCAGGGCACCATAGTCGTAGGTCAGGTCGGGGAGAGTGTGCTTCTGCCTGGCTGCAGCTACCTGGCTTATAGTTTGGCTGAGGCTGGCCGCGCACCTGCAACAGACCAGGGGAGACATTTGCCAGCTGCACCATAAGATTTGAAGAAGCTAACATGATGGAGAAGTGAACTCACTTTTAAGGTAATCACTGATTTTTCACGAGCAACTTCACCATGCCTGCAGCGGTTAAGCTGCACAGGAAAGCAGTGCACACGTCGGGCTGTCAAGCTGTTACTGTTTGTTGAGATAAAGCAACTGTCGCAAAGTGACCTGAGCGCCCCATGCTGTTTCTGAATCACCCTGCACTGACATTTCATGGTCAGATATTGAATGAGTTGAAAAACACCGACTCAGCTTTGTATGAGCAGGTGTGTCCAAATACCACAACACCCATTTCACGGCCCACACAGAAGCCCAGTGGATGCATAACCATGTGACAGATAAGTAAAATCTCACATCAGGTGCGCCACAGGCTAGCCTAGCTCGATTGCTAATGTAAGTTAGCATTACCGCTAGCTAACTGTTAGCTGTGAATAAAGATAGAAGTCTCAAATGGATGAGAAGGACCCAGTCGTGTTCCTCCACTTTACTTTTCTGAACACATAAATGCCACCGGTTCGTAAGCTGACAGGAGTTTTACCTGCGTATTTGACCGACTCTGCACAGCATGTTGACGACAGCGTTCACGACTGCCCTTGAACTGAGCAGCTTCAACTTGACTGCACAGCGGACCGTACTATTATCTGGTCCGGCGGGGGTGTTGATGAAAATGTGCCGGAGTTTGACACACCAAATCTGCGTCAACCGAGGCTTTGATTCGTCATATAAACATCAGTAGGCAATATAAAAATGCCCATATTATTTAAAAGTCCATATCCTGACATCAGCATTAAATGTGCTATACTAAAACGTATCAAACTACGCATTTCTCCCCTTCCTCTTCTAAGTCATGTTTGGTAAACGCGCATTAGATCATATGAACACAAAACATTGTGGTCGAGAAACAATATGCATCGGTTTATTTATCACAATTTTATGACTCCTCCGTTTTGCAGTGGGTATGCTTTTATGAAATACACAGTACGTAGTAAAATGTGGCATCAATAATACTAAATAAATTCGTAAATCTAAGATACACAATTTAGCTACGTAATTATTAAAACTCACAGTAAAGAATCACGCGAAAGTGTCTTCCAGTTCCAGAGATCGTCTATGTTGAGGAAAAACGAAAAACTTGAGACTTCAAATCAACGAAACAAAGCATGTGATAATATTTTCGGTTACATTAAAGATAGATTACAAGCAAATTGCATCATTTATTGTTATTGTCGCTTGACATATTTACTTCTCTGTTTGAGAACCAAACAAACACACAAGCAGCTGAAATAAATGTGGGTCAGGCCACCCTTCTCAGGCCAACAAAATAATTACATATATTCATTATGCATGAGATAGATGCAGACCCTGGAATCTGCACAATCAACTTGATGCACCCACAGTGATATGTGAACAATGAGACACCACAGCACACATCAGCAGGGATCATTATAAATTTATCAGCGGATCAGATTGTTTTTCTTTAATAATCATTTGATTTATAAAGCGCCACAAAAACGGTCAAAATCCCATTTTCCTCCAATTTCTCAGACCTTTCCCATATGTTTGCCTTTCTCTCTATAAAAACCACGATATACCTGAGAAGTTTAGTAAAGAAATCTGTTTTTAGTGGGACAACTCAGAAAAGTGAATCCTGACAAAGAGAAACTGGTCTTCTTTTCTTTTATTTTTCTCTGAAAAAAAGAAACAAATGTTCACACACACGTTAGCAACTAACGTTTCCTCATAAATTTAATGAGATAAAACAAAAACAGAACAGACACAAGTTTCCTGCCTCCGTACGTACGCCGGGGTAATCGCAGCGGAGTGAGCGCTCAGTCTTTTGTCCCTCGTCTCTGGCCGTACTCTGCAGCAGCGGCAACGCGGCCAGATCCATTCTGTCCTGCCCACGGTGAGGAAGATGATGGTGATTACGCCGAAGCGAGCCAATCGCTTATAAATTCACGGCGTATTTCCAAACGTAGCTGTAATTTTGCGTCTCAGAGAAAAGAAAACAACAACAACAAATAAAGAAAAAAAATACACCGAAGCTAACGGGTACCAGAAACATCGAGAGAAACGGGTCTCGGTAAGTGTTTGTGGACGGCTGGAGGCCTGTTACCTGCTGCCAAGAGCCCGCTAGTTTCAGGAAAAGGAGCGCAAGGGAGGCAGTCATTTCCTTCACCGCCATTTTGTGATAACAAGGAGCCGAAAACGGAGCCAACAATCGCATGCTGCCGGACCAAACACGAAGCAAATAATGGGATCTCAACATCCGAGTTTCGGAGCCTCTGTTTATTTTGTTAGCGGGTGCTAAATGGTGTTAGCAGGCGAGGGTTAACCTTGGTTAGCTTATTTTTTTTTATAGTCTTTGCTATCCATCGTTGCTGCTGCCAGTCCAGCTAACAAATCGGGCTCGACAGCTCTTATTAACTGGTAATGGTGACTTACTTCTCTCCGCTCGGCTTTGGGAGTTCACTTATCGGCCACGCACATCTCCATTTGTTTGCGGGAAAGCACCGATATTGTAGTCTTTTAGTGAAGTTGCCACACAGGTCACATTTCACTGCGTGTGGACAAACGGCCAACGCGTTGAAGCTTTAAAAGATGCAGTCGCTTCAACTCGAGACACCAAGCTGTGATTAATGTTTTGTTTCTGTCATATTTATTTCTGCAGCTCACAATGACCAACGAGGAGCCTCTGCCCAAGAAGGTGAGTGGCCCTTTTTTTTTTTTTTTTTTTTTTTTTTTTTTGGCTAGAGCATTTTATTTGTCATCACGATCCTCAATGTGTCTGCAGAAGAGCGCAGTTATTGGATGGTGTTCGCTGTCTAAGCAGACCTCGGTTTCCCTTTTGCACAGGTTCGCCTCAGTGAGTCTGACATGAAGACCCTGACCAGAGAGGAGTTGTGTACAAGGTAGATAAAAGGCTCTGCAACCGGAGATTAAAACCTTTTTTTTTTTTTTTGGAGGAGGAGGAGGGGGGTGGGTTTATTACGATTACATTTGATATTTACACATTTCCTGCTCCTTCTCAGATGGAAACAGCATGAAGCATATGTCCAGGTCCTGGAGTCCAAGTATGCAGAGCTATGTTGTAAGTACATCTGCTGTTAACATAAGTGGAATCTTAAAAAAAAAAAAAAAAGAAGTCTTGCCAGGAAGTTATTATTACCATATCACTACAACAAACAATGACTTGTTTATGAAAGGGGCTTCTCTTTTGATACATTTGCTCTTCTGTTCCTCTTCACTGTCTCAGCCAATGATGTAACAGGGTTGAAGGAGTCAGAAGAAAAGCTCAAGCAGCAGCAGCAGGAGTCTGCACGCAGGGAGAACATCTTGGTCATGCGACTTGCAACCAAGGAGCAAGAGATGCAAGAGTGCACGGTATGTATCTAATCTTTTGCTTTCATGGTGATTTTATAATATTAGGGGGAATTAGGAGTCGTTTAAATATTCTGCATTATCATTTTCATTATTAATTAACATGTTTCTGTTGTTATTATATGATCAAATGATTGCAAGTCCAATGTCAGTGCTGACAGATGAACAGAACAATAAGGCAACTTCTCTAGTAGTTGACATCTTTTCAGCACTTTACTGTACCTTTTATTTATATATTCATTTGTCAGACAAAGAGAGCATCCTTTGCTCTTATCAGATTCACATCTCAGTGGATCACCCAGTGGTTTTATGGCAGCACATGTCATTGTTGGGGGACGAGACTTTTAATTGTCGACTTATCTAAATGGGTAACTCATCGTTGTGTTTTGAGGTATATTAGTTGCACTTTGTGCCTCTTGTGTAAATGTATTCAAATCAGTTCTGTGGCAATTTTAGACCTTCTTAGCAGTGACTTTAATAGGTGAGTATTCGTTTTTTGAATATCGCTGATCTCGTTTTATGACAAAAGACTGCATCCAGGAAAGCATCTTGCGCCTAACAACTGTTGGTACACAGTTTAGATGCCTATGCTTTGATTTTTGTTTTTTTTTAAGTTATAACGAAATGTCATTTTTCACAATTAGGTTTGAATGCAGGCACCATTCAAAACAGATTAATCATGTTGGAAGGCTACCTGATACTCTTAATAATATAGCTGGGTTTTAAAAAACAGTGTTATTTTTGAGAGGGCGGGGGGTTCATATCACACATGAAGTTGAGACAGTTCAAGCTAAAGAATAAGTTTTCATAACAATAAAATGTAGTTCATCGGTATAAATATGAACCACTTTACTGGTAACTAATATTGTTCTTACTTTTCTCTGTATGTATGTAAAATGCACGTATAGCCTTTGTGTATGAAATGAACCTTATTAACACCTGTTTGCTTTATCCTGCAGACCCAGATCCAGTACCTCAAGCAAGTCCAACAACCTAGTGCAGCCCAACTGCGGTCATCCATGGTGGACCCAGCCATCAACTTGTTTTTCCTCAAAATGAAGGCTGAACTGGAACAGACTAAAGACAAACTGGAGCAGGCCCAAAATGAACTGAGTGCCTGGAAATTTACACCTGATAGGTAAAGACAATCAAAATAACTCCCCCCCTAAAAAAAAAAAAAAAAAAAAAAAAAAGTCAAGACTTCCTCACGCCCCCCACCCTCACTCTCACTGCAGGCATGCAGGATCAATGGTGGGGGGGAAGGCTGACACATGCTGTACTCACCACGAGACTCAGACTTTACAGAAAGACAGTCACTGCAAAACAAAACTGTTTTTGTACTCTTGCACTGTGCCAGCTACATATCACATAACCTAACGTGAAAAGACAGTATGGTCAGGTGACGCTTGTGTTTCAGCTCTCTCCCCTCGTATCCCCTCACCGTCCAAGGGCCTGAAGGAGTCCGGACTGTTCCTGAAGAGGTGGTCACTCACTTCCCGACATGGATATGCCCTCCCCACCCCCTCAGCTCAAACCAGGCAGTTCACATATTAAATAGGGGGGTTATGGTGGAGGTTGAGTCAGGCAGGGAGCATCCCTAGCCGAAAACATCAATTGAACATTTTAAAGACAATTCCCATACTTGGTTTATAAAGACATTTAACTGTGGATTTCACCACACACATACCTGCTAGTCTGCCTGAGAAATGTAAAGACTTTTTGGACAGTCTAGACACATTGCAGTAACATGAGGAAAGTTCTAGGATTTAAAAGTAAGACTTTGGGGGGGAAGAGCCACTAGAAATGATGTTAAGACTGTGGTGGAGCCAGATCCTCGGTCCACAGGGGACTATGTTTCAGGCATCAGAGTCCTGTCGCCTGTGTCTTTGATCATGGGCCCTCTCACGGTAGAGTGTATTTACATGTTTTATTTTGTGACTTGTTTCTTTTTATTGGCATTTCATTTCTTTCTCTTGTTTCTCTGAAACAAACTCTTACAGCAGTGTGTACGTGTCTGTGAGTGTGTTTGTGCGAGTGTGTGTGTGAACCAAGAAGCACAATTGGAACGATTGTTAACAGTTGTATAAAATTTGCACTTCAATCACGAGTTAAGCTCATTGCTTAATTCTTTGGATGCATATTGAAACACACTGCTGTAGGTGAACTGAGTCCTGTTTCAAGATGTGAATGCAAATGTCTA
This sequence comes from Echeneis naucrates, assembly GCF_900963305.1. Classification (NCBI taxonomy): domain Eukaryota; kingdom Metazoa; phylum Chordata; class Actinopteri; order Carangiformes; family Echeneidae; genus Echeneis; species Echeneis naucrates. Next base: position 6,108,119 of record NC_042534.1, read on the forward strand.
ACGATTCATGTTATGAGTTTATGAGAATGTATTTATTGTATTTCTGTGTATTTCTGTGATTGACCTCAATTTCTCCCTCAGGCAATTACATTTATAGCTAGTCAGACTTTCCTTTCTTACCACTGAGGCACAGATCTTTGGCCACTAGTTTCACAATAAGAGTAAAATGTGTTATGTTTTCTTGTTTAAAAAAACAAACAAAAAAGCTTTTATACCCAGGTAGTGAGATTTGAACTGGCAGCGTGTATACAGCCTGTTAACAGTTAAAAATGCATTTCCTCCCTGAGAGAAATGAATGTTTTTGCTAACTACTAATTTAGAAGAGATGTAGTACATACTACTGACTAAAAATAGGGTGCATAATTACAAGTTTTTAGTGGAACATACATGACATTTGCTTTCAGATGGTATAGTTGCTGAATAATCTCCAATTATTGTTCATATTTCGGTGCACTTCTCTCCAGATGATTTTCATAGGCATTTCTAGATTGAACTTAAAGGTTTGATATGATTTGTATGTATTTCATTTGTATGCAAATTCAGCATCTTGATTAGGGCTTAAAATAATTTTGCATTTACTACTGTAAAATTAACAGGTGTTAGGATTCATTGACCTTTTGTTAAGTTCAGAAAGTAGCTCCCAAAGCAACTTGATTCAACTGTTTAAACGCCTGCTATTCTGAATTTAAAATCATGAGTACACAAAACAGTGCCTGGTTATGCAGATCCCATTTCCTTTCTTGCTACGCATAGATAAGTGTCGATAAATTGTAGGTTTCTTGTAGTGTGTCATTTTTAATATTACTCTGCTCTGTTAAATTTTATATTCTGCTTGTTATTCACATTCAGTTATGTGGCGAGTTCATTTAAATTTGAGGCTTTGGTAGCAACAGAATTGCTACTGTTATTTTTAAAGTGTTCACTCTTCAATATGCAGCATGGTGAACAAATTATAGTGCTACATTTGGTTCCTCAGTTTGATAGAAATGTGGGTTTAGCTTGCTTGTTTGGGTTTTTTAGACACAGTGAAGACTTTAAATGTGTACAGAGTTTGAGATTCAATTTTAAATTGAGCAAGAAAAAAGTCAGTTTGGACATTCACAGGAAAAGGATTTATATTTATTTGTAAAGATTTCTGTCAGGTGGTTACTGATCATTTTATCTTGCTTTGGTGTTTAATTGTTGTGAGCAGCAATGATGTAGGGATAGGCTGAAGAGTTTCTGTTGCCCCATGTCAACCTGGGAAGTGGGTCAGACAGTTGGAGCAGATCAGTGGCACCTCTCTGCCTGTTGTTTGTCTCTTGGTTCACTGTGTGATGTGAGACTTATTTCCCTTACAGCCAGACGGGGAAGAAACTGATGGCCAAGTGTCGAATGCTGATTCAGGAAAACCAGGAGTTGGGCAGGCAGCTGTCCCAGGGACGGATTGCCCAGCTGGAGGCTGAGTTGGCGTTGCAGAAGAAGTACAGTGAGGAGCTCAAGAGCAGTCAGGATGGTGAGAACACAGGCAGCAACCACATCTCATCGTCTGACTGCTGCTACCTTTCGCAGTGCGACTGCTTGTCGTCTGTACAACTTTTGACATGTTGCTGTTTGAAATCTGACTTTCTTCTGCCTCTGTCACCCCTCAGAGTTGAATGACTTTATCATCCAGCTAGACGAAGAGGTCGAGGGCATGCAGAGCACCATCCTCGTCCTGCAGCAGCAGCTGAAAGAGACGCGGCAGCAGCTGTCCCACACTCAGGGGGCTTTGGCGGGACCCAGCAGGACTTCTCCCGCTGCTTCTAGCTCATCAGCTGAGCCGTCCACCCAGCCTGAGCAGGCCAGTGCTCCATCTGAACCAATGGGCAAGGACTACGGGAGGGTCTCCAATGGACCAAGCAATGGCAACTCATCCCAGAGGAGCGAAACCACTACACCCAGCCTGTACCGGGAGGTCAGCAGCACAGAAGAAGACTTTCCCATGTCCCCCATGGTTTCCAGCCCCGGTGAAGCTGAGACCAAACTGTCCAACCACTCAGAAGAAGCGTCAGGGAGTCAGACTGCTACAGGGAGAGTTGGAGGACCTGTGGGCTTCGGGTACGAGAGCGTGGACTCTCCAACAGGCAGCGAGACATCACTGACTCAGCACTCGAATGACACAGACTCCACCACCGACCCCCATGAAGACAAGGCTGCCCTAGTGACCAAGGGCACCAGGACTGCAGGGTCACGGCACGCTCAGAACGGCCTGGACTCCAGCACGAGCGACAGTGCGGTTTTGTAATGTACCTTGACGTGTACTGTCTTTTCCCTTTTTTTTTATACAATATACAAACAAGGCAACAATTGCATAGTCTGTAACACAGCACTGCTGTCCAAGATGCTTTTTTTCACCCTCCTCCCCTTTGCCTATCGTGATGCTTCTGTCACATTTGCGTTGCTTATCGGGGATATAACAGGAAAGGGTTAATGTTAGATTTGAATTGCGTGGATGTATGATTTAAAACTAGTACGTTTCATTCTGCTGTTTATTTGAGCACGTCTATGCTATTCTTGTTTGAGCTCTTGACACTGAAATCAGGCATCTGGTGTTGTAACACATTGTCAACAGTCAGTAAAATCACTGAATTACACTAGCTTCGCAATATTCAAGGTCATTTTTAGATGTTGGCCTATTTGTTTTTTGTTTTTTGTTAAATCCAATTTTAATTTTTCATTGACAAAAAAAAAAATTCTGTTCAAAAGATTCTGTTGAAATGTGAGTAGTTTATATGCGATGTTCATATTATTCTGACATCAGTCCTTTTCATGTACTGACCAAATACCAATAAAGATTTTTAATACTACACAGTGAAACCAATCCTTACTAGCTAGTGGCACATGAATATCAAAGCTTACTTCACCTAACAATGTACACCTGTAAGTGGTCTGATATCTTTCAGTGATTTATCTTAGTCAGGAAGTTATATATATATATATTTGACCTACAATGCAGAAGTCTAATGTTAAATATTTTATGCAGCAAAAGAAGAAATATACATATTAAAAAAAAGACTAGCTGTATAAAGTGTGTACACGTGTACATTAAATAGTCCTGGAAATAACAATATATTCAGAATAATATTCTTGTGTGATGATTAAAATATATTCAGTCTGGGGGAAAATGCTTGAATGCAAACAGAATGTAGATGATGAAGTGTGGAGCTTTGGATCTGCTCAGTCATGACATCTAACGAACGAGCTTCTCCTCCAGCACACACGGAGGCGCTGTGGTTGAATGTCTCCGGAGCAGGCAGCTGTGTGAGCAGCGCGGACGGACGGACGGACAGACAGACAGCAGCTCCACGGAAGCAGGAGTCCGACCCGAAGCAGCCGTGATCCAGCATGAACTCCGGGCCTGTCGTCGTCGTCTCCGCCGCCCGGACTCCGATAGGTACAGTCCGCTGCACCTTCCTCGTCGCTCGCGGCCACATCGGCTGTATTAGAGATTTATTTAATTTATTTTATTTTTTTTGTAGATGTTATTGTCTGTATCACACATTAGTCGTTTTTTTTTTTGCCAATTAACTTAAGTGGTTGTTATCAAGTTTGAAGACGCCGAGTGGTGCTGAGCTCTGATTGGTTAGCTCCGAGTGTCGGGAGTGTTTTCGCAAAGGTGATTGGCTGGCTGGCTATAGTGCCACGGTGCACGAGCGTCATACTATTGGCTACATTTGGCCAAGAGATTTCACCTGGCTTTGTTTCTAATTAACAAAAAACCCCCAAAACATACAGAGACAATTGTGACAGCAAGCTTAAATATAAAGCAGAATTTAGCAGAAGGCTACACTGTTAGAAAGAAAAAGGAGATGTAATACATTTTGTATGTTAAAGTATAAATTTTAATGTTTTTGTCCTAAAGATTTTGTTTTTTAATGTTTAGTGTCCTCGGACCAGGACAAGACATTTAATTTGACAGGGAGTGAACAGATCTTTGAAATATGCACACGTGTGGGAGCATAGCCAAGTTTCCAATAAGTGTATTACTTTGTCTGCCATAATAAAATAGATTTATAATTTGGTTACTGCAGCAAAAATAGTTTATGATCCTCACAAGGTGAGCTCTGGAGGTATTTCTTGGCTTGAGCTTTGACGAAATGCAGGATTTAATTCTACATTTGGTGCATTTAATGGCTGGGCTGCTGGTAAGTCATTTAAGCAAGTTTTCGAATATATTTTTTAAAAATGAAAAACATATATAACAATTATTATTTTCTTGTTAAATGACCAAAATGTGTAAGTAATTGTGTTAAGTTAAGTTTTGGGTTGTTTTTTTGTTTTTTGTTTTTTAAGGGGTTGAGACTTGAATATTTTAGTCACATTATCTCAGCAGACCAAGAAACGCATTATTTGCCATACCCAGTGCTGATGGTCAACAAGGTTCTCTCATTTTTACCCAGGGTCCTTGAATGGCGCTCTTTCCACGGTGCCTGTGCATGAGCTTTGTTCAGCCGTTATCAAAGATGTGCTGAATCGGGCTGGAATAAAGCCAGAGGAGGTCTCTGAGGTTATCATGGGACACGTCCTGACAGCAGGTAGAAAGAAGTTACCTCATCCATGTCAGAAGTCCTGAGTCATGCTAACTTTTTTTTATTTTATTTTATTTTTTTTTTTGGCAAATGTCAGCTTCACCTCTTCGGGCCTTTCGCAACATTCTTTCAAAATGACTTGTTCACCTTGCATTTCCCTCAGGTACTGGTCAGAACCCGGCACGGCAGGCCAGCGTTGGGGCAGGTATCCCATTCCCTGTCCCAGCGTGGAGCTGCCAGATGGTATGCGGTTCTGGGCTGAAGGCTGTGTGTCTGGGAGCTCAGTCCATCCAGACAGGCGAGTCCACTGTGGTGGTGGCAGGCGGCATGGAGAGCATGAGCAGGGTGGGTTACCGGGCTTTTGTATTGGGACAAATATGTGCCAGTTTTAGATTTGTGCTTAAATAGTAGACAAGTTCTGGTATGTTTGCTTTTACATTTAATATTTCACCACTCAAAAGGGAACTTGGTAGAGAAAGGTGGCCAAAGAAAAGTATTAACTATACCAAAACTTATCTGATCAGCACAACTCTTCTGATACAACTATCAAACATTTTCATTATTGATTTCTGAATTAACAGCTTTAGCTCATTAGTGACAAAAATAACAATCAAATATGTTTCCTTTGACACTCCAGGCTCCTCACATACTGCAAATGAGAGCAGGAGTAAAGATGGGCAATGCCTCCCTGCAGGACTCGATGGTGGCTGATGGCCTGACAGATGCCTTTCATAGCTACCACATGGGCATCACAGGTCTGGGTGCATTTTTTGTCCATGTAGCAGCCTTTGGTCAAGGCTGAAAACTGAATTGTGATATTTTTTTTTTTTTAACCAGCGGAGAATGTGGCGAAGCAGTGGGGCGTCAGTCGAGAGGAGCAGGACCGGTTCGCTGTCCAGTCACAGAACAAAACAGAGGCTGCACAGAAAGCGGGGCATTTTGATCGGGAGATTGTCCCCATTGTGGTTCCGTCCAGAAAAGGTAAGAATTTAATGGATTTGTAATTCCAGCTGTCTAATCTGTGTATTATGTGTTTGCACTGAAATAGCCTTCTCACCCCTTCAGGCCCAGTTGAGGTGAAGGTGGATGAGTTTCCTCGCCATGGCAGCGACCTGGACAGCATGTCCAAACTCAGACCCTGCTTCATCAAAGACAGCAGCGGCACTGTTACTGCTGGAAACGCCTCAGGTTTGTGAGTAATTGAACTACAACATAGTGTGATGGATGAGTTTATAATTTACATGAATTAAATGTGTAATGATCTTGTAGGTATAAATGATGGCGCAGCAGCAACTGTCTTAATGAGCCAGTCAGAGGCTGAGAGACGGGGCATTAAACCGATGGCCAGGATTGTTTCATGGGCTCAAGCTGGTCTTGACCCATCTATCATGGGAACTGGGCCAATACCAGCCATTAGGAAAGCGGTGAGAAGTCAGCGGAAATTAAAAATAATGCAGTATTAAAATAATACTTGCTTTAAACTCATTGTTCTGTTCTGACAGGTTGAGAAAGCAGGCTGGCAGCTGGACCAGGTGGACCTGTTTGAGATCAACGAGGCTTTTGCAGCCCAGTCCATTGCTGTGGTCAAAGAACTTGGCCTAAATGTTGACAAGGCGAGTGTTGCAGAATTTATTATTATTTTTTTTTTTAAAACAACACATGTAGAAATGTATACTGAGGCGTAGAGTCGCAGATTTTAATGTCACTGATTTAAACACTGATGCTTTTGTCCATTCCTTAGGTGAATGTGAGTGGTGGAGCCATTTCTCTGGGACATCCCATTGGTATGTCTGGCTGCAGAGTGCTGGTGACTCTGCTGCATGCACTGCAGAGGACTGGAGGACAGAAGGGAGTGGCGTCCCTCTGTATCGGAGGAGGGATGGGGATTGCCATGTGTGTGGAGAGGATGTGAGTCACTGCTGATCTGGATTGCACTCTTCATTTTTTAAGTGCATAAGGGAAACTGAAACGCTTTGTTTACACTGTAGAGTACGATATGAAATGGGAACCATTAAGTGATATGTACATAGAAGTTGTTGGTTGCTCACCATTTATACTGTAAACGTTGAACTTTCTCAGGTTCCAGCTGTGAAGCACGTCTTAATGGTAGAGGACAAGTCTAAATAATAATCAAGCCTATGATGAAATCTAAGCAAATATCGTAATTGTATTTAAAACTGGGTGTTATGTGCTAAAGACTATATTTTGGTTGTTTACTTAGAAGTCAAATATTTTAAAACCAGCTGCTCTCACAACCCATAATGCACTAGACTGCAAAGTTTTAGATCCCCGTCTGTACAAGTGTCACAGGACATGCATTTTTCTCTGTAGATTTTGCCTGATCTAAACCTGATACCAAACATTCCACTGTCTAATACCTCTAATCAATGAAATACAGTTAAGTGCCATAAGTTTAAGTACACTAGCCTTTTCTAACCTCGTGCTTATCTAACCACATTGTGGTCATGTTTGAAAATGTTTCCAGTCATCTGTCTGACATTAAAGAATTAAGTCCAACAACATTTGTTTCTCACGTCAAAGTATGCACAATAACTACAATTAGCCAATTTGAATTAACAAATCAATGGTCATTTACAACCATTGGAGCTTTATTAAGTGTCCAAAAAAAAAAAACCTGCAAATTGCTTACAGTTTCTCTGGTAGGGAGAGGGAGAACAGTAAACAGGCAGAGTGCACAGCCTACACTAGAGCAACAGCCATGAAGAGCTCCTTAAGTATAAATACAGACGTTGAACCTTTCGGCACAAATCACATCCTTTTAACCCTCCAGAGAACCTGATTCCACAGCATCCCTGTACGACTGCCCACCTTCCTTCTGCTCTGGGAATAATTTGATGAGGTCATCAATGCGGAGGATGGTGATAGCAGCTTCTGTGGCAAACTTCAGGCTCTTCGTTTTAACCATGGTGGGCTCATACACACCAGCTTGACGGTTGTCTCTTGGCTTACCATTCACCAGGTCCAGACCAATCCTATGTGAGAGACACAAAGATACTTACTCTTTTGGCATAATTCTAGTTTTACAGAATTAAAGAAAAAGTTGATATTAGGGCTATACCAACAGTCAGTTACAGCATGGATTCATCTAGTGGTTACACAACTCAACAAAACTAAGACTAAAAGTTATGTCCTTTCGAGAGTTTAAGGTGGATGTGATCCAATTTGTCTGATTTAAAAAAAAAACAAAAAAACAAAACATTTTAAGACAAATTTAAATATCACGATAAATGGAGGGGACCAGAAAAAAAAAAAAAAAAAAAAAAAAAAAAAAACACCAACTCACCACTTGAGATTCTTGCGTTCAGGATTAACTTGAGCCTCGTTGTGGAAGGCCCGAAGCTTGGCCACAAGATCAGTGGAGTCCTGTGCTGCATTCACAGCCAGAGTCTTGGGGATGATGAGGAGGGAGCGAGCGAACTCTGCAATGGCCAACTGTTCTCGAGAGCCCTGAAGTAACAAAAGTGATGAGTAAATTTCATCTTGGAAGATTTACTGAGTCCTAAATGGATCCGTACAAATGAAAAGGAAAAAAAAATTCTAATAATAAAAAAAAGACAGCACATAGCTCACCATGCTTGTGGCATAGTTCTCCAGGTAGATTGACAGGGCTGCTTCCACAGCACCTCCTCCTGGTACTACAGACTTTGACTCCAGCACCCTCTTGACCACACAAAGAGCATCATGCAGTGAACGCTCCATCTCATCACACATGAAGTCATTGGCTCCCCGCAAAATTATGGAGGCTGATGTGCGCGCTTTGGTACTGAGAGGATTAAAAGTCAGAAGAAAATAGATACAGTTCAATTAACGTATGACAAACCAAATAAAAACTGCAGACAAAGCATGAAAACTCTCCTTTCACATCTTATTTTTGCTGCCACAACTACAGATCTGTGGCACTGACATAACGCTGGATGTAAAGCAGTGCAGAAATAAATAATTCTTACTTCTTGACAAGGATGAGCTCGTCATCACAGATGCGCTCCTGCACAACCTCCTCAGCCTGGCCAAGCATTGTGGCCTCAAATGTCTCCTCTCCCTCCAGATTGGTCAGAGATGGGCAAATGGTGGCTGAAAATATTAGATTTAAACACAGTTAATATTAATAACTGCCAATGGGGAAGAAATGCAAGACACCAAAATTTTAAATACAAATCCATAGAATGCGTTATTCTTACCTCCTGCTGCTTTGGCAATACGTTTGAGATCCCTCTTGAGTACTCTTCTTACTGCCATAGCGCCCACATCCACAAAGTACTTAAGACACATGTCATCGATGCCACCGGTGGTCAGGATAACGTTGGCGCCTGCTGCCAAAATCTTTTGGATTCTTTCCTTGGTGATATCTGATTCCCTGAAGTAGCAAAATGTTATCTCACCCTAATATTCTTGACCACAGATTAAACAACACAGGATATACGTGGTACTAATGCAAAACAAACATTTTATGCACACTTCAACATATAATGAAATAAACAACTTTAACTTTTCATTGTAACCACACAGATACACTGTTCCAGTCCACAATAGTGATCCAACAGCTTAGGCAAAAGCTGTGGTCTTGATTTGTGGATGCATATATTTTCTCCCACGCGTATCACTGTGTAAACTATTGAGTCAGCAACACAGCAAATTTAAATGGGAAGATGTTTTGAAAGATGTATATATGGAAGTAACAACAATAATAATGAGAATAAATAATTAACCTTTGTCTGATCTGGTCAAGCTTCTCTGGGTCATGGATAACAACTTGGACTCCCATCTTCATTTTGGTTTTCTGCAGGCTGAAGTCCAGGCAAGCAATCTTGGCATTAACAATACGCTTAACCATGCCTACAAATAAACAGAAAACAGCATATTCAATAAACAATAACTTAAGAGCAACTAAAATTGGATACAACTCCAAGACAGGGTGAAGAAATATAAAAGTCCTGACACAAATGCAACTTGTTCTAGGTTGAAATGCAACTGTCTGGCAAGAAAAGAGGTGTCACAATTTATGAACTACTGTGACGACATTCCTGTCAAGGCCAGTATACTGTCTCCCACGCGTATCACTGCATACACCATCAGGTGAGACATAGCAGCAAATTTAAATGGGAGTGCAATCATCAATGCAACTATATGATCAGCATTACAAATCTGAAATGAGTTAAGTTCAGGCCATTCATCACACACACCTTGAGAGCCAACTGTACAGTTCAATGCATATCCATTAACCAAGAAGCTCTCTTTCTGGCTGCGGCCATGAGCTTTCAGGACGTTGACTGAGTTGATGGGATACCGAGCAACACCTTTGCCATCCAGAAACTTAACAGCCATGGCAGCATCCACAACCATGTTTGCAAAGAAGTCAGCATCACTGAAGGTTCAGGAGTCAAGGTGGATAAAGACAGCAGAGAGGAGTTTCTTCAATTGTGAAAAAAAAAAACAAAAACAAAGATAAATTATGCTCTTTGTCCACAAACTCAGCCACACATATCCACCTGTGACACGCTGACTGATTTGGGATTGAGGGGAAGGATACACTCCAATGATTTTGGAAGACATGGAGGTCTTGGCTGCATTGATAAGGCACTCTCTGCCCAAATCATCTGTTCCAATTGTGAGATTCTCATTAATGTAGCGCACTGCCTCTCTGGAAGATGGGGGGGTGGATCATTGTTATAAATACTGAACAGATCAAACAGGTAAAAAGTATGAATAAGAGCAATTCTAAATGTTAGCAACTTACTTGCAAGCCAGACGATATCCACTGATGACTGATGTGGGGTGAATCTTCTGCTTCACCAGCTCATCTGCGCTCTTTAGCAGCTCTGCTGCAAGAATTACCTACAAGAGTGTTGTGACACGTTTTAAAAGGAGGCATTATACAGTGTAACCACAATCTTAGGTCAACAACAAAAAAATCTAAGTTATGGACCATGTACCATCATTTCATTAGGGGCAGCAGAAATGAGTGTCTGAAACCCCTTCAGACACTGAAGGATTGTTCATCTTTCCTGTTAGCATAGCCACACATCCGTAATAGGAGGCAGATGCACGGTACTAAAACAGGAGATTACAATTCATTTTCTTTATAAATTAAAAAGGCAGCTGTCGACCTTACCACAGATGTGGTCCCATCTCCGACCTCCTTGTCCTGCAGATCAGCCAGTTCACATAAGACCTTGGCAGCTGGGTGCTCCACCTCCAGCAGCTTCAGGATGGTTGCTCCATCGTTGGTGATGGTCACGTCCTGCAAATAACCAAATAAAAGACAACCCGGTTATTACCAGAAGATTCACAGTTCATTGTCGTGAAAAGGTCAGAAAGGGTGTCGTGCTTACCCCGATGTCGTCCACCAACATCTTGTCGAGGCCGACGGGTCCGAGGGAGCTCTTAACGATGTTGGCAATGGATGCTGCAGCCATGACTGAGGAGAAAATACGGAAGCTGCTATTCACTGTACGTTTCTAGACAGCTGGCACATCCTTCAGCACGTCTTGTCGGATTTTTACCAACATTTGTAGCATTGCAATATTCTGTCCCTTCATGAAGTGGGGTGCACAGACAGCCGGCCACACCTTCAGATCGTGACAGTGTCTTTTCTATCCCATTAGCATAGCCGTCCATTCATACTGGTGCGAATGAAAGGTACTAAAATGGGACTGGGTGTTAACATCTCATTGACTGCGGTCAGTATAAATTCAGCAGAGGTAACTCAGAAGCTTAAAGCCACCGCCAACGTTCATTAGCTTTAGCATTAGCCACACGTGTTTTGGGTGCAGTAAATGAATCAGTTTTCTCGCGGAGCGTAGAAACGCACAGAGACGACCTTAGTTTTATATGAAACATTGAGCAAAGCAGCACCGTAACTCACCATTTTGAGTGCGGACGGACTCGCCAGTTGTTCTCTGGCCGAGCACATTTAACGGACCCTCTAGTAGCGACATTTTGGACCAGCACGCAACCGAGAAGAAAGGAAGCGGCGCAGTGCATTATGGGGAAACCGGCATCAGCCAGAAGGTTCGAGAAGAAAGTTTATTAAATTTCACCCCAGGAAATTTAATATTTACGCTTTTAGTATAGAAAAGGAATTTTATATCAATGTTTTAATCAAATGAAACGTGAACCGGTTCTATTATCAAATTAGAAAAATACAGTTTTGTTATGTTGTTCTCATAAACATCATTTCCCAGCATGCAACCGGATCGCTGCGCAGCCGGCTCCTTCTTCTTCCTGGGTTTGTGGGTGACTTGCAATTTAATAGCTGCGCCAGCGCTCCCCCTGCTGCCCATTTTACTGTAACGACGTAGCGCCCGGAGAGTAATCAACTTCATACACAACTTTAACTTTTGTCAAGTGGTGTTAAGGAACTGACTCAACACTTCCTATATTTATAGTTTTCCTTATTAGTTACTTGATAGAGCCAAATACATCTCTGAGGTTAATGTCTTGCCTTTTACGCCACTTACATGATTTGACAGTAGTAGTAGTAGTAGTACTAGTTAGTACTACAGAAATTGTTAACTGTAGTCAGTGAACTAACAAATAGGTAAAGGTAATAGAGTTTTTGGAATATGATGCATTATTATAGATTCACCAATATATAGAATTGGAACTGATGTATTATTAGGCGAGTCATCCGACAGTAAGTATATATTAAAAAAAACTATTTAACCAGGAGAACTTTTTGAGATTCAAAATCTCTTCTCCAAGACTATCCTTAACGTTTGATTAATTTTCATGCGACAGGCTTCACATCCTCAGACTTTAGAAAACTGTTGCTTTTTCATGTCTTACATGGCAATGAACTGAATAATGTTGTGATTCACCCAATTAATTTGTAATAAGAATTAACAGTTACATGCTTATATCAAGTAGTACAAGAATTGTACCCTGCAAGATGCAATTTTAAACAAAGGCACTTAAAAATGTACTATTTTTCAATCACTGAGCGTGTTTTCACAGCAAGTAATGATAAAAAAATAGATAATAATTTCTAGGAATTTTATCAACTTATCTGGGTGGTTTGCTTGTATCGGATATGTCACTGACTGCTGATGCAATGTACTTTATTCAATGTGATACCATTCAATTAAAACACCAGGGTGAGTTTAATCTGAATTTATTTCCTCCAATACATTGTTTTGTTGAGCAATGACAACTACGCAGTTAAAAAAATACAGTACATTTAACTTAAACATTAAAGCATTATAAAGCATACCTATGGCATACAAGAATAACTTTCCTAAAATGTACATCTTTACAAAGTGTTTACAAATAAAACGTAAAAAAGACAGAAAAGTGCAAAAAAGAGTCAATGAAGACTGACAATCCCCACCAGTGAAACAGAGGGTAAAAATGTACAAAAAAACAGAACAAAACATACTTCATATCCCTAACTTGTGTTTTATGCACATTTCCTGATATGAGCTGTAGGCCATGATGTTGTGCTTTTCAACTTTTATGTGTTTTAATGATTTTGGAACTCGTGACTAAGCAGTGCGTGATAGAAAATAAAATGGTGTTTCTGAAAATATTCACAGTATCTGATTCAAATTTCGCAAGAGTCCTTGGCAGAGTAAAACAATATTTTGTTTAGTAATGTAGCTCACTTTCATTTACGATCTGCCTGAAGTGAGTGATAATTGACAACAATACAGGGATGCTTTCAAATGAATAGAACACATTTAGTGATCTTTGTTAAAAAAAAAAAAAAATAAACAAAATAAAAAAATTGTGGCAAATACTGGATGTGTTTGAAGGGAGGCAAAAAAAGTTATGTTGTATGAACCTTAATGAAGTGACTGCATGGCCAGTGAATGCAATGTCAGTAGTGTGACAGGTGGGAGCGCCCCACAGCGTAAACAAAACGAAGCAAACAGTTCACTATCCTTGTGAAAAAAAAAAAACCAAAACAAAACACACACACACACACAAAAACAATAAAACAAACAAAACAAATACAGTACTGTAACTTTTTTTTTTTTTTTTTTTACTAACTCTCCTGAATGTTCTCATCTGTGGTCCCTCTTGAAAACAAAGGTTAATCTTTGTATGATTCAAAAAAAAAAAAAAAAAAAAAAAAAAAATCATCCACTTGTTGAGATGCACATTTCACTCCATTAACCAAACATAAAAACGTCTCTGATTTGCTCACATATTCAAAATAAATATGAAGTTCTACTGTTTCTTATAGATTATCTAAAATATCAGCATCTTCTCTTGATTTTAAAGCACGATACCCTATTCACGGCAAAAGTGTTGGCAGAGTGAAATGGCATAAAACAGACTTACTGGTCTAAGCCTAGTTATACTTAACACTACTGGATCTTGTTGCAACCAATATGTTGTCTTTACAGTTGCATCCTTTTTGTTACAGTTATTGCTAAAAAGCTTAAGTTAAAAGTGACAAACTAGCCTGAGTAGCAAATGTGACAACTGCAAATTTGAACGGCATATTTGTAAAGCTGCTTGTTCATAACTGTTTGGGAGTGTAAGCACAATGAAAAACACTTGACACAAAGTGGTTCACTTTTCCTATATAGGTGTAATTTGTGTTGAAAATTCAGTTAAAATAACCTTAAGAGTAAATGAAACAAAAGACCTCGCGGCCACACGAGGTATTTCTGACACTGAATTAACATCCACCAAAGATCATCGGACGTTTTGATGCTTGTACTTCGGATCCAGATGTTGCGCACAGAAAAGACAGATATCCTGTACTACTGTGTCTGTACAACAGTTTAATGGCACAAGTTGTCATTCCACCTCTTCAAGGCTATAAGTGTTTGCATTCCTTTGTATATTAAAAGCCATTCTGCCATTCTCAATGCATTTACAAACATTTGATCACTTTTTTTTTTTTTTTGTTTCGACCCTTCTTGTTAACCTTTCCACATCAGTTCACATCTCTGAAACATACATGAGAGAACTCTTTGAACCTGGAAGTGCTAAGGCAGCTCATATGCATGCTTTGAGGTGGCATTTTGACAATTAATAGTAACCTATCATGTAGTTTACTGTGAAGCCATGTAACAGAAAATATAGGTATTTGCAGCACATGATAATGTGTATTTGTTTTTGTTTTTTTGTGGACTATGGTTGTATTATGTAGGGCGTTCAATGCAAAGCTGAAGTGCCCCTTTTGTTTCTATATCCTGTATGTTAATATATATTTGGCTTTTAGTTGCCGTGTATGTTCAGGCAAAGCTACTGGAGCTCAAACACTGAAACTTGTCCCTCAGAGACTGGACAATGTTGGGGTGGTTCTGCTGTGGCTCGTTCCACAGGTATTTCTCCAAGTTTTCTCGGTCGAGAGACCTCAGCGAGTCGCAGGAGCGCACCGGGCTGCATGGCAAACTCTGGGACTGAACGAGACCCCGGTTCTGATTGGAAAGAGCTGCTGAGCTGCCGTTTCTCTGGCCTAACCTGCTGGACTCCTGTTCGCTTTCGTCCTCTGAGCGGATCTCAACATAGTCATCGTCGTCTTCCCCATTGTCTTTGAAGTTGGCAAGGTAGTTCTGGGTGGCGGCGAGTATGCTCAGTGCAGATGCCCGATTCAGGACAACCACCTGTTGACCATCATGTAACGTGAGGTCTGACTGGCCCTGGGTGGACCGCTCTGGGAGGCTGCTCTGCCGACCAGCTTTGCCCAAACTCGGGCCGTGGAGTCTATCTGTGGATCTATCCACAGAGGGTTTGTTACATTTGAGTCCAGACTGGCTGTTATTTTCCTGCTGCTGATTTCCCAGAGAGTTGATCGACTGAAAGGGAGCAGATGGGGAAGACTTTGAGGAAGAGGCGTTGAAGGACGGATGTCTCTTAATGGAACTGTACACGTGCTCCTCTTTCTCACTTGGCGCTGGCATGCACGAACTCCACCTCTGGGAAGGCGGGGTGGTTGGAGAGGAAGGGAAATTCTTGAGGGAGGGGATAGAGCAGGCGGAGGTCAGTTTGCGCTGCGGGGTGGAAGACGTTCGAGCATCCCCCACCTCGCCGGCTGAGGACACGAAGCTGGCCAGCTCGCCATTGCTGTATGTGGAATGGAGCCAGGCCTCCTCCAGGGAGGTCTCAGGCATGGACGGGGAGGACGGCAGCCCTGGATGATGGCTGTAGTGTGGGAAACCGGAGGTCTGACCAGCAGGACTAGGCGGATCCTTAAACATTACCTGGTCATAGAGCTGGGAATACTCTGCTATTCTTGCACCTAAAGAGGGAACACAGAGAGGAGAAAATAGATGTGGTATGAGTACTGAGAGAAACTTTTCTGTATGTTTGTCTGTTTAAAGTAATGACATGTTGTCTCAGAGTTATTCATCCAGGTTAGTGGTTAGAATTACAAACTATTATTCTGAGAACTAAATGTTTTTAGTTACCAATGGCTGCGCCTCCTTGTTTCTTCTCCTCTAAGATGGCCGCCAGGTCTTTCTGCTTCTTCTCAGCTCTGGCCCGACTACAGGAGTCGCCAGGGTCCATGCTTCTCATGCGCAGCAGCTGGTTGGCTTTCTTGATCTTTTGACTGTACTGCCGTGCCATCAGGAACACCCTGCTCTTTGTTTTATCCATCAGCTCCAGGGGGAAGTCCACAGATTCACCCAGTAGGAGAGAAGAGGCAGCAAGGGGGGAGTCCAGGCCTGCCAGCTCCCCTGGAAACAAACTATGAAGGTCCTTAACAGGATTATCTTTCTGTGGGGTGTTTCGTTGAGGAAGCTCCACCAGATCTTCATCCTCTAGGCGGAAGCTGCCACTGCTAAGGCGAGCCAGTCTGTTACGGATGCTCTTCACTGTACCTGGGGAGGGCTCTGGGGTCGTAGGATCAGGGTGTGCAGTGGGAGCAGGGCTGTGGGGTTCTTCATCAGTGGTGCCTTCTCTTTGAGGATTGGGAAGGTTGATGACTGGAATGGTGAAAGATGGTGTGGATGTGATGGGTGGAACTTTGGGCTGATGTGCCGAATTCTTGGTGGGAGGGCTGGCCACTTGAGGATTAATTAGAGAAGGGCTCTTTTTAGGGCTATTTTTTACTGATGAGGCCTTTTTAGAAGGCTCACTGGCATTGACAGGGAAGGCGGCAGGAAGTCGATCAGCTTTCTTTTCATTGATCTTGATGTAGTTTTCCAAGTCGTTCCAGATCTCATCAACCTGCTCTGACATCTTGTCCCCTTTCTGTGAGCGTTGGGAGAATGTTTCAGAAGCAGACGAGGAGGAATAATCTGGTTCACGATGGGAGTTGTCTGGTCCGTCATCATCTCCAAAGTGGAGGCTCTCCTCAGAAACAAACCCTGCAAGACTTTCAGTAAGGTCTTGTTCAGAGACTGGCAGGCTGTCCCTCCCTTGTTTGATTTTATTGCCTTCATTCATTCCTTTAAGCTCCGTTGATGGTGGTTCCCTGAAAGAGACTGTGTCGTAGATGTTTTCCTCCACTATATTGAGCTCACAGGTCCCAAACTGCCTCCCCTCTTGTGTTGAGGACCTGTTACTCTCAGAGGAACTGTCTGGTTCAATCAAAGGCTCTGTGACCCCTGAAATCTCGTTTCGTACCCTTGCTGCCAGGTCCTTCGACCCCTTTGCATCTGTGGATGTCTCTTTCCGTGACTGGCTTTCCTCCATGTCTCTCCGAATGAGGCCCATGCTCTTTAGGTCCTCGAAGCTGATGTTGTCATATACATTTTCAATATCGTCAATGGTCAGTTGCTCGGCTGAGGATGATCCTGATATGTCATTGCTGGATGACTCAGTGTGTATCACTTCCAGGTTGCTGTGAGCCTGGTCATCATCGGGGCTCTGGGTAGCCTCTGTAGCCTTCTCCCCTGCACTGCTTGCCCTCCGCAGGACTCTGCCCCCATTGGGTGGGGGGTCAATTTGCACTGCAGGCACCTGTTCAACATGCCAGCTGCATGGGCGAGCTGTCCTGGGCGAAGAGGTAACATCTGACCTCTCTGAGGGCGCCTCCGGCTCTGGTCCACTGGGTTCTGTGGGGACAAACATCTGGTAGATGTCCTCGTCCTCATCATCAGGCTGCATTGTTCTCTGGCGAGTGGGGAACATGGCCCTACGAGCCCGATGGTCCGCCCAGATGTTCCGTACTGAATTGTCACTTTCTGTGATGATTACAGAGGGAATGGGAGTGTCTGGAGGTTCCTCTGTCACATTAGGCGTCCTGAGAAGTGGCGGGTGATGGCTACTTTCCCTCACTAGGGATTCTCTTGCTCTCTGAAAGGTAAAGAGAACAAATATGTTGTTTTGCATGAGGTTTATGCAGTCCAAAATAATCAAGATGGCTATGCATTCACAGTCCCTGGTGTATTTGATTAATACCTGTAGATCTGAAGCGCTCATGTTGAAGGATCTCCACTGTTCTATGCTATCAACAGATGCCTGAGGGTTCAGCCTCTTCCTACTGCCTTTACCAGGGACTCGCAGCCTCTTTCCACCTCCCTAAAAGCAGAATTTTAGGACATGACATGACATGTTTGAAGGGATAGAGTGGTGGATTTGCACGCCTGACATGAATATTATTCATTGAGCAGCTTTAAACGCACCACACAGCTGTCGTCCTCATCATCAGCATCCTGCTGATGTGGCTCTTCTCCTTCCTCTCTGTCACTGTGGTCAAAATGATCTCCAGGATCCAGGGATTCCTGTGATTGGTTGATGAGGCTGCGGCTGCGACCGATTGTGCCCAGAGCCAGCTGGGACATTGGAGAGAGCAGGGTGGTACCGAGACTGGTTCGCTGCAGAGGAGGACAGTTTCATTAGTTAGATCATTTCTTAGTCTATTTACTTGTGCTCCTTGAGTCTTGACTTTTGACAATGTTCACCTTTTCCCCATCAGTGTTTGCAGCATTCTGCTTGGCATTCTTCAGTAATTTGGATAGAGGTTCTGGGAAACCAAAAATAAATTAATTAATTAATGAAAAGCTCTTACAGTTCAGACATACCAAGTGTATAATGTAGATTCAACATTTCTCACCTTTCCTGCGTCCTCTCCGAGGAGTTGGGCCTTCTTTGGTTTGCGAGGAATCCTTCTTGTCACCATCAGGGCTGTAATGAAACCCAGGATGATCTGGAGAAATGAATTAATGAATTATTCAAACACAGTTAATATAATTAAACCCATGGCCAAAGAGCATTGTATTAAAATATATATTTAAATATTATTGGCTTATTTCCAACCTTAATGTTATGTAAATTGTTACTTACGCATTGCATCCATTTCCAAAATGGCTTGTTTGGCCTAGAATTGTATAATAAAATGAGGGTAAGTTCAACAGGCTAGATCAGGATGAGGTTTGACACTAGGGGGTGCTGCAGCACAGAAATAACTCAACAGTTTCTCTGTTATGTTTGACACAAGTTGGACAAGCAGCCACTTTATGTAATAACAATGAACTTTCTCAGCAAATGTCATAGGAAAGCATATCATAGGAAAGCTCGGACCACCAAAAAAAAAAATGGAAAAAGGAGTTAGGTGAGAGGAAGTGGCATTTTCAATATATCCCCCTCTAAGTCTGTTGATGGCATTAGCAAACAGAGAGGGAGCTGTCAGGAGACAAGGTGCTCTTACCTTGGCAGGGATTTTGGCAGGATGGTTTTCGAGTATCAGTCTCTTGAGATGTAAGATCCACATGCGCTTGTCTTGCTGAGATTTGGCCTGGGGGGCAGAGTTTATGATATCAGACATCTACTTTCAGACAGCATTGGATTAAGCCCTTAGAAAATTTGAACAGGGCTTTCTTACATCGCACACATTATCTTTTTCAGTGCTTGCCCACAGTGATTTGGTAAACAATGGCCACCATTAGCCTCTAAACACTCAACATGTCTGAACGGGATGTTCAACAAAACAATCAGAGACCTGCAAGTAATCGTCACACTTTCTGACTGCGCTCTTGCACAATGTTGCTGGCGGTTACAGTTTAAAGCATGTAATTATATTTGAAAGGTGTTTCCCTTTTGTTAGGACGTGCTTTATTATGCAGGTTTGCTTTACCTGGACTGTGTGCTGCAGTTTGGGATTCTTGTAGTGAAAGACGCTGAAACTCAGTGGTTCTTTAGGAATAACTTCCACCAGCATCAAGTTACAGCACTGCAACACACAAATAGATATGAAGTTATGATAACGTTGCGACTGAGGCAATACATTTGTATGCTTAGGGTCTTTTTGGGACAGTTAAGAGCTTGGATGGCACGACTGACCAGGATGTGGGCCTTGTACGTGTAGTTTTCTTCTCGTTTCTTGGTAATCAGCAGAAGTTTATCGAACAGGAAGAGAGTTCTCTCATTTTTGGCTCGCTGCAGCCGAAAAGTCCCCTCGAGAACCAGCTCCCCGTAACCAATCAGATCAGGGCCTTTCCAGTTGGTCAATTGGCTCTGAATTTCCTGCATTGAGCATAGAGGTGATGGTTAAATAATGAATAATGAATTAACTGTGTTTATTTTAACATAAAACATTAAAACATGTTGTTTGTTGAAGTAAACATTCAATATATAAAAAGGAAGCTAAATTGATCTGGTGTATTAAATCCAGACTACAATGCAGAAAAACATGAAAAAAGAGAATGATTAAACAGAAGTAATTTGGTTTGTTAACAAAAACAAAACTCAATTACAAAGTATCAAATTACAGAAAGTTTTTTACAGAGAGTTTTTAAACAAACAAAACATCTCTATTCTCTTCCACACACATTCCTGCATTCATCTGACCATCCTGGCTCCCAGCTGATAAAAGAAACAAGCTCCCCTTTTATGTGTCTCCTTTATGCAAGGCCATCATTAGCCCAGTGGAAAATGCCCTAACTTGCGAAAGACGTGGGGAGGATCAGCGCCGCGGCTGATTCAAACCTAGAGTTCACAAAACAGTTAAAAAAAACAACAAAAAAATTGGTCCATCAAAAGGCTCCAAACTGCCATGTCTGTTTTAGTGATGGACATAAAAGGACCAGGAAAGCTTGTGAGCAGGACGCTGTAAATTGTCCGATTTGGATGGAAAAAAAAAAATAAAAAAAAAATCAGTCAACAGTTTTATTTTCTGCTGGTCGTACCTGCAACCTGACAGCATGCTCATGCTTCCTCTTCATGTCATTGATGTGCCAGGCCACTCTCTGCATGGTGTCTATGGCTTCCTGCACAACCTCATAGGTCTCCGTATCCTTCTCCATGTGGTTGGCTATCTCCTGCATGGACAACACACACACACACACACACACACACACACACACACACACACACACACACACACACAATTATTACTCGCACATACGCTCGCACGCCTCATGGGTGAATATTTACATAACAAAATTGCACATGCAAACTAATGCAAACGCCTACGAAGGAGCATACATACTGAGCACCATATGTCTAAACATTTGGCTTCCCTCAGCTGGAGACTGAGTCAAACATGCACTTATTTAACGGCACACATCCATTTGCATTGTTATAGATAAAAAAACGAATGTTTCCTGTCTGTGCATTTACAAGTGGGTGCGTAAGCCTGCACTGTATTGCTGCAGGTAAAAAGTAATTATGTATTGTATGTTTGTTTTTAGTGAGAGAGACAACAGACGTACATGCAGCAGTAGGTGGTACTTGAGGATCCTCTGCACTGGCTTGAGCAGGTAGGAGCCCAGAGGCAAGGAGTGTCTCAGAGATTCCTGACGCTCGCGGAAAAACTTGGCCAACGCCTTGTTCCTCATACACTCTGTTAGCACAGCCACCGACCTGCGGAGACAAAAACACAGACAAGTAAGATGTCAGCGTTGTGTAGTAAACCGTAATTTGACAGCAATGAGAAATGAGACTTTAATGTATGTCCTGAAACAAAATACTTTAAAAAAAAAAGAAAAAAAAAAAGGGTTAAGACAGAAATAGGACAAAATCCTTCATCCCAAATATAAATACAGTACAGGTCAAAGGTTTGGACACACTTTCCTATTCATTTGAATGAGGAGGTTTGTCCAAACTTTTGGCCTGTACTGTATGTGTATATATCTATAAATACATATATAAAAAAACTCACAATATAAAATTCTACAGTTTTTTAGACGTGGCTTTACAATATTTCACTGAGAGCAAATACATAATAGTATTAAATTGTTGTTAACTGAGCTGCGTTTTTGCCTCAGGCGCATGATATGCATGACATCACTTTAGATTTGTGACACATTCTGCTAAAACAGCAGGACTTCATAATCCCGTAGGCCCAAATTTACACGGCAGTGGAGCTAATTTTAAACTACTGGTGAAGAAAGAGCATTTTTATGAGTGTAAGTATTCACATGCAGAGCGGAAAAAGACAGAGAAAGACAGCTGTGCGTTGCCCAAAACTTGTCTTTTTCTTCAGTGTCTTGGTGTGCGCGCATGCATGTGCATGTCTGCATGTCTAAATTCCAGTGCAGCTCCACACAGGCCTTACATTGTTCTGGAGGAAACCCGACCTTAGAGCTCAGCATGACCATGATACATCTGCAGCCTCTGTGTGTGTGTGTGTGTGTCTGTCTGTCGTGTGTGACCTTGATTGGGGTCACCAGCTGTGGTGTGGATGTGGGAGAAGGTCTATCTCAAACAGCTGACAATAGTCCCTTTACACGCACGCACGCGCACACGCACACAGACGGCATCCAGTTATTCATGATTAGCTTGTAGTTTCTTCCCCATGTGCCCTCCTTATCATACACTGTGGGAGAAAAACAGCAGCCAGAGGAGAAGGTGTGTTTGGGGCGCACTATATCTTGGCATGAAGAATGGCGTCACGTTTCAGCCTATTTAATCACACGTACAATAGCCACACTGACACAAAACGACCCCTCAAAGTTATTCCTCCTAAGATATCCACACAGATGTCCCATAGGGCCGCGCTCACACAAAGCAGAATAAAACATTAACAGCGTTAGGTATGATAAGGTGACATCTCTAATACCCCATCTGTCAGCACGAGCGCTGTAACTCTGTCAAGAGGCTGTGAAAAACAGAAGAGGGAGCGGGGGAGACCCTGAGGCACAACAGCCAGCAGACACTTTGACTCCTGCTAAGGTGGCTGCTATAGAGAATGTCAGTCTGTCAGGGAGAGAGAGCAGTGGTGGGGGGGGGGGTAATGCATTGATCGGCCTGCACAATGGAGCTATGTGAGACGCTGGGAAGACGGCGTGCAGAGGTGAGATCAGGATGGGACGACAATGACAAGATGGGTTTCGTACAGTAGACTGTTGCCGTCTTACCGTGGATAGTTGGTGCAGTACTGGGTGTAAATGTGGAATTCTTCGCTCTGTAAATAAACAAGAGAGACATATGAGCTTGTGTATTTAAAATAGCAGGAAGCAGAACTTGATGAGGAGTGAACAGAAGAAAAGAGGAGGCCTACAACATGTATTGATAGGATATTGTGTCTCTTGATGAGTAGTAAGACTCTAAATTAACATTTCCCACACTTTCAACCGCCAAAGAGTTTGCAGCTGTTGGGGATCATGACAACTGAAGGATGAGCTCACCTTTCTGAGCTGACATGGATGAATAATTTTTTTTTTTTAATGGCACTGAACTGGAAAAAAACTGAAACAAACATCTCTGAAAGCTTTTAGCTGCAGTCTTTGGTGTGTTCCGCGACGTGTAATTATACAGACACTAATTTAAGGCCCATGCTAGTGTGTTTACAAGTTTTAGCTGTTTAACTACAAGCTATGCGCTGACTTTTGCTGCTTTGCATGCTACAAAAAGCTACAAACAAAATTTAATATTGGATCTACTTTTCCTCCCATTTCCAGCCAGCAACGACTCGTTGACATTTTGGTATGTGGTAGACAGACACAGAGAGAGAACATGAACCCTGTTGGTAAGAGTTAAACTATTATTTTCCTGTAATGTAGTTTGAGTTCAGGCTGATTTGCAATGCTGAAGACAGACTCGATATTCAGAAATGGATTTTACAACTGAAGCAAATTTCAAGAGACTGCTGATATATTTTCATACTAATGCAAATGTAAAATACATGCCTTGTAGTAACTTGGACAAAACATACAAAGCCAGTAGTGTAATTCCTTAAAAGCCAAAACTATTGTCGCATTTCATCAGTGGCTGCGCTGAATGTACAGAGTTTCAGCGCAGTTTTCATGACTGGCCTGTTATTTCATGTTTACTGCTTTGCACACTCGGAGCCCACAGACAAGGCATCCTCTCTGCTCCACCACTGCTACTGACTGAGAGTCAACTTTCTAGTTTATGATTAGTCTGCCATACCAGCCTTTGAGTCTGAGCCCTGAGCGCTTGGATTAAATATCCCCTCAATCTTCATTGCCGCCCCTTTAATTGAGACTTTTCCCACCTTGCATGCCTCTCTGAACATCAAAGACATCGGGCACAGCGTGACTTATCAAAGCTGGAATAGAAGCTCTTTCTACAACACATTTTTCGGGTGTTCTCTTCCCTCATATATCACTGTCTCTGAGGCCGCACGATGACCCCCTTGCTATTGCATAACGCGACAGTCTAATTTAACTCTATTTGTGTGCATAAACACTTGGGGGTCACAGGATGTGGACAGCTATCAGGAAACAACATCATAAACACACAAAGCAGATGACAGGCCCGTCCTGGTTTATACACACGCACGCACACACGCACGCACACACACACGCTCGCACATCTGATATGTGGAAAATCTACAGCAAGTCTACATGTATAGAGTGGATGTGTGTGAATGTTATGTTTCTTGCTATAGGTAAATATACATTCCTATTCAAGCTGCAAACAATTCAACCTACCTACTAGAACACAAACAGTGTATCCCACCAAAATATACTAAACTTAAGACACACACACAATCCTGATCCGTTTGCCTGAGGTGCTGCTCTGTGGGAACCTTCTTAAATTGAAGAGCAGAGCTCTCCTCCTCGTCTCCAGCAGTCTGCCGCCGCAGACCAGGCCTAAATGCAACCAGATGTGCCACCATTGATTTCTGATGACACACACAAACACACTGCCCTAATACACACTCTTAATACCCCTCCACACTATAAACGGAAGACCGCAAAATACACAAATGCTTCTATACAAATTCGTGCAGAGCATGCCTGTCCTCACACTCTTTGAAGATAACCAGCAAAACCAGAAGTCCCTAAAATAACTCACATCTATAATATGTCCCTCTTTTAGAAATATATACAAGCCACTTTAAATCATATAATCATTATATAAAACCATGTGCTGGCCCCTACACATAAATAAGAAGTATCCTTCTTCAGAGGATCAAGATACAAATTAAACTGAAAAAGTTCTACTTTCTTTAAACTATGGCCACTAATCACAAATCGAAACAAAAAAAGAAAAAAAAAGAAAAAAAAAAGAAACTGTCTCCTCTCATCATTTTAATAATGAAAATAAAGCAGCAGATTTTATCCTCACCAGTCTGGTTACAATGAGTCATCAGATAAGCATTGAATCTGACAGGTCAGTGAGGGCAGCGTGTTGGAGCCCTTAAACCCTGTAAAGGCTTAGTCAACATTTAGCACAGTGAGGACTCGGTGAGGGGAACACAAGGATAGATCGCCAATTACACAAGAGCCAGAGATTTACAATTATATATGTCTCACTTACTGTGCAGGGTGGTGACTCTCTCTCTGTCTCTATATGTGTGTGTGTGCGCGCGCACGTCTCACGACAGGTAGAGAGGTTTTTGTGGTTTTTTGCTTCTCAGCAACAATGACTAACCTCCAGCAGTACAAAGAACTCTGATCATTACCCTGGTTAAAACCCTGTAAGCAAAGGTCTACATGTGAAATCATGAAACCACACACACACACACACACACACACACACACAAAGCTTCCATTCTGTAAACAATAAAACACTAATTAATAATAACAATAAAAAGCTCACGTTAATCTCAAAATCAAAACTACTTTTAATACTAACATAAATATGACATCGCCTTATTTGCCATGTGACTGGCATTTCTGGCTGACTTTTTTGTTCTTATTTTGCTAAGTAATCATTCAACAGCCTGGTTTGTTTATGGATCTCAGTTAATTATGCAGACTGGTGCTGTGGGCTGCTGTAAAACAACAGCTGCTGTTTTTAGTGAGTCTGTGACGCTGATTCTGACTTGTGTTTCTTATACATGGTCAGACAGTTGCTCTGTGGTATTGGGGGGTAATTGCAGTAGGCTGAGGAGGGAATGTTAAGTGTTTTAGAGGAAGTGCTGGAATGCAGTGCATTATCATGGGACATAATCATGCCATGATTTTATTGGGCATGCGTGGGTGAGGAGAGGGAAGAGCTAAACACACAGATAGAGCGACTGGTGGTATACTGAGCAGAATTGCTGACTCCAGCTTTCCTGATGAAGTACTGCTATTATCCCCCCTGCAGTTTAAAAAAAAAAAAAAAAAAAAAAGGTGATTACATATTTGGATGGCCCTTAAAATTCCTCTGGAGCTGTCTTTCCTCTCTGCCCTATTCTGGCACTAAATGCCATTACTCCAGCTGCCAAAGTAATGTAACTGGCCCCAACAAACTTTGCTGACTTCATGCAGCGTCTGCACCTGATTTGGGGGAAAATA
This sequence comes from Echeneis naucrates, assembly GCF_900963305.1. Classification (NCBI taxonomy): domain Eukaryota; kingdom Metazoa; phylum Chordata; class Actinopteri; order Carangiformes; family Echeneidae; genus Echeneis; species Echeneis naucrates. The sequence continues at coordinate 6,134,226 of NC_042534.1, forward strand.
TCTTTTGTAGTCACAAATTTCCTGTTTTTCATTTTCTGCAAGTTAGTCTGTGTGTCTGTGCGCAAACCAGCTGTTTGGACATGTTTCAACAAGCAAAGCAAGGAGTTTGCATGTGGACAGAGGAACAAAGTTGTGAGAGTCGTTCAGAGAATTAAAAAAAAAATAAATAAATAAATGACCACATTACAAGTAAAAGTCCACCATCAAGATGCTTCTTTATGCAAAAACAAAAGGCAGCTTTCTAATAAATTATAATAATGCATTTTATTTGATTTTTAATGGTCATTCAACACATTCTAAATAGCACTTTGATGTTATAGTTGGTTGCAGTGAAGCTAGGTTAAAATATTTAAAATACGGTAAGGTAATGTAGTTCACAAAATAAATCTGAGCGATTGTGAGGTGTCATTGTGGAAAGAAAACAGAGAAGTTGTGGAGAGAAAATGCTGCTTCTTTGATTTGTTTTCTATCATTATGTTTTGCTTTATGTAAAATCAGAAATAATAAGTAGTAACTAGAGTAATGAGTCCAACGTTTCCCTCTTAAAGTGGTGAAGTAGAAGCCAAGTTAAATAGACATACTGAGGTAAAGTGCATTAAAACTGTTCAGGAGAAAATGTAACCTCCATCATGAGAAAAAAGATGGCGGGAAGGAGGAGGTGAACATTTTACCTTGGATACGAAGCATTCTGCGATGGCCACAGGGTCTGCGTTACACTTCTCCAGGTCATGAAGAAGGTCCCTAAATTACACACATGTCAGAGAAATCATGTGAAATTAATGAATTTCTGATACTTTAAAGTACGGTAAATGTGTTCTGTTTTTTTTCTTCCTTTGACCACAAGAACATCAACTTCTCTCCCACCATTCACTCTTTGTAACAATTGCAATGAATACCGGGACTAAGAGTCACCGTGGCCACAGAAGGTAGGTCTGAGGGCACTCAGCTCTAAACAAATGAGAAACTTCCATGAATTCAAACAGGGCGCTCCTGCATTTAGGTGTGTACATGTGTGTTAGTACACACTGCGGAAGAAAAAGGGCCACTGTTGAAGTTATTGTTTCATGGCTGAAGCATGAGGTCATTTTTACCACTTTAAACTGCTTTAATCCTTCCTTTACTGGCTGGTTTGTGTGTGTGTGTGGCGGCTGAGAAATGACTAAGTGGGAGAAAGACTGTGTGTGTTTGTACGTCCAGATCACCAGGACCAAAGCTCAACTAGCCATCTCGTCTGGACACGGCACACAGAGATTTTAGAGTGGAGCCGGAGGGGACAAATATGCAGACGGGGACTGATTCCACATACTTACACACACACACACACACACACACACACACACACACACACCTGACTTACACAACACCCTTTCCAAGAAATAAACCGGTGCCTCCTTCCAGTTTCACTATGTGCAGGACACTGTTTGTTAAGGCCGTTAGTGTATTTCTGTGTGGTCAGAACAGTTTTTAGACTTTCTGGGGCATGTCCAAATTAAGTCTCATCTCTGACACCTAAGTCTGAGCCAAGTTTGAAGTCTCTCTGCTCCTGCATGGAACACAGAGGCCTCGCAGGTAATTCCATCTTTAATCAATAGCAGATTAGTGGATTTAAAGAGTGAATGCAACTTGCTATGTATGCAAAAATGAGAAAGAAAAACCCTTCAACATATCTTTTTGTTAGAATACACACATTGCTCAGGATTTGTCAATCAAGATGTCATGAAATCGATTTTCCTTGTGTTGCTACATGCGTCCTCTTAGAGGACACATAAGGAACATTCAATATTTTAAACTTTGCAAGGTCTCCAATGAAGCACAGCAGTCCACGTCTTTTGGAGGCCGTTGTTTCTGTGAGACAGGTGTCATTTCAGTTTAGGTCTGTCGCCACAAGTGTGCCATGACGTACCTGTTGAAGTGGTAGATGTCCTGGATGTTCCCGAAGAGAGAGCCTTTATCCTCGGAGGTCAGGGCCAGTCGAGACTGGTTACTGATAGACTCCAAGTAGTCCTGTGTAAAGAGAGAGAGAGAGTTAGAACATTAGCGTGTTTTAATTGGCATCAAACATCGGCTCATTTTTACAGCCCCCTCACACTGTGACTCCCACAGACTTCACCATGGGCAGCTGACTCCACTTTGCACCACTTTGAGCTTAAGAGTTTAATGAAAAGACTCATATTACCAAGTGCCCACACAATGCTAATAGCAAGGAAGTACTTAGGAGTTTCAAATAAGTGTTTTTTTCAAGCATTATATCTGGCATGTTATGCGCTATTATGTTATATCTTGCAATATATCAGGCTCCGAGAAAAAGGCTCAAAAGGAGATGATATTAACAAGCAGACACAGACAGCGTGGTGGAGTCATGAGAGTTCATATCATCATCTAACATTTTCTATTTTTGCTATGCAAAATCAAATGTCTGCAAGCTGTCACATGTATCAATACTGCCTTGTTGTGCTCTAAATTTTGCATGCGATGGACATGAAGATATAAATATCACAGAGGGTGCGGAAGCAACAACTTCGCTCACTCATCCACGCCAGCTCTCTCTCGCTTGGGTTACATTTACCAGCTATGTGCAGAAGTAAGTGTTCCTAAAGCAGTATGGAGAGAAATTAAAACACTTGTACTGTAACTGTGTCTTTGGGATTTCAAGCGATATATTGCAGCTCAAAATGAAATTAAATCCCTCAGCCTCACATGAAATAAATAAACCCTGTCCATTTACAGTGTGGAAATGCTTGATCCCCGTTTCAGTATTTTGCATAAACATCCTGATTAAGGGATACCGTCCAAACAAGCTTTCAGTTTCACAGGGGCCCTTATTGAAAAGCTGCTTTTAGTCTGCTCAGGGAAAGTTATGTTCCAGCTTCTTATCACTGCCTCCATCGCTGCCATTAGTGAGGAACGTCGTTATGGCTCCGTGTGATTAAAAACCAGCCTAGACTGTCACTCTGCCCTGCAGGCAGAAAGTGAGAGGCAGAGCGAGTGTCCAGTACTGAGAGTGGATGTTTTTACTGTATGTCTATTAGACATTCTGTGTGCACCTCATTGCACTGTGCACAAGTCTACAACAAATCAGGTTTCAGCTATTTGAAATGAAGAGATATTTACCATTTATTATGACAGTCATAAGGTGACGGCCGGTCTTTCAATATGGTTCAGGATAAAGTTACATAAATGTGTTCCAGTCATGATCGGATCATGGTTGGGTGTTAATATCAGGGCTGAACAAGGATGTGCTTCTGATAACCTGCCATATTCTGCAGCACTTCTTTTAAATGAATTCAGAATGATTCAGAAAACACACGAGCCAGTACGGTCTCAGTGTTTGTCTCTCTGCTCCCTCCTATGAGTAAGGCAGACTGACTGACGCAGAATGGTTTCGACACTGATTATGTCGCACGCATGCAAACGATCACAACTGTTAATGCAGCTGCATTTTGATCTTAAGCCTGAAGGAGTTCAGTCGGAGGAAATGTCCTGGTGGCATCCCAAATTTTCAATCGCAACGACAGTCAGCAAGAAGGCAGAGCGGGCGCAAAAGCAACAGGCTGCCCTCAACATGCACAAACACACACCCTGAGATTTACAAACACACAACACACTTCCCTGACAACTCAGTTTGGTCTGTTTGCTTAATTTCTAGCCTGGTGCTGCGGTTTCTCTTCTATGTTTTATGTATTTACCTATAATTACCACTATTATATTAATCATTAATATAATAGCTTAGCCTGAGCAGAAGTCTATAAAAACAGTTTGGTTAAATGTAGGGAGGGATATAAAAACATAAAAACACAGAATGATTTCAGCATGGATAAAGCCACTGCCATTTGCCATGCTTAAAGGCTTTTCAGAGCTTTTGGCTTAAGATTTAGATTTTGAGAATTGGACTCAGAGAAATGAAACTATTGACACTTGAAATCCTGCTCCCAGACAGGTTGATGGTTGATGTGAGGGGTCACGTCAGGTGGTCATGTGGAGATTTTGTTGACTATCGTAAGTAATGTGTAAGGTGATGCTTTATTAGCCACAGGTCACAGATGTGACCTGGCCTGACCTATTCACTCATCACCCTCTGCCAAAACATGACTGATCTCAACAATAGGCAAGTCTACACACACAAACACACACACACACACACACACAAACCTTAGAGCTACCCTCCCTGCTAGGTATCAGACATAACATGTACAAACCTGATACTTTCTCATGTTAACCATTAACCTCCTCAAGTACAAACTCCATTACTACACACCAAACACATCTCAAACTCACAGTAGGAAGTCACTCCTCCAGACAATGCTGAGTGCAAACGTTCAGATCTCACTACTTTGAACTTTTGCGCAGGCCAAATGATGTTCCCAGTTTGCTTCCAAATTCCTGGTCAACTTCAAATGGCCTGGCAGCGTGCATCAATTCTCAGAGTGGAAAAAAAAGGGGCAGCAGAGAGGAAGAGGAGGGAGAAAAAAAAAAAAGATCAGTTGGCTTTGAGGCTGTTTGTGGGTGATGGATCGGCTCTTATTTCACGCACTGACAGAGCAAAGGAAGAGTGATTGCACAAAAGTAACAAACAAAAGTTTCTGCACATAAATGTATGGTGGCTCTGAAAGCTTGACACTAATCTCACAAAGCGCAAAACAAAGAACTCTATAACCACCAATGTGACAGCACATGCACAACAAGAACACACAATCAAATATAGAAGCAAATTGTGCAGAACAAAATGAGCAAGCTGATCACATTTTTGTGTCTCCTGGAAACGTGTTGCATCGTAACTAAGTTCTGTGAGATATATATAATTTCTGTGTATTTGGTTTTACTGAATGTGCAGACGGTGAAGATGTTCATTTGTGGTGCTTTCAAGGCCACTGCAGAAATGCCTCTGTTCTCAGACCACTGCGCAATCACGTGCAAACCCAACTGACCTGAATGAACACCTACAGTCCACACATGAGCTGGCATAGTATGGGCGCATGTACGCCACAACACCGCTGCTGACAGGTGAAACACAGATGATCCCTGGTGAGTCTGGGTAAATATTTGTGTTAAGGCTGCCACACCTTCTTCCACTGCAGGAAGCAGCATGGGCAGAGGGATTACTGAGACAAGGGCTGCAGAACCAGCTCACAGAGGATGGTCCCGGTAATAGATGGGTCAATGCTGTCCGGTGGCTTTAGTTTTCTCCTCTCTATAGGCAATCTGTCATGTTAAAAGCTCTATTCATACACACAGAACCAGTGCAATCCATCCTCTGTGCACTCACTGGAACTGTCATTAAAAGGGTCAAGAAAGGCTAAATGCATCAGCCTTTTCCAAAGTGCGCGTGAAGAATTAGCTGTCCTGACATCTAATTGAGGCTGTCCATGGCTGGGTGGTCTGATTCACTAATGGCAGTGGGCGAGCTGCAGAGGAGACGGTTAGTACAGCTCCTGAGCTCTGTTCAGTGTTTTTCTAACCTACTTTGTTTCTAACTGTTATCTCTAAACTAAATCCCTCTTCCTACCGTCCTCTTCTTCTCCCTTTTCCTCACCTCCTAATGGAGGGAGGGAGGAGCAGGACAGGGTGGGACATCAATCAGGGGTGACAGGCCAAAACCCCAAAACCTAAACCTCAATCCTTCTACTTATCCTGTCTCTTGGGAATATGAGTTTCTTGCTTTCTTTTTTGACAACAGCTTTTCCCCTTATGAACCTTTTAACCCTAAATAATTGATACTCATCCACATACCAACACACACAAACACAAACACAGTGCCCAGTGAACCAAGAGCCGCAAGGAAGGAAATACTCTTTAAAAGAGACTTGGGACAAAGTTGTCAAACCAACAACATGCGACCGTTCATACACACATGCAAACCACAACGATTTTCACCTAAATATTTAGTAATTTAACACCACAAACAATTCATATTTAGCTGCAGGACACAAATCCAAAACACAGATCACACGTGTGTTGCACATTTTAGCTGTGAACCAAAAAGAACTCAATGGAGGGAAAATGAGAGGAGAAAAAGAGAAAGGAGAGAAACCTTTGATTCAAACCCCTACGCCAAATCTTAAACAAAGTCTTGGAAGCACTGACTGGAGGCAATGTGTATCCATGCTGTTCAAAGCCAACCTTACATAAAGAGTGTATTTGTCTGAGTGTGTGTGCATACAGTCTGTGTGCGCCGCAAAAAAGTTTTGAATGCGCGTCTGTGCCTGCAGCACAAAAGGTACCAGTATCATGTAACTTGGCCAAACCCCGCCTGTAAACGCGGGTGACCTTATTGTATTCAAGATTCCATGCAGGCAAAGAGTTGTGTGTGTCACGTGTGAGAAAAACCACAAAGAACTTGAAGGATATGTGTTATCTGGTGAATTAAAGCACCAAGGTTCCTCCTGAAAGGACCAAGGTCAAGCGGGCGGTGGGCTGAAATCCATTTATGACATCTCACTCCTGTTTTAAAGCCTAACTGGGTCAGTCATTAGTTGGACAATGGGACTTCTGAAACAATTTGATTGTTTTTGATCCTTTAAGTTTTAGGGACTGAGAGAAGCCTAACAGGGGAATATGGGATGTACAAACAAAGGAACATATTTCAACAACGTGTTTTCTACTCTCACGTTTGATTTTTCTCTTTGAATTATCTTCAATAATAGGTCACACAGACAAAATCAGAAAAACAAACAAGGAAAGATATTTTCTTCGGTTCTAGGCAATCAATGCAAAGGAGCTGCTTTGTTTTAAAAGCATCATGAGGCAAAAAGGCTCAGCACCAACGAATGAAAGTCTTAGGTGAAAGCTGGAGCGGATATAAACTGCATAACCACAAATTAGTTCAAGACCCGGTTCAAGATTTGATGTTCTGCCAGATGTGCTAGTTCACCTTTGATGTCCTCCCCACATGAAGGATCCTTCTGTTTTTTATTTCATAGACAGGTTGTGTTCAATAAACAAGTTGTTATTGCTTTACCTCTACGATGCTTCGCAGGTCCTGGACGTATGTTCTTTCTGTGTCCAGTATCTCCTGCACCACCCGGTCCACATATGTCCGGGGTACCTGACCCTTCCGCTCACCTCCCTCTGGACTCAGTTCGGGCTCTGAATGTTCTGTTAGAGTCTGTTCACTGTCCTGTCTCCCTTGCCCCTTCCCCGTGTCCATTCCTCTATCATTTCTGTCCTCTTCCTCCCCGCATCCCAGCTGCCGGGCCGGGACGAGTTCCAACCGAATCGCCCCCGAGTCCCGGTCTGGGGTCACTGGATTACAGGGAGGGGCAGGGACGAGTGTGGAGCGGCTGCCCAGCGAACAGTGACTGTCCCGGGAGGAGGCTGACGATGAGATGGAGCTGTAGCTGATTGGCCTTTCGGCGCTGTCGGGAGAGGAGTCCATGCTGAGGGCGGAGCAGTAACGCGAGGAGGCGTGGCGAAAGGCTGGGTTGCGAAGGCAGCGGGCCGGGATGTCAACGGAGCTCAGGACAGAGCCAGAGTCCGGGACTTCAGGAAGAGGAGGCAATGCATCAGGCAGGTAGTTGTAATCATCTGGAGAGAAAATAAGACGCAGATTGTTGTCAACCAGTCAACAGTACTGATATGCTGTTAAGCTCAGCAACTACAGTTGATCTAAACAAAGCAGCTTAAACAATACAGTACAATACAAACTATGTACAGTTATATTCATCATGATGCCTTGGTGTAATTATTGAAAACAAAGACCGCAGTCTAGACAAACAACAGTCTATAGTGTATCTAAATAAAAGCCTGTACATGTAATTTGTTGTCTGTGATGATGATTTGGGCTTCTCACCAAAACACTTTGCAAGACACAAAGTGTCGACTTAGTTTGAACTAGAATAGCATTGTCTTGCCCTTTCACTTTCCTATTTTTTATCTATGTCTGCACCATAATGCATCTTGACAATTCTTACAACTTATGACTCCCTCTGCCCTTAAATTCAAGAATAATAAAACAAAAACTAACAGGAAAGGGAAGAAACAAATGACAGAGCGACAGAGGAGGGACTCCACCCCGATGATGGATGGACCACAGGTGGCATAACGCGCAGACGGAAGTAGCAGTGCCGGGATAACAAATATCAGTGTGCAAACAAAACTTTAAGTAAATGTGTGTTGGACTTTGGAAAGGTTTTAGAAAAAGTAAAATTATCCAGTTACGCTCGAAAGTCAGACATGGAGCCTTTAAAATTCAAATTAAATTCAAACACTCAACAGACACTGTCTTTGTATCTGGCCATTTGGAAATGAAGTGTTAAATAGAGTGACTGTATGTAACTTCTAACACTTCACCACTTTCATATTCGTACAGGCCATCTGTTTGGCAATGCAATTCCTGACATTCCTGCTTACCACGGTCCGACTGACCAACCGCCATAAGAGGACCACTGGCTCTTTAAAACGTTTCCTCAGTTCCTCCCAAATGTTACATATAGCAGGAGCAATACCCACCGCACAATGGGAATACACAAACACATGGACACGCCCGACAAGTGCAGACATTTCTAATTTATTTGGGGAAATTGTTCAGCATTTTTCCAGCCCAACAGAGAAAGAGAGTTTAATGACGAGACTAAAGGTGTAACTCTGAGAACCTTCTGGTCCAAGGCAATAAACAAAAGCCCTATTTCCATGAAGGACACACAAGTGTGTGTATTGGTGTGCGTGCAACTACAGGAGCCTATTTGGTGTCAAGCTGGTGCCAAACTGGCTCACAAACTTGTGTCTGTGGAGAGATCCGTTAAGATCCGTTAAGATATGATTACCGGCTCCCAAGGCCCCGCAGTCAGGCCAGCTGAAGTGAAACCACACATGCAGCGTATCGGAGAGAAGCTTTCCAAGTTTCCCTCAGTGTTTGCCAAGGTCTCGCTTCATACAAAGGCCAGCTTTGACGGGAAGAACAGGGAGCAAATAAACACAGCCAACAGGCAAGGAAAGGACAAGATGAGAGAGCTTCATTCCAGCTCTCCATAATCAAAGGGCTCTATACCAACGACCTCGGCAGCTCTGGTGTTGTGGCAACACCGAACCCCGGTGCCCTATAGGACAGCGTCGTCCTCCCGCTGCCAGCAGCACTGGCTCCGTTTAAAACCCGCCTCGCTTCAAAGCACCGCAGATCACAGGCTCACGTTCAAAAACATGAAACGTGAAACTGAGAAAACGCTCAACGAATCCTGGAACATACCCGCCCTCTCACCTTTGAAACAGGTACCTCAGAGGTCTTTTTTTGCACCATCGACACCTCTTTCGAGAGCACTTTAGCAGCAGGTCGTGCCTGTTAGACTGGTCTGTGATGAAAAGATCACAGGTTTGAATGTCCTGATAACATCTTCACTGAAACAAAGCTGCACTTGCATGTTTCGCTTGTGGGTGTGTATTGATAATAAATTAATATGTTGTGGAGCAGTAGAAAAAAAAAAACCCCAAAAAACATTAGCAACATTTTGTGCTGCCATTCAACCAATCTGAAAAGAAGAGATGGTTCATTTTGTGTAATATGCTCATTCTCTTCCAATGAGAAAATACAGACCTATGTCTATGTGTGGAGCTAATTAGCTTAGCATAAAGACTGGGGCCAAAGGGAAACCTCCACAAACGAAAATGTAAAACTACAGGTTCTGGTTTTATGGGGAGTTAGATGCTTTCAGTGTTTAATGATGTTTTTCCTCTGAACAAACAACATTGAGGGAAGAGACTGATATGCTGAATCACATGTTTTGCCCTTTTTTTTTTTTTTTTTTTTTTTGTTTTGCTGGCATGCCAAGAAAAGCAAGAAGGAACTGGAGCATCTAAAAACTGAAGTGGCATGAAACTTTATTTCCCTCAGACAAGACTGGGAATGATTCACCGTGCATTTCTGCAGGTGTCCGTCCAAATGCTTGCACTCCTAACTCTGACCCACTTTTTAACAATTACAGATCGCACAGGAAACAGAATCTGGTAGATGAACACAACACAATACACACACAGAAACCAATAGCCTTGGCTTTGGATAAGAGGCATGCTTTTAAGTTACAATACACAAAGCACAAAGGGTTATATTATATTACACACCATGACATTAATGGATAACTAACCATTTTCTTTGGCCTTTGACTAATCCATGATATATCCTTCCTTATCACAGCAGGCGATGGATATAAATCTGTGGTCGATGCACGTTTCACACAGAAAGCATTAGGTTTATCAATCCCAACAGATAACACAACCTGAGCTAATATCTTAGTAGTCCTCACACCACCTTTGCAGCTAGATATGAGCGGGCGGACTGGCCGCACGTGCATCCTGTGCACACAGGCACAAAGAAGCACAAAGACGCACACAAACTCGCAAAAGAGAGCAAATACAGAGAAACTGTGTTTCCGTTTGCAGTGAAACCCAAACATCACAGAGATTGCTCCATCTTGTGTTTGCCCAGCCCCTCCTGCACACCTTCCAACTTCATGTTTGGGGCATATCACGGCCGTTTCCAGGGTGAACTGGCTCTTGTGGAGGCACACACACATGAAACCTGCATCCCCCCTCCTTCACACACACAAACACACACAAGAGAGTGATGATGGTTGGACTTTAGTAACCTCCTGTCCAGAATATGTTCACTCTGATCCTTGTAAATTATCTCTATGTATAGTGCTATGCATGCAGGCTATTACTGTTTCTCCTTTGTGCGTTTCATGCATGAAAGGATTAGGATAGTGTGTGAGGGCTATGTTTCCTGCGAGAGGGAGAATCGGCGAGTGCCTGCACAACCTGGCCTGAAATCCCTAAAGCGCCACGGCTGCTCTGCTATTCCGCAAAAATTATGTTTAACATCAGACCTGTCTGGAACCAGAATGAGTCACATCTGGTGTTTCACTCTTCAAAAGAACAAAATCACAACAATTATGCTTCACTTTCAGATCCAAAAATAGCAGTACATTTGTGTTGATCATTTTGAAAAAAATGCACGAGGAATTGATTCAAAATGCGCGTTAAAAATCTGGGCAGAAAGATGCCATTTAAAGTCCAAACACAGAAATACTTTGTGGGACTGTGGTACACTTCCAGCAGCTCATCTGGATTGCATCTACATTCTTGTCTTCAATTGCATTAGGGGATGCATTTTTTGAGACACAGTCAACTTCATTTACGCTAAACTGTAGTCATCCTTTAGCACCGGGAAACAAAACTATTTTGGACAAGAGCATATAAAAACAAGATTGGAACTTGTTACGATGAATTGTGGAATGACGCACCGAGCTGTTGTAATATAATCGGCCTACAGATATCATAAAGGGCATCCCACAGCAGTATTTTATTGCGCTTCCAGTCAAGGGAAAACAATTTAACAAGAACACATTTTTTTTACACATCAAATTTGGCAGAGAATTAGGCCATTGACATGTGACTTCCCCTCATTGATACGGCGAGGTTTGATACGTTGGTAAAGCTTGACGACTGGCCCAACCAGGTTTAATGATTCACGCTGCACTAGTGCACTTAACTTCTCTGAGCTCCAGTTCAGCCTCACACTTTATGGTCTTTGTCCCCGAGTGGTCAGCAAACAGCTGTGAGCACCCTCATCTCTTTACAGCCCTGATGGTCTTCACAAGTAGCTCAGACAGCACAAACAGTGCAGTGAGTGCTTTGGAATAGGCGTGTGAACATCCTACGTACACATTTAAACCATAAAGCAGCTCAGAATGTTTCAAAGTATTATGTCACATGCAGATGCCGGTAACAGAGCAGCTGCAAAAGATTCCCTGTGTTTATTTTAAGCAGCAGGCGTCTTTAGTTATTGGCTTTAAAACACACATAATAAAATGACAATGTGTAATAAGATGGGTCCAACAACAGAGTGTGCACACGACTTCCAGGGAGTATCTCTGTAATGAACACAGTGGAACTTTGGAAAATACCCACTTGGTTTGGCTGACTCTGAAGGCCCACAGCAGATTTGGTCCAACTTTTGAAGCCATTTTCGCACACAGCAATGTCTGTGCTGTGAGTGGGAACGGTCGAATGCAAGTACTGAGGCCAAAGAATCATTACAGTGACCAATAAAAGGAGTTGTTCATGCTACATTAGGGATCTGCTTTTACAGTTCTTAAAAATGATTGTGGACATGTTTAGGTGGCAAAATTTGAATTTTCTTGAATTAGAGGAAAAGTAAAAACTGCTGCACTGAATTTCTGAAAAATGACCAATATTAATCATTTTAAAGCAAGCTGCTTGGGAAATGTTTTATATTTCTTTCATGTGACGTTCAACACTGTTCATCATCTTCTTAATATTTTCAAAAAAGAATCCATTACTAAGAAAGAAGTCCAGCACAACAAGGCCAGCCAATAAGCTGACAGACTTTTTCATTTCTGTTCCACTATCTTCATTCTTGCTCCCACTTGCTCACTCCCTTTCACTGATGTCCGTAACATCTAATTCCCATCACATTCCTGCCACTCTTTTGATTCCATTGATGCCACTCTTGTTTTCCTGCCTACTATTATAGAAATTTACACTCAGAATGTGTTTGGCAGGTCATAAAGTAACTCCGCTAACTACACTTTGTCCATATGAGCTCCACAGGACATTCCTATGGGCTCAGCCCAGGCCTCTACAACCATATATTTTACTATGTAAAAATACACACGGACCAGCCTGTGTGCACGGCTACAGACCACCAAGGCTCATATTAGCATTTGGAGCACATGTATTCGTAACTCTTCCTACTCGCAGTGAAAATACTTAGTGCTGTTCGAAAGCAAAGTTTTGATTGCGCAGTTGAACAAGGAAATATCCCAACATTTCAGTATTGTACAGTACATCATGCAGCGTGTCTCAAATGGCAGATTCTTTTTCAACATCCACACTGCCAAGTAAAATCCATCTTCCCCTTTTCACCGGCTACTCTGAGATCCAAACTGATAACGTCTTAAGTGCAACTAAAGCAGCTGTAATATCTTTTGGGAAATCACCAAAATCCGGGTTACCCACACAAGGCCTGACCACACACTCAGCTCACGGGTCCTTTAATCAACCTTGTTTGTCCGTGTGTGTTCTTGTTTATGCTGCAACCAGAGCAAACTAACCAGAAGGCAACTGAGTTCAATGTCATGCAGTTTCACTGATTTTGGAGTCCAAGAGCTCAGAACATGCAGCTGAATTCAGAGGATGTTTTGATGGCAACAATCACAATGGAGTGAAAGTAGTTGTCTGCAATTTCGCAACATTTTGCTTAGACTTCAAAAATACAATAGAAAGGCAAGAAGAGGACATGTGCGACTGTGAGAGAGTGAAAAATGAGGAGGAGAGGACCCAAAGGAATGAAAGTAGGAAGAAAAGATGAGAGGAAAGGCCAAAGGTCAGACACCTCCCACTCCCTTGCTTTTCCATTTCCCCACTCAATCTGTCTCATTGTGTATCCTGTCTCTTGTACAGCTTTAACCCTTTCAATTTCTCCCAATCCAAACCACATTTACTCACCTAAACCTTCATCTTTTCAAGTGTCACAGATCATTTCCAGAAAGTTTTTGTGTTGCGTGTAATCGTCTTCATTTTCTGTTACAGCCTGGCGTCTCAGGGTCAGCCTGTTTTCTGATAGAGACGCAGGCTTGATCTCATCTGACGCTAAGGACCTTAAAGTGTCACTCAGGATTTCACACCGCAGCCAAGTGACTGCAGAGGATGGGAGTGAAAACAAGAGGGTGGGGTTTCCAATGAGCAGCGATTCATACCGGACCAACAAAGACCTGCCCTGGCTGCGACACATCACAATGCAGATGTTTCATGGGATGTGCGACGAAAGACAAGAAGAGGTGAAAGGAGAAGGACAAAAGAAAAAACAACATTCCTTCTTTAATGTGTGCTGCACAAGTTCAAACACTCAAGACAGTATTTCAAACATCTCCACACACGTCACGAGCGCAGAAGACTGATGTTTAAACGTGACGTGTGGCTCAGTCGACTCCTGTGGCTTTCATAGCCTCGCAAAACACGATCTAACTAATTGCACGCACAGTCGGGAGGCTAATTAGCAACAAATGATGAACAATTCATTGTCTTCAGGCACATTCACACATTTTATGTAGCGATTAACACACTGTTATCTCCAGGTTGTGTTTACATGATATGAGGGGATAAAAAGTGGTTTGTTGTAGTTTGTAGCCGACACTGTGGACGGCACTGAGGAATGTGTGCACCCATGTGGGAAAAAAATGTCCTCCCTCAAACTTACACCCCCTATTTTCAGACACGTTCACTCTCACTCCCACCCTTTGGGACACCAATGCGACCCTTGCTGCACGTGCCCTTGCCTGGTGTGACACACTAGCCTCATTCTCTGACCTGATTGGACCTTAGCCCAGAGAACAAAGATCAACACTGGTTTCTTTGCATCCACCTCAGCCTGGAGAGTTGATCGCCCTTCAGCTCCTGAACACAACACACAAACACACACTCTGAGCTGGACACGGAAACACGAGATTGAGATAAGAAGAGTATCGATTTGTTTTCATAAGAAAATGACCTGCCCCCACCCTACACCCGCGCAGCCTCCGAGAGCAGGCAATTTCTCACAAGTGAGCACTCAGGATGGATTGCGGGGGGGGGCAGATGTCCTCCCAGAGGACCGGCCTTGCTAGCAGGGTGGGAGGAGGAGAACGGAGGGGTCCATTGTCTCCAGCACCTCTAAACCAAAGAGTTTTTCTCTGAACAGTAATTATTCCCTCCTCCTCTTCTCTCCTCTGCTCGTCTCTCTCCCCATTTGTAGCCATGCCCCCCCAACTGTTGCCCTCCAGGCTCTAATTTGGGTCACAGGCTGCAGAATGGCATCTCCACACTCACACCCAGCACGAAGGAAACATGTCTGAAACTGACCCATGTGCTGGCCTAAAGAGACACGAAGAGTAAGAGAACAGAAGCAGAGGTTAGTTAAAAGCTTCTTTCCCACTTTATTTGCCTGAAATTGATCTTGATTTATCTTTGTACCAGATTTAGCTCCTGTGTTTCAATCCCTGGATGAACAGAAACACAAACGTTAAAGGTTTCACCTTTAGTGCAGTAGCCACATTAAATCACACCAGTAATCACCCCCTGAGAAAAATGTACAACAACAAAAATCAGCAGCAAGTTTGTTGACGCCTTCATCATTATCTCAGCATCATTAGGAATATTTAACCAGCACTCCTTGCAAGAAAGCAAACACCCTTCATTAAACACCAGAGGTGAGAAAACAAGCAGAGGACGCTGTTCTTGCAACAACCCTGCTGCAAAGACACCTCACACAGCGCTGTCAGCTGCGGAAAAAAATATCACACACACCACACAAAAGAGCCAAGACAAACAGAGAAACCATCAGACGCTGGTGAGCAGACCTCATAGATACCAGTTGTTGTTTGACGTTTGACCATTTGCCACTTGAAAAGAATTTCTTTTTTAATTGTCTTGATGCGATGACACTTTCTTTTTTTCTTTTAAAAATCAAGATTTTCTTCAGCACCATGGTTGTTTAAGTTCCTTCAATGTGATGTGTAGACATGAAAAACAACAAAATCAAATCCCACCCAATCACTGAAACTCTGGAAAAGATCACAGCTTCTGCTTACCTGTAGGCATTATGGCTGGTTCTGCCTCTCCAACAGAAATTAGGAGTAAATGAGCTTGAGTTTTAGAAGCGCAGGTAAGGATGAAAACAGGAATTTCCGAGCATCTCACATATCTGGAGTATTCCAATTGGTATTCCCAGCAAAGCCTGAAAATTCCCTTACATTTCCCAAATTCTTTCAGTCATCATGAATCCTTTCTCCCGGGAGCAGATGTGCGGTCCACTCGTCCAAAACATAAACAGGACCATACACTCTGAAGCTGTGTTTTCTCCTGAGGACACTAAAACACACTCCTCTAGCTCATGCGCTCCCCCTCTTTTCTTTCTCTCACTTTAGATCTCCTCGCGCTGCTTCCTTCCCTTTCTCAGCGCTTCTGCCTCCCTCACTCCTGTGGCAACGCATCAACTGTGTGCATGTGTGTGCCTTAAAGTGTTCATGTGTGTGCCTGCGTGAATGTGTGTGTGTCAGAGTGAATGGCCTCTGCCCTCTCCTGCTCCCTCCCTGCTGGGTATTCCCCTCCCCCTGGCTCCTCCTCCCTCTCTCCAGCAGCAAATTACAAGGAGCTGGGAGTTCCAGATCAAGTGCCTCCTTTCCTGCGTCCTCCGTGTCTTTGCCGTCTTTTATCCTTGCCCCTGTTTTCTCTTTGCCTCCTCTCCTTCTTCTCTCCCTCCAAACTCAAACTTTAAGCTTGGCTTGTATTGCGCTTTGATGGCGGGCGACCTTTTGTGTGTGTGTGTGTCTGCTGCACGCTCAGCAGGCAGCTGAACTGCTGCCGTTATAGCGCGCAGCTCCAGAGATCACACGCATACACACGATCTACAAGGAAGAGTGTGGATGTGTGTGTGTGTGTGTGTGCACGCGCAGGGTGTGTTAAGGCTGATCAATAGGCCGGGAGCCAGCTTAAACAAAAGCTCCTCGTCCACTGTGAGACACTGCACTGCTCATTGTGTCCGGGATCAGAGAGAGACGCTGCACAAAATGAGCGCACAAAGTTGTCTGAAATGGGCGAATTAGTGCCAACGCTGACATTTTTCAAGATTACATGAATATCAGAGACAGCCTTGCTCTTGGATAGGTTACCCACCTGTTGGGATTGTGACTCAAAACTAAATTTAACATAATACTGCTCATGTTTTGATGTTGGTGCTAAAAAAAAGAGCTTAAGATTCAGGAGGCTTCTTTTATCTTTCCCTAATCTACTTTTCTCTCTTGTGGTCATTTTAACCAAAGAATGACCTTTGTTTCAAAATAAATACAACTTTATCCAGGTCAGGCAGAACTGGCTCTGGGTGTAACGAACCTAAGTAGTCATAATTCACGACAGGACATGTGTCCATAAGGAGGACACACGTGAGACAATAGCCCCTCAGTCTCACACACTAGAGCAAATCTGTCAACCATTTGTCATTCCCCTTTAAAGACAGGGACTGGTCCCATCAGCATGGGGTCCTGCTAACACCACCCCCTCCTCCTCATCAATACAACAACACAGAGAGACCCCCTGGACTACCCTCACACACACACACACACACACACACACACTAGATCCCAAGAAGCACGACCCGTCTCTCTAATGGCCTGAGGGCCCACTGACCCACGAAGCCCCTGAACCTCCACTGTCCACCTGCCCCTCCTGCCACCTCACACACACACACACAAGACACAGCCCGTAATGAGCACCTTTAGCTTGGCAAACACACATCTAAACCCCTCAGCTCAGACAAGCACGACCTGCCGATGACAGAAACCTACAGCAGCAGTCCGGCTTATCTGATGGCCCCTGGATGCTCTGAGAGGCTCCGAAACAGTCCGTCACTGGATATGACAACTACTTTATGAGCTGAATACATGTAAACATGGTGCTTTAAAAGAGGGATAAAAGAGGCGACAGCAAGACTGAGGCTGTTGATAAAATCAAAGAGTAACTCTGTGTTTTGGCTGTGGATTTGATCCATCTGAAATGGCTTTTCCTTAAACAGACAAGAATTACAACAGCCTGTGGTTGGTGCTCCAATTACTTATTTATTTAATTATTTACTCAGCTGCTGATTCACTGTTTGTTAAGAATATCAGAAAATGCCAGCCCAGGCGTACTCTTCACACTCTTCTTCGTCCAACCAAAACCAAAAGATAGCCAGTAAAAACAGAAAACAGGAGATCATTACATTGGAGGCAGCTAAAGGGAAACTCCAATAACCTTGCATGTCAAAGTTAATCACAGGGATTACCATTCACTCCGCCTGGGAAAGCAATTCTATAATGTCCCCTGTCGCTTTGAGGGAACCGGCATCCCAAATGAAAACGCTTGGCTTGGGTTTGGAGCCTTAAAGATTTATTGTGACATTTCCTCCAAAATCCTTATTTGCCAAGAGTGAGATGAGAAGATCAACTGCCCTCTCACGTTTACTTAATGTGCACCTGGAGCAAAGAGGCAGCTCGCTAAACTGAGCTAAGCTAAGCTAAACCCAGTGGGAACAGCTTGCTTCGGGTCTGTAAACGTACATGTTTATTAATGAACATGTTGTGTGTCATCAGTTCAATCTGTATGTCACCAAATGTAACAGTCTGTCCAGAAAGTTACTGCTGCAAGTGTTGTGGTGATAAATCCTGATTTTTTATTTTTTTTCCCCCCATTTCTGTTCGTGCTAAGATTAAACAAACACGAAAACACATTCATTTGTGAGCTTCGAGCCCAGTGGGTGTGTTTTTGAACTTTGGTCAGAGCTGGGATAGCTGTTCACCCTGCTTCTTATGCCAAGGTAATGGCTTTAATTCGATACTCAAGACCTATCGAGTTAGAGAAACGTAGGCTCCAGTTTCTATACATCCAGCTCCCAAAAAGTCCTGCGCATCACTTAAATGTTGAAGTACTTTTTTAACTGATGATTTAGTTCGACATATTTCTGCTGAAGGTCTATGATAAATTGACTAATTCTTTCCTTATTTGTTTAAGGGGTCAATGATGTGATTTCAATTTTTTCCCCATTCGCAGCACAGCCAACGCTCCACACCTAATTCCTTCTGGACGCCGCCGCCCTCGCTCAGCTCTGCTCCACTGTCATTTCCCTTCTGCATGTCATCCCTCTCGGCTCAGGGAGATTTCCCAACAGACCACCCTCCTTTTCAAGGCCAACAACAAGCGATAACAAGGCAGTTAGAGTTTAAGACCCCGCACAGAGACAAACACTGTCTCCGACTCCCTGCTTGCACCCTGAGTCAGAATTGATGGTTTCAGGGTCTGCAGGGTTGCCAAGTTGACTGGGGCCCACGGCGCTATGCTGGTCACTATGACGACAGCGAGGCATTCATCTCCAAGGCCGAGTGGCATGTGGAAAGACAGTGAGAGAGAGAGAGAGAGAGAGCGGAAGGGATGGAGAGAGAGAAGAAAATACTTATTGTCAATAAACCACTCCATTCCTCATAACACTTGTGCAGTGCAAACACTGAGCAGGGCAAAGGGTTCATATACACTCTATTCAACACACACACACAATATCATTTGTTTTACAACAGCATAGTAAGCTCTGACTTAAAGGACCACGGCCTCTTGAGAATGTTTTGCGTGTGAGTGTGTGTAATTAGAAATAAAAACTGTCCCAAACCACCTAAGCATGTCCTAGAAGGAGGAGGGAGGAGGGCTGCAGGCAGAGAGAGGTGGAGAACTAATTTGATGGTTGTTATTGCAGTGCTTAAATTTGTGTGTGTGTGTGTGTGTGTGTGTGTGTGTGTGTGCACACGTTTGAGAAAGAGGGAGAAATCAGGCTTAATCTCCGGCTCAGACTGCCTGACAGCGTCTTCATTTTTTCAGCTGTCCACGGTTTAAAGCGAAGACTGTGTTTCTGCGGTAACGTCTACACCACATGGAGGACGACACTGAGGGAATACAGACAGAAACGGATTCAGAGACTGAAAGAGACTGTGACTAATGACAAGAGTTTGTGGGTGGAGGGGTCATTCATATACAGTTTCCCCCTCCCTCTGTGACCCTGTCTTTCTTTGTCATTGGCAAGATGGATCATCTGAAGACACACACACACTCTTTCTTTTTCCTCAAGTGTCATCAACTCTGAAACCTTTTCTTCTTGCCGCTCGAGCTCTTTATTAACCCCATAATAAACAGTATGTCTCTTTCCCCCTTAAATAACTTTCAAATTGGAAAAATCCAACAGTTTGTTCCCAGTGCAGCTCTTCGTTCAATCTTTGGTATATTTTGAGTAAAATATTCAAATCCAAGAATTCAATGTTTTGTTTTTTTAGTGCAGGTATTTCCATTGTTATTCCACATATGGAAACAAAGTCTGGTCTTGAGTCTTAACAATAATAACACCAGGTGCAATTTGTACGTGCAGCCCGGGTAAGATTTTTTACCTTACAAAAAAAATCTGAAAATGCATCACTTTACTGTTAAAGTGCGCCGGGCACGCAAGTGCAAGAGTAAACAGGAAGCAGAAAGTCTACTCTGCAGTTAGTTGCAGAAAAGTGATAGGATCATAATGAAAGTAGGAAGGTTCTGACTAACTAGAGCCAATTAGGGACCCAATTATTATGAATGGCCATGTCATTGTTTCCAGAGGTCTCAGTTTCTTTCCAGACTGAAATGCAATTATGGAGTTTCTGAAATTAAAAAGCAGCCAGGAGCATTTTCAAAAGAAGTCCTGTTGGCACGAAAGCTCCAGAGCAGCGTATCAGCACAAACGTAGCAGTGATACATTTTAAAACTGAAATGTGCAAGTGTGAACACACTGCTGTGCAAAACAGAGATGAGAGGATTTGGTCCTGTTGGGAAAAGCACAGTATAAATAATAAATGAATGATGGATAAATTCCACTCAGCTCTTTCAGGGTCCTGGTTTTGTCTAACGTTGTTACCCTGCTCATTTTGTCTTTACAGATTCAGCTCGTAATAACTGACTCCAGCAGGTAATTTACTGCAGACTTCACTTCAGCCTTCTTTGAGAACGTGATCTTTTGTCATCCAGAATGTGATGCATTGCAGCTCGCTTGTTAAAGCGCCTTTCCTTGTCCTGTTTGATCATCAAGGTCTATAAATCAGTCTCTAATCTAAACCTCTCTGGCCAACAACAATCAATAAGATAATAACCCCCAACATTACTTGTGTTGGGGGTTCTTTCACTGTTTTAATCTCCAGTCCTTCTTAACTCTTTAATATCCTGCAATGATTTTCCTTTTTCCCAGATTTATGAGCTTTCCAGATTCCCAGCAAGTACTCCTCCAGGCTCCAGCAGTCCGTTTACAGTGCCAGGACAAGTTCAGGAATTTCTGACTCTTGCTGACCAGAATTTTGACTAAAACAACAGTTTGATCTTATATAAGTGCAGGATTCCCCGGAAACAGACTGAAGGAGGCAGAGGAAGCATCCTTAAAGACAAGGAGTGTCTTCGCCATTCCGGCAGACTGAACGAAAACAGCGACACAGGAATAACTACAGCTGCTATATCAACAACAACAATGTCAGCAGCGACAGCCGCAGCTAATGATAGAGCAGGGTGGCACCACTGCCACGAGAAGTATTTACGATTGGAGATAATGTCAGTATTCAACTATGCAGCAATCATCGAGAGGAAATGGGTACGTAGGAGGTGAAGGTGCAGAAAAAGGTGGAATGAAAGAATGATAACTTTAAATTCCTACAAGTGAATATCAGCCGTACGTGAGGTTTGACATCAACTAACACTATGAAGCAGTTTGTGGCAGATTCAGTAGTTTGTTCAGTAATTGTTGCTCTGAATTAAACGAGACTTAAACTGGTGTGCAGGGCTGCAGTGTTTGTGTGTGTGTTGAGTTACTGCGTTGAGTGTTGAGTGAGTGTGTGAGCATATGTGGCGGATATGAGGAGGAAGCTGTGTTTGGCCTCAGATTAAAATGCAGGACGAGGGTCCCGCTCCAGGAAAGGACACCAACAAAGTGGAGACAGAGGGACTTTTCTCCCATTAGGGATACACGTGACACAAACACAAAGTAATGCCAACACACTATCTAAATCTTGCTGATTCTCTATGGCATTACAAATGCATTGCATCTTAAATATATGGTGAATATACACCTTAGTATCGTGGCATTTTGATTCCAGGGTATGGTTAAAATTTATACAATACAATACAATACAATATTTATACAATTCTTGATACCTCCGCTTAATCCACTATTTAATAGTAGCCAGCCCATGAAAGAACACACAGAATTAGTTCTTTACTAAGACTGTCATTGTTTAATCAAGATTAAGATGTTTGTTAGAAAGAAATGCGTGGTCTGACTGAGAACCACATAGCAAGCATCAAAGAAACCGTGATCACCAAAATAACCTCAAAATAAGAGTCAATAAACATAAAAATATATACTAGAAGTCTGGGCAATTTAAGCATGACATGGAAACAAATGAGTCCATCCTATTTTGTTGATAAATGCGTGCCCCTTTAGAAGCTGGGTGCTCCACTTAGGGCTCCCAAAATGAGGACACACCCCAAAGGAGAACACACACACATGCTCAGACACCAAACACCCAGATAAGAGCATCAAGTGACTTGAACGTACATCAGAAAAACTTTAAAGTAAAAGACAAAGGTGCTTTGGGGGCGTTAGAGCTGTTAAATCAGGTCAACAGTGTTCACAAAAGTTGTATTTTCAGGCCTTCAGAAGACAAGACACAACAAACACGACTGTAAATATCACGTTCATCATCCTAACATGCAATGTTGCTGTCATGTCCACCTAAGACCGCACAGACACACAGAGGATTACCCAAAAATGTCGTGGTCAACAACTCGCAAGCTTAAAGAGAAGCTGGTGGTCTGATTACAGCAGTCTGCCATACTGTCTAATTAGACAAGTGGGCAAAGGTGCCATTAGAGCCACACTGAATCTTTGAGCAGCGTAATTGGAGGTCAGACCTGGTTTGGTGGAATCAGCCTCTGCAATTATGATTAAATAAAGGGCTGAGCTCTTAAGAGAGAACTTAAAACTCTCTGGTGTCTGAGCAAGCCGTGGAATCAGTTCTACTAAATTTGCACATCAACAAAGTACCGCGTTCCAGTACATTACAGCGCCACGCAAACATACTGACAGCCTGTCACTCACCTCAGAGAGACCATTCCCACAACTAGCCAGTCCTCAGCCGATCGTATCCCAGAGTCCACTCACAGGTTAGATCCATGTCTGGACATTGGAAAAGTTTCACACAGTCTGAGAAACGCTGACTGATTTAGAGACGTAGGCTGGGCTAGTGTCAAGGCGGCCCGGTCTGTGGTCCACACCTCTACAGTATGAGGTCAGTTCGGTGTGAAAGAGTGACACTGAGCAAAAAGAGAGAGAGGGGGTGGGGTGGAGGGGGTGGGGGGGCAGATGGAAGCAAATGCAACGGAACTGACTGCCCACTGGGAAGGGAGGGGGAGAGAGAGAGACAGGCAGAAAGGAGCTCGCACATCCAAGCAGCCCCACTTCCTGACCAATTACTGCTGCAAGAGTGGTCTCTCTCTCTCCCTCTGCTCCAACCAGGCTCTAGCTCTCTCTCCCTTTCTCACTTTGCGGTGTGGGATCACTGCAAGAACTGGAGAGCGGCCAGCACTGCAGGCGACACAAGTCACAGAAATAACAGTCGGGAGAAAAAAAAAAAAAAAAAAAAAAAAAAAAGAGAGAGAGAGAGGAACTGTCGCCGACAACACAGAGGCTCCCATGAACAGTGCCCATGAGTTCATGTGAGATCATATGAGGATGATAAGTGGCAGCAGACAGGTGTGAGTGGGTGAGAGAGAAAGAGACAAACTGATGCGGAGGAGGAGGTAAGAAAAAGAGGGCAACACAAGGACGGGGGCCATCACGTCTAACCACCTCAAAAAGAAAACACACTAAGTGGGTCACATCGCATACAGCACAAGTTCAGAGCCTCCTCCTCGAGTTTTGGTCTCCCTGTTTCACTTTGAATATCAGAGCATTCTGGATGCAAGAGGCCGGGCCAGCGGTAGAAGGTTAGACTACCTGCTACCAGCAGAGATCACAGGGCTCCCTGCTGTGAGTCGGTCTGTATGAGTACATAGAGAAAATATTCAAGCCAGTGATCATTGTGTGTGTGTGTGTGTGTGTGAGTAATTTGCTCATTGTTCTGCATCCCAACAGAGCAGGATGGAGGAAAGTCCCTTCTCCTGGAGCCAGTGGCTGTTGTTCCTGCCTCCTGGTAGCAAGGCTTCCTGGGATTGATAAAGCAGCTCCTGACACACACACACACACACACACACACTTTCGCACTTCCATGTTTTCATCAGTTTCATAAGTTTTTCCAGGGAAAATAAAACCACACGTGGTGCAGCAGCAATAACAGACGGTGGAAAACACTGACCTGTGATAAGCAAGTAACCAAGTAAAATGCACTTTATATTTTTTTATATTTATAGATTTATATTTTTCTGGTGACTTGTGAGTGTAAATCAACTTGAGTAACTTTTTTTGAACCCCCAGCGCCTGTGGCCGACTGTCACAGTGACCAGTGACCGTTTCAACAAACAGCATGGCGAGCCTTTTGTAACCAAACACCACACCTTGTACTTAAAAACAGACGGACACAATGACAGATGATAGCACCGTCTCTGAGGAAAAAACAAAGCTGATAACCTTCTTCCAGCTGGTTAGTCTTATCAGCACCTTTACTCCGCTTTGAGGACAAGATGGGTGGCATTCACCAAGATGTGTCAGGTAACTTGACTAACACAGACAAGGAGACTAAATGAACATTTCAATGCTATCCTTTGGTTGTTTGATATATCTATGATCTGGACATAGTTCTGATAACTCTTTCTGGCTGAGGTGTTCCTTAATACAATGTTCATTCTCTGATTATACACGCTATGTATCTATCTATAAACAATAGATGACCAACACTTAGAAAGATTTAGCAGAGGTCTGGTGGAGGTGATATACAGCAAGAGTTACTTAAGGCTAAATCAAGATCTGTTTGTTTTCAAAGATTTGTTTTCGCATTCAAAAGAACTGAAACTGAACTGAAATTTTGTTGCTACTTCTCAATTTCTGTTTACTGACTGTTAGTCAGGTAAAACTTGACAAAACAACATAAAGCTTGATCACTAATAATATTTACTTTGAGGCAACTTCATAAAATGAAAAGAAAGCAGGTAAAGGTAACACTGCACTCATGTGATGAGTTACATTCAACCGGGGTAGTTACTGAGAGGAAATTTGTCATATCCCACTATAAATAAACAGAAGCTGGTCATCCACAAAAAGCTGAAATAGAGAACAGTTGTGAAGGAAAAAGGAAAGAGGTCAATTTAGGTTTGTCTGTTGTGACTGGTGGACATTAAGGGATCACCAAAGTGTTGACAGATAGATGTTTTAATCCAGCAGGAAAACAGAGAAGACTGGATACAAGTAGGATTGGGCAGTGGCCCGAGATGTCCCCAGCTAACAACAGGAACAGCCCGCCCCCACCCACCACCATTTCCTGGCTGTCATCAGTTTGCTTGTTTGCTCATGAAGAAGTCAAACAGGAGGAGACGTCATTAAGCAGGTGATTCATACTCGTGTAATGAGTCTGTCACCAAAAATTATGTTTTTATCTCATCCTTTCTAGTATTTCCTGCAGCACAGGAAGTGTAATGGGTACAGCCCATTTATTTATTCTCTTAAAAGGCCATTTTTGCCTCTCTGATATCACATGATATTATTCCGGTTCAATCAGCTGCTTCAACCAGAGACTCATTCAAACTCGCAGTGACACATGAGAATCTGAGCAAAAACGGGAATTTAGACCAACTTCTTCAGACCTGACTGGGCCACTAAAACATAGATGCAGAGTTCTGAATACGAAAAAAGCTGATGAACCATTTCCAGCATCATTGTCAGATCCTGAGAAGGTGTGAGTTTTGCCTTAAATCGCAGGATGGGCTAGAAGGACCAGCAGAAACATCATCGTATCATAAAATGTAAAACCTGTTTTTATAAACCCATTGTGTGCTTTGGACATTGTATGAAGGCAGGCCTATGTTAAAACGCCCAAATATAATATTATTCCAATAATATTTCATTCTTTTATAGGAAGACAAAACATCACAGAAATCGCAGAGAAAATTCTTTGACATTTGAAATAACTCAACAAGTTTGCTTATTAAGCAGAGGGAGGAAGAATTCAGCAAAAGCTAGTTTAATCTGATCTACAACACGGGGCATATTAATTGCATTAAAAGTAGCATAGAGTAAACTGTGAAAAAAGCCCGGACATCATCAACAGCATGAATATGATGGCGTCATGCCGGCAGCTCTGAAACACACACACACACACACTTATTAAAATATTTCTTGGTGTGGGTTAAAATGGAGTAACTGATATTACCGCTCCTGCTATAAATATGAATGGGACGTCTTTGAGAGTGCATGTGCTTGGCATTAAGATTAAAAGCTTTACATTATAGTTAGAAACAGAGATGCGGCCACAACTCGACTGCTGGGTTACTCTTGTCAGAAGTGGGAGCCAAAACACATTATTGCTCAGATTAAGATAAAGCAGCTGCAGGGAAAGCCAACTGCGTTAGACAGTTGATGGGGAAGTGCTGATGTGTCCAGGCACCGCGCTCCGTTTATGACTCTGCGCCTTCATGTCTGCTTATGTGGGGTTTTGTGGGATAAAGAGCGAGGAGTGCGTGTTGGCAGGTTCCCTTTGACCTGTGGAGGCTTTATTTTCCCTCATATTCATATTGGGCTAATACTCTGCCTTTCCCATGCCAGTGAAAACCCTGGAAGCCGAGCCTTCTCCGGCCCCGTCCTCTCTTTAGGGAACCTAAGATGTCACTGCACACAAAAGGAGCCGTGAAAGCCGTCCAACTCAAGCAGGGGCTATTATTTACAGTACCAAAGGAAAAATCGCTCTTCTCCTGAACAGTAAGCCCCCCCACCCCACCCCCAATCCCTCTGAGTGTCAGTCAGCCGTCTGTTTCCCCGTAACAACCCCCCTCCCTCCTCCATTTTGCCCTTTCCCAATCTCTTTCTTTCATTTCTCTCACTCTTTTCTCCGCTCACTCTTTCCGTCTATCAGGCCCCCCCTCCCCCTACCAAGAATAAAGTAAATAGCAGGCTTTGTCACTAGTAAGCTCAAAATTGGGAGTAAGCTCTAAACCATGGCTTTGCCGATCTTCATTGAGCCATTCAAAACAGGCAGAAAAGTCCATGCTGATCGTATAAGTCTGTCTAAGAAGAAAAGCTCTCTGGGTGAACACGCCAGCCTTATATTTCTGCCTTAAAACCGGCTATCGTCTGCATACACACACGCTTTTATCTTACTTCATGAAAGTTTCCATGTGCCTACAACGTTCCGTATGGCTTACGTCTTCCATACATATATATTCATATTCCACACATATAAACCAAAGCAAATGTTGCTTTGCCCTGATTTTTGACACACTTTGAAGTTTTTGTGGCGTCCGTATTTTATTAATCAATCAAAATTAGGGAGAAAATTTGTGCTGACAGATGACAATTGATAACATATGTTTAAGGCCTTGACATATTGGTGTTAGAGTATCAACACAGTAAATGCTACAAAGATCATAGAGTGAGTCTGGCTTGAACATTTAAACTGTAGAGTGACATTAATAACATATTAGATATCCAGTTTTTTTTTTTTTTAAATATGTACTTAGCCGCTTGACTGCAGCTTTCAATAATCTGGGTGCTGGACTGGCACAGAGGCCAACCCCCACTGCTGCCTGCTGATTGGAGGACGCTGTACAAACAGTCCAGCTCATATGTGAGGCAGCGTGGAACTGTAATAACAGCTCCACACCACGGCTAGAAACGTGTCCATGACGCATCTGAATGAAGTTGTCAAAAAGCTGTGGAACAAGAGAAAGCTCCCCGCCCCGTGTTTACAGTAAATACAGATGTTAGTGGCAGGTCCCAACTAAGAGCAGATGGGAGCCGGAGAAGGACGGGCTCTCCAGGCACTCTGACACAGCCATCTCAACAATTAAAGCCGAAAAATTCGAACGTGGTAATCTGGATGGCTGTATTATTTGGGGTTTTCTGCACCTAAATCTCTCTCACACAAGAGTGCAAAACTCAGAGAATGCCAGCAGTTTCCAAATAAGATTAGGAAGCACCCAAAAAAAAAAACTGCACACACTGCCAGCCACTTGTAATCACTTGTGATGCTTCAGCTTGGAGGACTAAAACATCAAAGGAGACAAAGAGCTTGACTCATTTGATCCGTTTACAGTATCCACCACCAAACAGTTTTTAAAAGCTGTAATACTATGTGGTATTACAGTGTGTGAGATTATGAAGACTTATCATATAATAGTGTATTATTAGACTTGTTTGACCCATATAAAAGGTCAAAATCAGTCGCTGGAAATGCCTTACATTTAAAATATACTTGATTGGCTAATTATTTAACGTATGAAAGATAACACAGGCCTAACAAGCCCAGATATATTAAGCCTGTGATTTCGCTTTGCGTCTCCACTGTAATTCTAGCTCTCATTAAGCCCCCCATCCCCCGTTATCTCTCTTTACACTCACTGCAGTATTCACCACCTGTATTGTGTTTCAGCTGAAGTGTGCTGCTAATGTAGGCCATCAGTGACTTCAATGACACAAAGCCAGGCCAGACCCCAACCTCCATCGCACACACAGAGACACACACAGACGCACACACATACACATACACATCCCGTAGGAGCTGTAACAGAACCTAGGATCTAGGACGAGAGAGAAAGATAGAAAGAGAGAGAGAGAGAAAGGCAAAGCCATTACATCAGCTGAAAGAAGAAAGTCCAGCTGTGGCCAGCGACTGTTTGTTTTGCTTAAGAAGAGGTTGAACAAATCTTTTAATTATTATGAATGAATTAAAAAAAAAAAAAAAAAAAGTTGTTTAGATTCTGTTGATCCACTGACAGCATAAGAGCTAATGTTTTTCTCAATCAACAACTGAGAGCGTTTAAAGGCGTGGAGCTGCATGAGGAACTGCTGTATAACGTAATTCTCACAAAAACAACGGAAAGAAAAGTGTCCGAGATAGAAAACACAGGCTGTGAACATGTGAGAGATGATGAAGCTCGACGAGACATATGTCAGAATGTGCAGGATCGTGCAGGTCTATATGTGGCCTGGATACAAGCAAGCCAAGGAGAGAGCTGGGTGGAGGAGGGAGGAGGCTCCTTTATTTTTAGTGTGGTTCCCCTGTGCTCCGGTCTCCAGGATGTGAGTTTAACAGCTAATAAAGACCTGCTTTGGTGGCTCAGAAAGATTAAGACTAAGTGTTTACATCAATGACAGACGGAGGTGACGACTCTAAGAAACTGAGAAGAATTCACCAATAAAGAAAAGTTCTATGAAACAGAGACAATGTTGGTCACAAAAACACGGCCATGAACATTACTGCAGGGCTGGGAATCTACGACTGTTTGATAGTTTAGCAAACTGCACCTGTGAGCTCAGTACAGTGCAACTTCCTAAAGTACAATTCATTCACATCAAACAAGATCTCACACACACACACACACACACACACACACACACACACAGAGTGCACAAGAACTCCACTCATGCAGACGTAAGAGGCTATTTATGCACCGCTTCCTTTTATTTACCCAACTTATTGTTCAGACCACATCTGCTGAGGGCCAAGGGCACAATGGCCAGTCCATATAGCTGACCACACAACAAGCCTGCTGACACTGACACACACACACACACACACACACACCCTGCAGCAGCCAGACAGAAGCTAGCATTCAGAAATATCCACAGCTTTTGTTCAGGGTCTCTGTGACAAACTCCAAAGGATGACACCACCTGTTACACATTAAACATTCTTGCACTGCCACAAACGAGCACTCACAAAGCCACACACCACACACACACACCATCCAAACACATATCGCACAAACCTGCAGCATGTTCATTCTGTTGGCACAGTTGGACATTTGGGTAAGTGCTGGAGATGACAGCTCATTACAGCCTGTCTGTTTCATGTCAACTTTAATACAACAGGAAGTCAGTCGGGGGGCTTTTTGAGAAGGCCACCGGACAGCTCATAACCTTCCTAGCCCAGGGGCTGTCGGCTCACGACAGCAGCTGAAGAGCAAAGCAGAGCGGCCTGCACGCCTGCAGACACATACACAAACAGAAAGTGTAGCGAGCTGCATAAATCTTTCAGGATTTAGTTGCAGATTGAGACAGAGGCTCTTAAAATATACATGCTCAATCGCTCCTGATTCCCGCAATTCTAAAAACACTGCTGCCCATTTCAGCCATTTACACAGAGTTATTTCCTTTGAGAACGGGAGCTTCCCAGAATGGCCCCTACGGGGTAAACAGCCCAGATTGTTATCTGCCCTTACTCTCCTCAGTAGGGGTGCAGTGGAGGAAGAAAATTGGGGTACAGGAAACCAGCATTCAAAGCACTACTACCACCATCTCATCAAAGAGATCCATAAATCAAACTCAAGTCCGCAGCTGCATGAAGTCGAAAGTTGTAATTTGAAATAATTTATGCTCTTTAAGTTTCATTAGTGAGACTGACAACAAACCTAACTTTGCTTTTCAAAAAGTGTTGACATTTTATTTAGGAAGTGGTCCATAATGGCTGACACTCAAATCAGCAGCATTTAAATATTAGTATCTAAGAGGAGAATGATCTTTACATGTCCACAGTAAACACTCAAACACACCCCGAGGGCTGTTCCTATTTCCTGTGGCACCATATCATACTGCCTCTGTGTGTGTCCGCAATCATACTGATTGGTGGGTTGAGAATAAAAACACAACCTCAAAGTTTTGGGGTTCTTTTTCACTTTTTGGCTGGAATGGGCTGCTCTTGATTTTTTGGCTGCCTCTACATATTTTCAGTCATTTGTAAACACCACAAATAAATTATGTTTTCTTCCTGCCCTTCACTGGGGATTTTTGGTCTGTTTGGAAGCAACGTGACAGACCTCAGGCCCAAGTGTGGAGCTGACATGCTTTTCTAAGCAGAGCAAAACCATAAAAATACAGACTGGAGCTTCATGGAAAATGGGAAACACAGCCGTCAGTTCAAATTTAAGTATGTGCACTTTTTCCCCATTCAGTCTAGAAATAACAGGTCCTGGTGATGAAGAGGTGTGAAAAACACTTTAAACACAACATTCTTTAAACAGTAAAAAATGCAGAATAGAGGAAAAACCTGCAAATCTGCAATCTCAGAATAAAAAAAAAGTAAAAATGGCTTCACTTCATCTCCGCATGTGAAACAGGTGTTAAAACTGGATGCGGGTGAGGGCCGAGGCAAGACTAAAAATTTAACGAGGAAAAAAAAAAAAAAAAAAAAAAAATCATGAAGCTCATTTAGCTACCAAATATCCGACCGCCCACACTAATCCTCTGCTCATCTCGGCGCCCTCACTACTACAGAATAGGGCTTGTAGGCAGCCGGACCCCTGGCCCGCTGCAGACGGGGTTTTCCCTGCCAAACACTGCACAACAATAAAACAAAGCCATTACACTAAGGCGGGTGGGGGAGGCGGGCGAGTATGCAGGGGTGCAGGGTAGGGTGTAGAGGGAGGCCGGAAAGTGAGAGGAACAGCTGCTGAGTGGGAGACTTGCATGAAGGCCGGGGGTTGGTGGGGGGGGGCATGATGGAAAAGGAAAGCTGAAGGAAGGAGGGGGTGACCTCTCTCTCTTTTCTCTGTCAGTGAAATAAATTACTTTTATGTCTGCAGCCTGTTCAGGGTATGGTATCATTAGAGCGAGCCCTCCTACCCAGCAAGCGCCACTATACTGCTCTTTGACAAATATTAAACATGGTTGTCCAGGAAAAAAATGTCAAGGAAGTGTGTCACCCCAGCATTTCGGCATTCTCCTCATCAGAACCAGAGCGGCTCTCTGAGGTGGAACCTGCTGACAGAACTCCTCAACGTGGGGTTAAAGATGACAACTGAGTTGCCAACAAGGAGCTGCTTCCTGCTGTCTACTAACCTCTGAGGAGTATATTGGGTTACTTGAACCGGTCATCAGTTGCCACACACATGCAACACAGCCGTGTGTTCCTGGTGTTACCTGTAAAATTTACTCCGCTGTCTTCACCAGCAAGCCTCTGTGTGTGTCCGCAGCTTGCCTCTGAACAGGTAGTCAACACCAGGCTTTAAGAGCTTTCTTTCAGAAAATAACTAGATGCTGCAGCCGAACACAACACTGTGAAAGCAGCGAGAGAGTCCCAAAACAATAAATCTGCGGGTTGTTCACAGTTTAACAACGTGCTGAAACTCATAAAGCTCAATTGCGCCGAAGGAAGCAGCAGATTTGGATTGTTATTCGATACACTGTTTTTATTTAGCCACTTGAACGGCACAAGAAGGATAAAAACACAACTAAAAGCAAGCACAATGCATCAGAGCCTGCAAGAGAGTTCACAATTTATATACAGAGCATGCTCTTCCCACTGCAACAAATAATAATCCTTCAGTTATCAGCGCATCAAAATCTTTTGGAACAGCCATACTAGTTTGAGCCCTCAAAATGCACTTACATAAAATAAATCACTCACGAATCCATTCATCACACTGCAGATTCATAATGATCAGCTGTAAAACTCCAGACACACTTAAGGCGAGGGCAATTTTCAAGAACTGCCATGACCTCATAGATTTAAAACATCCTTACTGTCTTCGTGCTTTGGATATGAAACAATAGAATATATCCAAACTCATCCTCATTCTACTGCTGCTCCCCCTGATAAATTTTACGATGCCACTGAGAGCCTGTTGTTGGTAACCGGACGGTTTCTAAGAAACAAAACCAATGAGGTGCAAATATGCGAGCTTGGTGGTACGACAGTAAAGCGCACTTCATAGACCCCTTTTGCGTGGATAGTTGGTTTGGCCCATGCCACAAACATCTGAGGTTTGAGTTGGTACAGCCCTTGGCGACGTCCAAATACAGCTGCTCAGGCCACTGAGGCTGTTGCTAGTCAGCGCATGAAAAGAAGCAGAAACAGAGCTAGAGGGCCAAAACTGAATTTATTTGGGCTATTTTCAGTCTCATAAGAACAACTGGTCGGTCTCTAATTTAATATAGAGGCTAGAAAGACTTTATTAGTTGCAATTTGCCAACTTCTTTACCACCACGTTTTATTTTTGTTAGCATTTCACAAGCTGCAAGGACTCCCATCCGCTCTAAATCTCTGTCTCTTTTTTTCTTGTGCTCTGCCACTTTCACTTGGCAGCCTTTCACGTGTACATTAAAATGAATGGATGCCAGAAATAGCGCATTTGGGGAGGGAATGTAGACATAACAAAATCGAGGGGGGGGGGTAGCCACATATACGAGGGCCTTAGGGAGAATGCTGCGGAGGAAAGAGGGAGGAGCCGAGGCCAACAATGGTAGACATTCACATACCGGACAAACTGACATGTTTCTGGTGGCCTCATAATTTAGTGGATGCAAATGGAACAATGTTCAGTTTGAGAAGTAAATTCTGATTTCTTCTTCTTTTTAAAAAAGGTGCTTTAAATATAACATTTCTCCTCCCAAAGCCCAAGGCCATAAAGACCTGACCCTAGATGAACCGTATCGTGAGTTGAACCATAAAAAAAACAGATGGGTGACTAATTGTTGGATTCATATCAGGCTTGTTGCTCATGCTTATTATTCCAGTGAAGTGCAATATACTAGCCAGTGTTTTCATGTTTCAAAAGGCTATAATTACTTAAGCTCTTTCACCCATTACAAGTCAGGACAATTTGTAATCATATATGAATTTTATTAAGTGAAACTAAAATAATCCAATGCTGTTGTTACATCCTTAAAAACAGGGAAAGGTAATGCTGCACGATAACCATGAAAATGCCTTCACCTTTTAGAGGGATATTTTATGCACTGCCAACCAACACTTATAGTCGTTGTAACTTATACAATAGCAAAACAGCATCGTCAGTGAAACAGCCTTGTTACGCCTTTAACTTCATCTGACAGTCACGAGACTTAAACTTTATTCTTACTCATGCCTGACAACTTCTCAGGTTTAACAGTGATTCACCAGAGGCAGACTCCTGGGGGATCTCCATAAACTATTTCCTGTTAAAGTCTAACACACGCACTACTGGATTCAGTAAAACAATGTTGTTTTTGTGCCCACCATTCTCTGGGGTTCACTCCAAGTGATCCCGCCTTTTCACTTCACCAATCGGCGGCATGGTTCCCACCGTCAATTGAGAGCTGTGGGCACATTTAAATAAAACCGGAGGAATTTGTTTTCCACCTCAACATTCAACTCTACATACTTTCCCACTTCAGAGTTCACCGACCTGATAAACTTAGCAAGGAATCCACCGGACTGGCATTAAAATGTCATCGACGGTCATGGGACATTCTCCGGCTATGGCTTGCTGGTGACCTCTGACCTGACATTCTCCCTCTTCTTCTTCTTCTTCTTCTTCTTCTCCTCTTTCTGCACAGCAGGCAAGATCCGATAAATCATTAAAGATCGATTTCTCTGATCAACATGATGAGATGAGAAGGGTCGAGCCTTGTTATCGAGCTTGTGAATTTAAAGGTGCCCTGTCACACAAAGAAAAAGTGTATTAGAATGACTTCAACTCACAACATTTTTATTCTGTTATGAGCCTCTTATGTAAACAAGTCACTGCTAATTTCTCCCATTGATGTTTTATCTAGGAGCATGAGGGTGAATGATTATGAAATATATCTGATTTATGTTATTTGTTTTTTATGGTCTTACATGGCAATAGTCTTATCTTGTGGTGGTGCTGATTAGATAGGCAGGATTGCGAATTACCATGATTTTATGGATGAATAAATAGAACTTTGAACGCCCAGAAGACTAAAGCAGACAGAATGTACACAAAAATCCATACACAAGACAAAGTGCCACATTTAGCCACTTGATAAGCAGGTATGTTTACATGGTTTATACACAATTAGCTCTCCAGTACTATTTTGTGAGTGCACACTGGAACCACATTGAGTCCTTCATAATATTTACAGAGCCTTTAATGGGCAGTGATGGTGTGTATAACTACTGTACAACGAGGGAGTGTCAACCGTATTATCTGGAGTTACCCTTTAGTTTGAGTCACTACAATGAGCAGGGAGCAGTGAGCAGAGGCCAGCGAGTGCAAAACCACTTTGAAAGCCAGGACTGAGAGTGCGACAAGGATCCTGCTGTTGATCGAAAACCTGCTCCTCTCTCACTCTGCAGAAACTCCCACCGTGCAATTTCTGTTAAAATCAAGTCTTTGTTGTCGTCCTTTTTCTTTGGCGGCGACTACCTCAGGTACTAAGGGAATGTGCCGATGAATGAATTCCTTCATAAATTAAAACGGCAAACTTAGTTTGGTTTTGTGTTTCAGCATCACGGCAGGGAGAATCCTTTCAAATATAACGCACTCATTAAAAGCTTTGTACAGTCCGACACTGTGTATTACATGCGTGAGTGGTTAGCAATACATTGCCTTTAAGCACTATAATTTATACAAATACAGCAAAAGCAGAGCAGCATTTAGATTAACCTAATTCAAAGTAGCCCCACAATCTTTGTAAGCTTTTCTTCAACCAGGCGGGTATTAAAGATGCACTGAAAGCACACATTAAAATATTTTCGAAGGCTACCACTTTAAGTGTTAAAAGTCAAAAGGTCTAAACTTTCCCTCTCCCCATCGCAAACCTTGTCATTAGGAAAAACATGCTTTTACAGCAGGTCTGTAAAGTACTTTAAGTAGTGGTTAGAAGTATAGAAAGAACTGCACTTAAATCACAGCCAATAGGTATTTCTGCTGGAATGTCCCTCCTGGCTGAGCACACACTCAATGACAAACAGTTCATATGCACAAATGTACACTTCATTTAATTAACATCTGAAGTACACATCGATGTGCTTCGACAACAATTCAGGGCAAGCGTGCTGTAATCTGTATTTCAAATGTCTCAGCCGATCAGGAAAGTTTCTACAGATTCAGACAACTGTAACATATACACCAGCGCAGACTGGGATGACCCGAGCCATTCCTCTGCCAAGGCAGAAAATGATATGAAATATAAATGCACCCTATTTCCTGAGAACCAGCAGCTTCACTGAACTTATTCACATTTGGAATGAAAATTTGGCTTATGAGCAAATATAGCTCATCTCCTTTAATTCTATTGGAAAGGAAATGTTTGAGTATGGTGAAATCATTATACTGGAAAAAAAAAAAACAAAAAAAACAAAAACAGGATGAATGACAGAAGATGCAAGAAATTGGGTCAGACTTTTTCAGAGCTTAGGGGCCAAACATGTCTAGGCTACACATTTTCGAGCTTGACCTTGGCTACCTTACAGATAGAAATCTTGCAGCCCCACATCAGGTTAGCGTGAATAAATAATCCAAAAGGAGATCAGCAGTTAGGACTCGGTCAGCACTGAACTCCATCCTAGATGCTCGCATCAGGATGTGCTTGTGCAAAATGTATTTGTTGATTGTGTCTATTTGTGTCCTGTAATCTGCAGAGATGAGGTCAAGGTTTTTCTATGTAGGCTATCTGTATTTAGCCCCGAGGTAAACAGGTCAGGTTCGTTCCATCATGTCCTTTTCCACGTCTAGAGAAGACTTCCTCTTCTGCTCTCAACAGTGAACTTTTTCTGGGGGAGGGGGCAGATGTTACTTAGAACCAGCTGGTCGGTGTGCATTACTCCAACTCTGTATATATAGTATACCCTAAATGGAAAGTCAGCAGCCTTGGGCTAAATACCCAGACTTGAGATTAAAAAAAAAATATATAAAAAAAAACCTGTCACCTCGATAAAGAACTTCCTTCAGCTGCTTGTTTCACAGCAACACAACAGTCCAAAAATATCCCTGTTCAGCGCTGTGCAGGTTGGTGCATGTCTGTTGTCTGTTGCTCCAGTCTGGGCCACGGAAATATGGGCTGGTGCCGGAGACACTCGAACAACCACAAATGTGCGCACACCTGAGTATAACAGGAAACACATGGCGATTTCTATCAACCTTTTGTCCTCTGCCAAACGCGCGCACACAGACACAAAGAGTGACGACAAACCGTGGATTTTGGAAATTATAACAGGAAGCATCAGTGAGAGCAGCAGAGACACATCCATCAAGGCAACAGGGCTACAAAAGTCAAAAGAACAACCTCCCCAGATAAATCATCCTGCACACTCAAAATAAAGTGTCGTGCTTTTTATATCTTTAAATGTATTTGTACCGCGTGTTTAACAAATTCAACCAGTAAACCATAATTTAGGCTTTTTTTTAGGCTCGTCATGCTGATAAACATATCTCCTACACAAAGCTACACCCAGCCTGGGTGCCACACAACCTTGCATGACAAAGGGCATGCTTTGCATCTCAGCCACATTGTTTGCATCCTTTCTCACGTCAGGCAGGGAACGACGAGTATTATATTCCGTGATGAAGGTGGCGGTGCCCGTCATAACAAACTGATTAGACAGCTTTGAGAGAAGCTGTTCGTGTGTGCGGTGCCAGCGATTCTCACACACTATGCAAAGGTCAGCAACATTCCCAATAAAGTCTTTATACCTCACACAAAGAACAGCTTTTGTGCTAAGGTGTGCATTATGCGTGCATCCACGAAGAAGCTAAATTTAAAAGTTGGATGGCCTACTTGTTAGCACAGTTCGCTTCCTTTTCCTGCATGCAAGCAGGAAAGGGCATTCAGCTGTGCGGTTGAAACCATGGCAGTCTGACTGATACAAAGCAAGGTGACGATAGATACGGAGGCTTCACGTGCTGATAGATCAGCTGCAGTAGTGTAGATTTTCTGTCCACGTGACTCTTGATACGCGATCACTTAAAAAAAAAAGATACATATACACAGAAACCTTGTGGTCTGAGTTGGGCGGAAACTAAGTAGCCTATGTACCGAAATGTAAACAGCTCATGTTCCCGTAGTGTTGAAAGGTAAAACAGCAGGAGGATAATTGAGCTCTGTTTTCCCAACAACTTCCTCCCCTGCCATCCTCTTTCCCTCATTTCCCTTCCTCCGTCGCTCCCCCTCTCTTGTCAGCTTCTTCATGCCTCACCTCTTACATGTGACCTCCCAGCAGGGTAGGCTGCCAGCAGCAGGTGAAAGATCATGACCTCCCACACAAAGACTTGCTCCCCTCCTCCTGCAGGCAGTGTGCGCTTCGGTCTGGCCTTAAGCAGAGATTAACAAAACAGGAGGATATCGCACATCTCTCAGCGCTGACAATTTATCTGGCCGGATTGAACAAAGCACAAGAACATGAACAAAGATGGCCCTTAGAAAGAAACAGAGATTCAGTTAAGGCCATCATCAAGCTGCCCTTACATCAGGGCGCCAAACAAAATGGAGAAGAGAAACTGATATGAAAATTATAAGTTTGATTTTGTTTTAAAATTAATCTATATTACGTGTAAAATCGCCTTATTTTCTTTTGTAACTGTGGCATCTCTATCCCAAAAAGCACTGTAAATGCATTTGACCTCTGCGTGTGATACAGGGTTGCTTTAGGCAGAGCGCAGCCAAAAGTGTTGGATTACACTTGGACATAAGGATGGCGGGTATGTCGTAATGAAACACAACTACGCACACACACACTTGACTGTTGATCCTGTAAAGCATCACCAAAAGCACAAATACACAGCACGCACAACACCTGGACCTCAAAACAAACAGGACAGGTCGTGGAGTGATTTAAGATAACCTTCAAGGCCGAGAAACGTGATCCAGCACGGAACCAAAGGCATCCTCTGCAGTCGTCCGTCTAAGAGTCCTCCAGTAAAAACATCACAGAAAAAGCTGCTTGACAGCTGCAGCTCATCACGTTGCCACTGCAAGTTTCTGACCAAAAGACTCAAAGGACGAAAAGCTGAGTACAGACGTTCTTTTCCACGGAACATCCTGACTATCTGGACCTGTCAGAACGCTTCAGAACAGTAGCATACTTATACTTAATGCTGTAAAAAAAAAAAAAAAAAAAAAGTTCAGCAACAAATTTAAATCCTTCTCTTGCCTGGTCAGCCATAACATTTTCAAACACGACCTCGATCCTATAAATTTGCAGGGAATATTACAAAGTGTGGGACAATCTCAAATTTTGATTTATGATGACACGAGGACATAAGAGAAGGAGACGTGCAACGGCTGGCAACTTGGGAGGGCAAAGGCGCTAAGGATGTCGAATCTCAAGTTACGCTCTCACAAAATTCATTAGTAGGATGAACAACTGCCGTCCTTCTCTGACTGTGAGGAAGGAAACTGCCATGCCACGAATCTCCCACTGACCGGGAGTGATATACAGTGAGGTCAAAAGACGTTCTCATGTCCCAGCAAGCAAAACAAAGAAGTGCATTTCCAGAAAGCAGAAATGTGAAAACCGTCCATCTTATGATGCCATTTTTTTTTTCTCACATTAATCAAAGTTTCAACTATCTAGCACCTGCACAGCTCTGCCTCCTTCTCACTGGTGTGACACAACAGCTCCAAGTTTGTCTAATTACAGGATAAAAAAAAAACAAAAAAACAAACAACAACTTGGTGAACTGAAATTGTTGATTCACAGGTGAAACAAAAGGCGACTGCGTCCTGAGCACATCAGTCGTTAGCGGGATCGTTCCTTTTGTAAGACAGCGATCCAGTTATGCAACATGAGTTTGGGAAAACAAAAAGGAGAGGGGGTGAAAGTTCATCAGCGGAACATCAGTCTGCAGTATTTCATGTTCTCCCACAGGCCTGCAGACTTCAGCGCCTGTTCCACCACCGATCTGCCGGTTACCTGGTCATTTCTCAGTATTTACCTGCTGCTGGAGTCCCACAGGGTGGAAATGCACTCATAAAGGGCGTTTAATTATTAGATTCACTCCTTTTCTTCTTTGATTTCATTTAAAGCGGATAAAAGTTGTTTTGAATTAATTTTATTTTATTTTTTTTTATTTTTTTTCAGGCCTCGGTGAACCGGTCGCGTTTAGAGCCTCAGTCTCGTTGGTCCATGTTTTGTGACGTCACAGTGACGGCAATTTACCTGATTTACAATTTCAACACTTTAAAGTACCTTCTGCTGCAGCAGGTAAGCAATTTTCTGAAATGGTTACTAACTAAAAACATTATTGTGCATTTGAAAATAATTCTAAGCTAATACATAAATATTAGAATAAATAATCCAAATATAAAGAGTAATGAGGTGGGTCTTCAATGTCCAATGTTCAATGTTGAATTATTATTTCTGGCATTTATATTTAAATTCCATTAATAGAAACAAAAAAAGAAATTATGTGTATTTGAACAAACTTTCCTAGTAAATTAATTTATATTGTGCTTTTTTTTTTTTGTAATTTTACCAAATATAGGGGGGGGGGGGGGGGGGGGGGGAGCCTCAGCACAAAGATGACAATCCAGTCAGTGAAATTTCCACTTCAGAATTACAATGGTGTGTTGCAGAAAAGTCTGCACACACTTAGAGAGCTCAAGAAAGGTTTGCAAATCACACAACACTAATGAATGAACTTCTCTGCAAAGAGAGTGTAAAATAAAACTGAGACCAAGCACAGTGAATGGGCAGATCATCTCTGTGGTCATGAATGGAAAATGGGCCATCTGTTCCTCATACCTATAACGCATCTTATTACTCACTTTGCCTGCGTATTTTTAGTAATTTTAGTTAAATGCATCTTATTTCCTCAAATGCTGACATTATGGCGGGGCTAGTCACGGTTTTCAGCTTGTGTTTTTCTCAGAAAATGATATGTCTTTGTCAGGATAGGACTGACGATAAAAATGAGCCTTCTTTCACTCTGTGATTTATAGGTCTCATGCCTTTTACAGACTGGTGAGTTATACCTTCTGCACTGGAGAGGTCGCGGCCTAAATGATTGTCCCACGGGGGCCTTGGCGTCAGAGCCTTTCCATACAATATCATCTTTCTCACAGCAACATGGCTTCATTGTTGCCTAAAACTGCTGAAATCCTGAAAGGGATAAGGCTTTCCCCTCAGGTTAGGTTAACCCTAACAATGCCACAGCTGTCTATTAACAATTCTGTCCTCCTGACATGTCGGTGTCATGTCAGTGTCTTCTAGTCTAGCTTTGAAAGAAATTATAGTAGGCTAATAACTGTTTTTTTCCTCACATGTATAGGCATGTCTGGCCATTTCAGTTAAGTGGAAGTCCCATAGTCCACATAGTTTTCAGTTCATGTAAGAAAGTTGCAGCCATGAACCTAACTCCCAGGGCAGTCTGGAAAAACAGCTGAAACTGTACTGAAGATTTACATTCAGTTAAAATTCAATTTGAAAATTTCACAGTACTCTACAATCTGATTTGGCTTTCTGGTTGTCCAATATCCAAGTGCCTAGTTGTATCATCCAACACAGGAAAATGATACTGTCCAAAACATGCATTTATCTCAGAAGACTTGGATTGTGAGACCCCACGAAATGACTTCCCGACCTCCAGATAAAGATTTCCTGCATTTAATGATGTTTATGCATGCCTGACAATGTCTGTTGGCTCCATGAGTTGTTGTTTTTGCTGTCACAGTCGTGCTTTTGTGTCACTGTCTTTTAAAGAGTATTGTTTTACAGCACTTGCTGCGATTTATCCTAAAATGTGTTTCACTGTTCCGATTCACTGACGACTGAGCAATCGTCGTAATTTAACGCCCCGGTTTTGTCCACTATTACTCAAATCTGACCAAGAAAAACGTCGATTTACTCTTTATCAGATATGCTTGCATTGGTCAATGTCAGTTTTTTTATGAATTAATGAATCTTGGGACACAATCTCGGGGGACAGGAGACCCCCTGCCTTTGGTATAACTGTCATTTATGTCTGTTAGGGGAAGCTTGCATAGCTACATGCATTTTGTGAGTTGAGTTTTGATGAGACTGTGTTTCATTTCACCTCAAATTAAAATTGTGTCTTCCTTGTTCATTATAGAAACAGTTCATATTATCTGTGGAGTGCCAATGATAACACACATTACGTCAAGCCATCAAACTGGAGCAAAATGGGTAGGTAACAAAGTAGCAGGTTACAACTGTATGAAAGAAGTGAAATGTTTTCTCCTGCTTATTTTCTATGATGTCTTTGAGCAGTTTCAGAGTTTCGATGATTAAGCTTCTTTGTGACTCAGCAGATTTGTGATACAATGTGGCAAGGTGGTTAAGAGAAAGCTTATCTGTGGCAGACTGTGTAGGAGACATGGCAAGGACTGCTGCTGTCTTGAGTCACGCCAGGGCATGAATTCTTTCTGGTGTCTGTAGTGTCAAAGGCCAATATATGACAGATGAGGCGCCCAGAAAATAATCAGTGATGCTTCTTTCCAAGATTTTAACTGAAAGGAAGATGCGGGCAGCCATAATAACAAAAATCATTGTGGATTTGATTGTGACTGTGCATGCTATTCGCGATCAGATGACATATTACGTTACTTCAGAAAAATTCTTAATTACACCTGAAAGACACAACAGGACAGAAAAAGTAGCAGGTTGAAGCCCTGCTCTCATCTTACAACCCTTAAATTTGGATTAGCACTTGTTTCCAGATACTTTCTGACACAGATTTAGCAATTTCTACATTTTCCCAGATAGTTTTCCCCAGGATTGAGCTACATACACTGCAGATCTCTGTCCTTTCTTTTCTGCGTGTGCACCTACACACACACACACACACACACACACACACACACACACACACACAAGAAAGCTTATCTCCACCATCATGTGAAATACTGGAAGTCCTGGTCCGCTGCTTTCAGTTTAAGAGAGAAAAAGTCTTTGTGATATCAGAGCCTGAGACAGAAAGAGCTGTCAAGAGTTTGCCTGGATTAATGGACATTAGCACATGAAGTCATGAAGGAAGCAGGAAACGCCACAGGAAATGCCTAAGAGGGTGTGTAATGCCATCTCTGATCACTGCCAATGTGGCACCCGCATTATGCTGATGTGGTGGGAAAATAGTGAGGTCTTTTGTATGTTTAGCTCACAGGAGAGACACTAAATATACTGAGAAATCCAAGACATTTTAGAAAAAGGTCAGCAATGAATTACATACTTAAAGACTTCTCATGATAAAGTGGTTGTTTTAATATCAGGACCAGATAATGTTATGTTATGTTATGTGTTATATTATTGGATCATATTAAT
Source organism: Echeneis naucrates (assembly GCF_900963305.1). Taxonomy (NCBI): domain Eukaryota; kingdom Metazoa; phylum Chordata; class Actinopteri; order Carangiformes; family Echeneidae; genus Echeneis; species Echeneis naucrates. Next base: position 6,176,942 of record NC_042534.1, read on the forward strand.
TTCCATTATACATAAAACCATATACAGTCACCGTCATTTCCACTTGTGCATGACATGCCGGACAACAATATAATATTGAATGATAAATGTGAGTGTCCTGCAGAGAAATATGACTTGTGGTGTTCTAAAAAAGTCTTGAGTGTAAGAGGAGCACAGACACACCTTAAGCCAGACAGTCCATTAGCCTTCAACAGAAACACTCCCTGTAATGTCTGTTCTCCCTCCTCTTCTTCTATTTTTAACATTTTTCTGCTAGATCACTGCCTGGTTTCGAGTTGCCCAAAGCTGATGAGATCATCTCGGTAAAGTAGCTGCTACAAGGATAATCCCGGGGACTTCAAACAAATTTTTATGTATTCAGACCAACAATGAGATAATGAGTACAGTGTGTTATATTGCATCATGACTGTACTCTTGTTTGCGGTCAATTATACACCAGAGAGGGCTGACTCCTTGATAGACCACCTCTGAACATACTATTTTAAGTCAAATAACTCAAATCCAATCACAGATATGGAACACAGTAAAGCCCATTGTATGAAGCTGCTGAAGTGTGGAACAATCTTCTGATAAGTTATAAGCACAAAATCATGTTTATACTGTGTAAAATTCTCACAGAGTCGGGATATCAAGTCACCAAGTGTCAAACTAAGAATGTTTAGAATGTGTTTTGAAATGTTAAATAGGGCATTCAATCTTCACTGGTCCCAAGCAGAACAATAGGGTTAACATTTCCCTCCTTTTTCGGTGAAACATTACTCTACAGCAGTAAACCACATCGACGGCTCTGATCTCACATTATTGCCCCCTGATGAACATTTCAAATCTGGGTACATTACAGCATCACTTACGATAACTTTATATGTAGGTGTGCACCGTCTCTTCCTGTGGCCTTGGTTTTCCCAGAAAACTGAACCCCATTGCTTCATCTTTGCCTTCCCTGTCATCTGTTGTTTGTTGGCTGCACTACGCCGCATATTTGATCTCCCGAGCTGTTAAGAACCGCTCGGCTGCAGCAAGCCGAGTGGCAGGTGGGGGGTCTGCGTGAAAAGAGAGCCTGTTTTCTTAATTAGACACAACTTTGGGAGCACGATCAGGCAACGTCTACAGTAAGTCATCATACCTCAATAGCCTCTGGTTCACCTCGCCAGTTCCACAAAGGCTGCAGTGTTTACAGCTTTAACCAAGAGCCATTTGTATTTAGTTTGGAAACAGTGACACAGTGTATGAAACCTTACCCATCACGTCATGCAGTATGCCACCTTGTGAGTGTCAATTGTTCTGGGTCTAGATAGGAACAATAAATCATAGGGGAAGCAAATTATTTTAGAAATAATCCCCAAAGTGTTCACAGAACTCACAGACAACAGCTTTCCATATTCATGTTTCATGATTAATTTCACAGGTTTTAAAACATCAGCCCTGGAGATTGTTACCTGAGGGTGAGGAGTGAGGAAATACATTTTGTGATTAAAACCTCTATTTCCTCCTTAGGAAGACCATTGAACACAGTTTGTGTTTTGGACTTTACGACACAACATGTTTGTGAACTTGGTATTGACTCTAATGAAAACTAGATGTGCGATTGTGGACAATTACAAAAGGCCAGACTCCTTTTGCCAGACCGACAACAATCATTTAAAAATGACCGCAGCAGCTCCTGAGATTGATGTTCCTGCCAGAATCTTCTAAAAGGAGCTGGAGAGGCACCTGTAGGCTGCTCCCCACCTCCCTGCCTACTTTATACATAGCCGACAGATGGAACTAGGCTGTCGCTCTGCTAAAGTTAGCTATGCAATTAGTTCACACACTAATTAGCTGTGAGAGAAGCAGAGGCGCTCCAGATTTCCCTGGTGCCTAAAACCCATTTCCCAGCTTGAATAAGAGTAAATGAGGTCCTGCCAGCTGCAGCGGGATATATCTAAAAAAAAAATGAAAAAAGAGAAAAACTTGGCAGCTCCTGTGATACAAATCAGTTTATCACAGTTGTGTGGTTTGTTATGGGAAAATGGGAATGGGAATTAGAATCCTTCTGTATTGGATGACAAGGAGAAGTATTTCATATTGTCAAACTCATGGTAACTAGAAAACACTCATCCCAAAAGGTCACAAGACAAATGTGAGGGGTCGCCAGGCGATCAACAGGACAGTAATACACAAACAGTGTTAATTCTTTTAAACCATCCTCTAGTCAACATCTAGATAGTAGAAGACTTAAAAAATATTACTTCTGGCAAATGGTTTCAGTATACTTTGGATTAATTTCTTGAAATGAAAACGGAAAAAGGTTCATTTCAAAATATTACACATCTTGTCAAGTTAATAATAACAAGCATTACTCACATCATCCTCTTTGCTCAGTGTTGCTTGGATGAAACAAGCTTTCATAAATGAAATATAGTCTGTGCATGTGTTCTGAGGTGAAGCTGCAAGAGTGTTCAGAAGGTTATAACGCAATTTAAGCTTGGTAAAGGGGCTGCGGTGCTGGCAGCGATCTGACATCAGGTGCAGCTGAGACCCAACAATGGGGCGTTCTGAGTTGGTGAACGGATCACTGTCATGTGAATGCCCTATCATGAACAGAGTACTTTGCTTGAAAGGCACTATAAAATGTAATATTCATGATGGGTCAGAGTTAAGAGAAGGTCAGCTCGATCAGTTCCACCATTGTATTTTGAATAGAACTAGACGTGGCTCAGCGACTCTGGGCTGATCCACTGTTCCCTTCATGCGGTGAGACAGTTTTATAGGGTCTAATAATGTAAAACATCCAACCAATACAACAGATATCATACCAGTTAGATGAGTAATTTTGAGATTCTTTCAACAGTCGCCAAGTTGGAACATAAATCGTACATCTTCCACAATCTCAGCCTGTTCTTTCAGGGAAATGTTCCCCCAGACACATGTGCAGGCAAATATTTAAACTTCCCATCAGACACAGATGACTAGAGTTTTGTAAGAATTCAGTTTTTGAACAATACATAGCAGAGATTTCTCATTGTTGTTTTCTGACAGTGGAGAAAAAAATTCTCTGGCATCAAACAAAGGTGGGGGAGGGCTTTTTTTTTTTTTTTTTTTTTGGAACATTAGCTATTCATGCGCTTGTACTCCCCTGGAGGGACAGGACCAGGAATCCCACCCATTTACCAGAAAAAGTGAACTTCTCAAGAAAACTGATCCAGATATGAGAGCTCGGGGTGGAGCACTGTTTGGCTCTTTTTCTACTGCAGCCTTTTTAAAGAAACTAAATCGTTTTCCACAATGGAGTTATCTCAAAATTCATGAAGCTTTTCCTTTCACAGGATTTAACTGAGCTTCACATCCAGAGTGACTGACGTTTGAAAGAAACTGCAAATAGCAGTTTGAATAGAAGTACCTCTCAAACGTTCGAGGTAAAAATTGAAGGGCACTGAAGTTTATTTCCCACTTTCCCACATTCCCACATCCACAAAACATTTCTCAAACTGCATATTCATCAATCAATAGATAATTAGAGCATAGCAGCTACACTTGGTCCTTGACCCGCAAAGACCAAGGCTGTTTGCCTATCCTCTAGGCCTTTACAGGCCCAATAAATCAAACTTATATTACATTTAACATGTGAAAGATTAACCTATATAAATCTATTAAATCAAAGATATTTACTCAATTGTTTTAAATAGTAATTATATGAACTCAACCTCCAATTATAGATTTTTCAGTTTGGCCACCTGGGGAAAGCACAACTCATTGTTTCCAAAAAAACAAAAAAACAACAACAACAACAACAACCAAAAAAAAACGCTTATCTAACCTTATGAAGGATATTCACTCAATACATTAGCAAAGTATTTCCTGTTTTCCAACCTGCAGACAGAGAGAGAAAAATTCTGATTCTTGTGCCTTTATTTTGGTTAGCACCAACAACTGAGGGACACATCTGTTTTTTGTATTTTTTTTTTTTTTTTTTTTGCTGAAGGCTACACTTACTAGCAGGTTGTTGACCTTGTCGGCCTGCTATTTGTTGCGGGAAAGGTGGGTTAATCAAAGTTCAGCTAAAAGTAATAGTGACAACAGTAGTGAGAGTGATTGAAAAAGATTTAAGTCGAAGGCCATAAAAGCAGAGAGTTCCACTAACATCCTTTGAAGGGCTGCAGAGTGGAGTTTTTTAGTATTACAGAAAGCGTGTTGGATTTCCCCAGTGTGACGAAAGCAAGAAATTTCATTTGTTTTCATGATGCTCGTTTGGGCTTGATGTCAAGTTCTGCCATTTTATGGGCCAAATTTACAGAGGTCACTTTTAACATGTTAGAATTTCACATATTCACGAGAGCACGCATTATTACCAAACTCGCAATCTTCAGACTGCCTTTTCCTTTCAACTGCATGTCAATTTCCATGGTATCCCCTGAGGACGTTGCAGTACAGGGAGTCCATCTACATGTCCTAAGTATCAAAAACATTGCCCCCAACAGCACCAGATGGAGAGTCATAAATCACAGGAGAGTCCATAAATAGTGTAAAAGTTCTGAGGGTAAAGACAACGCAGCAAACCCCTGGTCCCCCGAGGGTCCCAGGGGCCGAGGCGGCATGAGAGCCACTGGCCCATAACTCTCTAATTCTTTCAGTGACAGAGCTTTTTTTATGTGCTCATTTACTTGTGAGTAAATCACAAACGGGAAACACTGAACACACTAACTTTCTTCAGCTACGCGCAGTGATGATGGTGGGCTATTTGAAAGCATTCTGCAGAGACAAACCAGATGTTTTTGCAGTAAGACTGCGTGAGACAAAGAAAGAAAGTCATGAGGACTTAGACAGGGAATGGGAGGCTGAGACAAAAGCTACTTCACAGGATTATTTTTATATGGAATAATAGATGACTGAGTTTTTCCACATAGTTTTCATTCAGACCAGATTAAATACACTTTTCATGCACCAAACAGTTACAGCCGCATGCAGATGCCAGACTATGAATTGATACATTTAATCTCTTCACTATTAAAAGGAGTTCAAGCGTGGTCATATAGTGTGAGGGGTCAGGCGGTTGTTGCAAGTGTGTTTCTGTTAAACCCCCATGAGTGAATCTATTTTCTGAGGCACCTCTGACACTCATCTAGACCACAACAATGCCTCCTTTCTCCTCTCTACCTCACGCTTGGCTGGCCTCTCTGAATACGACCTAGGGCGAAATAATCCATACCCCAGAACCCCCACACTGTGCTCACATGCATAGAAACACACACACCAATATGCATGTTGGCACATAAATGGTCACACGTGTTGAGGCCCACTGAAATGTACACATAGCCCCTTGTCGGATTTAAATTTGCACGCTCATGACAGACTCACGTTCACACAGAGGAGCAAAATCAGGCAAACAATGCACAAAATACACTACGGCCTTTACATCATCGAGAGGACAGTAAGTCAATTTCAGAGAACATAGAATAACATGGCTGCCCCCCTGTGGAGATATTGTAGAAATACATAAAATTTGCCTCTTGTCATTCACTACTCAGCACTTAAAAATTCAACTACTGTAAAATTATTCTTCTGTTAATGTTGTCTCATGTTTTTAAAACTGAAATATTTTTCTAGTGTCTGGTTTATCTATTTTATTGGCTAATAAAGAGAGACTTCTACAGCTCATGTATGGGTGACAAATAATATATTATTATTCCACAGACAATCTTTTAATACCTCAAAGAAAGATGATGAATGCCACATCATGAGTTTTGAATTTATCTATAAAGTACTTTTCCAAACTCACTGGCAAAATTACTTTCCTAAAACTTGATTTTATTAGAAAAATGGGGTCGGGGTAATCAAACAGACGCCACCCTTCACAGCAGTTAAAGTTTCTTTGTGAGCCGCTGATAAGCAGTCTACAGAGTCCAGGCTAGAAAAGCATCTTCACGAACATCGTCACAGTGCGTGACGATAGCTGTGAAGAGTGCAGAAGCAGTGTGGGCCGGACAGGATCTCTCAGACACAATATAAATTATTTTCAGCCTGCATGTCGCGACACCTCAGACACTATCAGAATAACCAAAGGTAAGCACAGGACCAAAGTTATTTTAGGATCTCTGCTCTTTTCTTTCTTTTATTTTTTTATTTTTTGCAAATGTGTTAGGCCATCAGTAGATCCATGCTTCCACATTTTAGCAGTTTTAATGTAATTTCCTCTGTTCTTCTTGTAGGTCTTAATTAGAAATGCTCTTTGTTGAACTGAAAAAGAGTAGGATGTGTGTTTGGTTCCTTCTACAATTCTTGCTCGACATTGTGAATTGTTATTGTTTTCGGGGTTATTCTTTGTCATCTGTATTTCCGTGGTTCATGCAGTAGCTATTGTTTTCCCTCTTGTAGAGCGGAAAAAATACAGGCTCCCCTCTTTATTGTGGCGACCACTTTCTTTTAATATAAGTAAAACACAACAACACAACTACATTCTACATTACAGTCACTGTGTTGTCCTTTAACCATACTCTTTGCTTTACTGCCTGCTCTTTCACACAAAAATAATTGCTACAAATGAATAATGTGTCTTGTTGTGTAAGGGGTTTTACCTTTGGCACATTATTCTGTATGTATGAATGCATAAATGAAAAGAAAAAAAATCTTACAGTACAGGCAAAAAATTTTGGACACACCTTCTCATTCAAATGAATAGGAAAGTGTGTCCAAACTTTTGGCCTGTACTGTACATCTGTGCTGATAAAGCAAATATCAACACTGCTGTGTTTTCCTCTCCTCGGAGAGAGGATGGTCTCCCCTTGTCGCTGGCCTCCCTACTGCAAGTTGTGTAGTTTTGATAAGAGACAGGGTGGTGAGGTCATCATGTGGACTCCTTATCTTTAAAACCATTTAAAGGTTACGTTGTCACGCTCTTTAAGAGGGCTTTAAATATGTGGAATTTGTGTTTTGGGTTTGGTTTATTTCCTTTGTTGTTTTACAGTTTCATGCAATGATATGGTCAAAGGAAAATGTTGGAAAATGCATAACTTTCACTGTAACAGCTAAACATTCGATCTCAGACTCATCTGTTGTAAGTTTGCATGCAGAGCTGAAGTTTTGCTTAGTTTTTTTAATCGTGCATCGTCCCTCATTAAATAACCATCAGAGGGAATTGTCGAACAATCTTTTTTAAATTACAGGGATGTAGAATGGATGCAATAAATTTAGTTACAGGACTTTAATTTGTTTGCTTTTTTGCTACTTATTCACTCTGTGGACAAGGAGAGATCTGATCATGGCCCATTGACATTCTCAATGGTCAGCCACACAGTGAAATGCGCATTACCAGAGACTTACACCTGAACAAAAGGCAGACTGAAAGGTAGCTGAGATCGGGGAGAGGCTGGGAGATGAGTGTGTGTAAGTGAGTGTCAAGGCCACCCACAGCTGACTTCACCCATACAGGGTTAATCTGTCTGCTCAGACAGTGAGTGGGTTTGGGAGGAGGGAATAACAATGTAATCTGATGTCCCGCCTGCTGCTCAGCCCAGCCAGCAATGGTCTAGATCGGGGAGGGTGCTGCTCAGGTTAGCTGCCCTAAATGGATTATAGGAGAACACGTCAGTGAAAGGGCACCTGGACAAGCATACACATATACCTACACTCATACACTCCGTACACACACATGCACAGGAAGGGAAGATTAGTCAGAAGTGCATTTTTCACCCCCTGCAAGGACGTTAAGCTTCTCACCATCTGTGCAAAGGCACTGCAGCAGCTCTACAGCTTTGACATTTCTCAGCTTTTCTGAAGGTCTGAGTCTGAATCTTTCTACTCTTTGACCTTTTACTTTTGTTGGCTGGAGGTAATTGATTCCCTTTTCTTCCAGATAACTGTTTCATTGAAGTCTGACTTAAGCATCAGGTGGTGGAGAACTGCAACAGTAGGAAGATGGAGACAGGACCAATACCAGACGTGGAGTCTGAGGCCCAGGTCCCTGAAAATAGCATGACCAAAGAGCCGGACAACGATGAGGCTATGACGCTGGACACCAGTGAGTTTGAGGTAACAACTGACCGAGTGGAGCAGCTGATGAAAAGCATGCAGGTGCTGCTGTCGGACGTGGAGCAGCTGCGAGGCCACTGCAGCCACCAGGCCACTGAGTTGTTGCGTGCAGCTATGGACCTGCGGCAGCAGCAGGAGGAGCTGAAGGAGAGTTACACCGAGCTGTCTCGAGAAATGCAGGAGATTGTTAGCACAGTGGACGACCTGTTCAGCACCAAGAGTGCCTTCGAAGCCAAGGAGAAGCAAACACAAAAACTGAACCGGCAGCTTTGAGGGCCAGAAAATGACTGACAACAGTATTTCCTTATTGTGGAGAAAATCAAGACTGTGGGTGTGGTTTGTTTTGGGACGTGTGAGTGAAAATTAGAGGTTGGGTTTGGAGATGGTGTATTAAGCATTATGAGTTTTTCATGGCTTTGAAGCAATATTTTAATGGGACTCTTGAATGGCATGACGTGATCTGTGTTGTGTAAATTTTAATGTTTAGGTCTATATCTAAAAACCATATTCACGGAACAAAAACATGAATCACCATGTTTAGTGACAACTTACCACAACACAACAGAATCTGGAACATAATAAGCTTCGCAACAGTACAATTTGTTGCATATATTTTCATGTGCTCCTGTGTTTAATGCCAAGGCCAAACAAGTAATCAACCTGTGCTGTGTGTCCACAAATTATTTACTATGAATTTTACCGCATCAAATTTGTTCCCTGCTTAAACACACACTTGCATATCATAGTTTCTAGTTTGTTTGCTTGTTTAAAATTAAGACTAAAGCTTTACTCTTATCAGCCTGGCTGGCTCCATCAGCTTTGTGAAATTCTGGCACAGGATAATTTTGCTCCCCACTGGTTTCCAGTAGTTTCCATATTCTCTTCCCAGCCAACTATGTTCCACTGTGGTTTCTCACTAAAAGTACCTAAATAGAGCCTTGAGGCAAAGTTCACCTCTCACTAGCGCCTCTGCTGCCACTGACTGGTCTGTATTTAGTGGTTTTGAGACATGCAAAAGGGGCTATCGATAGCCAGCACTGTGAAGAATATAAATCAGCCTCTCACCCTTGATTATAAACTCTTTCTTATGTGATGACTTTATGAATATTTATTGCATTCAAGTTTAAACTCCATGACAGTAAATCATTAAATTGTGTGCTAAAACATCCACTTCCTCTCCTTTCTCCTTTGACTGCAATTTAGCGATGATTATATTTCAATCTCTGTACAGGGGAGGGTAGTAAATAACAAGAATTTAAATAAAACCTCTATAACGACCTAGCCCCATGGCCCGGGGGTCTTAAGTGGGAACAGTATGTCCTGTAAAATAAAGAACAGCTTATATTCATTATCAAAAAAAAAAAAAAAAAAAGGAAAACCCCCTCCTGTGCATCTCTGGGTGGTTGAAATCTGACACTATATGAGCTGTGCTGCTGGTGAGCAGAGAGGGTGAGAAGATAAAAAGCCGAGTGTCATTGCCTACCTTCACTGCCGAGGTGCTGCGGGACCTCTGGACTGCTGGTCGACCATCCGGGAATTTACTTCTAGAAGGTGAGATAAAGCAGGATTTGAATAAATGTGTTATTGGCATGTCTCATCTACCCAGACTTTGCACCTTTAATGCATTTATTAAGAATTAGCTAAGAAATTGCCAGTAGTATCAAGGAATTTAATCATCTGATACATATACATGTATTAATTGATTGTTGAGGCATCCATATTCATTTTAAATTGAAATATTTGTTTTGGGAGTTGAGTTATGTAGTTGCTATTCTTCTAAGGAGTTCTGCAGCTTCTCGACAACATGGGCATCCTGCAACTCCTGGGTCTCCTGCAGCTTCTGTCTGTACCTACCTTCGCCGTGAGTTCTACTCTTCATTATAACAATAGCATTATACCCTTTGCATGGACATTTCAGTGAAACAAGAACAGTATGTGCAGAATTTGAACATTTTACAAAAACCCCCCACAAATATATAATTTCTCACACATGTGATGCTCTTTATATGTTACAGAGCAGGTTTAGACACACATTGGGAATGGTTTGTGGTTGTAGTCCAGCTTCTATTTTGGTGTCACTAGTATACTCAGAGTGTGTGTTAGTGGTTGGTGGTAGGCTGTGATATAACGTGGTGTAAGAGCACCATGTGTTCCGGCAACAGAGCAGCAGTTTTTCTATATATTTTTTCCAGCTGCCAAGCCATGACTACTGGGCTGAGTTTGGCGCCTATGGGCCCTGCAGTCGTACCTGTGGCACAGGAGTGGCAATGAAAACCAGAAAATGTATCACATCAAGGTAGGGTGTTGAGAGTCTTTGGTTCAGGAAGAAAAAAGTAACGGATACTTTTATGTTCACATGACCTACATTCAAATGTTTTGTACATAACTTGTAAAGCCTCCTGTATTTATATTTTCTGTTTTTTGCAGGACAGATGGAGGGCATAACTGCATAGGATCCTCTAAGGCCTTCCAAACTTGTAATACACATGTAATTATCCTTTAAATATCAATGAAAAGCATTACTCTGCAGTGTGAGGTCCTAAAAACATACCAATAATCCAGCGTTTTGTGTTTGCCATAGGAATGTCCAGCTGGATCCAGGGACTTCAGGGAGGAGCAGTGCTCCAAATTTGACAGAATGGACTTTCAGGGCAAACGTCACACATGGGTCCCTTACTATGCAGGTTTAAGATTTATATTTATATGGTCCAATCACATTATCTTCTTTATTTTGAGCTTTTAATTGACTTTCAGGCATTTATACAGTCATAGCACAGAGGTAGTCTTCTTTTTCTGATACTGTATTGGACAACAGTACATAGGAAACTGGACACATCAGCTACTGCTGCTGAGCAGGAAAACAAGTTCAATCAAAAATTTGATTTGATTGCTGTATTGTGAATCTTCTAGCATCCAATCCATGTGAGCTGAACTGTGTCCCACGAGGTCAGAACTTCTTCTATCGACACAGACCGGCAGTCATAGATGGGACACCGTGCTATGTGGGCCGCACTGATATCTGTGTGGATGGCATCTGCCGGGTGAGAACAACACTGACATTCCACAGTTAACCCTAACACTGGTCTTTGGTTTTTGTACCCTCAACATTTTTATGACCTATACAACAGTCTAAAGATAAGTTCTTTTCTTCTCCCTAAAATGATACATTTTTTAAATGCTTTGTTTAGATGTCGTTTCTGGTAAATCAGACACAAACATAACAGTTTATGACTTTTCAGCTTCTGACCCATGGAGAGTTCCTGGGGTTGGATGAAGACATCAACTCCGTACACTCAACTGCTCCTGTTGTTGTGGCTCCTCAACCAAGGGAGAGCCTAACATATGTCTACAAAACTGGAGTCTATGGCGTCTGCTCGGCCACCTGCAACAGTGGCATGCAGTACCGCAGCGTGGAGTGTTGGGTTCAGGACCCAATGAATCCCCGTGTGGTGGAAGACACGTACTGCATCACCCAGCGCCTTCAGAGGCCCCCGAGTCACCAAGCTTGCAACATGCATCCATGTGCTGAGTACAGCGTCTCAAGCTTCAGCGTGGTTTGTATCTTACACCAGAGAACGTCAGTCGATTATTATTGATTATCATTTCATGAAACACATTGTTCTGGGGTATGGGAGGAAGTTTATGAGCTCACAAAAAAAAAAAAGAACTATCAAATCTAACCTTTCAAATTCACAACACTATAGAATGTGTTTTGCATTGTGGCGGAAATGCTTTTCGATTCAAAACAGCTGGTATGACATTGTACGTCATTTATTAATTATAGTAATTTGCCGGTGTTAAAATGAGATTTGAATATCTTGTTGCATATGATGGTCAGTGTTCTGTGACCTGTGGGGAAGGCCGGCAGACAAGGGAGGTGATCTGTGTGGGACCAGGAGGAGAACATCTGTCTGAACACGCATGTAGCGGACTGGCGAGACCTCCTTCTGTCCAAGTGTGCCGCAGGCCTGCTTGTCACTTACACATCACCTGGCATGTGACAGACTATGGACTGGTAAGAATACAAGAGTGTTTTGTATTGCAAAGAAACAACACAACAACATCTTTGCTCTGTGTCTGGTTTTTTTTATCATATCAGTGCACTAGAAGCTGTGGTGGAGGTGTGAGGGAGAGGATGGTTAGCTGTTTTGATACAGATTTGAACCCCCACCCCGAGGCCCAATGTGGATTAGCTAGCAGGCCTGTGTCTGTGGAGGCATGCAATTCACAGCCTTGTCCTGGAGCCCAAAGTAAGTAAACTCTGAAGCAGTTGTACATTCAATTTATGTTAGTGTGAATTTAATGAATTTGTTCTCTCTTCAGTGGTCCCAAGTGTGCAGAATCCAGGGCCACAAGAGAGCTCTATAAGAAGATTTGTGCCCCACGTACCAGGAGAGCCTACAGGTGTGTAGCTCATGAGGATGAGGTGATGTTATCTTTTGTTTTTGCATGGGTGACATTTCAATTATTTTATGTGTGTAAATGTGTAACCAAAGGAAAATGGGCTTGTTGTTGTGTCTCTCTGCTCTGATTTCTCTTATATGTTAATTCACGAGCATAAAACTCAAAACTATTTCTGAACCACTTTGCTCTTGAGGACCTAATCTAAATTCTGAAATAAACATTATAAAAAATGAAGTTGCTATTAAATTTGAGTCAACAAATCACAAGGCTAAGCATATATACCTGTGCATGGCCTGTACATGTTTGATCGTGTCTGTGTTTATTTGCTTTAGCTCCCAGACCCCCGACAAACTCTGGGCATGATCTCTACCCCCCTGTGATTGGACCACACTGTGCGCAGTCCTTTTATGGCTGCTGTCCTGATGGCCACACCTCTGCCACTGGACCCAGGAATGAGGGCTGTGTCCAAGATGACTGTGTTCGCTCCAGGTAATCCCATCGCCTCTAACAAATATATATGATGAAAAGGAATGATTGGATTATTGGTGCAATACAAGGTCTTTGCGCATTGAATAAAAAGAAAAATCTGTTAGGTATGGTTGCTGTTTGGATGGAGTGACTCCAGCTCGGGGATTTGGAAGAGCAGGATGTCCTGGGTATCAGGCAACTGTGGTAGGAATCCTATCTACTTCTCATCTTGCTTCAATAACATGATTAGGAGTTGAACAGTTCAGATTTATGAAAAGTCCAGCCACTTATATTACATATCACAAACAGCTGTAATGACTTTTACATTTTTACCAGAAAGTGTGTTGACTTGATAGATATTGGTGTTTAACCAGGGTGGGATGTGATTTTTTTTTTTTTTTTTTGTAGTTGACCTGTAGCAGTGTGTAAACGTGTTTCTTTTTTAAAAATATCTGTTTCATGCAGACTCACCATTTGCAGTAAAAAACACTTCGAATTTGAATTGTATAAATTCTATCTGTTTAAGTCAACATGTTTTTACCAGCTACACTGTCCTGAAATATATTTGTCTACTTTCCTCTCTGCATCAGCAGGAGCGACCAACGCCCCCAACTGCTCCATCCTCTGGTAATGTGTGCTCTCTGCCTCGTGATGACGGGCCCTGTGATAATTGGAAGGTCCGGTTCTACTATGACTCAGGAACCAATAAATGTACTGAGTTCTGGTATGGGAGCTGTCAGGGAAATGGCAATAATTTTGTGTCCATGGAGGAATGCCAGAGAGAGTGTGGGGTTGTGGTGAGGGAGCCCCAACCTACACCTCGCAGAGTGACTCCACAGAGAGGGACCCCCAGGGGAGCGCTGAGGGCAAGGGCATAAACCAATAATACCTGCAGTACACAGGACCTGGGTATCTTCACTATGAACCTAATCATGTACAACATATTAGTACTCACTTGAAGTGTTTATTATCATATATATGAATAGTGAAAAACATTTTCTGTAAAAATAAATAAAAAAATAAGGGAAAAAGAAAATGCGTCAGAGACCCCATATTAAAAACTGTTGTTATGGTTCACATTTTCTTTTATGTCTTGAAATGTGTTTGTGACACTCATTGTGTTATTCATTTTTTACCTGTGTTGTTCACAACAATGTCCAATGACCAAAGTTAAAAGAAATACCGAATGAATACATTTTCACTGTAACCTGGAAAAATTTTTGTGTCTTACCTGTGTCTTTCCTTCTGGGATGACCAGGAAGCTACCTAGCACAACTCAGCCACAAGCCACAAGAATTTTAGGGTGCAATGTAGGGCCCAGCTTCAGAGAGCTGGGTCTCCATCAGAATTGATGGGTTCTTCTCGCAGGACAATGGCCTGCTAGAAGTTCATTTTGAACTAATCTTTTGTATGACTCTGGAGTAACAAGTCTACTCTAGTCAGTCTGGAAGGGTCTGGTCTCTGGAGGAATCCAGTCTCTGGGGGGTGTCTGGTCTAGTCTCTAGTCTCTGGAAGGGTCCGAACTCTGGGGGGGTCCCGTCTCTGGGGGGGGGGTCAGGATCTTGATGAAAGGCTGCTCTCTACTGAGCATTCTTGAAGCTGTTCTCGTGTATTTATTTATTTATTTATTTACTTGTATCATATGCAAGGAAACTAATCTTATATATTATCTTGTGCAACGTTTTAGCCTATAAAAATAATGTTAGAGTTTGAAAATGCTCATGAAACTTTAACTGTCACTGTGCAAAAACTGTGAATGGGATTTCAAAATTGTATACATCCAAAAAGTTGGGAAAGTTTCTGAACATTTTGATCGATGAAGGGAGTTTTTACCTGACAGTATTAGATGGAGTTGATTTCGCCACAGAATTTTTTTAAGTGCTTAGCATGCAGCTTTAGTGCCAGAAAATTATTTAGAAGCAAAGGCTTTATTTTGAAGACACCTCATTTCGCAACCGGAAAAGGATTGATGTCATTTCCCCTTCATGTTTTTTTTTTTTTTTTTTTTTTTTTTGGCTCAATTAGCTGCATCAGACGGCGGGTGAGAAGCAATAAAAAGCGCTTTTTTGCAGTTTTGAATCCCCCCCAAAAAGGTCTGTGGTCAGCAAAAACATGGTAAGCCCGTTTTGTTTTGGGTTTAAAAGGAGAAAAACCTCCAGTATTATTTACAATAGCGCTTGTTAATCCATCACAGTTAAGCTAACAAGCTCCGAGGCTAACATCTACTACATGTATTTTGTCTTATTTCTTCTGTTTGTATGAAGGCGTTTCATCTGAGGTTTAATAAGCTAATAACCCTCTGCCTGATAAAACCAAAAGTGGATGGTTTGTTACCACATATTACCCAGTATATGAACTTGATTGATGGATGTGTCTGCGTTTTCTTCCTGGTCAAAAAACTGAAGGGAACAGGTTTCACTGGGTGCTTTTTTTTTTTTTGTTTATCCACTCAGAAGAACTACATCGGCGGTATCTGTATATGATGACAAAAAAAAACCCGAAACATTGCATTGTTGTGTGTGTTAAACGTTGTTAATCATCTTTGCAGTCGCACACAATTTTGCTCGTCCAACCGACTAAGAGACCGGAGGGCCGTACATATGCTGACTATGAGTCAGTGAATGAATGTATGGAAGGTGAGTCTGTGACGGGGTTAGGTTAGTTTTCAATCTTTTTCTTTATATTTACTTTAATTACTGTAGAATCAGAATGATGTTTACAGTAATTATTTATTTATGTAAGTATTTTGTAGATTGACGTTATGTACGTGACGTGATTATGTACATGAATTGAACTAATGGTATTTCTTGTCTCTGTGATTGTAGTTTGTCAAATATATATTAGTTGACTTGGAAGTTCTATTATCTGTATTGAACTTGTGTTTGTCTTGTATCTTATCTACATTACAACATACACTGAAAAAAAACATGTATGTAATGTTTTAGCAATTTTCTTGTGACGCACACTGTCAGAAATGCATTTGGTTCTGGTTAGCATGCTCTGCCATTGTCTTCCAGGTGTTTGCAAAATGTATGAGGAGCATCTGAAGAGGATGAATCCAAACAGTCCCTCCATCACTTATGATATAAGTCAGTTATTTGACTTTATTGATGACTTGGCTGATCTTAGCTGTCTTGTGTAAGTATGAGCTGGTGAACCATTTATTTGATTGAAAATCATCCTTGGGTTGGGTGTAGTAAACATTTGAAGTATCATTTTCATGTCAAATAGGTACAGAGCAGACACCCAGACATACCAACCATACAACAAAGACTGGATCAAGGAGAAGATATATGTCCTGCTCAGACGTCAGGCTCAGCAGGCAACCAAGTAAAGGCATCAATGACAGGTTGTCCTGCTACACACACCTGGAAAGAGTTTACACTGCACTACATTTCCACAGCATCTTATAGATCTGTGTGTATGGACAACATTGTCAGTTTGAATGTGGGTTTTCACATCACACTATCCATTGTGAAAGGAGGATATTAAATAAATTGGTAATGCCAGACATTTTGGGCTTTATATTGAAATGGAGTCATGCCCTACAATTTGCATACATTCGTGGCACCGTGAGGACAGAGGCATTCATGGCTGCAAGGACTTACTTACTGATGGAGCAAGATCCATGCCTGGAGATCTGCTCCAAAGGCCAGACAAAAACACTTTTTGCTTGTTGGATGTTCAGTAGTGTGCTTTCAGTTTCCCTAAAACTTATGTGACATGTTTTTATACTTTAACTGGGGGGTTAAATTCAAACATGCTGTGGATTTTCAATGTGGGTAATCTATTTCACAATCAGCTACTTTCCCGTCAATGTAACTGGTCAGACTTTTTTTCCCCCCACGTTTCACCTGTTGTTGTTTTTTTTTATTATTATTATTATTATTATTATTATTATTGGAGTAAATATAGCCAATTATTTTGATGTGAAAATGCTGTTGTGAACATTTAGTTTTGCATACCATTTGATTTAATCTATTCTTGATGTTTTTCTTTGAAGACTTATTTCTTTCTTCCTTTTAAATGTAATAAACTATTGTTTTCTGACTGGTGTCCAATCGTGAATATCTGACCTATTTTAAATTCAAGGAGAAAATGCATATTACCGTTAATTCAGAACAGGACAATAAAAAGACAATGGTCAACTTTTAGGTTCACATGTGGGTGAAACGGTCAAGCAACCAGTTGAATATGATGCAAAGTGGATGGTGCTGTGTTTTGTTTTGAGTTTTGTCGCCACCACTCTTGTTACTAAGAATTTTTTTTGTGCTACTGTCTCTTTAAATGTGGCGGGCTGCCCTGTTGTTGCTGTGCTGGAAACCCCGTACTGACTCTAAAGGGACCCAAGATGGCTGAATACTCGCGGGGGGGGTAGTTAGCAATTATTTGAGCAAGACGTCGGGAATGAATGGCAAATAGCATTATAATGTGAAACGCAACATTGACGTAATTATACGACTACAGTTTGTTGGGTTGCATGTTTTTGGGATGCATGAGTACCAGTATGGAGAGAGTGGTCTCTCCGCGGCCCCGAGCCAGAACATGGCGGAACACTTGGGGCAGAAATAGCGGCTAATGCTAGCTAGCTGGCGTTTTATTCAGATATAATTAGACACGTTAGTACATGTTAAATACGGTGTCTAAGGTCCGCGGTGTTGAAATAATGTTATCGATGCACGGGTCTGGTCCTTTTGCTTCAAAAGGTTGGTTAACGCTGAATATGTGGAGCGTAGGCAGCTAGCGTACGAGCTAACAAGTTGACTCGTTAGGTTTGCTAGCTAACGTAGCTGGCTAACGTTGTCCACAAGCGTACAGACTGTACTAATAAACAGTCAGGGTGTTTAGGGAGCCATTGGTCACAGCAGCCGGGCTCATTTTGAACACGTATCAACCAGCTTTACGTCAGGAGTTTGTAATGTTTGTCACTCCTTGTTCTGCCGTTTTAATCAAAGCTAACGTCAATGCCCTCCGCACTGTAAATTAGTCAAGCTCTCTACAATGGTGTGAAAGCAGATTTTGTGTGGCGCGTCGCCTGTAACGCCGGCGAGACTCGTACTGAGGCAGCTCGTAGCGATAAACAGTAGTTGTATTTTGCCGAAATCTTCGGCGACTCGTCCCAAGTGTTGCACTTTGAAGGTGCATCAGAGCAGTTTCGACCCCTGGCAAGAGTAAAGTCAGTACCGCATTGTGGAAGTGAACTGGTGCAAAACAGTGAACTTCAGTTGTGGCGCTTAAAGGTGAAGCAGATACGCTGTGAAACTCCAGAAGGTGCGGGACTGGGAAACCGCTTGCAATCACCTGACAAGATGACGGACACTCGTCGACGAGTCAAAGTCTATACCCTTAATGAGGACAGACAGTGGGATGACCGTGGGACCGGACATGTATCGTCTGCATATGTGGAGCGGTTGAGAGGCACGTCTCTACTGGTGCGAGCAGAGAGCGATGGTAAGTGAGCAGTCCAAGGCAAGAGGAATGGCAGCTGCCAATTATGAGATTGACCGCCGTCATTGCTTCCCTGTGGTTAACTGTCTACAATATGCTCCACGGGGACTGTTTTTAATTATAGCTGTAACCTGCAACCTCCTCATTTAAGCACTGTTGACAACGCTGACGAGCCGCCTTTTGTTTTTAACCCGACAGGTTCCCTCCTGCTGGAGTCCAAAATCAACCCGAACACAGCCTACCAGAAACAACAGGTCAATACTTAGCGTGATACTGTATACTCATGTGGAGTATGGATTTCCCTTTACCATGCATTGATTGTAAATCAGTGTTGCTTTTCTTTTCAAAAGGATACGTTGATAGTATGGTCAGAAGCTGAAAATTATGATCTGGCACTTAGTTTTCAAGAAAAGGCTGGATGTGATGAAATTTGGGAGAAAATATGCCAGGTAACTACACCGTGAATAAATGTTTGACTGCTCTATCTGCCTGTGCACTTGGTATTCAAACTGTTTGGATTTTTCTGTTGATAGTCTCCTTAACTAGTCACTTATATGTTTGTTTCATTTTTAAGGTCCAGGGGAAGGATCCATCTGTGGACATCACCCAGGATGTTGTGGACGAGTCTGAGGAGGAACGCTTTGATGACATGTCATCCCCGGGTCTGGAGTTGCCACCGTGTGAACTGAACCGCTTAGAGGACCTGGCTGAGCTGGTGGCCTCCTCACTTCCATCACCACTGCGGCGTGAGAAACTGGCACTGGCTGTGGAGAATGAGGGTTACATTCGCAAGCTCCTGGAACTGTTCCGTGTGTGTGAGGATTTGGAGAATCGTGAGGGACTACACCACCTGTACGAAATCATCAAAGGCATATTCCTGCTCAATCGCACTGCACTCTTTGAGGTTATGTTCTCTGATGAGTGCATCATGGACGTCATTGGTTGTCTGGAGTTTGATCCGGCACTCCCGCAGCCACGGCGGCATCGGGAGTTTCTCACTAAGACAGCACGCTTCAAGGAGGTGATTCCCATCTCTGATCCCGAACTGCGTCAGAAAATTCATCAGACATATCGGGTGCAGTATATTCAGGACATGGTGTTGCCCACACCCTCTGTTTTTGAGGAAAACATGCTGTCCACTCTGCACTCCTTCATCTTCTTCAACAAGGTGGAGATTGTGGGCATGCTACAGGTGAGATAGGCACAGTGTTGCCAGTGAAAGTTTTTTTTTTTTTTTTTTAATAATGTGCATATTCAAAACGATTTCACTAAAAATTTTAGGGATACAAATGTATGTGACAAAATAAGCTTTACAAATGACTTTGTCATAACATGACATACACCATACAAGAGAATATTATGAAAAACATTGTTTATGCTGTGAGAACTGGAATTTGCAGTAATTGTAGGATTGAGCGATAGTTTTATTTTTGTGCTTTACCCGGCCTGAGTTTGTCTGCTGGTCTTTTATGGTCATGTGACCTTTGGGTTTTTGTACTGTGTCAACTCAGCAGTGTTTATGTATGGCTGTCTCCATAGAGATGGGGAAGTGTTGTGTAAATCAGTTATGCTGTGCTAGAGGAAAACTGTAACTGGCACGCTATTGACTCTGGTGCACTGTGCCATGAGAAGTTGTGAAGTCAAACACCATTGATAAAGACTATTTCATCTTTGCCTACCAAGAGGCAAATGTTTCAAATCAAAATTAACAAAGTGTTCTATTCATTCGGCATACTTGATAAACTGGATTACAAATATCACAGAATGAGACTCACTTTTTTCAGTGTTCCGCATCAGATGCGCATAATCCATCAAACTTAATATATTCAGCACAATTTCATAATGTGAAGTGCACTCGTTAAAAGTGAGTGTAAATAAAATGTTTAATATATGAATATGAATGTAATTGTGAAGAGGTATTTATAAAGAGAAATAATGTCACAGTAACAATAACACATTTTTAAGATTAGCTATTTGTAACTGTTGATAACGTGATATTTTGCTTTCTGATTATATATGTAAACAGTTTAATTTTGAGTGCTTAATTGATTGTAGAACATGGAGGTGGTTAAAGTTGATTTATTTGCTTCTTTATTTTAACTTCTTGATTTGCGGACTGTTTGTGGTATTTAACCCATCTCATATCCCTGTCCTTTTTGGTGTCAGGATGATGAGAAATTCCTGACAGACCTCTTTGCACAGCTAACAGATGAGGCTACTGATGATGACAAAAGACACGAACTGGTATGCCAGATCTTAATTGCTTATTGTTCTTTTTCAAATTGCTCAGTATTTTTTTTCCCCCTTTGTGTTTCTTGTTTGATGAAGCCATATTTGTTTCTCTCTTATAGGTAAATTTCCTAAAGGAATTCTGTGCATTCTCACAAACGTTACAACCTCAAAACAGAGACGCCTTCTTTAAGACATTGTCAAACATGGGCATTTTACCTGCACTAGAGGTCATACTGGTGAGTAGTGCAACCGGCAACCAACATACATTGGAATTAAGTTTATTTGGCGAACATGTTTGTGTACAAAATTAACTTTGTGTGGTTAGCTTTGGTAGTGTTGAATTTTCTATTTATTTATTTAGTTAGTTAGTTAGTTAATGTATGTATTCTTTGTGCTATTTTAATGCATTATATTGTACTGTATTGTGACTATGGAGGTTTATTATTAGCATTTCTTGTTTGTAGCTTATTCAAGTGAATGACACAAAGCTTTTTTGACTCTAGTTTGAGGATATTTCTACACTTGTTATATATCAGCTTCCCATTTAGACCATGACACAGCATTTTTTTCTGGAATAGAACAGATAAACAAACTTGCAGTCCAAGAAAACAAAGGGCATAGTGGTTTTGTGCAAGTAGAGGCTGAAGCTTGTCATGGATTGAAGCAAGAATAAATAGCAATCATCAGGGAGGATGCCTCAAGGCGTCATGGTTTTATTTGAAGACAAAAATGTAAATGGAGAAGTAAGGCCAGCTTTGGAGTTCACAACCTAGACAGAGGGGACCTTTTTCACTTGTTCAGTTCCACATAATTAATTTATTGATTTTTAATCGAACTGCAGACTTCACCATGCAGCATAATTTGTCCAAAGTTTGTATTTGTTAGATCCCCCTCTCTGACAATTAGAATTATAAACAATTAAATTTGGAACCCATCATAAAAAAAAACAACTCCACAAACAATTAAAACATCTAAACATGTCAAGGGCATTGACATTCTAAAAATATGCATCTAAAATGTTTTTATTTTGATGTCTGCAGTCCCAGGTTTTCGTGTTAGGTTGACTGTTACTGTTGCTCTTACCCACCAGTGACTGCAGAGGCCAAATACACTTTGTTCTCCCACAAAATCAACTAGCTGCTTTCTCTTTCTAGCCAGCCCATGAGTATACTGTGCTCTTTTTTTTTCTTACCCTGCAGTACAAACCACAATTCTAAAACGTAACCTAGCAATTCAGAATATTTGCAAAACATAAGTAATCCAGGGGAAAAACTCTTAATAGCAAGTAGACTTCTGCAGATTTTGAGATATCCATGCTTGTTATGTGTATCTCATGTTTGGTTATACAAACATTTTATGGGATAATACTCAATCCCTCTCTTTCCTGTTTACACGCACCCTTAAAAACTGAGGAGTAAGTAAAAAATTATCAAAGTGGAACAAACTGCAGCGTTCTTTTATGATGATCACTTTTGTCTCCATTTTGTTTATTACTTTGTGTGACAGCAATGAGCCACAAGGGGAAAGTTACAGTCCATTGACAAATTGACAACATAAAAATATTTTACCTTCAAACAGGGAATGGATGACATTCAGGTCCGTGGGGCAGCCACAGATATCTTCTCTTATCTGGTAGAGTACAACCCCTCCATGGTACGAGAGTTTGTCATGCAGGAGTCCCAGCAGAATGATGATGTAAGTATATCCAAGAGACATTGGCAACATCACAAAATAAGTGGATATTATTTCTCTTCCTATTAATGATAAAGATGAAAAACAGATTCTGTCAGTAAATATCATTTGTTGCCATTCCAGGACATCCTCCTGATCAACTTGATCATAGAACACATGATCTGTGATACAGACCCAGAACTAGGGGGGGCAGTGCAGCTCATGGGTCTGCTACGGACACTGGTGGATCCAGAGAACATGTTGGCTACTGCAAATGTGAGTTTTCACCATTCTCCTATTTACGTCAATTTACACTAACACTGACTTCAAATGATGCTGTAGCTCCTGCCTATCCAGAGGCAAATTTAAATGCTGATTTCTTTTTCTTTGTGAGGTGCGGACCCATTGCTCTCTTAATTCAGTTGTCAAATGGTCTAAAGTAAACATTCTTTCATGGTCCTACAGTGTCATTATCTAAGATGCTAAATTAAAGACAGTGCAACAAACCCATCTTTTGCAGTGAAGAGGATGGCAGCACAAGTCAGATACAATATTTGACGAAAAAAATATCCATACTGGAGTGGTAGAATTGTTCCTGAATAGCTGAAAAAGATGCACCTATAACTGTAATACAGTAGGTTGGGTTGTAGATGCACTATTGTTTTTAAGAGTTTGGACCTTTTGGACAATTTAGCACGTGTTCTTTTTTCTTTTTTCCAGAAAACAGAAAAGACAGAGTTTCTGAGCTTCTTCTACAAGCACTGTATGCATGTCCTCTCAGCTCCACTGCTGGCCAATACCACAGAGGAAAAACCTAGCAAAGGTACTAAATATCTGCCAGATCTGTTGGTACATGTATAAAGAGTTATTTGACTAATGATTGTTTTTTCATTATACTTTGTATTGATTACACCCTTCCTTCTTAATTTAGATGATTTTCAAACATCACAGTTGCTAGCCTTGATTTTGGAGCTGCTGACATTTTGTGTTGAGCACCACACCTATCACATCAAGAACTATATCATCAACAAAGATATTCTCAGGAGGGTACTGGTGCTGACTGCCTCTCAGCATGCATTCCTGGCACTATGTGAGTCTCATAAGTCCCATATAACCTTCCAAGTTTAAAAAGTTAAATGATAATCCATGTGTGAACCATAAATGAAAAAGGAGTTTGGAGTTTGTTAATTTGTATGTTTGTATACCCAGGTGCACTGCGCTTCATGCGGAGGATCATTGGTCTGAAAGATGAATTCTACAATCGCTACATAATGAGAAACTTCCTTTTTGAGCCCGTCATTAAAGCCTTCCTCAACAATGGCTCTCGCTACAATCTCATGAACTCAGCCATCATTGAGATGTTTGAGTATGTTCGAGTGGTGAGTATTGCCTTAATCTGGCAACCGAAGTTTTTTCCTTCCTTTTTTCATGTTTGATTCTGTTTTGGTCCAGATTCTCAAAACAGTTAGCATGGTGACCCGTGGTGACTCTGAGCATTGTATATACTGCACTGATTGCTTTAAGAGGGAATCTCTCATTCAGTTGACAGAATATGTATTCATTTCTCTCCTACTGTTGCTTTCACTTCAGTAGTTGCATAATTGATTATGAGCCAGCCAGTCATTTTCATTAATCTAAAAAGTAAAGACTATTATAACTTTGACAAAAACTACACTACTTATAAAATCACATCGCTAAATATTGTGGAATGTGCACAATTTATTGATACCTTTTTAACTTGTTTGGTGTGATCTTTTCCGCTCTTTCTCTCCTTTACTCATGCTTCTCACCTCTTTTGCTCTTAACTCTGGACTATGCACTGCCTTCCGTTTCTATTTTTTTTTTTTTTTCTCGTTTCCCATCTTTCTGTGTCGTTACACCTCTCCTGCTCTCTCTCGCTCTTTCTCTCTGATTCCCATTGCTCCCAGGAGGATGTGAAGTCTCTCACAGCTCATATAGTAGAGAACTACTGGAAGGCTTTAGAAGATGTGGACTACGTCCAGACGTTCAAGGGCCTGAAACTGCGGTATGAACAGCAGCGAGAGCGGCAAGATAACCCCAAACTGGATAGGTAAGAAAGCCAAGTCTGTAATAATCTTACTGCTATATCACAATACCAGAAGCATTGTCACAGATGATTTAATGAGTGAGACAGATGCAGTTTCTTTTTTCCCCCCTTCAAACAATACATGCATGCACTGTTTTTAAATGGTGCATTTCCTGTCTAACACAATAGGTGCTTTGACTATGAACTGCATGCATTGAGCAATTTATCTCTGATTTATCTGACAGAAGTACATAATGCAATCTGAAAGTGAAACTGCACATTAGATTATGTTGTCAAAACCAAACATCCATCTGAGTTTCTTGCCCTTGAATTTATTTTATTATTATTATTTGTGCTTGTGTGTGTTTTCTTTTTAAGGTTCTTATTCTCTTGATTGTGCAGTTTACTGTTGAATTACCTACAGATATATTGTGCCCATTTGTGGTCAAGGTACATTGAACAGTAGTGACATCAGAATCAATGTCTCTAAATTAAATATTGTACATGTGCACTTAAGCAACGGCTTGAAATGACTGGAGAAAAGCTGGTTTAATAAACACACTTTTTGGTTATGGTTTATAAGAATATATGTGTGTGTTATTCCCTGCAGTATGCGCTCCATCCTGAGGAACCATCGTTTCCGCCGTGATGCACGGACACTGGAGGATGAAGAAGAGATGTGGTTCAATACAGATGAGGATGACCTTGAGGACGGTGAAGCAGTGGTTCCTCCTTCTGACAAGATGAAGAGCGAGGAAGACCTCATGGAGCCCATAAGCAAGTTCATGGAGAGAAAGAAGTGTAAGTCTTGGAAGGCAAAGTTTTCCATTCTTTCTAAATATGTTGGACTGAAACTGGTTGTTGAGAATCACGTTGTACTTATTTGAAGAAACAATACAAATGAGTGTGAGTGTGAGCTTGCCCTTTTCTGATCATAAGAATGAAAGGTAGTGGAAACAGTGTGAGTTCTTTAAAAGAACTGAGAAGGGAATAGTAGAGTTGTTGTTAGTGCTATTTCCTGTTTGCATTGGGATTTTGTAGGGAAAGAGACAAGGTACATTAGGATGATAAGAATAAGACCAGAGCCAGTAATACAAATTCTATTTCGTCACATTCTAGACAAGAGTGAAAAAAAAAAAAAAAAAATCAGATTTCCTCAATGTGACTTGTCACTAGCAGAAAATTTTGAAAAGCACAACAAACATTTGCTATCAGTAAATATGCAAGTTTCGATATATAAACTTTTTGAAATTGCTGAACGTTGTCTGATGTTCTTTCTAGTGTTGCTTTAGATGCAGTCATTATCAATGAGCAATAGCGTATGGTCATTACAGTTTTCTGCACAGTGAACTTTCCTCCCCTCTTTATATGAAAGTAGCCTCCTTGATTCCACATTCTTTTGTACTCACAATTTTGTATTAATTTCATTCAACATGGCTTTACCTAAACACATCACAAATGGTTGTTCTTGCATGCTTATTAGAGTCCTCAAGATGCAATAAAAATCTGTTATGGAATTATGTGTGATTACAGAAGGTAAATTTTGTTCATTCTAGGAATGGTAAAAGACTTACATTGGGAGAATAACACTTTCTTATCCACCTCTCCCTACTTCCAGTGAAAGATACAGAGGACAAAGAAGTACTTGGGAAGTCCAGCTTGTCTGGCAGACAGAACCCCAGCTTCAAACTCTCCTTTTCTGGCTCTACTAAAACCAGTCTATCCAGCCCCCCTTCATCTGCCTCATTGAACCCAGGTTCTCCAGGATCACCAGGTTCTCCAGGCTCAGGGGCACGTAGCTCACCCTCCACCACAACTGTAACCACAAAGGTACATTTCAGCATGTTAATCTTAAAAATGTGGATCTGTGAAGAAAATAGTGTTACTATGCTGTTTATAAAAATGATTTTGAGCAATTTATGTTCTGTTTTCATTACTATTTATGTGAAAAGCTTTAACCATAATTTAATACTTCAGGTGGCTAGTTGACTAGTATGATAGGATTCATTGTGTGTCTTTTCTTCTTCAGGGAGGTTTAGTGGGACTGGTGGACTATCCTGATGATGATGACGAGGAGGAAGAAGAGGAGGAGGATGGGGAGAGTAAAGACGACCCCCTGCCACCTTCGAAGAAGTCTAAAATGAGCTCCTAAAGAAGCATTCCTGCCTCAGTTTGTGCACAGCTCAGACAGTTTCAGTGTTTAGACTTAACACAGGAATGATCAAACTTGTAAACAAATTGAATGAATGAAAGCCACCCCTCTCTTGCCAGCGGGTGGCCCAAGGGGAGTGGACTGTGAACAGCTTTGCAGCCTCCCTGAGACTAGCCCAGACTCGTTCATACAAGTGCCAATCAGGAGACCAGTAGTGGAAAGCGTCTGAAACGTGGAACAGACGAGTATAAGTTGGGGGGAGGGGGGGGGGATCACACTCGAGATCTTCAGCGGACTCGGAAAGTATGAAACAAGTTGGAGTTGGTAATTTAGCAACTGGAGGAAAATACCACATATGAAAACACGTATAAGCAGACTGAAATCCCAGAGAGCTTGCAGGCTCGGACCATAACCCACTGCCCCCCGCCCCCCACTCAGGGATGGACATCACAGCGGCCCGTATGGGTCGGCCAATTCAGACCCAGAACCACAACTCGCAATCCATCTTCCCTCAGAATCCTTTCTACTTCTTTTCTCCTCTGCTCTTTTTCCCTCTTTGTCTGTTGCTTTTTGTCCCCCCCCTTTTTTTTAAGTTAGTATATAGGACCAGACGGGAGGCAGCATGTGACAAAGAGCTGTCCTTGTTGTCGTTTGATGATGTCATCAGTGTCGTCGTTCCTCAGCGGATGTTCTTTCTCTGACGAGAAAAAAGCCAGCAGTTTCTTCATAATTTTTTTCTTTTTCTCTATTTGTCTCAAACTTTCTCCTGTTTTTTGTAAATGACAACAAAAAAGACCTGCCTTTAAATGTTCAGGACGTTTTCAGTCACACTTGAACAGGTTTTTAAAGACCTCAGTAGGTGAGCTAGTTTTACCCTTTTTGCCCTTTGAAACTGCAGATTTTTTGGAGAATTTGTAATCCCGTCTTGATTAAAGATTGAGTGGAATTCTAGATGTGATGAATTTTGTCATATCTTCTCATTTTTTTCCTTTTACATGAGTGTACAATTAGTTGTTCAGAATATTTGGGACCATTAAAAAGATCTTTGCTGTAAGATGTCCAACTACCATTTGTCCTGATAAGCGTGTCTGCTGCATCTCTCTACAATTGATCCATTGGCATTTCCTTTGCAACACACAAAGTTGGTCAGTCGCACAGATAATGCAATCGGCTTTAACACGGTTCCACAAATGGTCTCATGGGGCACGATGTGGGACTGTGAATGCTGAACACCACCCTGTCATTCTATCATGGAATAGTAGTAATTTGAGCAGGGAATTAAAATGGTTATTTTTCCTTTTTGGAACAATTTTAGGTTCTCTTTAGGACAAAGGTGATTTATAAAAGCAAGCAACCGTTATCCAGCTACAAATAATGTGACCAAATCAATTTTTTATTCAGGGATAAAAATTTTTTTCTTGTGTCTTGGGATTTATTTTATATTTCACCAAGTGTTCTTCCAAAGGAATGCTATTTGTTTTATTTAGTACAGTGGATTGGCCCTTTTGTAGTTGAGATCCTTACAATCCACCAGGTGGCACCCTCTGCCCATAAACCGATTAAGTGACTACAGCTGACTTCACATCATGGATCACATTAATTTTAATTTTCAATTCTCTAAATTTGGGTAATTTTAACACCAGCATTGTGAACACTGAAAATTTTTGCAAAAGCAACTAATTAATGTTACCTCTGTGTTACCTACTGGTTTGGTGTCGCAGTGTTTACTAATTATTGTTTGCCTAAGCCAGCACAGAAGACTATCCTCTGAGTGGTGGGGAGTTTGGAGGCAGACGGATAATTTTGCCTTTCCACTTTCTTAAAGTGTATAAATTTGGTGCTGCCTATCACACCATCTACCACCACTATAAAAAAAATCCTCAAACTGCAAATTCAACCAAGACATAAGAAAAAGAAAAACAACTTTTCAAATATAGATCAGTTGTGAAATATATATATAAAAAAAAAATTGTCACAAGATTAGTGTATCTATGTGGACATGAACATTTTGATCCAGTGACATTAGTTGCCCAGCTTGAGAAAATGTTGTTTACATACTTCTAGCATTCCTTACTCCAGCATCATAGCTGAGCCATGGCACTCTGGTAGATCTGTTGTGTGTGTGTTTTTTTTTTTTTTTTAAACCATAAGGATAAATAGTTTATGAAAAATGTCAGCACCTCCCAGCTTCTGTGGTTGCCTCAGTGGGAGTTTGAGTAGGACTCGAAAACAAACAGCATCAAGGCCACCAAGGAGTCACTATGTTGTCCCTCCAAGAGCATTGTAGCCTTCAAACATTGCTTATTAATTAAAACCCAACAGAAGAGGATCACTCGATGCTCAGCATGCAACGAGGGCCGTCACACAACGCCTATTAAGACTCCCTTTCACATGAAAGCCATCTCCAGACAACGGCAGCTTTTCAAGCGCAGCCCTCCCTGCCAGCCTCTGTTTGCTCCTCAGCAGGAGTGTGGCAGAGTGTGTGTGTGTGTGTGTGTGTGTGTGATCTCCCTCTTTGCCACTGGAGAGGCCAGCCTGCTGCTGGTGCCAGCCACTGCTCCACCAGAATGCCGGCTCCACTTCCAGTGCCAAGGCGCTCACCCGGCTCTGTCCGCCTGTATGTCTGCCAGGATGAAGAGTCCCCATCGGGGACACTTCTGTCCAGCTTCCTGCCGGGCTGATGAAAAGCTTCTTTGACAGCTCTCTTGATGGGCTCGGCTCCATAAGTGTCCCGGCTGCCAGATATCAACTTCCTCTAGATTGGTTACATCAGTATTATATCTGTACAAATACAAACATTATAAGAGCAGCATATGCTCTATCCATCTGGATAGATAGATACATACATACATCATTCACACAATAAGGAAGCTATGAGATACCAAGACATAAATATTCAGGGAAGAAAAAACTGTGTAAGCACAAGAAATAGTAAAAAAATGGTGTAAATAGTGAACGGAAAGGCACAACAGCAAAACATTTAACATATCTATTTCTATATATCTGCCTATGGTTTGTACATTAGTCTTATAATGACTGTCACTTTTAAATCATGCTGACTCTCTCTATAAACCAAACACTTCTCTCACTGCAGTCTGTGTAATTGAGTCTTTAATGTTGAATAAACTGTGGCTTCACTGTTTACACTTTTTTTTTTTTTGTAGCTTCGTCTCGACACGTCAGGTGAGACCGTCCACAGGGGGCGGTAGAGACAACATCCGGACAAGAATCTGCAGCGGCTCCATCAGCAGCTCATTGGCTCAGACCTGGTGGAGGCCATTTGTGAAATTATGGATCAGGCCGCTCAGACACTTAAAAAAAAAAAAAAAAATCATGATTGTGTTATGTGTTGGTGTGTGTAGAGAGCTCCTGCTGATCAGAGTGGGAATAAAAACACCAAACAGTGGCCTTTTATATTAATCCCATGTAATCCCGGACACTAATTCAGGATATGGAGGAGGAAATATGGCACCCATGCGGTTTTCGGAAACGCTCACACAAAGTCTACCTTCTCTCTCACACACACACACACACACACACAAACACACAACCACCTCCAGTCATCGGACCGGGCGACGTGGCGGACAATGACCCGTGTTTCCCCGACACAAAGTGGCCTCTGTCCGCCGGAGGAGCCCCCCCCCCCCCATACACACGCACTTTAATGGAGGCGATCGGCCGCCGCGTGTGTGATTAATCACCGCGTTAAACGCTGGAGCACAGCGGCCCCGAGGCGGAGAGAGGGCGGCAGGCCGGCAGGGACCCCGGGCGGCCCCGACGCCCCGGGTCAGCATCCGCCGGCAGCAAATGAAAGAGCTGCAGGAGAAAAGTCATCATCCTTCACATCTGGCTCACATTAAGACGGAGGTGAGAGACAGTCACGAACAGAAGTCCGACGTGCTTTTCACGAGGTCTCCTTTCATGCAGTTAACTGGATTGATGGCTGACAGATGAATTAAGTCAGGAGGTTAACCTGCAGAGTCCAAACCGACATCCCAGCGTCGCAGCTCTTCTGCAGAAAGCAGGCCTGTTTCTTACTTTGATAGGTGCTGATCAGCTGGCCCACCTTCAGTTCCAAAGGCCTGCAACACTTGGTCTTACTGTGATGGGTTCATAGTCATAATTACTAACCACCAAATTGAGAAGACGTTTAATATAATAATTAAAATAAATAGTTTGCAGACAAACATGCAGATTAGATTGTTTGTAAGAGACCCACAGATGTATAAATGTCCAGTAATTCACCACCACGCATTGTAAGTTTGTTTAAATGGCTTTTTAAAGACAATATTGTTTAAATTATTGCTGCAGTCATCAAGTGATCCTTTAGCTTTGTCTTGCAAAAGAGTAGAAGGGGTCCTCCACCCCTTCGGGCTCTGCTCATAACTTGTTTTCACTGCAGCACAGCAGCTACATTCAGAGCAGATACAACTGTTTGTCAATGTGTACCATAAACCAGCGGTAAGTCCACACTTCCTTTGTTTATCGCTTGCAGGCCGTGGCCCCTTCATAACTGTTGTCGCCCTAAATCAAAGATAAATAGCAAGCCTTCCCACGGAAGCTTTGGGAAGTGGGAGCATTTTCGTGTTGATCTGCCATTGCTAAATGTTAAGTGGTTGGTATTGTGCCGCAGCATGGGGCACAGGAAACATGGATGTGAATGTAAGAGCTGTTGGGCTGCGTTTTAAATGGAAATGTCACAGTGATAAAGAGTGCACCGTCTGCACCCAGGGGTGTGTGGGTGCGTGCGTGCGTGAGATGGGTCGGAAGTGTACTCCAGAGGCATGCTGTAAATCCACACCATGAGCTGCAGATAGCTGGACATGCACTGCCTTACGCACACACACACATACTGTTGGATCTATTCCTAGAAGCAGCGTACTTTCCAGGAGTTTCCATTTAATGGTCCTCCAGTAATGTGGAGTCACACATTGGAATCTAGCAGATAAAATCCCCACTCGCATAAATTTCTTTGCCTATTAAAAGCACGTAAAACTCACACTGAATAAAATAAAACCTACTTCATCGGCCCTCTGGGCACGTATGGTCGGCCTGAGCTGGAGGTGTTGAGAAATGAGGCCGCGCAGCAGAGCGCCAGGAAACACAATGGCTTCTGTGAGGGTGGAAAAGGCAGACATCCCACATCCAACTAAAAATCACCCAGGGCAAGAAGGTGAATGACCAAGCCACGATGCCTGGGCTATAGAATTTACCCGACATAATGTAGCATGAATGAAGCCCTTAAAGGTATCAGTTTCCCGTCAATAAACAGGGGAATCGCACACACAGTTCAGCAGGAGTTGAACATGTGGGGCCAGTCACACACACTGACACACACACAGAAACGCAGTGCCCCGGTCACTCAGGATACTGCTGTGTACATTAAACTCACGCATCAACTTAACAAATCAAGCCTCAGCTAGATGTTAATGTCTTAGCAGACTTCAGGCTCCGTCTGGTAACACAAAACTACCCAAACTCAACTTAGCCCAAATACGGTAGCACTGAAAATGGCGTTTGACAGTCACAATTTGTGTACACTTTTGTTTCCACAGTGCAACTAGTTGTGTATAATCTAATCTGTTGTGTTTTTTTTTAATCTTCTTTTTCCCTCCTTCTTCTCCATCTTGGATGCGGCCAGGCCTGATGACTCCTGCTGCTGGAGTGTCTGAGGCTTTGACGGCGGCTCTTTGTCGTGTGGCGTTGGCGTGCGAGCTGTGCCAGGCGGCGTGTGTGGTCAACAGGCGACTGGGAAGCTGCGGGAGAGGGGACGAGGAGCTCCGGGTCCAGGCAGAAGCCCCTTCGGTTCAAGTCAGTGGCCCACCATGTATCTGTCTACTCGTCACGCTTTCGTCTCTTCATCTTTATGTTTGTGTCTCCATCTCTGGCTGACCTCGAATAACTCGTACCTACAGTACCCATGGCATGCGCTTCCTTTATGATTTTTGCTGCGTCCTGAAGAGATGTATTTTCATCGACCTCCCTCTGCCCCCACCCCCTACACCAACACCAACACCACCAGCAGCAGCAGCCTTCCTGCTCACACACTTACACCTCATCTTTCTCCCCTCCCTCTCCATGTGGCCTAGGGGCATATGGTTTGACTGGGCAAGAGATAAGAGGGATGTGTCAGTCTGTGGTATTGAACAAACACATCTTTCATTTCTTTCTTTCTTCTCTCCTGCGATGACTCCTCTTCCCTGCCTGACTCCTTTCTCCACTCCTCTCCTCTTTCTCTCCGCCTCTCCTCACCAGATCTCCTCACCTCTTTCTGTCTCTATGACGGCTGGGTCCAATTAGGCCCGAGAAGCCTTTCCTCTCGTCGTGGAGAGAGACGTTGTTATATTTGTGGGTGATTGAGAGGGGAGAGGAGAGAATGGGCTTCAGATGCTCTGAGGGTGAGGGGCGAGAGGAGAAGAGACAGCTCTCCTGTTGCTGAATGAAAGGCTCTCCCTCTCCTCTCTGGTAGGGCACATCAGAGCGTACTCGTCTGCTTTATGGAGGGAAAAGTGGTTTCCACCGAACTCTGCTTCCATTTATCTTCGGCTCGCTGGCTCTGCTCCGTACGCACACCCATCTGCACACGCTCACATTTGTGCGGCACATGCACGCACGCGCACATGATGTACGCATGCTGGAATTGCTTTGATTCTTGATTGCTTTGGTTTCTGTGGTGGCTTCATCAGGTTACTGTTCAAACTGTGTGCCAAGCCAGCGTGTATGTGTGCGTCTGTGTGTAAGTGTGATGATGGTTCTGCAGCCAGTTGTGGGAATAGCACAGTTTCAGCTGCTATTATTAGCCCACTGTTCACACAGGCCTGATTCTTTCCTCTGTCTCCTGTCTGACACCAGCATTTCATTATTATCTGGCTCCAGAGCAAGAACGTCTACGCTATCACAGCGAGCTACGGGGAGGACAGCCCCAGCTCTCATTTCAACACGGCTTTTTATAGGCTCTGCGTTACTTAGTCAGTCTGTCAAGGACACGGGGTGTAACAGTTCCCAGAGCCAGATGACACACTTATTTAGCCTTTCATTGTGCACTCAAACACTCGCACCAGCACAGAGTTAGCTGGCAGACGCACTCTTAACCAATGAGAGCTTCAAGGGCTCAGACCTGGCTGCGATCATGCACATCACACTTTTGAGTCACCACTGCCACATGAAGACGAGCCCACACACACACTCGTGCATACCACTTGGACCGCGACCTCCCACCTGATTGTCAGCCTCACAAAGTGTCTTCCATTACAGATAAGTGCAGTGCTGATATTGACAGGGTCACAATGGAGCATAGCTGCCTCGACCTTTGAGACTATTAACCATTTGACCAAACAGATGGTAAAAGACAGAAGGGGTAACTTTTCTGGAAGGAAAAGTGCAAAACATATCATTTGAAACACTTAGCACTTAAGAGAAATGATGTGGAAGTGACAGGAGAAAATAACTAGTTGTACAACACTTTGTCATTGTGAAGGGTTTTTTGTTTGCTGTTAAGGAGGAAATGTAGAAATTGTATAGAGACATATCATAAACCAGCAAGCAAGAGCCAGAAGAATTTCCTTTTTGATTACTAATGTGTGTGCTTACTTTTGAAAGTGTGCATGTGCAGCTATGTACGCGGATGTTTTGATTGCATGTGAGCAGTATGGCGCTGAACAAAAATAAACTTCCAGTGAAAAGTGTCAGCCACAGACCGAAATCAAACTGTAGCCCCTTTTTTTCCCTTGTGTTTAATTTCTGACCCGAGACCAGAGTGATGTTAGTTTAGCAATGCTGCAGATCTGTCCCCTGAGCTCCGGGGCCGACCTGGGACGAGAGGACTGTGAGTTTAGGGATCCTGTGTGACCGGTCCGCTGTGGTTTTTAACTCTGACCTTGGATCAGTGTGAGTTCAGGAGTTCAAGCTGTGGAATGTAGGAAATGAACTCTATGAAACTGTCCACATTTTTCAAGACGTGGTAAAATCATAAAGATAAAAAAATAAAAAGTTGGTCTTTTTTTCTTTTTCTTTTTTTTCCCTCTGAGAATCATTTGTCTTTTCCTCACTCTTTTGTACAACTCAATCAATGATTCATACCCGACTATAGCCAAGATGAACTGGGATGCCAGGATGATAAATTTGTTTCTTGCTGGTGGGATTTTCAGACACACACACACACACATTCCCTCTCTCACAGAGGATGTGAGCTGTTAGCCACGGTTTCCCTTTGTCATTTCACCGGCCTTGATTCGGGTGTAAATTTATGTGAAATAGTAGCAGGAATAACAGCAGGAAAGAATCCGTGGGGATCCATATTTCCTCTTCCTGTTACAGTACCAAGCTTTTATTGTTCCAGCAGAAGCGGAGGAGGTTGTGATGGTGGTAGTGTTGGGCTTCAGTTAAATCCTGGAGCCGCTGGTCATGTCACTCACGAGGTGCCGCAGCATGCAGATCTGATGCTGGCTAATGGGCTGAAACGGCTCACTGTAAAAGTCACTGGCCTGCTGGGTGGTCATGTTTGTCAGGTGGAGTATAAACCCAACTGGTGCTGAGAAGGTTTTGGGATGGGTCCAGAAAACAGTCCTTAGCTGGCCCTCGGACTTCTCCCGGGTAGATATGAAAAGACTGGCCAGGGAGATGGTAGTTTTCCCTGAGTCCATGGTAGACCAAGTGAAAAATGAACACACATGCTTAAAGAGGCTTGCACTTCACAAAGCTGAAAAGCCTGACTTGTGGAAACCGTTTATTTTGACTTAAAGTGCTTTAAAGGCAGAATGTTTTTACTTGTTGCTGTATCAGTATCTTTCTCTATTTTAAAGCAAAACTGGCATGAAAATATTCAGTTCTATTGTCTCAGACTTCTCAGCTTGTATGATTTATATGAGGACGTCAAATTCATTCGTTTTCATGAACTAATCCCTCAATCCAACCATTCATTTATGCTTTGTATCCAGATCTATATCATGTTTCATGCTAATGGTAATGAAGTAATGCTGTTATTCAGACTCATTGCTATATTTTGCTGGCAAATATTGACAAAAATGTGACTTGCATTTCAATAAATCCACGCATTATTTACAAAGTCATTCTAGGTCTTATCCTACCGGTTGCGATTCTTATCTTTTATAGTCTAGACAGTATGACCTTGATGATAGCCAATAACATCCTTTGTGGTTTATAAGGAATAGCTTTAAAATCCTAAACTTTACCTCGGTGAACTCTGTAGAAACAAATCTCACTGAGAGTCAGAAAAATGGACATTACCTTCCTCAGTTGGAAATGGCAGAGAGCCAAAACAAACATGTGGTTGAAGTCAAACATCAAACCTGGAAAAAAAGATCCCGGAGTCGCTGGACCGGTTTCAAACAGTGTTTAATATAGTTTTATCCTGCAGTAATTGTGCCCACACTGGAATTCAACGTGAACCATTGTAATCGCACATATATTCACAAGACAGAGGATTAATGTTATCAGTGTGATACGAGGTGGGTGCCATGAAGTTTGACGTCTTATGTTCTTTTTTTATCGCCTTTTAAATGTGTGTGGTCTGTTTTTACACAAATGCGCTGTTCTATTAGTCTTATCTGTCTATAGGTCTCAACTTCATCAATGCTCCTACACACCCAACCCAAATACCACAAACTATGGCTCGCACAAAGGGGTCAAAGTTCACCTGTTTCTGATCCGACCCCTGCACGATCTTTTCTGATGTGACTGACCCACTAGCATAGAAGGTCCTCCGGTGGTCAGCAGTCACCGAGGTCCCGGGCCATCCGTTAGCCACGGCAGGGGCAGATAGTGGAAAAGGTTTCCGGTTCAAGGGTCAGGGAGATGCCACATGCTCAGTCGTCTGTCACAAGGTTTGGCCCTCTCGGATGACAGTGGATGGCTTTGAGAGCCAAGGCCAGTAACTCCGCCCCCTCTCACCCCCAGGCCCACCACTTACAGATGGACGCGATTCATTCAGGCTATCAGTTCCACCCGATGAGGATGACATGTGACTTGGAGGGAGAGTCCAAATTGGACAAAGTGCACAGATGCCATGTGGTTGTATGTCAGGCTAAGAAAAAGTCCTGTTCAAGGTAGTCATGGAGAGCTTGGATGCTCTTTAGTTATGGATAGGCATGTAATATAAAAAAAAATATAGTGTGGTATTTTCGTTTTCTCAGTATGTGCCATTTTATTCGTTTCTATTTGGACCGTTAAAAAAAAAAGCTTAAAGTGTTTGATGTACAATTGAAGCAGGTGAAATGATTTTTTTCCTCCACTGATGGATGGTCAAGTAAAAGCGTAATACATTTTCTTCCTCTCTCAATTCTGCTTTCCTGGCTCTGCACGCACACACACACACACACACACACAGACAGACTCATATAGAGTGGAGGTGACCCTGTACAGACGGGATATGGGGCTCAGTTCCATGGAAAAGCGCCGGTGTTACTGCTGAGGAGGTGAAATGTGATCCAGCTCACTGTCCTGGATCGATGGACTTGCCTCTGCTGCTGTCCCAGGAGTCCGCTCGCTCTCTATCACTGTCACAGCTCCTCGTCTCTCCCTCTTCCTTTCTTTATTCTGTCTGTCTCTTCTCATCCCATATTCACTTTTCTCTTTCTCTCTCTCTCCCTCTCTCCCTATATATATGTGTGTGTGTGTGTGTGTGTGTGTGTGTGTGTGTGTGTGTGTGTGTGCATACATATATAGATCCTACTACATTGCCAAAGAGAACATTTACAAAACATAACACAAACACAAGCATTATCAAATTAAATATTTTAAAAGTACACTTAAAGTGATAATTACTGACACAGTTTTCAGAGATGATTCACCACGTTTGAATTGGAATAATCATTTAAATGGCAGTATAAATATAAGGTTTTCTCTTTTCTCTCTACATCCTGTTCTTCCCTCCCTTTTATCGTCTTGTCTTTCCTCTATCGCTGTTTCTTCCTCCGCCTCTTTAACCTCAGGATTTGTCTTCCTCCTCCATCGATCCACTGCAGAAGAAACTGGTCTGCAGCTCAGGAGGCATGTGGAAGCTTTTTATTCATATGGATTCAACTAATGTGTGTGCCAGGGCTTGTTTTTCTATATTGGTGGGGTCCAGAAACCGAGAGCCAGCTCTACTAATGGGCTTTGTTGGGGACCAAAAATCTGGACGACACAAGTTTAAATAGCTGTTTGATGCTGTTATGATGGGTTAGGGTTAGAGACTAAATAATGAATTATGTCAAGGACAAATACGCTGAAACATAGATGTGTGTGTACATACTGGACATCTTTGTGAGTATATTTAGGTTTTAGCTGGAAAGACAAGGAATCAAAGTATATGTATCTGTATCTGTGTTTGCTCTTCTATCTTAGACAGGACCTGCTTCAGTTTAAGACTTTAAGAGTGTGATGTTGTTGAAGTCTAGTAATTCATTTGGTAAGTAGAATGTCATCGTAGTCAAGTATATTAGTTAAAGGAAAGCCCAAGTTGTAACGAAGCATATTTTCTTTAAAATCCGGTTTAACTTTGAGTCCCTGGGCTGCTGAAAGCGTAGCGTCAGTGATGGCTCCCAGGAGAATAAACGTGTGTGCGGTGAAATGCGCGGCCACGTTCCCTTCACTGCCGCTTGGGGAACATTTTTCCCCGGTGCAGCCGTGACTGTGACCCTGTGTTTCAAATCCAATATGAAAAGAAGGAGAATTCCAGCTAGGAGGATTTTCCTGTAAACGTCCTCCTCTGGGTGAGAGCCATCAATCCGCCACTGGCAGGATTCCGCCCGGAAACAAGGATCACATCCAGTCAAAACAGGCCAGTGTTTGGTTTCCACCGCAGAACACGGCTGGACGCCAGCGGTGAGACCCTAGCTGGGAGTGTGTATGTGTGAGAAAAGGGCAGAAAACCTCTTTTTTTTTTAAGCACAGGAGAGTGACACACAGGTGAATAGCAAAAATTAAACCCCGTGTTTCGAATTTGTTAATTTCCCCGGAAGCAGAGTAAAATCCTGACAAGCTCACTTTCTAAATGGAGTGAAGCTTTCATCTCTCAACTTCGTAATTGCTTGCCAGTGCCAGTCGCTGCACTGCATGAACGCAGGGAGGATGCCTGGTCTTCGCAACACATGTTACTGTGCTTTTGTAATGAGTTGAAAACTCCCATCTGTAGTTCGCTCTCAGTTCTCCTTTCTTCTCTGGGTCAAAGAATACAAGCCATTAATCATCACCTGGGTGTGTGACAGCCAGCGTTTGATAGGAGGTTTGATCCCGGCTCCTTGACAGCCTTCTCTCTTTGCCTGGTGTAGCTAGAGGGGTAAAGGCAATGAGGCAGGGTGGCGGGGGTGTGAGTAAGGGGCTTGAACACACATCACAGGGAGCATAATTGGCCGTGAGTGAGCGCTTACTGGATCAGCAGCGAGCTCCCTGACTGAGCAGTGTATGTCAGCCGCCTTGGACCCCCTCCAAGCAGCCAGGGATATTTTTAATTTACCTCCGACATCAGGCCTCAGGAATGCCCCCCCAACTCCCGCCTATAGATACCATACACCAGCCACTCGCCCCCTCTCTCTTTCATTCACTCTTTCTCTGCTTCCCATTATCTTTATTTGAAATGCAGATCTACACTGACTCATCAGAAACACATGTTAGTGACTCACGTGCGCATTTCCAGATAGCACACTTGCGGCCGCATGCATACACACAAGCTCTTATGCACACAAATTCACTTACTTTCAGTTT
The DNA here is from genome assembly GCF_900963305.1 of Echeneis naucrates. Taxonomy (NCBI): domain Eukaryota; kingdom Metazoa; phylum Chordata; class Actinopteri; order Carangiformes; family Echeneidae; genus Echeneis; species Echeneis naucrates. The sequence continues at coordinate 6,216,070 of NC_042534.1, forward strand.
GAAAGCCGATATGTGGGTTCACTGTAAAATGGGCCTAAGGTGCTCTCCGGAAATACTTGGAAGTAGAGCCAGGGTGCATGTTGTTTTATCCTGCGCTGCCAGGTCACAAGAGTTCAGACTTTCTTCACAGGCATACCTCTCTGATTGATCTGGATCTGAACCAAGGGAAGGTTCTGCCCCCTAGGTACAGTAGATCAAGTCGGTTACAACCAGGTCGGCTCTGGTTAGACGCCTGCTGATCAAACGCAGGCCTGTCCTTGCTTCTACCCGGCTCTTTAGCCTGATGACAGCAACTGGATGTTATAATGGCTTCATTGGTTTCATTTTTGCCATGTGATGTTTTTTGAAATGCTGCCATGATGTAAACAGCTCTGTTTTGAACCATACTACCACCACCGCCGCTACTTTTGAAATACTTGTTCTTGTAACAGGAAGTGTCCCCCTTCACCCCTAATTATGCCCTCGGGAAACAAAGCCTCTAGGAAACAGCTAGTTTTACTCGTAAATAAACATTCAATTCGCTGCAGAAATGTCTTGTTTTGACGGCGAAAGCTGCAGGAAGGCGGAGTTCATATTTAATAGTTAGTGTACATGTTTGCCCTTTGAGAAACATGATAAGATGAGTGTTAATCTGACACTGTGTTGACAGGGCGGCCGTGTACCAGGCAGGCTGAGAACATTTTGAGGATCAAAAGGTGCGGAAAGGCTTATATTTTCCTAGAATCCCACCACCAAGGTTACAGGGAGGTGGTGCTTTGGCAGGGTTCACTGCTAAGGTCTGAACGTTGTGTGTGTGTGTGTGTGTGTGTGTGTGTGTGTGTGTGTGTGTGTGTGTGTGTGTGTGTGTGTGTGTGTGTGTGTGCACGTGCATGCGCGCATGTATGTGCGTATGTCCTGCTTCTGTCTTTATGAACGTCCACCTGAGTAGAGGCTGTTTCCGCTGTCACGGTAAATTCCTGTGCAGCTCTCACAGTGTCAGCGCCAGCGGTGAGCTGTCTTAAGGGTGGTCGCACTCAAGAGGCCCCCTGTTTCATAGCTCCTGAGGTCGCCCCCTGCTATGCCTGCCTAAAATAAAGAGCCCCTCTGTCTTTGTGCTCTGAATACACCAGTGACTCTGAGTGGTGATCGTTGCTGCATGAGCAAAATGAAGATGTTTCAACATCCGTCATACAGAAATTATCTGTAAATCTTAAAATTATGTAAACATAATTGCCAAAGTGAAATTGCTCTGAAAAGCTTCATTCATTCAGTGTGTTATCTTTAGATAGATGAAGATAAATGAAGTTTGGCGAGCTGAATTGTTGTCATTAAATTTCCAGATAACTGATCTTTAATTTTAAGCAAGATATTAAATCTGTTCTCCAGCCAGAGCTGACAGGAAACAAGCGTCTCTGTTGGCTATGAAGAAGAATAATTCTTGTCATGTCTTTGTGCGCATTAATGGAGAGACAAATTAAAAAAATTAACATTGAGATTGTTTGATGAAAACACATTGTTACAACAAGTGAAATCGTCATTTCTTACTCCACTGAAACATTTCTTAGTGATTCTTGGACGTTCTCGTATATTAAAAAAAACGCTTTTCTTAATATAGACAGGACACTGTCCCATCAAGGTGCCCTTGGACAGAGCGCTTTACCACCAGCTGCTAAGAGTTGCCTGATAAATGCAGATGGTTGTAATGGCCACTCCCCAGTTGTTCGTGCATAGAGCTGTGGGAATGTGCTCACCAGTGCTCACTTTCCGTACGTGAATGTAGGACGAGCACAAGGTTTCATCACCGTGCGCTCCAGTTTCGAAGCATTGTGCGTCAGATTAGAGAGCGATGGTGATCTCCAGCCAATTAGGAGAGAAGAACCTGATAATTGGGGGTCTCCTTTTGTCACTGCATTCATTATCCCAATCATTAGCGGTGGAGGAGCCACACAACGTGCATATGCGTGCAATAAGCATTTTATTGTTTTTGTGAACTGGGCTGTGGAGGGGAACTGAATGTGTGATGAGGGGGGTGGGGGCGAGTAGTGGATGCTGTTATCTAATATGTGTACAAGCTGATTCTTCCACCTGCAGGTGTAACAAAGCCAAGTGAGCCAAGTGAGGGAGGGGCCTAGGCAAATTGATTTCCTGGCAGCCTTCTCTTTGTCCCCCCTTTAATTTTATGTCATTCATATGTCAGCACTTCCTCTTGCCCTCTGATCCGCCACCCGCCTCCCCCCATATCCCTCTGCTCCCTTAAACCTGACCTCAGCCCCATCTTTCTCCATCTCTCCACCTCCAGATCCATCCCTTCCCTTGCTTTATCTCCATCAGGCTCTTTGTCCCATACATCAGTGCATGCGGTAATGCTATAGATACATGACGTCACTCTGGCGGCTGCACTCACTTACTGTAAAAGCCGAGCGTGCTCTGCTTGGGGAGGGGAGGCCAGACGGCTTTTCCAGCTGTAGTCTGCATAGGTAGAGGATCATCTCCCTTTGTCTGTCTCTCACTGTCTGTCTCACCCCCAACTCCCTTTGTGGCTTTTTCCTGCAGCCTACCTTTCTTTGTTGCCCTTGTCTTTGTTTCTTTTGTTTTTACTGTCACATTTCTTCCGCTATTCCCCTATTTTTCTCACCATCTCCTTTTCTGAGCCCCCCCCCCCCCCAACCCCCTGACCTACCACCACCATTGTACCATGGTCTCTTAATCCCTTGACACATTGACACACACACATCTCTCTTGTCTTCCTGTCTCTCATAGCAGTTAGTTGAACGTGAGTGATGCTCTTCACCATATAGTGCACTAATAATGATGGTCCTGTGGTCTGATGTGCAGGATGTGCTCCAGCAGTAAGACCCCTCTGGGAGGTGTCGGTACCACTCTGTGATGGGATGTGTGTGTTTATGCGCCTATGGCCCCACGCATGTGTGTTCCACTGGTAATGCAATGTAAATATCAATCACGGCGGAGGAGAAAATGGAAGATCAAAGCCGATGGGATATGACAAAATGGACCTCTGTGTCTAAATGTGCCTAGCCTGCAATATCAATGATGAGCAGAGGGAAATACTTCAAATATGAACAGACGTTGATGAGCGTATTACGGCAACTGCTACAAGTGTGTCTGATATTTTCAGGAACACGCCGATTCTCATGTGCCCGTGAAGTTTTCCTGTGATATAAGAGAAGGGAGGAAAGCAGTTAGAAGAAGAAAAAAAAAAAACAAAACAAAAAAAAAACAAAAGCAGCGAGTCAAGCCTCTCAACTCTCAATGGGGCAATGAGAGATGATGGGTGGCGACAATACACCCTTCAACTAAAAATGTGTTTCCTCTCCGCTTGCCCTCCACCTCTTGTCCCCGGGCCTCCTCACAGCTGTCTGTACCACAGGGGCCCCGGCTTGAGAACCTTCGGAGGCTCCAGGACCCTAACCAAGCCCCCCTCCCAAAACGGAGAGCTGTCACCCTGGGCTGCCTCAACCATTGAGCCCCTCTGCTGGGCCTCTGACCAGGAGCCACGGGAAAAGCATAGGGAAACGGCAGACGTCTTTTCGTATGATGTGGCCTGTAGAGCCGTCTTGATATGAACTAAATGTGACAACAGCAAATTACCGCCAACGAAGGGCACAGAGGCCTGAGGGAAGCTATCACACACTGGACAACACAATGACGAGCACAAAGCTACTGTCCTGCTGCATTAGCTGTATCTAATTTTTATTTTGCTTGCTCTGTCCGTCTCTTGGTCTCCGCTCACTGCTGTCATTACTCCCGTCATGCTGAATGGAGCTGGAGGATGCCAGTGAACTGGACAGATGTGGGTGCAGTCATTTGCTAATTTCATGTGTGGATTCATTTAGCATTTCCTTTCAGCTCATCCTATATTCATGTTGGATTATGGTTTTGCTTTGCTCACGCTACGCTGACACAATTGTTTGTCTGCTATTGATCACAAGCCAGCGGTAATCAATCCTTGTCTAGTCTCTCTGCTGCAGCAAAGATGCACAAATAATTTGACTGTTGCGGGAGAAGCGGCCAGGAAGAGGTCTGACCCTCCACATCCTATTGATCCTGTGCTGTGGATTACCGTATACAGTGCCAGTTGCTTGTAATCTCACCGATGTGGCAGACGCGCAATCCAGCCCCGGGTGGTTGCCATGACAGTGCACCGAGGGTTATGTAACCTCCCGCTGATGGAGTTGTGATTGGGGACTGATAAGGGCATGTGATCCCTGCAGAGAAATTAACACATGCTTCGCTTCGTCCCTGATCCTGCTTATACTCAGCATAAAGCAAATTACTACTAACAATCTGCAGGCAGGCAGCGGCGGCAGCCCAGGCTTCGAGTGGAACAGGGACAATGCCATTGTTCTCCAGCTCCCTCCCTCCCTTACTCCCCCAACAAATTATAAGTACCCCACTGGGCTCGAAGGAGCCTGTCGGCCTCAATTTCACAAAACTTTACACATCTAAACCGTCTTCTCGGATGGCCGTGGAAAGAAAAATGTTTCTCCTTTTTTGTCTTTACCCTTTTGTCCTGGCAGTCCTTGATTCTTTTCTAATTAATGGCGCTTTGAGGTTTGTATTCATCACTGATTTTCCCATGTCTCTGATGGGCTGAAGGCTGATTAGGCGGACAGGGCTCTGAGAAGGTGCTGACGCAAACAAACACAAAGCCAACTTGACACCTGTGCAAGAAGTAATAAGGTTTGAAAGCTGCAAACACACAGACTCAGAGTCCAGGGATTCATGCAATCAACAGAAAACAAGCACATCTTCTATTAGGTGATGGCAGTGCTGTGTGTTGTGTTATAAATTGATACAAAAGGAAATCTCATTTGCATCTCGTACAAATCCTATAAAAAGAAAAATAGAAAAGCAGAAATATGCATACATGCGCCACTTTGTGATTCCTGAAGGTCACCCCAGCATCCAGTGCAATCTGACAGCAGGTGTGTGTGCAGGGGAGTGATACAGAAATACAGAATGAAGAGTAAGCACAAACAAAGGCAAACGAGATGGGGAGCACATGAGCTCTCCAGGCTCAGGGCGATTTCATTTCCCGTGCATCCAATTCAGAATTGAAGTTGTTACTCAACTTACTGAAAATCCACGGTGTACGATTTCCCCCACTGAATGGAAAGCATGTGCCGATGAAATTTGGAAGAACATTTTTAACGAACTGAACTTGAGCGTCTGCAAGAGAACACGCTGTCACCGAAGCGCTCCTTGTCCCCCGTGAACCCTTCACAGCACAACAATCGGCTTTCATCAGCGTCTTCTTCAGAGTTTTGCAACACCATCCGCCAACAGTGTTGGCTCGCCCTTGACTGTGACTGTCATCCTCCCCCGTCACTCCATTAAAAATGGATATTGAGTGCGAAGAGGCAACAGAGGAACATGTTAATTTTGCCACTTAGGCATAGACTTTAAATTATGTGAACTTCCCCATCTGGGTCACCTTGCGTTTTCCTTCGTGTCCTTTTGCACGGCATAAATTGTCCTCCTTTGAACTCGCCCTCAATGTTGCGAGACAATACACATTTGAATGAATTTGCCTCGCAGTTGACTATTTGCATATCAATTTAACTACGGATGTTCTCATAATATTTCATTGATTAAAATATCTGGGAGCAATGCTCAACAAGATTAATTAAAGCCATTTATCTGCTAAAGGTTCCCGCTGTGCTTAAGGACATTATCATTTGTCTTTGTGATGATTACTGTTTGGGGCAGGAAAAAAGGAGAAGAAAGGAGTCACCACTTTAAGTAGACAAAGGAGCCGTGTAGAACCACGTGGATTTAAGGCATCCACACTGATGACATTCTGTACATCATTTCACTGAGCTTACTATCCTCACTGAACCTCTTGTTGTTCACGCCGCCCTCCCCTTCCCTCCTTTCTCTTGCATAATAGCTGCTGTGACCGTGAGCTAGTAGCAGCAGAAGCAGTGAGCTCACAGCAGCTCACCCCGCCCACCCGGCTCCGGCTGGGGCTCAGCCGTTACTGAAAAGCTGCCAGTATTTCATCATCCTCCCTCTGTCTCCCCTCGATGACCCCCCCCTCTGCTTCAGCTATACCACCAGTCGCCTCAGGGTGGCAGCGCAGCCATGTGTTTTTTTTTTTTTTTTTTTTTTTTCCTTCCCCCAACAGTCCAGACACATTGTCCTCATTGACTCTCTCTTTGTGAGTGTATGTGTGTGTCTCTAACGGCTGGCAGGAACACCAACCGCCTGGAGTCTGCAACGCTCTCGCCTTCTCTCTACAGCAGTCTGGTACTGGCTAACACCAATAGACACAAGAAGGGAGAGAGAGGGAGGAAGGGAGGGAGGGGAAGAGGAGAGACTGCGGGAAAAAAGGACAAAGAAAAAGGAGGGAGGAAAATTTAATACAGAGAGGAGCAGGAGGAGGAGTTAATGTATAGAATGATGAGGTAAGTGAGAAAGATGGAGAGAGACACAATAGGATGCTCTGGGACCTTGAGGGATTTGGTTAAAGGATATAAGAAAGGGAAGGAAACCGGGGAGAGTTGAAAAAATGAAATAGAGACAAAGAGCGAGACAAATATAGAAAAACACTGACAAGAAGCTGACATAAAGACAGATGAGGTGAGAAAACAATGGGAAGGGAAACAGAAGAAGGAAGAATTGCTGAGAAAGTAGCTGACATCGGTGAGGCATCCACAGAGCCTGAAAGAGTTTCATATGTATGAATCTGCAATGCAGAGCGTATCAGTCTACCTGTCTGCCAGCAGCTGGCTACGCACAGAGGGGTATGAGGGGGTGTGTGTGTGTGTATTTTAAGTGGGGGTTATAAAAACATCTCCATGCGCAGGTTTGCACATTAAGCTGAGCTAAGAAGAGCAGCCAAAGGACTGGTCTGGCCCGGGGTAGGAGGGTGGCAGGGCATGTTGTAATGGGCGTAAAGGGGGCATAAGTAGATGTGTGAAGGGGGAAGAGGGGCTCTTAAGTCAGCACCTGTCGCGTGCTGGCCTAGGGGAGCTTTTTTTTTTTTTTTTTTTTTGTGAATTTTGTGTGGTGGGGGGTGTTTAAGGGAGGAGGGGGTTAGAGTGGAAGAGAGAAAGTGCTGGAATGCAGCCCAATCCCTCGAGGTTATCCCCCCTCTGCCACCCCACCCTCTTCGGTTGTTGCCCACCATCCCACAAACGATTCCTCATATCTCTTATATAACCTTATGAGCCTTGTAGTTATTGCACAAGGCAGGCGCGAGAGGAGGACGGTGACAGACACACACACAATACGCACGTGCACTCTGCGGAAAAGTGTCGGAGGTATTGTACACAGGATGGGAGATGTTGGCGGATGTCCAGAGGAGGATTATATCACTTCCCCGTTGCTTTCTACTTCAATACAGGGAAATCTAGCGGAGCCCCAACTGTGCCAGCGCTTCCCCTTCCTCTTGCTGGCACCTCTGCATCGCCAGCTGCAGAGGCACATGGGGATTCAGGCTGGTTAGTAATTTACACAGTCCTAATCCAACGGCAAATCCTATCTGTAATAATAGAATATCTTTAACGTCCCACAGAGTGATTTGCTGAGCACACATGCTCTTTTTCATCACCGTCATGTTTTTTTTGTCCATACAGTGCTTAGGAGCATCAACTGTAGGTCACTGAAAAGCACTGCTGGGTATTTTGAGGCTTAAATGCCTCACTCGAGTACACCTCCAGGGCTGGCAATGAACAGTCAGTGTTACTTCAGGGTAGTTGGGTTTTTTTTTGGGGAGCTTTAACTTGCTGCTGTTAAGCTCGTATTTAATGTTGGTGATCATATATCATTTTTATGTTGGGGAAGTGCTCTGTAATTTCCTGAAGCCGTATTGGCAGTTAAACCATTTGATGCCAAAATGATACGTATCATTTTCAGACGTTAGTCCCATAAAGATTCAAGGATCCCCAATAAAATGCGTTAAAGTGAGCTGTCTGGACACTTTCACTGCACCGTGACCTCCTGCCGTGACCTTTGACCTGTAGAGTGTACGCACAATGGGAAGCAATGAAACACCAGGGATATGGTAAAGTAGTGCAACTCCCCAAGGTCAATAACTTTATGGGCTTAAGAGAAAAGAGAGGAGGATCAGTGGAAAAGAAGGAAGGAGAAAAAGATGGGAGGAAAAGGAAGTAGGAGCAGAAGTAGCATTAAAAAAACAAATAAACAAACAAACAAAAAAAAAAAACCCCAACACATCCATAACAGCGTTTTTCACACGCACACAATAGCCTACTTTTTCCATTGTTTTGGCCAAAGCGGCAGAGTTGAGATCCCCAAAGTAATTATGAAATTTAATTACAATTCCTCAGGGAGCTGTATGGAAATTAGTTCCCATGTTTCTGTGCCGCCAAGCGAAGAGCAGGGCACCGCAGCGCAGCGGCGCATCTCGGCCTCGAGACACTCGGCGTCATCATGACAGCTGGAGCATTACATGACGGAGTTGACAGCGAACATGTGATGAAAGCACCCTGTCACCTTTGACAATGGAGACAGGGTGCCCCACTTTGTCTGCACAAAAATAGCCAAGACAAGTTGTTTTTTTACTTATGTTAAACACAATCCTGTTTGTCTGAGAGTGTAGAATAGAGCAGAAACCGGACTGAATAATTACTCAAGTCCAACAGGATATAGATTACAGCTCGCCCGATTGACAGAGATACTTATGCTGTGAAATCCACTGGTGCTCGGAAATAGAAAACACTTGGACTGAATCGTGGTCAACAAGTCATTAATCCTGCCTGGCAAAAACACACAGATGTGTGGCGAACAACACAATCCAATCACGTCCCCGAGCCATGGAATGCGGTCAGATGCCATAACGATATGTGACATCAAAGCCTGTAGGGTTGTAAGCTGCAAGGGGTTGAATAACCCCTCAGATTAGCGCTGTAAGTCATGGCAGCCAGCCCTGCTCAGGGACCCAGACGTCATAAATGTCCCCAGACACAGCCAGTGTTGCGCTTGGCCTTGCTGACCCCAAGGTGGACGTCTCTGGGTGGTGAGATTGTCTGTGTCACATTGAGTGTTTAAAGATCAGCGGAGCTTTGTTTCCTAGATGCTGATTTCTGACTTGTAAAGCCAAGGAAGAGCTGTATGAACCGGAGCAGCTGTTTGGCCCCTCCAGTCCCAGTGACCTTCCCAAGGAGATGTCCTTGAGTGCCACTATTCTGGGACAATGGATATAGGTCATTCTGAGTGTTCAGCATCTTTATCCTGCATGATTATTGATTTATGCAAATATTGTCCCACTTGACGCATCCCGATCACTCAGACAAAGCTAGAACTAATCCTGTGTCATTACTGGGATCTTAGGTTGTCTTTTTGTTGGTCTGAGCTGAACTTTGAATTTTCTCCTGAGTCATAGCGTTAAAAGCCACTTGACCTCTGAAATAGTTCATAATTCACATTTGACTTGATTTCTTCATCTTGCCAGTTTACACTTGGATGTGAAATCAAGTCTCTTTCAATATTTATCTCTCTCTCTTTCAGTCTTCTGTATTTTTGGAATCTGGATCCCCATCATATTGTAATCTTTTGAACGCGCCTCGTTTGGCAGTCTTCTCTTAGGTTTTTGAGATTCTGGCTTAAGGAGAGAAAGAGAAAAATTCTTTGGCAGGATGTTGAGCTACATTTCAATGCATTTCCGTTATGTTTACACTGATCGTTCCAGCTTCTGCTGCTACCATAAAGGCTGGTTTCTGTCATCCTGGCAGCTGCTCTCTCTGAACCCGTCTTGTCCAATCCCGGCAGGATATCTGTGCTCCTCTACTGCTAACAACAGGTGTATGTCTTAACTGAGGGCCACCCTAGGGGGAAAACTACACTCATCGAAAAATACATGGACAAGGCACGCACACACCCAGACGCACACACAAAAGAGGGCTTGGAACAAAGTGCAGGCCAAAGAGTGGAGTTGCTGAATGAAGCAGGTTTAGATGAAAGAGGTCCATTCTGACATCAGCAGGCTGCTGAGCCTCTGCTGGCAACTGCAGACGAGGTTTGTGCCAACAGGGCAGATGCTGAGGCCCGGCCACCTGATATGGAAGGAGAAAGCCTGAAAAGCAGGAGAAAGGGAAAGGGAGGTGAGAAAAACAATAGAGTGTAAGAATGAGCGAAAGCAATTGCATCCAGACGAGGAAGATATAAGTAAAATGAGAATTTCACGCTGCTCCCAGCACTTCCCCTTCGCTCTTTTGCTCTCGATCTCTGTTGTGTATACACACACAAACTCGCACACACTGACAAACTGCCACACATTAGCATAATCCTACCCATGAGCATGAGAGTCATGGTTATGCTCCCAGGCAGGCGGTGACTTATGTTGTGTGCTTCTAATCATATTACATTCAGCCGAAAGCTGATGTTCTTGGCGTGGTCCCCATTGATACACATGTTCAGACTCAGCCCTCAGCGCTGCACCGCCAGCAGTCTGCACTGGAACTGTTGTTTTTTGTGTTTTGTTTTGTTTTTTTTTCCTTGTGAACAGCTGTTGAGGTGATAGTTTTTTTTGTTTTGTTTTTTTTTTGGTATGCCTCAAAGTGCATTCATGATGTTTTATTAATCTGTTCTAATTGACGGTCTTTAAAGAAGAACTGTTTGACTGCCATCATCCGCTCGACTCCCTGAACGGACATATGTGAACATGTTGCTCGTCTGCCAACAGTCCAGTCAGTGATATCAAAGCAGGTGTTTCATCTTGTGCAGGTGATGAAAAACTGCCATGTGTTTAGGGTTTAAAATGATTAGAACCTAAAAAAAACAACCTTTTCACATGAAAAATCCGACTTATACTTTTAATGTGAAGCCCTTTGATTTAGTTATCAAGGGGGAATTTACAGTCTGATAAACCCCTTAATAGTGCCATTTCTTGTTAGCTCATTTAAAATGCCACAGTGAGGCCCTAAATTCATTGGGAGTGCAAATTGTCACTTAATATTATTGATATTTAAACAGCTTTTAGGAGTGAAGCACTAGATGCACAGAGAAAAATGAACTAGACACAGATGTCAGCAGGAGGCAACAGGCGAGCAAGCACAACAAAACAATGGCTTCATTTGCTCTTTTGTTAAAACACAGTTATACAGTTAAGTACTGAAAACAGCCGAGACATTGTTGCTTTTTTCAAAGTGCACAGCATCTCTGCGCACGGATTTTCCTACAATTACTTAAACACCTCATACATCAGTTAATCCCAACAAACTACAACAACATGCTGTTACTCCGATTTCTTAGTGTCTGTGGTTCTCCAGATTTGGTGAGATTGAGGGAAAAAAAAAAACAAAAACAGAGGAATACAAATGTACCTTTAACTTCCCAATTGAGCTCCTGAGTTAACTTCCTGGGACTATTTTTATGAGCCTTGGTGTCCACAGTGAAAGTGTTTGCACTTGTCATTCAGGTTGAGTTCTTGAACAAACTGAAACTCTGATAAGGGAAGGAGGAATCAAGATCTGCCAATGACTTTGAGTAGATTTTTTTCAGTGGGGTATCCACTCCCAGTGCTCCTCAATACGAGGACTGTTAACATGTAAACATTTGTGAAAGAAGAAACGATGTATTAAAACCTCGATAAATTATCACTAGGAGAATTCGGAGGGAATAGATACTCACAAATATTTAATCACATTTAAAGCGATGTGGCTGTGACTGTTGACTGAGCAGCACATAGAGATCTTCTTGTTTGCTGCTCCTTAAGTGGAACACACCAGTTAAACTCTATCAGATGGCCCAAGTGTTTTTTACTGTTCAGCATAAGGCACTCATCTGCTCTGTACCCCACACAGTTGCATAGGCGTCACGTGTGCGTATGCATATGCTTGCACGCACGCAGTCGTATCGATATTATCTTCCCAACCTACACATCTTCTTTGATGGTCTGCACATGTGATCCTCTGAGGGAGGAACCGAGGATGAGGCTTTCTGCAAATCAAAAAGACTTCTGGAGTCATTGTGGCCAGGCTGATTCACCGCTCCATCACCCTACACAAGGCATCAATCGTCATCATCATCACCACCAACCGACAGAGCAAGGAATTCACGAGCAGGAAGTCAGCTGTATTGTTAACTGCTGTGTTGTATATTTGGCGACCGCACACGCACTCGCCATGTATTTGCTGGCTACCGGTACTGGAAGCCGAGGTCTCTCGCACACAAACACAAACACCCACGAACAGCGCAGGCCGAACCCCCCGGTCTCCCCCATCTCGTCCTCCATGACATCACAGCACCATATGAGCTTGACTGACAGGCGGTCTGTTTGTTTTCTTCTTCAAGACGGAGTCCATTTCCTGTGCTCCCTTTGTTTTAGACTGTAGATGTAAAAGAAAAAAAAAAGATCTCCCTTTTAAACGCTGTGTTTACATTGTGTGAGCGCTTTGAGGGAAAGCACAAAGCCGCCACACAGTGGGTGGATTATAAACTTGGACTGAGTTTCAAACAGACAGAATTTATAAACACAGAATTCCCCCACACTCAACTCGCGGGTCTCAGCCTGCGAGCATATTACTGTGGATCAAACACAGACGAGGCCTGTCCTTGCACTCAGTTGCATTTGTGTGTGTTTCTGTGCTCGCATTGTCCTTGCACCTATTTGTGCTTTGTGTAACGGGTTATTTTCACCTGGTGTTGTGTGCGTATCAGCATTGCTGGCACAATGACGGCATCCTAACCTGCACCCCGGTGGGGTGATCTTTGGTTGCTATGTTGTACTGAGGCACGCGAGGAGGAGGGGGCGACGGCGGCGACTAGGTTCTCCATGTCCTATCGAAGGACTACAAGTGCCTGGATACCCATTATGTGCCAGCTGTTCAGAATGAGGAGTAATTGCACTGTTGGCAGAGCTCCATGTAGGCCCCTGTGCTGTGGCTTCCCCCCCCACCCTGGGCACACAGCCAAGCCCTCCCGCACACTGCCTCCCTGACCCATCCTAGTTCACCACCAAACAGCACCCCACCCCTACGCCTCGGCGCCCGACCCATATCATCCCCCAAAACTCTTCCACCCATTACCACCATCCTCTGCTCCACATTCCTAGGGGGGGCACTGGTTAAATCTAATCCCATAATAAGACACTCAGCTGTCCAGGAAAAGAAAGAGAACTTTCCTCTGCTAAATTCTAGACTTCCTTTTTTCTTTTTGCCCTCCCCTCTTTTCACCCCAAGTGGAGGCAAGATGACACTTCGGGCCCCCTTGGCCAGTTGCCTTTGTCTTTCTTCAGGCTTGATTTATCCTTTCTTCCTTTCACTCGCTCCCTCTTTCCTTCTGTTTTTTTTTTTTTTTTTTGGTCAGTGGTATAAGATTGCCTCTGTGTTGGGTCCAGGGTCCCTGAACAGACACATGGGAGGGCCACATAACTGAGGGCCACATGGCTCTGTTGTATAAGATCATACACACACACACAATCATTTTTATGCTCCCACCATACAGATGCAAGCAATTTATACATTACATTCCTAAAACTTGTGCCTTGTCTGTAATTCACTCGGTAAATGTCATAGTTGGGACATCATTATGTTGAGTTAAAGGTGAGACATGATTTTCATAGGATTCTTTTTCCTTTTGCCGAAATTGAAATAGTCAATTTTACATCTACACCAGGAGATGGTGGTGTGTGGGTGGGGGGTTTCGAAAGTAATGTTTCTCCACCGCATATTAATCCCACCAGCCAAAATAGATTTATGTTTCCAAGGAAAAAAGTGCAGTGGGTTGTGTACAAATGTGGGTGACTGTGACAATAATGCACGGAGCTACTCAATGATACTAATGTAGCTTAAGGAGAGAGAGAGAGACAGTCTTTCACAGCTGAAGGGACCCAATGTTTATTCCCAGGGTTAATACCATGAATCAGGTCAAGGTAAATAGCTTTGTAGATGCCAAAAAAAAAAAAATCTTGAAAAACATTCTTCTTTTCCTCAAACTGTCTGAAATCTTGAAAATGTTAGGTAAAGGCTCCTTTGTTTATTGTTTTTACCTTGGATTCTCTGACCCAGTTCAATACAGCTCTTTAGTAGGAACACCCCCTTTACATTTGGTGCACTCCGTGACCTTTGTGGTGCACGTGTATAATCAGAAGATAAAGTGTGTGCATGCCGGGATAAATCCAGTTTTTGACCAACATCTGAATGTGCTAATGAAGTCATGCTTGCATCAATTATTAGATCATTGGATCAGATCCTGTTCACACAAAGGCACTGGTTGTAGTTGAACCGTTGAACGTTTAGCGCTCACTGAGCCTTTACATGGATCTTGTCTGTATGAAGCAGGGCTTTCTTGTCCAAGGCGTCCCTGTCGTTGTAGCTATCAGGGGTCAGTGTGTCAGGGGGGACACAATTGGGCCCGAAGTGTGTGTGTACATGTGTGTTTTCATCCATGTGTATGAAAGCGTGGAGTGTGTTAGTGTGGAAATCACTAAGCTGGGTTATCAGCTTTAGGGGCCTGGGAAACTGCAACAGACTGAGATACAGGGAGGAGCGATAAAGACAAAGGGGTACAGGACGGGAGAGAACTGAGAAGCCAAGACGTACAAGGAGATAAAAGAGGAGAAAATGTTAGCAATGAACTCTATTATTCCCCTGTCAGGGGCGGAAGGATAAAAGGGAAAAATGGCTGCTCGAACAACTTTTAGATTTCTGCTATGGTTTTCGGATCAAAAGCCTTTTCCAAAGTTTGCCACTACGTCACAGCTTTCCTCTATCATCACCATGAACCTTTTATGTTTTTTTCCCCTCCTTGCCACTATAATAAGCTCACAGCCCTTTTTCTCTGCTTTAGCATTTACACGGCCTGTTTATTCTGGTGAAATGAAGAATAACTCAAGGTGGGGGGTGGGTGGCGCATAGTTTGTACCCATTTGGGGAGGGGTGGGGGTGCAAAACAACAGATGGACTGTGTGCTGTCTTTAACCCAGATTCTTCCTCTCTAATCCTGCCTTCGCTGCAAGAATGTCCACATTGCATGCTGAACCTGACACGCTCAATGACCATTCAGATTTCAACCTGGCTGAGCTGAGGATAAAAAAAAAAAGAAAAAAGGTGGCTAAATGAGTGTTGTCTTGACCCGGAGCACGTCAGGGTCACACGCTGGATGGCAAACGTTCAAGGTCGAGCCGCGTGGTCATCGGGGAGCTATTTGTTTTGATGTAAACAAAAATTAGGAACCTCGCTGTCAAATAAAAGAAAACGTACGTGTTCGCCACTGTTAGCTGGTAACAAATCTCGCTAAATGTGCCAGTGGGGGTAAATTGCATGACTCATTTTAGATGAGCAGCTTGGGGGGGGGGCTGTGAGGGGGATGTGGGTTATCAGTGGGGGAGCTAGACAGTCAGCTGTCAGGGGCTTGAGAGCTTGGTTATGGGGTAGCCTCAGTCAGCTGATGCAGCAGGCAGGGGGATAGGTTGTTGGTGTTTTGGTTGAATCAGTCAGCTGGTGTAACATCATTAGTTGACCTTATAAAACCAGGTCAGTGGTGGGATTTAGGATTATTAGACCATGCCTTGTTACCTCCCACCCCCTCGTGAGCTACCTACACCTCTCCAAAATGAAATCTTTCTTTTCTTATAAACATAATAGCCTCTTATGCCTTCCAACATAGTTGTGACAGTTTATCAACTGAGCTGCGTGTCCTCACGTCCTCAATCCCCAACCACCTTCATAAATCCTCCTCCCCAAGCATGCTTGACTTCATTCTTGGCCTTTTATTTTTTCCCTCTCCTCACATAACCCATCTTTGCCCCCCATCCCCGCCATAGTTAGGCCCCCTTCCTTGGCCAAGGTCAAAAGAGAATATGTCGAGGCTTTTTAGGTCAGGTCAGAGGTCCTGCTGGGTGCAAGGGATTGCGCTGTAAATTAGTTGATTAGGAATCCCTAATTACACGCCTCTAATCTGTCTCAAAGTGCCAGTCTCCAGCTTAGTTGTTGCGCCTGCTGCCTTGAGCGCAGGAGAGACTAAATAGAAGAAGTGGATAGGTTTAAGTGTTAAAAACACTGGCTGTGGATAAAACTGTTGTGTGTTTGCAGAGTCTTAGTGAATGACTGAGGCGTAGTCATGTTACTTTGTGACACCTGAGGTTGTTGTTATGCTGCGTTAAAAATTTAATGAACCCTCGCCAGACATGTGGAAGTCTAGCCACAACATGCATTGTGGAGTTACTGCCATAACACTATTGACTCCTTTGCAGTGGCCTAATGATATTATTGGTGTTGGTTGACAATTAGTAGTGTGAAATTGCCTTCAGTATTGAGTTTTTCCTCTGGCTTGGCGCAGTCACAGCAGCACAGCATTCATCCCTCCAGACAGTCGATGATGGCTGGTCAGCGCTTCTGCTGATTCTACCCAGAATCAATACAGTCTAAGGACTGATGTTGCAGAACAGGAGCCAGGCTGGGATCAATGGGTCTGTAATGGGATCAGAACCAGCCGCTACTACAGAGTCTTCATGGTTAAGGCTCCCAGACGGGATGTGATCTGACCAAGTGTGCTTGTGTTAGAGATACTCCATTCTGATCCTGAGTCAGAGCTGAGAGGGTTTTTCACGGGTTGTACAACTTAAAGCGAATCAAAGACGTGTGTACCGTATAATCTGTTTTAGTTGGTTAGATTTTTGGAAGCCCTTCCTTTCTTCACATGGAAGTATTTCATCCTGACCATCACAAAGGTTTGCACATCAGCTAAAGTTAGCTGTGGGAACTTCTGTTCAGCAGTTGATGCATCCAAACCTCAGTCAGCTAATGATGTGTTGAGCACAAAGCTTTACTGGGAGTCGTATTTGGATAATCAATGAGGGGAGAAAAAAGGTATCCAGTCTGACATGCTTTGATGAAAGGTGGGGCATGTGGGAAGGTCTTTGACCGTAGAATTGAGCCGTAACAAAGGTCACGGGCAAATGATCTAGTGGCAAGGCAGGAGAGGCTAGCTGGATCGGCAGGGGCTACGACCAGTAGGGTGCAAGGTCAAGGGTCACTACTTCGCCCAGTTGCTCTCTGCTGTCCAGACAGTTGTAAAACTGTGTCTGTGGGTATCAAACACTCACAAGCGACCTCTTACGTCAAGGATGAGACACGGCCCAAGTGGAGTGTTACCCAGTGTCTACGATGTTTTGGAATGGTGGTAAATGAGTTCATAAATCAGAAAAATGTTACAACATTGCAACATTTTAATCAGTCAAAAGCAAAATTGCTACCTTTTAAGTTGCTGGCTTCTGCAATGAAAGACATAGCAACTTCTGTCAACGTAATAATAATAATAATAATGTTTGGATTCTGGATTCTCATTTTGGCAGAACATTTCATCACCAAGATGAGCAGTAACGAAATTAAGTAGATTGAGTAATGATTTTATTTTCCTTTAGTTATTAAATGGTTACGGGAATCAGCCACACTTTGATGTGGTTCGCTTGTCAGGAACAACTTGATATATTTGCTATCTTTTTCAAACCATTTGTTGGTCTGTGAAACATTGTGTAATGGTGTAAATGTTGTTACAATGGCTTTAAAAATTAATGACTTGACTTCATCGGATAAAAATTGCCTGAATAATGGAAATGGGTGCAGACAACGTTGGCAACGCAAATCCTGTTCAGCAGCAGATAAACAGAAGAATTGGTCTCTGCGCTGAGGGCGCTAATTGTATCAAAAAACTGAATACCTGCTCGGTGCTCAGATTCTTCACCGTCAATACTGAACGCTCAGTTTCTCGTTGCTTTTCTGCATGTCCCCTTTCTTCTCAGCTCTGTTTGAACACGTCTCATCTCAAACACAGTTAATGACATATGAAAGCTAAATGAGTTTTTGCAATCAGCCTTCACTGATTTTTCTTTTCCTCTGTCCAAACAATGTGAGCAGCACAACAAGAAGGGGAGAAAGGGAGACAGCCAAAAAGTAAAGCTGGACTCTGGATGAACAAGAAAACAAGCAGCAAAGGAGGTGACAGGAAGGGCGGGAAAAAGATGGCAAATGAGGGACTGGGATCAATGAGTCAGAAACAGAAAGGCCGTGTGTTGTGGGTGTTTTTTATTGGTGTCATGAGAGGAGAAATCAATAAAAGAAGTGAAAAAAGCCTCCAGGTTTTAAGAGCCCCATCACTGCGGCAATTAAAGGGGTCTTCAAAGAGTCTGTCTAATCAGCGGTTAAATAAAGATAGGAGCAGGCGGTGCTTTGGACGGCCCGCTCCTGTAATCTAACACCTACTGCTCTGCACTCAGTGGCCCCTTGAACTCGGTGTGTGTGTCTGTGCATACACATACTTGAATGTTTGTGTGTCCTTTCCCCATTCACAGGCATGGCGGCGTACTGAGCGCGCAGACGTGTTTCTGACAGCTTGTATGTGGTTAGCAGACTCTTAAAAGGCAGATTAACCTGTTTAAGCTTCCTCTTTGTGTCCTTTTCTGTCAGTCTCTCATATCTGAGGTCTGTCTAAACCAAAGCAAGGCAAGGCAGGTATGTTCGTTCAGCTTGCGTATCGCTGTAACAGCGAGGCAGTCCACCCTCTGTACCCGTGACCCTTCCGCCTACCTGTCGTCTTATCTGCCGCGCCATAGACTCATTCATCATGTGTGTAGGTTCTCACCGTGATAAAGTGGCGGCTGGTGAGTCAATACTCCAGCCTTGGGTCTGTCTTCGCCAGCCTCTCCCAGCTTAAAGAGGCTCTGTGGACAGAGTGGATTCCAGGCTGAGCAATGAGTTTGCTTTGGGCACACAGAGCCTGGGATAGACAGGTGACAAAAGGCTTTTTACACAGTGTCACTGCATGTCATTCTGCGTTTTTAACTTTACAGGGTGGGTAACATTAGTTCAAACTCATTTTTGTGTATGGACAATCGTATGTTTAATGTAGATGAGGGCATGTATAAGCCTGCATATTACAATTACTGGTCTCTTGGTTTCTACTTGCCTTTTCCACTTCTGATTAGTGATAGCTATCCCTCAAATAGCTGATCCCAGATCCAAAGCAAACCAAGAAAAACTTTCTTGCTGACTTTTTACATATGCTAAATAGATATTTCATGAAGAAAGGATCAATTGACAGCAATGATGAGAAAGCCACTCATACCTGTAAAGACAAAACAACAGTGACTGGCCTGCTGCGCAGTTTAGCATGTTTCAGTTTATTATTCAGCTTCATGTTTTGAAACTTCACTGTTTAGTCAGTGTGATTGCTTTCATCAACAGTATCAGTAGGAGCAGCCGGCCGCTTGCAGCGTGAAAGCTCTGATAACCTCACCGTTCACTACCTGCTCAGCACCAGAACAGCAAACAGGCAAAGTGGTGCAGCAGCTCGACTGCCTCGTGTTTCCCTCAGTCTTACTAAGGTGAATATTGGACATGACACCAAAGACCGCAGAAGAACGATAATATTTTCCAACGTCTGCTAGATTCTAAGATGATTTACATAACAACTGAGTCAGTGCAGCTTCAACAATCCTTATCCATTTCGATTTCAGATTCTTCTACTTGTGAGTTAATGTTGCTTTTTCGTAGAAGACGAACTTTGCCAGAAGCCGATAATATCAGCTGTGGTTAATTAGCAGTTATTTTATAACAAGCAAGCCTATAAGCCCCGGTCAAGCATGGCTGTTCCCCGAGTAATATCCTCCTCAAAGGTTTATGCTTCAGCCAATAATTTTGTGATTGTCGAACATTATATGAATCTTATGTTTGGTGTTCACTGGGATGTCTCCTGTAGTGAACAGATTCAGTGTCCTGTGGCTGTTTGAGGAGTAATTTCCTTTTCTGTGTACTTTCTTGCATGTTTTCTTTGCTGTTATTGGCGTTATCGTATGCCAGACATACTGTACTTGCCCCGGAGTGTGAAACACAATACTGAAGTCAGTTCATACACTCACCACTTTAAGCAGGCTGCATATGTCAGGTACATATTTGCTCAACATCTCGTATCTTATGCAGCTCTTCTCATTTTTATTGTTAAAGTGACTGTTCAGCATCTTCTCAGCCAACAAAAGACCCTTTGTGTTTTAGTAGATACATACAAGAAATTCAAACTACATTCAAATGTAGGCTTTCGAACACGCACGCACACACAAGCTGGAAAGCACGGCTCCTGCTGCAAACACCTGTGGTTAAGTTCCTCTGATACTTGCAATCTGCCGTGCCGATGTTCCCCAAATCCTCCTTCCCTCCTCCCCATTAACCCCGGCCACCTCACCCCTCCCAGCATATCCCCATAGTTAAGCCGGCATTATCAGCGGGCTCATTAGGACAGCATTAGTGTCAGAGATGGACACACTGATATGGCTCCACAGCTGGATAAGGGAAGGCAGAGAAGACCCCAAGCTGTTTTTTTTTTTATCTTCTTCCTGGCCTCTCAGTCTCTTCACGCTATTGTTCAGGGATGCCTTAGTTCTGACACTGAGGGTCAGAGGTGACTCGTCCACAGGAGCCATGCCGCTCCCTCTCCCCAATGCACTGTCACTGTGATTCACCACTCACACGGGTCCCTGTCACTCTGCCCCGACACAGCCGTCACTCACGCGCCCGTGTAAAGTTGGAGGCGCAGAACTGCGTTTGCGGGCAGCTCTTCAACGGCCCTCATCAGCTTAAGCATTGCGGCAGTTTGAGACGAGCCACAAAAACCTCCAGCAGCATCTGAGGCTTTTCTTCAACAAGCACCGTGTTTATTGGACACGTGATTTTAGTTTGTGTACATAAATAACATTTTCCTTACTTTTCATCAGTCTTCTATTGACAAAGTTCTATTGGTCAACACCTTCAATATCTGCCCGACACATGACCATGTCATTTAGTGATTTATCAAAGGTGGGAAAGATAAGGGGAATTATTTATGTATTTTCCTGTATTTCCACTTTATCTAACCTTGATGTAATTATCCCTCTAATCTCATTGTACACTTCATAGATGGAATAGATTTTGATACAGTGGGTAGGTTTCCAGCAAGAAAGTATGCATGAAAATAAAGATGTAAAAGTTAATATCACCACGTACAACAGCTCTTCAAGGTTACGCTGACACAACATTAAATGAAAGAAAAGATGAAAATAAGTCAGTTTGCTGTGATAGCATCTTTTCCACGTGAAGCGTGAGCGGGGTGTCAGACTCTCGGATACAAACCCAGCAGCCTTGGCCCTGTAACCCAGATAGCACTACTTAGGAAACCACTGCCCACATTCCCATCGCCGTCCGCTAATCATTAACACACAAATGGACCATGTTCCCGTGTGTTTGTGTGTGTGTTTGCGTGTGCGACGCGTACTTTGTGCTTGACACAAAGCGGTGAAAGACATAAAAAGCTGAGACCCACTGAGAGTTCAGGTTTAAATTTAGCAGCAAGGTACTTGGAGCCTTGCTCAGTGACTTTACCTCCTTCCCTCAGTTTTGCTTGTCTCTCTCGCTCTCTCTCCCTGTATGTGTGTGTGTGTGTGTGTGTGTGTGTGTGTGTGTGTGTGTGTGTGTGTGTCTGTACAGTATGTGCTTGTGTACTTAAGAACGGATGTTTGAATGGGTGTGTTTAACTGTTAAACTGTTATAAAACAAACCACTGTTGGTTTACCTCCTCTATGACAAAGTGCTGTAATTTTTATGATACAGTAAGTGTGTGCACGCGTGTGTGTGTGTGTAACAGAGAGAGAGTTTTAAATTGTGTTTTCAAGCACACAGCGCCCACGTTTTGTGTTTACATCTCATAAAAGAAAAAGAACGCAAAAGCAACTGTCAGATGTCTCTTTGTGATTTCCCCCTTTCTCCTTGGCCCCTTAAGGCTGTTCTTTAAAAGGAGAAAATGTAAGAAAGACAACAACAAAAACAACCCAAAAAAAAAAAAAAAAATTGAGCAGGTGAAGAGATGAAAAGTGACCAAAGGCCTTGGCTCAACGGTATCGGGTGTTCAGGTGTGTATACACAGGGATCAGAGGCGAGAGCATGTGTGTGTGGGAGTGAGGGTGAGAGGGTCTCTCGCGTCGTCCCAGAAGTGATTGTTTTCACCTCTGTCAGGTGACTGGTGTCCTTAGCAGCAACCCACCTGAGGGGGCCATCTGATAGGCTGCTCAGGCCCTGAAGCGACAGGTGAGGGTCAAAGTTCAGAGCTTGGTGGGCCGGGGTCCTATGAAGACCAGAGCGAGAGGTTCACCGTACACGTGGGCTTCAGATCACCATACTACAATGACGGTTCAGTGTATACAAGATAAAAATAAGCAATATATGCTGGAATGTTTTTTCTTTAATCACGCATTTGTTATTTTACTGGTGGCATTTATGAGATGAGCTGTCAACAGACCATAGCTGATTACTTGAACATTTTTTCTAATCTAAAACAAGCTTGTGCTCATAGAAACGCGAATAAAGGAAAAGACAACTGCAATGCTTTATTGACAGTTGATAATAATAATAATGATGATGATAATAATTATATACTTTATACAACTTAGACCCCATTTAAATCCTTTTTCCTTAATAGCTCATTTTCTTCCCTTTGCAGAAAGGGTGAAGCAGGGAGTGGTGGTTTTGCTCTGATTATGAGAATGAATGAATAACTTCCTGCTGCAGGTAGAGAGAGTGGCTGAGTTAAGTGTGTTTGTTATCTGGCGTGGGTGTTTTATCAGGATCAAACAGCAGCTCAGGCATTAGCTGCAGAGGACTCTGCTCTTTTATCTGCACTGGTGGGGATAATAATTCTGCTCATGTAGGAGCAACAGAGGTAGCCTGTGTTCAACGAAAAAATGTTAAGGCAGGGGATTTGGTGACGGGAATTCACCCACCTAAATCTCACGTTACAACACCCAACATTTAAACAACACAAGCGCTTTGCTCAGAGAGAGGCCCCGCAGCCATCGCTGGAGGCAGAGCGAAAGTGTCTGTCTAGGCTTTCCCATTCGGGAGCTGAAGTCGCCAACTTTCCTCTCATCGGAGTACCGCCGCCTCTTACACTTCCCAATCACGTGGTTGATTTTTCCTTCTGCACCAGGCCAATGAATAGACGGAGGTACCGCTGTTCCAGAGCAACTGCCAACAAATCATCCCTGATAAATATGTTTGTTCTCAGTATAAAAGGAGCTTTCCTTTAGGGTGTGTGTCGGATTGTGTGAGCGGCCCCAAAGGAAGGGCAGTAACTATCTCAGAGAACATTTTTGGAAGGCAGAGAGCATGACACACCAGTTTGCATCACACTGCACACAAAACATCACCATTCAGCTCTCAATCTGCAAGCCTTTTTGAATTTACGCAACTACAAAACCGAGTTCAACTCAGGGTTAGTGTATTGATGTGGTGTTTTCAGATGCTGGTGCTTTGTGATGCTTTTATTTCTAGTTCATGTTACTTTATACTCATATTCTAATAGATTTCTGAGAAAAAATATGATTCTTACTCCACTAGCGTGTATTATACCTAATGAGAGTTCTTTCCTCTGGTGGTGTAACTGATCTACCCGTCTCAGGTAGTTCCTCGGTTTCAGGGGACTTCCGCTCTCAGCTGAGGGTGGCCCTGCTCTAGACCTAAGTCGGCTCAGAGATCATCTAGAGACAGACACAGAGCAGGTATGGATTAACATAATCCACCTAAATCAACTCTGGATGACAGCCAGACACTGAGCAGCGTGTGCATGCAGTACACCTACGTATACATACTTTCTCTCCATCCCTCCCTCCTGTCTTACACCCACCCTTTCTCTTGAACTTGTACGAGGGGAAAAAAAAAAATTGACGTGATAATTACACGAAATGCCTTCTCACACAGTAAATCATTTTTGTCGCTCCTTTTAACAGATGAGCACACCTGCATACACATAAACATCGCTCACCACCTTGGGCAAGCACCATATAGCTGAAACACACCCAGTAATTTGGTAATATTGCCCCAATTGAGGATCTAGTACATAATATGTGTATGGGAAGATGTACCCGTTGGTGCATATTTTCATTGCATATTAAATCATTGCCCTCCCACTCTGACACTGTCTTTGAACTGTCAGGGAGCAGACATTTTCTTGCCAGATATATGGATTTTTCGCCCAGCCCCCTTAATTTTCTTATAACACAATACAGAGTGAGGCACGGGGGGGGGGGGTTGCGGTGGGGGTCTGCCGTTTGATGTGTTCTTACCCTATCCAAAGTAAAATATCCCTCTAGCTTTGATGTGTTACCTTAAAACCCTTCCCCCATTCTTGGTTCCCTTGCGGGAAACTGAGTGATCATGCGCGCGCACTGGTATTTGGCCAGGTATACATATTGAGGCTAATGGTGTGTGTTTAAGTGTGTATGGTTATGTATGTCTGTGTGTGTGTGTGTGTGTGTGTGTGTGTGTGTGTGTGTGTGTGCGCGCACACGCAGATACAGTCATGTAGGTTGTGTAGCTTGCCAGGATCCCTTTATACAAGCCGTGGTACAACAGGGATTGGACAAGCTTTGGGAGATTTAATCGCTCTGGGAGTTTGAGTGAGCAAGAGGAAATACCCTTAACAAGCAGAGTCAAAGTGTGATTAGCATTAGTTTTTTCCTCAAGTCTGTTAGTTTATGTGTGCGCCGGCCTGTCCTAGTGACTCACATCCCTCAAGTAACAACACATTATCCTTCAACACACACAGTAAGCCCCCGCTACTTTATAGCCATGATCAAAAGCAGTAGTCATACATGTTGTTTCATCACTCTTATCCACTAACTAAGCCCAGTCATTGCCTTTATGACAAATCTCAAACTTCAAATCCGAGTTACTGCTTTTATGATAAATCCTACAGCTCCGAGAGGCCCAGCTTTCCTTTAGGTTGAACCCCAGAATTTCAGGTTTCAATCCTGGCTTTCACGACACATCAGAACCTTTAATCTCCAGTACTCTTAGCTTTATTACAAACTCCCAACCTGTAGCCCAGCGGTTCTGTTTATGATGAACTCCTAACCTTTCCTAGCCACTTCGGTCAGGCAGTAATATAGCCCCCCTGCCCGCTTCCCTCCCCAGTTGGACACTAACGAGACGCTGCACACTGACCTCTGCAGCGGCTCAAATTAGATGTAAATTGTGCCTGATTTTTACAGGGGTCCCTAACGCAATCCAGATTCCCCCCGCCACCATGGCCAGTGGGTCAACGCCGTGAGAACGTCTCGCTCCCTAACGACATTTGGAGTGGTCGATGAGAGGGGTCGCGGGTAATGGTGACCTCACTGGCCTACACTTCACTTCCTTCTAATTAGAGCGCTGGGCCAGATCAAAGGAGCCAACCGCATCGCAGCGGGAGGGCTACTGAAGAAGGAGGAGGATAGTAAAGATGAAGACGAGGAGGAGGAGGAAGATGGGGGGGCAGGAGGCGGGTGAGTTAGAAGCCCTTTTCTATAAGTAATGGGGTGCAGTTGAGATGGGGGAGCATTTTAGGAGGGTTTTTTTTTTTTTTCATTAGTTCTGGAGGTTAGTGGGGGCTCTCAACCTGTCTGCAGTGGTATGCGCCCTCTTCTATAGGTTTCAGTTGTGCCTTCAAGAGGAGAGGCGGATAGAGAGGTAGCGGAGGGGAGAAATGGATTTGTGTGCGAGGCAGAGAGGGAGGAGAGACGAGTGGTGGGTTCAGCGCAGCGGAGAATAAACCTTTATTTCACCGCCTGTCAGGACGCACTGTCTGCCGGCCTGCTCCGTGTCTGGCCACAGCTGCGGAGACGGACCCAGGCACACAGGAAGTGGAGCATTTAGCACTTCCTCCCTTATGGATGTGTGTGTGTGTGGCTACAGGCACCAATTTTGAGTGCATGGACAAATGCAAAGTGGATACGCTTACACACACACATTCATCTCCCCTGGAAGCCACAGACACACAGGACTGTCACACATTAACAAGCACCAGATTACATCTGTTTCCACGGTTACTAATGAGTGCACAAGCAGGCTGGATTAGAATCTATAATTGAAGGTATCCACTTCGGGGACATTTTGTTCCAGGAGAATAAAAGTGTGGAAGCAGAAGATAGAAAACGGCGAAGAGATTTCCTGGAGATTTCATTCGATTTCTTCTTTCTTTCTTTTTCGTTCCCATAAAGCAGAAAAAAAGAATTCCCTAACCTCTAAAAGAGAATAGATGCGGTAACTAGATTCTCCAACCATTTATGAACTGTGTTGAAAATCAAAAGCGAGTTGAGAATAATCAGTTTTATTTTATTTAGCCATGAGTGCTTTTCACCACAAGAATTGACTGACACAGCGCCTTCAGCCGCTTTAATGCCGAACCGTTTAAGGACTGAATGCAGCTGTGTTCACTAACACGAGTAGAGCAGCTAATTGGGCATGAATGAATGAATCATTTTACACATTTCCATGTCTCATCCCTCCTGAGGTTATTCAGTTACATTAATCAGCAACAGGCAAAGAAAAAAAAATCTGATTTATACATCTTATATCACAAATATAAAAAAAAAAAATTACCACGCTCTGACATCCTGCAAGAAGAAAAGAAGCATTGTTTCATTCGCTGTAGCTTCTGCTGTTGATTTAATTACCTCCTCTGCCTGGAAGGCACACATCAGGGCAAAAAAAGAGAAAACCCTCCCTCAAGGATGTATACATATTTTTGGCAGGATGGCAAAGTTTGTTAAGTTTGAAAAGACACAAAAATCTGTCTCATTAGTAATGAGGAGCTTTAGCCTGATAACTTCAACAGTTTGATTATCATTTAACTGAATCAGACTTAAGTCACTCATCAATATTTATGCACTTGGTACCGTTCAGCTAGACTAATGCTTGAACGTTTCTTAAGTGAGGAAAACTATTTTGGGGAAATAACAAGCTCTTTGAAAAAGTTTTAGGGAACACTGAGGTCTTTCTCATGTATGGATCTTGTATGTTCTGGGACACTATGTTCTCCGGAGTCAGGTTTCAAGACAGCCCAGAAATGCAGTGGGCTGTTATAAATGTGTGGCCTGCTACGTTATATTTGTTGTAATTGCTCTGGTGTTGCTCTTGCATAATAATTAGTGTGATTTATTTATTTATTTATTTTTTTTTTTTACAGCGCATTTGACCAATTTCAGCAGTTTAATGACTAGGCCTGAATATGGGAGTGTGTTCCAGTATTGTTACTATAAAATCTAATCAAGGTTTTATTATTGCTAACCATATGTTTCGAATGCAGGCCGATGTAATACAGCGCAGGAAACTTCGGAGCGGTAATTTTCCAGTAATTTGCCATCTAAACTCAGTTCTATCCAGTGGTTTTTGTCCGTAAGCCGGATGAAACAGGCTATAGCTCATATGTCGGCATAACCTCCCTTATTTGTTCTTGTGTGCTGCAGTGGGATGGGAAGATTGGGAATTTCATATGCTAGGAGCTACATGTAGGGGATCAGGGACTGGTGAAACTGCAGCCCGGGGTGTTCACGGTGCTTTGATGGAGCCAGAATTCCAGGAGCTCGCTGTAATCGAGGGATAAAGCCGTGTCATCCCTGTCACTCACCTGGATTTATCAGCAGGATATCTGGAAATGAGATGGCATTCCTGCCCCCGTCAGGAACTTGGGAAAGTCGAGCAACGGACAAAGAGGGCCACAGTTGCAGATGAGATGTGATTTGATGCTGTGCAGACCTCTATCTCCTGCTTTGTCAATGTGTATAATCTTTCAAGATATATTTTGCATGCTGTCATACAGGCAAGTACAGAGAGCGTTTTTGTTCCAATGCACCTCTCGTACATCACAGTGATTTAAAAACCTGTTTAGAAAAGTCAAAAACCAGACCCTCTTCAGTAGGCCCTGTGCACCCCTTGGGGCGAACCATTGAACTGTGTAGAACCCCCTACTATTAATGTTGACATGTTCACTGACCTGGTCTATCAACATACACACACACACACACACACACACACACACATAATTGGTTTAGCCCTTCCACGCTAACCGGCCCTGATATCATCTGTGTTGTCTGATAGGCTCTGATCTGACCTCGGTGTGTGCCTCGGCTGCCCTCTGGTTCTGGATCTACCCGTCAGAGCACAAGAGCCCCAGTGAGCTCACTGACCCTGACATGAGTTCCCCTTCAGAATCATGTAGTGCCAGAAAGCACCTCTTTTTTTCCTTTCTTTCATATTTATTTATTTATTTTTTTAAATGGGATGTCCGACCACCATAGTCACTAATTACAGACATAAACTAAACTGCCAGGATGAGCGAATAAAATGTTAATTCACAGACGATGGAATGATGGAAAGAAAAACTCAATATCGACATTTATAAAAGTAAAAGCTCAATTCAGGGATGTTTTCTTTGGTTCTGACGATGTAATTGATGTTATCAACCATATTCAAGCATTTTATAAGCTAAGTGAGTTAGATTAGATTAATCAACTTTTAAAACATTAGTATGAATGTGTATGAATGAATACGATGGCATCTTGTTTGTTTTTTCAAGACATGGCATACTGATGACAGATGCCCTTTTCAACACATGTACCATGGGTAGATATACACTACACTGCTGCTGTTTCACCACACACACACACCTGTGATGTTTCATGCAGAGTCACTCGGGCATAAAAACATGGTTGCAAACATGCTGGCTATCGACACCAACTCATTATGGTAACAATTATTGGGGTAATCAATTGGCCAAATTATAGACCAATAACTGAGGCCTCATTGTCTGAAGGGGAACACAGCAGCCTTCTTCTCTGCTGCCCGGCCCAAACGCATCATTTTGGGCTTGACCCCTTGTACCCCTTGAACCCTTCCGTTCTCTTCCACAGCCCTAATACCTTCCTGTCTCTATTATCAGGCTGGAGAGGTCACGCTGTGTAAAGGTCAGGGTTTAGGGGTCACGCTGTCACTCAGACGGGCGCCGAAAATAGGTGCTGTGTGATTTTTACCACAGAAGAGCTGGAAGCCCAACTGGGCAGTGAGTTATGTCTCTGTACCATTAACGCTTTTTTACACATAGTTAAGCACACGCTCCCACACGCATACCTTACAGACTGCTACTGCATCTTGACGGAACGTGTAGACGTTGTTTGGCCTAAATACCAAATTCATTGTTCACAACACAAAAGCCAACTAACTTGAAGAAAACAGTTCTTTAAACTGGCCCACAGGAATCCAGTGATAATAGCTGCGAGGAGAGGTAGCCAGGCTGTTAAAGCTCTAGTTAAAAACTTTGAGGTCAGCCGGAGCTGGGCTCTGGCTCTGCATAATGGCCTCTCTGACGGATGTTTGCTGGCACAGACGCGGGCATCAGCCACGGTGCTAGTGCTGCAATGTAAATTAAGGATGCTCTGTTTGCTCTGCAGCGTGAATCAATCACACGCCTGCTACCACAGTCTGCAGGAGCTGAATGGGCCTGCATGATGGGCTGCATTCCTAAACACCGTCTCACCTGTGTTTCCCAGCGACGTGACTGTTGTGACTTAACAGCACTTTCTTCCTCTTTTTCCTCTATTAACACACACACTTGTGCACACGTTCTGAGACATGTGTCTTTCTCCAAGGAGCTGCAACATGAGAATACTTCTTAAGGCTCTCGTGAATAGGACAAGGTGATGTACCTCATTAGCTGACACGGAAGTGCCGGTGTGTTGTAAGTGTGTGCAGGTATCTACAGTTACCTGGGAGTGAGGAGGAAATAGCTTGGCTTACACATCTTATCACATCTGCATGCTTAAGATTCATCTGCATCTGTGTCATGAATGTGTAGATGATCTTTAATTGTGCTGCTGAGCAAAGGGCACTGTCAAGCGAGGGTGGATTTAAAAATCTGTCATATGGCAGGTGTTTTTGTTTCCGCTGTCTTTTTACAACTTCTAATGAAGTTGATGAATGAATTGCATGTTGCAGCAATAGCTCAGGGCTTATGTTTTATTTGTTCTCCGTTTTCTGGTTGACAACAGGTTTTGTCAGATGATGACTCAGATTAGTCACTTTCTGCCTGAGTAAAATTTGATTTAGTGCATTTGTTATCATTCCAAAGAAATGCACACCAGCAGTTTTTTTTTTTTACCAGAAGAAAGGAAAAAACCCACTAGAGAATCCTACTTGACATTTCTCTTAAAAGGGAGAAAAATGATAATAAATCACACCTGCCAGGTTGCCTTCCTTTTTGTAGAGGATGTGGAGGTTTGGAGCTGCCCGTATTTGCTACTATAAAGATTCCTGCCTCCTGACCCGGAAAGGAGGGCCTGTAATAAGACCATCAAATCATGTGATTGATCGTCCAACAGCGCAGAGAGGAGAGCATGCAACAGGCTGGATGGGCCACTGCTTGCCAATGCTGTGGATGGTATGTGGGTGTGTGTGAGAAAAAAGTGAGGATGAGACACAGGGAGTGAAAGAGAGACTTGTTTGATCGAGAGGGAGGGCGGCATCGCTTTTTTTTTTTTTTTCTTTCAAGAGAGAGATGACAGATGGAGGGAGAGCTGTAGAATAGACATGGTAAAAGTGGAAAAACGAGACTAATGAAGCTGACATGAAGAGGAAGAGAAGGTCAGATGAGTCAGAATAAGAGGGACTGGCGACAGAGACCCCATTAACCTGCAGCCAGGTGTAAATCAGGCAGAGGAGCTGCCAGTGTGGGCCTCAAATCCTGCAAAAGGACCTTGTCCCCCCCCCCCGAACTAATGATTAAGGGGTACTGTTTCCCAACAGCTTTGTCCCACAGCAGTTCAAAATCTGAGCCAGGTGATATGTACATGACAGGCGCTCTGCAAGCTGAGAAAAGGAGGGAGCGGAGAGGTTGAGCAATTGATATAATTCAATTTTTCATACCTGACGTCACTTTTTTAAGACTTCACATCTTAGTTCTGTCAAAGCGATTAGAGACAAATGGCCGCACGTGGGTGTGAGCCCTATTGTTGAGTGTCGCGCAAATTTTTGTGTGTGTGTATTTGGGAATGAAAAAGAATCACTTTTTCAGTAAAAATGTGTGAGTTCCCCCAAACAGCCAAGAAGCTGTGATGTGCTGGTGTCATAATCCCCTTTAATCCGATTAGTTTCATGTATAAACTCTGTCCTGCGGGCGATGAGGGACGAGGAGGCGCAAATGCACACATATTCGCTCCAAGACCTCATTGCACCTGGAGCTTCCAACTTCCAAGCGTCACACTTGACTGAACGGAAGTCTGCTCATCCCCAAACCCCCGATAAGGATCGTGGGTCTCCGGGATCAGGGCTCGACCGAGAGAGGGGGCGAAAAAATTAGAGAGTGAAACTGTGGGAAAGCAGTGACGGTGAAATCACTGCGGCTTTGCTATGTATGTATTCTTTGGAAGTGGGAGGGAGGTGAGTGTGAGCTTGCAGAGGGCGGGTGACAGAATGATGATGGGGGCAGATCAGAGCCTTAAGCGTTTTTTTTTTTTTTTTTTTTTTTCTTTCTTTCTTTCTGTAAAAGGTGGGAAGGGCTGACTGATTAACAGCTTGAAACCCCTGAGGGAAACCCTGGCTGAACTTCCTGTACTTCTCTCACGTGCTGCTTCAAATTGTAAGAAATTTCATTTTCTCTTCTTTCAGAAGACAATAAATAATACCTGAACCTTGAACATACACGTTTTTTTTTTTTTTTTAACCTCTTTTATAACATTTATCTAACCTGTTTGAGGGCAACAGAATGAGTTAAAAACATTCTGATGCACCCAGAACATGGTTTAGTATTTTCTTTTGTGGCATATGTTCATGACAAAAACATTTTTCATTCACACCCTGAAAATGTACCTCACGTTGCTGCTTTGCCCCGAGGATGCACAGCCACTGTAAAAAATTGTTATGCATAAGTTAAAATGTAAAGGAACAATGGAGTGTTTGTGAGCAACTTGCATAGCAGCAGGGGTAAGAGGCAGAGCGGGGGAAAGAGTGGTTTTGAGCAGAAGTTGTTGTGCAAGTTGAGAAGGAATGCAAAGTGTTTGAAAAGATATTAGATAAAGCTGGCAGAACATTCCCCATGTTTGGCTGTCAAGTGTTGCTGCGAACGCCAAGCCTCGTTCTCCAGCGAGGCCCCGCGCTACGGCTGAACAGAATGCACTGAGACACACACACAGGCTGTACGCACAGACGCACACATTGCCCGAGGGGCTGTTAACAGGCTGTGGAGCGAGATAAGGACCGGGGAATTTAGTCAGTGTGTGAAATTTGTTTCATTAGCCTTTGATTGGCAGATTATATAACAACAGTTGCAGTCGGCCTGATCTCTCTGATATGAGGATGTCACAGCAGAAACGTGCGGAAAGGTTTTCCAAAATTGCGTTTTCTAAGATATTTCTGAACCCACTTTAAAAATTCGATTCGAGCACGGCGTGTGTCTTTCCTGGAAATGTCTTTTCTGCAGGTGAAAACAGATTTTTTTTTCCATGGATTCTTTTTGAAGGTGTTACATAAAGTGGAAGCAGCGATCATTTCCTTTTTTTTTTTTCCTCCTTTCTTTCTGCTATATGCAGACGGATGCTTTCAACTGTCAGTTCTGCAGATGGTGCAATGCTTACTGGTTTGTTGCCCAATAGTGAGACAGTGGGACTCTTGAAACTATTTCTGAGCATCCTGGATTACGAAATGTTCACTCAGGCTCTTGCTACGGTTGATGGAGTGACACTCATCCACTCATCCCTCTACTGCATTTGCGAGTCGCTTTATTGCTGATTCCACAGTTAGAGCTGCTCACAAACATGCCATTGCTCTGGCTTCTTTAACTTCTACTGACGATAGTATTGCAAGGATTTTACGCTTATTTATTACTCAGTCAGCTGGCCAGTGGAGTGACTTCATCAGTCCGACAGTGGGTCAGTCAGTCAGTCAGGCGCTGCTGTTGCATTCCAGACAAAACGGCCTACAAATGAGAAGAAGGAGGGAGGGAAAGGTGAATAAAAATGGGATTATATCTGTTTGATGATCTCCCAGCAGAGGCTCAGTATTTCAGGAAGGCGTTTCGTGGTGCATGTTTCGCTGGTCGCTCACATAGAGCCTCTGGATCACAGAATGTCCAGACACAGCGTTTTTTACTCTCCATGCGTCGCAGAGAGAAAGCACAGAGGCTGACGAGGGCAAACACACACACACACACGGTGTGAGTGGCACTTAGGCCCTGGAAAACTGCTGACATGTGTGCTTTGACCAGGCGGCTCTCAGACTGTGTTTCAGCGGAGCGGTTGAGCTGTAACAACGTTGGTAATGACACTCCTCACCCAAGGGTGAACGGAGGACAGAGCCGCGCTTCGAAGCATCAGCACAAGTGTAGGACACAAAGTAAAATGTAATAAAATACCAGCCTTAATGCTGTCAGTCATTGAAAACGAAAGGCATGCCAGTTTAGCACAGTATGTCACTTATCTTATTTTTAACCTCTTTATAGTTTTCATTCTCATCTTTTTAGTTTTCAACCTTTGAAATGCAAAACATTCTAAGCTCTGATGTGCGCTTGGCAGCGTTGTAGTCGCTGTCACACCTTCCGAGTTCCTAGACTGGAAATCAGACAGCAAGCTTTTTTCGCTGTTGAGTTGTTTGGGTTGAGGAGTGAAAGTGGGTCAGTCTGAAACACCCTGGGGAGGCAGCGGATGGATGGAAGCGGTACGAGCGTTTGTGTGTGTGATGGGGTTGTTGCTGAGCTGGGTAGGGGTAAGAGATGGGATGAGAGTAGAGCAGAAAAGAGTGGTAGTAGACTCTGGAGGATGTCATATGTCTACTCATGCAGGAAGACTAAACTCTTGAACCCTTGCAGTCTCCACCTAAAATCACCATAATTTCAGATTTTCAAGTCTGATATTGCTCTTAATTTAGCACACAGCAAAAATTTTTAATAAACTTTTAGTGTTTAATCGGTTAGATTATATTTTAAATTGTTGATCAATTTGCCATTTATTTCGTGAATGATCAGAAAATAGAGAAAGGGGTCAATGGATTTTTTTGGATCTCTTCCTGAACAACCAACAGTCTAAAGCCCTGATATTTTCTTTCTAGAAAGATATCACCTCACTGGAGAAAATGTTTGGCTTAAAATAATAATAAAAAAAAAAACTGTGCGGATACTCAGAGGTTTGTGTGGCTCACTTTCTCAGAGAGATTAAAAAAAACAAAACGAAGCACAATCAGTCTTGTCATGATTACGAATCTGACATTCCATGTCCACCGTACACAGAAAGTGTAACAGTTCAATACCAGAGCCCCACTTTGTACTTCTTCTGTGTCTCAGCCTGTCCTCTTCTTACCCCTGAGCCAAAAGTGCCAAAAAGTGGCGGGGTAAACAAAAAGAAAAGCAGAGTGAGGGTGAGCGGTACAGACACGGGCAGGAATGAAATAGTAATGAGAGGAGATGGGCAGAGCCAAGCAACAACTGAGCAGCACCCGCTCTACCTTCTTGCCCCCCGCTGTGATAATGTCCCGCCTTGTCTCATCCCATCCTCCCCATCTACCACGTCTCCTGTAGCAGCCTCCTGTACGGCGTGTGAGCTTCTCTCTGGTCTAACTTCTTCTCTTTCTGTCCTCGACAGCAGGGGGGAAGCAGCCAGGAGGGGTGAGAGACATCGAGAAAAATGTGTGAGAGGACACTTTCTTCCAGTCAATTGTATAAAGCCATCAGTGTCTCTCGGTGTTCAGCCCTGCCGTCTGTCCTCCTCACCCTCCGTCTAGTTATCAAAGTGTTTATTCAGGCCGGCATTGTTTCCTCTCCCCTCATTTTTAGAGGGAAAGTCAGAGACTGGAGTGTGATTCAGTGCATTCACATGAGGACAGTGGGAGCAACTGAAAATGAAAAGACATCACCGAGGTGGAGAGGCGAGTAGGCGGGGTAGTATGGAGGCGTCCATGCCAGCGAGGAGAGGTGGTGGTGGGATGGTGCAGGAATGGAAAGAGGGGGCCTGTCTGGATCGTGCCCCTGCTGATTGAGATGTACCCCGCATGGGCAAACCCCACTTTGGGGTGGATCTGCAGCGCAAGTGCCCCCTTTAGCCTCCGGGGTGCACCAGTCCGAGTCAAGAGCCCGCTGGGAAGCAGCATGTGGGGGGATGAACTTGACGTGCTGCTGGACGGAGTCTAAAGGATCCTGCGGGTCGGGGCAGGGGGGGTTGAGGGAGAAGGGTGAGGTGGCGAGGGGAGGGGACAGAGTGGCGCTCGGTGCCAGGGTTGCCCAGGTTACAGGCGCAGGGAAGAGGCATGATATTCTCTCGCTGTCTTGGAAGAGGGCTCTTTTTGTGTGTGTTGTCCTTGTGTGCTATGCTGTCTGGTTGTGTGTCACTGCACCGCTGTGGGGCTGCTGCAATTCCTGCCGCTCTGGTGTCTTCTCCGGTGCCCTTTGATCAACGCACACACACACACACACATTTACACATAGTTTCATCGATACGCACACACACAAAAGCAGTGAGAGTGAAAAGTCTCCCACACTGTTTTGGTGTCTATAAAACTTTCCTTTGATGCTATAGTACAACACTCACACACACACACACACACACACACACACACACACACACACACTCAAATTACAGTAAGATGAAGTTGCTCACCAATTGGTCCAATTCAGTTGCTTTTATGATGGCCTAATCACATAGTTTGTGAAATTTGGGTGAGCCGACAGGTTGATTGTATGTGCAGTGAGGTGCAGTGTGTGAATGATTATGTGGGTCTGGTTTATATTAGGGCTCTGTCGAGGGATACAAGACAGTTACTGTACTAAGAGCTACTGAGGTGTTCTGGTATCCATTTGGATGAATCAGCACTGATGACTGAACTGTGCAGGGCTCACCCAGATAACTACTGCTCTTCCCTGATCAAACAAACCTCTGTCACGCGTTCTCTCACTATTATCTTTCTTTTCTACCCCTTTTTCTCTACCGCTTTATCTCTGTTCTCCTTTTAAGTTATTAGGATCTTTTTTTCTTCCTTTTACTTTCTGGCCCTTCTCCCCCCTCTAAATTTACTTTATCCCTCTCTGTCTCACTTCTATTTAATTGCCATCTGCCACTCGCAATCAGCCTTATTCACATAACCGCAATTTCCAATGTCATAGGCGGAGAGATAAAGAGAGAGAGATGATGATGATGAGAGGAGAAATGATCCATGATTCATCACGAGCTGAGGAAAGAGAGGAAGTGCTCCCCCCCTGTCTTTAAAGGCAGAAAAAATGATTGAAGTGGAACTTTAAAAGAGGCGTTCAGGCTCCCAGGTGGAAATGTTATACCTGCAGCGCAGATCTAGAGTGACATAAGGAGGGATGAAGGGGATCAAAGGCGGTCTGGGGGTAGAGGAGACACCAGACAATCACCCTAAACAGATAATTGGCCGGTGCGGGGTTTATAATGGAGCTGTCAAAGGGGCTCCCTTTTCACAGCACAATGGTATTTGTGTGGGTGCATGTGCACGCCTGTGTGTGCGCGCACATGTTATAAGTATGTGGAAGGACAGACTTTTAACATAGGGAGTAAAGGTCAGTGTCAGGGTCTCCACATGGCCCAGGGGATGTTTAGATTTCCATAAAGACAGGAAGAGAGAGATGAGAGAGTTAAGAAAAACGGAAAAGTTGGCAACTATTAAGATCATTTGCCCTGTGTTTTGTATATTCTGCCATGTTGTGATGTGGGGTCGTCTTACACAGACGTCCCATGTTGGTGCTGCCCTGTCGTTCTGTCAGGTCCACAGAGAAACTGAAGACACTGAAAGCACCATAAGAAAACTATGGCTGCCCCTCATGGTTATTTTTATAAATTCAGTATGTATTTACTAAACTATCCTCAATACTTTTTGACGTCATGCCACAGAGTTCTTTATCAGGAAGGTTGTGAGATTCAACAGAAAGTTCTGGGAATAAATAAATTAATAAATAAATAAGGGATCCTTTAGTTATTATTATTTTTTTTTTACCGTAATTTAGGTGTATCCAAGGAAAATCTCCATGCTCAAAAATGTAGTGGTCATTTATTTTAATAGTTTGGTTCATAAAAGCAGCGCTAAAGGTGACATCTTCAGATTACTTTTTTTTCCTGAACCATCTGTTTAAAATTCAATGATATTTAGTTCAAAAAGATATTGAGCACAGAAAAGCAGTGAATCTTCAAATTATAGGAGTTGAAACTAATGAAAGCTTGTTTTTGTTTTTGTTTGATAAATGACTTATATATTGCAGTTATAATTCTTTGTTGAATAAACTCGGCCATCCAGAGATTTAGGGAAGATATCGAGTGGCAAAAATATAAAGAGAGGAAGGAAGTGAAAGGAAGAGTTGGGTACAAGCTAGCAGAGCAGAGGAGGTAAGGGCTGAGGAGAGGAAAGTCAGCAGAGGAGATTGATGGTCCTAATCCCTCCTTGGTGGCCTGGCTTCCCTTCAACACAACAGGTCCCATAATTACCCCCTCTCCTTTGGCAGCTCACACTCACAGCTCTACCAGCAGGCAACTGGCTAATACTCTTCATCCTCAACTCCTACACACACACACACACACAGACTCTGGTGTTGGATCTGCCTTGGGATGGTGACACACAGCGAGGGGACAGACAGAGAGGACACTGGACCCAGTGACCACTTGTCTAAAGTCTGTAAAGAAAATCATTTGGCTGGCATAAGGTGTTGTCAAGCGGCTGTCAGGGTCAGCCATATTTACTTTATTTGTCTCATCCTGCCTGTCTGTCGGCTCCTCACTGCCTCTATGTATAGCTCACCTAATTAACACAGACACACACAGCCAAGATTGTTTTGGCGGGAAGAACATAACGGCTACACGCTGTCTAATTGACAGAACATGTACAGTGCAGTGTGTTTACAGGATGACAGCATGTGCAGATCTTAGGTTCTGAAACTTTGTCAGATTTCCATAAATCTTTTGTCTCTCCAAAGCCCAAATCTAAATTAATTTCAGACTCCTAACAGCCTCGATTGAAAGTCAACATTTCCTAAGGAAACAGTGACAGGTAGTGAGTCATCATCTGGGTGCTCCTCTTACTTTGCCGGTTCGGATGTTGGGGATGTAACCGGGCAGAATTGATTGTAGGGGGATGTTTTCCAGGGAAATGTGAGC
The DNA here is from genome assembly GCF_900963305.1 of Echeneis naucrates. NCBI lineage: Eukaryota > Metazoa > Chordata > Actinopteri > Carangiformes > Echeneidae > Echeneis > Echeneis naucrates. The sequence continues at coordinate 6,253,952 of NC_042534.1, forward strand.
TGGCGAGATCTGGGCTTGCTATGTGAGGCTTCCGGAAATCTGCTGCAGACTTCACCAAACACAGACGTATGTGGCACATCCACAGATGTACTAGGAATGCTTTTTTGGTGCGATCTCCTGTTGTATGATTTTTCCCTCGGCTCTGATCCGGAGAAACGCAAGCTAGTTAGCCAAAATTTATTTCAATTAGATTTCATTTTCATTTGCTAATCTAATGGCGGTTCCATAATTAACGATGTAATAAATAATTTATTAAACTAGTTGAATGCACAGGAAACTATTTTACACATATTAAAGTAATTATAATTGTGCATACTTTCCCCCCAATTATGCCTTCACTGCTGCCAGTACTCCTGACTGACAGCACTGATTGTCATGACACAATTCACCGTTCGTTCATTCCACCGAAACATATCTGAAAGTGTATATTTTTCATTAAAGCATTTCTCTCACGTATACCTCTCTCTGTGTTAATCGTGGTTTTTTACTTCTTGAATAAAGACATGCTCACTGCAGAGAACTAACATGCCCCCTGGATTGCACAGAGGTGCACCTTGTCTGTGCTGGAGTTTTCATGTTTAATGAGCCGACCATAAAGGACTCCTCGGGATATTAATAATAGATTAGCACTGTCTGGGTCTTGATAGCTGCTAAATAGCTTCTGAACATGATGTGACGACATGAATCAATAAGGAGAACGGTGCACTTCAGCCCTTGTGCATATTTCAGCCTCAGGAATGTAAATCCCAAAGTGCTCAGGATTGATTTCCTGCATCTTACTCTGTTCATTATCTCTCTCTCAGTGCGGTAAACTTGGCCATTGTTTCCTCACTTTTCTTCTGTACGGCTGCAACCATAGTGTGGTTGACACAGAGACACGCTGATGCTATATCTGGATTTTACTCCCCATAGTACATATTGCGGTGCGTACTGTTCCCCTCCCACACGCTCACTATCTGTGGGGTCCTTCACTCTTTCTACTGAAAAAATTATGTTAGAAAATACGATCTCAAAACAGAATGGAATTGCTATCAGATCGCCGCAACACACTAGATATTCTTGACAAAATGAGCAACATCATTTCCCAGATTTAAGTAAAGATTAAAGTTGCCATATGTATGCTAATATACTAATTTTGGCTAAAAGGTGATGTAATGTCTCTACACATTTTTCCATGGCACAGCATTTGTGAATAAAATTCCAAAAATAGGTGTTGTTGGTTGGTATTTTAAAACCCTGTCTTCATAATGTTCACTAAGTCTCCAGACACTGTCAAATTTCTGAAGCGGTCTGTCTTTTTTGAATATTTTCTGCTATTGATGACATTGTTATGTAACGTCTCATTTGCATATCAAGGCAAATAGCTGACATTTTTTTGCAGGGAGTGAAGTGAACCAAATCGAATCCATCTCTCGAATGAAGGCTAGGGTTGGGGTTAAGGGTTAAGATAAGTGTGAGCGTGCAGGGGGGCTGTGGAGGGAGCATTGCTCTCTGAGAACAGAACAGTCATATTTTTGCTTTAATATTTGACCTTCTTGGGCAAAACACAAATCCATGTGAAAAAAATCTGCTGCCGTTCTAACCTTCTACGATTTGGGCATTTTTTTTTTTTTTTTTCATGTCATTGGATCATGGATCAAATCTGTCGCGGTCCAGTGGAGATCTTTCACCCTCATCACCATCATTCTGTAACTCAGTTACTTCTGGATAAGATAACCATCCTTAGTTACACAGCCAGTCCTCCCCTCCCTTGTCCCACCCACCGCAACCAACCATGACCCCCCCATGGGGGTCATACAATGACTGTCATGCATATCATTATTGGTGGGGGCCCTCCTTCCCCTCTGGGGGTCCGCTCATTGACCTCCTGACAAAGGATGAAAGTGTCCGTCCGGGGGAGGGGGCTGGCTGGGCTGAGGTTGGGGTGAAGAGCCCTGCGTCCTCCTCCGGGTCGGGATAAGACCCAGCAGGGCTTTCTTCACGCTAATAGGCACGACCCCTGAACCCCACACAAAGAGCATCACTTCAGGAGCCATGAGCACTCAGTGTGGGAGAGCAAGGAGGAACCAATAGGAACAGGCTGGGGGCTCTGGGTGCCTTTGGGAGAGTCGGACCACTGACTTTACAGAGGAAAGAAACAAGAGAGCAGGAGGGAGGGAAAAAAGACCAGGGGAAAGAACGGAGATAAGGGGAAGATTTTGTGTTTTTGTTTAGGGGAAGAGGGCTTGTTGCAAAAGTTCAAAGGGCTTCTCTTTTAGTGCGAGTGGTCTGCCTTTCCTGCTTTTCTTCTCCTACTCTTTCTGCCCCTAATGGTTGAAGGTGGAGGGATTATTGTTCCTTTCAGATTCCTGCTTAATTACTTGTTGCTGTTGTGTGTCTATCGCGGGGTCAATACAGTATCTCCAATTGTTCGCATGTATCCACCCATACTTGTACAGGCATGCACAAGCTTTGAGTGCATACCTCCAATATTTGACAAATTACTTAAGTGACAAATTGACAGATAAAATTGTTTATAATTAGGTGTGCGTCAGCTGAATAGCTGCCTCACCTTTAAATGCTCTTGTGGATGTACGTGCTGCAGGAATTTCGTTGCCAATGCTGTGGAAGCACAGTGCCTGTAGTACACAGTCGACATGCTTTAAAAACCAAAAACAGCCATATCACACCAGCTGTGTGCGGCAGAACTGTCCATACGCACAGTTGAGAGTTTCCATGCAGAGTTTCCATGCCTTGTCTGATAAGGTGCTGACATCATATAGCATGTGGTTATGTTAACGGGTTTGGGGTACAGTAAAGGTCTTTGGTGGTGTGGTTGGGTGGGGGGGGGGGCGTGAGAAGAGAATAGCTACAGTGGGGTCTGATGTGGGAACCAGAGGCCCCTCCTGGCCTCCTTGTTTCAGCTCCGTTGATCAGAAGGGAGGGGTGAGAGGGAGGAGAGGGGGTGGGGTACTGTACCTGCAGGGAGCTGGTGTGTGTGTGTGTGTGAGTGAGAGAGAGAGAGAGAGAGGGGTCCACTTTTGGTTCTGGTATAATCCATCCACAATGCCTCTGCCTCTCTTCTCCCTCCCCTTCTTCTCCACCTTCAGCCTCCAGTGTGACAGGTCCTAAACAAAGCTCTCAGCGTCTTCACACGCACTCACTCACACAAACACACACCATGGAGTAAATATAGACTAGGAAGAACATGGGAGCAGTGAAAGAGGAATGGAAAGTGAGAATTTCAAATGAAAACAGGCCCTTTAACCTGCCCGAAGCGGGCAAATGGGTTTTCTTCAGCTTATATTGCTATTGTTGATGGTGGCTTGGGGGCGTCCTGCAACTCTGCTGCTCAAAGGGACGAGCTGTAGCAGAAAATGATGTTTTCTGACAGGATCCTCTTCTTTGTTCATCTTGGAGCCCAACACAGATAGAAAGAGGGTGTCGCATACCTGATTGGACACCATCAATAAAGACACCTCCACTCTCCCCGTGCACACACTGATACCACGGTCAGCGAGATAATGTTGTGATGCTGGTTGATGTTCTTTTCCTCAGGCTCAAAGATCTAAATAAGATTAAGATTTTTTTTTTCCCCTGCAGCTGTTCCTAAGGGAGCTCTGTCCCTGGTGGGCTATCACCTGTGGAGATAATCTTTATCATTCCTGTAATTAATGAGGTTTTAATGAACTGCCTCAGGTCATTAGCCACAAGAAGCCACAAAGTGCTACTCTGCTCTCAGCTGCTGGATACCTTTTAGCCTGGCTTTGTATTTCAAAGACGTACAGGAGAAGCGGAGGGGGTCGTTTCCAGTACAGTATTTCAGAAGGGTCTGACATTCATCATCTCTAATTGGACAACTATTTGCTCAGAACGTAATAATATAGTAACTAGTAATGAGTCTTGACCACTTTTGGCAGATAATTTAGATGAGGTAAACGCTCAATGATTATGTTTCAGAGTATGTTATTGTTAAAAAAGCAAAGTCTGTTTGTGCTGGGAACATTCCTCCTCTGAGATTTTGGTCCATATTGACAAGATCACACGGTTGCTGCATATTTCTGTGCAGCACATCTGTGATGCGACTCTCGTGATCTGACGACTGTGAAGGCCAAAACAATTTCAGATTATCTGGGCTTGATGACATGGCACGTTATCCTACTGATTGTAGAAGATGGGCATACTGTAGTCACGTTCAAAGTCACTTACATGACCTTTCTTCCTTATTCTGGTGCTCGGTTTGAATTTCAGCAGATCATCTTGACTGTATCTACAAGCCTAGGTGCTTAGAGTTGCTGCCATGTGACTGGCTGATTAAACATTTGCATTATTGTGCAGTTGTATAGGTGTAGCTAATTATGCAGCATCTCGTCAAAATCATATGGACCCAATGGATGATATTGAATGGATTCAGTATAAGCAAAAGATATCCTCAAATTATTTATATTATAGTGTGTGTGTGTTTGGTTTTTTTTTGGCAAGAAACAACAAAAAAATTGACACTTCAATTAAGGCAGAAATATACCCACAATATACAAATGCCAAATATCACCTCCCCTTGAGATACTGGACTCCACACACACACACACACACACACACACACACACACAACACACTCTCATGCACACACACACACACACACACACACACACACACACACACACACACACACAGCAACATGGCCTGGAAGAGTGTTATGTCAAGTACCTCCCATCATGCTTTGTTCCTGTGTACTGAAGTGAGTGAAGCGAATGGCAATTCTTCATTCTCACCCTCCCCTCCCAACCCAACTTTCATCCTCTTCTCCCTCCTTTCCTTCTCACCCCATCCTCCCTCTTTCCACAGTGGAGCTCCACTAATCCTTATTGAGGAAGCCCCCCTCCCCACCCTTCAAAGTTTCCTCCCCCGTTTCTTCCTTTCCACCTTAACAGCCTCCCTGTTCCTCTTTTTCAACTTCCCACCATTCAACCCCTGTGCGCCTTATTTCCTCCATATTTCAAAAATTCAAGCCGCCGAATAGTGATCCCTTTCTCTCTCTGCATGAGAATTGGACAGCAACTTGTCCCTTAGCGCTTACTCCCCCCTCCCTCTCTGCCTCTCTCCACCCTTCCCCACATCACTTTGCACTGTACCGATTAATCAATCTCAATTTCTTACATTCCATCTCTCCTCTTTAGCATCCTATCATGGACCAGAAACAAAGCAGGCTCCTACTGTCGTCCCTCCCCACCCCCCCCACCCCACCCACCAACGTACCCTTCAGCTTCCGACTGGGCCTGGCCGGTTAATCTTCCTGAGGCGTTCAGTGTCTAACCGACCCCCCTGATGCCAGCAGACAAAGAGAGGGCTCCCTAATTCTCCCTTTCTCTCCTTTACTCTCACCCACCCTCACCCCTTCTCCGCACCCCCTCCCCACCTACATTCTCCATCCACAGGGCCCCAGAACCAGCGGAAAGGCTTTGAAGAGGGGGAACACCCCCTCCCAGCTTCTGCCTTCCATCCTTCTAGTAACCCCACACCCTTAAAAAAAAAAAACAAAAAAAAAAAAACTGCCCCACCAAGACTGTCAGGGTGGCCCTTCCTTCTCTCCCCCCTTTGTGGGGTCCTGTGTACCCCATTTTACATACCTCAGAACCTTAGCATCCCCCCCCCCCCCATGTCCAGCTCATGAAAGACCGACCCGCTCAAGAATGTTGTTTTTAGTTCCTTCCTTTTCTCATTGAGCGGGTGATTGGTGATGTGCCCAGTTTTGTTGCCCGTATCAATGGTGCCACTTGATGACAATTTGGCGGGCGAGACGGCCATTTTTAATCGGACGTTAATTTATTGCGCTGCACCCTCGTTGGTGTGACTTTGGTTAAAGGAATGAGTAGGGTGTTGTGTAGCTTTTTGTTCCTTGTTTTGTTGGGGAGTGTGGCTAACATTAATAGTGTGTAGCTGTAGCCCCTCTTTACAGAGGCCCTCCGGTGGCACTGAGCCTTGCCCCAAGGAAGAGTCCCTGCATTTAGTAAAGGACCTAAACACAACTGAGGACAACCGCATCAGGATTACAATCACTTGATCCTCCGGCGATAATAGATGTGCGCCATACACTTGGACTCAAAGACAACTGGCTCAAATGTCACACTAATGAATTTTAAAGTACTTTTTTTTTTTTTTTTAAGAAAAAGCAGGACTTGAACACATTTAAGGTAATTTCCATAGAGATATCTCTCATCTCATGCCTTCTATCCAACACTTTTCTGCATCTGAACATTTTCGTCGTTTTCCAAAACCCACAGTGGAATAAGCATTTTAAGCTTATTAAGCATAATACGCTTTTCCAGAGCCAAGTGCAACACAGAGTGTCTTTCTGTGTGAAATTGTGTGCCATATTTAAACAATGGCCACACCAGTTAATAGTTTTCGACTTCACTTTCACATGGAAAATTAGGCGGTTGACTAAAGAACAAGATAAGGAAGCTTATGAGAGACTTCCAAACCCCTTCGTCCAACATGTGCACGAGCAGGAGGCTGATGGATCATTGATTGTTGGTGTGGAAGTTGAGGCGTTTTCACAAAAACCTGATGCTTTTTGAATTCAGGAAAGTGGTCAGCTTGGTCAGCGCTGGTACTGTGTGGGGTGGCTCTCTGGGCTTTGCTGATCTTCCCAAGATGAAACTCAAGACACCTGATATGTGGTCTCAACATATTAATTCACCACCCTGGATTTATAGCAAACCGTAAACAGGAAACCTGATCTTAAACCATGACCAAACGATCACTGCCCTTCCCCTCTGTCTTCTATGGTGCTTTATCAAGCAGATACAAAGTCCTCCAAACCAGCGCATGTCTGTCGGCCTCTCTCTCTTTCTGGTTGCTTTTATTGATGCTAGTGCCAATCTTTTCAAGTCCGACATTCCAAAACCCATTTCCAGTCAAAGCAGAACTTTTTTTTTTTTTTTTGGGGGGGGCAGGAGCAGTATTACTGTGTCTGTGGGTGGATACCTGGGTGAATGGCATGTGCACAGCTGGAAAAATGATCCTACTTCAAACAGTGTTATGAATCAGAGAGGTATCACTAACACCACCCACTCAAAAGCAATAAAACAAGTGCAGGGAGGGGTTGTGTGTGTGCGTGTGTATATATGTGTGTGTACATTGTGAGTATCTCACAAGAATAGAAAGTGAGAAGCGAGACATTAACCATTAACAGAACGCAGTCATATTTTCCTGGTTTTATGAATGAATGAATGGGTGCCTTGTCCAATATTAAAAACGAAACGGCGCGAGATTGCTTCTCAGTTTTGTGTGATTGGTGCGCTCAACTTCACAGCAATTGGCAGTTATGTAATCGAGGAGCTTCTAAGTGCAGCAGAGGTATGTATAGGGGATTTACATACATTGGGGTGCACGCTCTGAGAGGGTTGGGGCCCCCAGTCAAATAAGACAAAAACGAGGGCAGGATATGAAGTCAGGCCTTGGAAATACCGCCATTGTGAATAATACGGGCCTCAGGCTTTCACTGGCTACACATAGGAGGTATGTGGACCCTTTTCAGAAGATTGCCCGAAACATGTGTGATTATGTCGAGACTATGCAAGCAACGCTGAATATCAAACCAGCTACTGCAACATCTACATCCGCATTTCATTTACAGGAAACGTCCACACTTCGCCAACAGTAATAATAGTCGGCATACTTCAAAAGATCGGTTCCGGTGTGACAACCTTTTGTTCTTGCTGAATCTTATCAGTTGGCTCTGACAGAAGATAAAGTTTTAGTGTAACTGTTACAGCTTATTGTCTGCAACATATTAGAAAGTGAAAGAGAAATAGAATTTGGAGTTGTTTGTCTAAGGGTTGTGGGTTGTAACGGAATAAAAGGAATAAGAAAGGAGAAACGGAAGTACAATTCAAGAACAACTTGACCCCTGTTTGAGTGTTTCAGATCACTTAGAAAAATTCCAAAAGTCTAAATTAATGATTTATAAAAAGGAAAGTGTGACATGGTGACATGATTTTTAAGCCCAGATGCACTCACTGATAGTCAGGAGTGAAAAGGGGACAGAAGCAAAAACACTGAATGAATGGCCCACTTTTATTTTCCTAAAACTGTTAACTATAAATTTACAAGTTGCTATGATGGCACACTGAACCCAAATCCTCTTCAACAGACACACACAAATAAAATTTCTGCCAACTGCTTGAAGCCCAGCTGGGGAAGGCAGCCACATGATTGCATATACCCACATAGATGTCATTTCCCATTGTGTGGAGCCATAATAGAGTGTTTCAAAATATAACCCCGAGCCCGATGAGTACTCCTCTGTCCTCAAGCCCGCTGTGCTGTAATTACAGACCCCTAAATTGTTGTTTATTGCCCTTTATCCAGAAGAAATTAGCTACAGGCTGATGGAGACCTTCAGCGCACAAATGATTGTGTGTTTATGAGCAGAGACAGCAAATCATATGAGACAAAGTAAAAAAAAAAAACAAACAAAAAAAAACCATGTTCTTTATCTAGCCAGAGGTTCAGTGTGTTTCTTGGTAAGCTGGTTGTTTTTTGAGTAACAAAGGGATGGAGAAAATCAGCTGCCAACCTGACTCCTGAAGGATGTCCACACTCTGCAGCTGCATCCTGGAAAATAAATTACATAACACGACTGTTCATATGTCGTATGTGTTTTGGGAGCAGCAGTAGGGCAGTGCTGTGAGGTGGATCAGTGTGTAACACCAAGTCCACTCATGATGGTGAGGGTTTCCTCGAGGTGTTGCATTTTGCTCCTACAATTCAAAGACAGGAAGCCCAGGTGCAGGGAAAACTCTACACAGGACGTCGATGTGCCCTTTTTCCCTGCTGCATGCTGGTTAATTCTGACCCCAACCAGGAACAAGTGAGTTTGCTCTACATAATAGGTGGATTGAGCGGCGGTCCCTCCGCCTAATTGGACAGAAATTGCACGTTCAGACAACCTGTTCTCAATTTGCCTGTGAAGTTTGACTGTTCCTCAAAGCACCATCCTGTACTTGGGCTTTAATCTAGGTTGTCAGAGCACATTTTCCATATCCTTGAACCATGCAAATTAACGTTTTCCTTTGTATTATTAGCGTAGGTTTGGGGGGGTGTCACTCACCATTAATAAAACACATTCTAATTTCTCCATACCTCAATTCTCTGATTTCACCATCGCTCTTTCATATTTCTCTGCCATTCGTTACAGCCTATGTCCCTGTAAGGCATATTGGATGCTCCTATAACATGATTTTCGGGCTAATATAAACCTGTTATGTACATAAAATCAGCGTTTAATGCCTGCCCACATCTAATCTGCAGCGTTGGCTTTGAAAGAGGGAATAATTTCAGGCTTTGAGGATGATAAAGAGTGATGGAGAGAGCTGTATGGAGAAGCAAGCATGTGTTTCCCATATCAATCAAGGCCTATGGATGGTGAGGCTAGTTAGCAGCTTGTGATTGTTTTGAGGCCCTTGGCTGGGGTTCCAGTGTATCCCCGAGGCCTGTCCCTTTTGCTTGGCCCAGTGGGGGGCGAGGTGGCGCCTCCGTAGCCCCAAATCCAGCCCACGTTCATGCGTCCGTTCAGATCCATCACTGCAGGGCAGAGTGGTGGGGCAAGGGCCGGCCTTTGTCCAGCGCCGCATTCTTTGGGCCATTGTGCGCAGACCACAACCATTTAGGGATTTTAAAGGCTCGTTTGCACAATTTCTTTTGTCAGCGACCCTCAGCACAGAAAAGCAGGAGAGCAGCCGAAGGGGGAGAGTCCGATGGTTCTTCAATGTAAAAAGGAAAAAATATGGAAAAAGAAAGAAGGAATGGGGAAGGTGAATAAAAGAAGGTGAAAAATGGGGTTTGTTGTAGTTTTTTCAATTACATGGAGCAGCAATGAAGTAAATCAAGGCGAGAGGAACAACACATTTGATCCTCTTCCCTGTAATTTCAGCACTGCATCACCACATCTTCATGAAAGCCTTGGATTTTTTTTTTTTTACTCGGGCAACAGGCAGGCATACTTTTCTCATGGCACCAGGGCGCATGTCGTAATGGGAATACCGATACCAGTTCAGACACATCACATGTCATCAGAGTAAAACAAATGCTTAGCATAACAAGATATCATGGACCCCTCCCAGCTTCCAGTAAGAAAACAGCTTCTTATCAACAAAGAATATTTTTCCTTTTTCTCAAGGCAGAGCTGTGAGGGTCCTTGGTTGGAAGGCTTGTTTTGACTCTTTTTTTGTGTGTGGGCTATATCTGTTGCATTGCCCAGATCCTCTTGTATCCACAATTACATCATAATGCCTACCAAGGATGCATATGTGTCTTATTTAACAGAGAATTCACGAAGTAGCTGAATGATATTCAAAATCGGTGCAGTTTAACACTTAAATAAACATGTTAGCAGTGTGGGCTGTAGTGCTACAACGACGGGTACCGCAGTACCAGAATTTTGGTAGCTGCCATCCTAACCGTTAAAATTCCATGACTTTCAACTTACAAATGTGACGACCAAAAAAAAAAAGAAAAGAAAACATGCCCGCATAACATGCAACATCTGTGCACTCAAAGAGACACACACACACCTCAGCTATATAAACTGACTAAAATGGTGACAGAGTCGTGAGGTGAAAATATGAACTGAAACTGAAAGTAAAATCAGCGTTTGGTTCATATTCGATGCACCATTTGCTTCTCTGCAGCTTCTGAGCGTGATGCGCTCAATGGACATTTATTTGCCATTATAAGCTGTCTTGTGTATTTAATGTGTGATTAAGTCTGTTAATAATGCACATGTGCTCACTGATCAATCATGAATCAGTTGGGTCGCTGTTGACATAATATCAAACTATGTGTCTGCACTTCTGAAATATCTCGAGATTGCTTTTGGCATTGGTGATTGTGGCCATAGTGTTACTGGTATTTCTGGTATTATTGGTATTAGCTTGGAACCAACTTTTCTGGTATCACTTGTCCTTACTTTGCCCTCTGGGTCATCGTAATGCAGTGACCCCAACATTCTACAAAGAGAATGGAAACAAGATAAAATGACAAAAAAACAGACAGACCAAAAAAAAAAAAAAAAACCCACAATAAAAACTGGCCATTCACAAATAATGTCGAATTAAAGTAAAAAGTAGAGTAAGAAAGTTTCCCTTGTATAAATAATCAAATCTCAAATCATTTATAAACATATTTAATAATCTTAGCACTTATTTGATGCCAACTTTCAACACTTTGATTAAGCATACAACAAGATTGACGTAAAATGTTTAGACAGGCCTACACAACAAGGCAATGTTTAAATACACCCCTGTGATTTATTCATGAACTGCTGATCAGATAACCAGATGGATAAATGGATCAGCTCATGACAAATGTGACGGAGGTTTTGTGTTTATGTGCATGTCCTGTTGTTGTTTAGCGTTGGCCTTTAGATTGCACATGAATAGTTGGTTGTGGGGAGGTGGGGTTGTAGATACCAACAGGCTAAGCTGATGCAATGCAAGGATACTTAAAGACTCTGTTAGTCCTCTAAAACACATTGTTATCATTCTGATTGGGTTTAGCACTCAGACAGAAACCAATGCATTCCTTCCTTTTGTGTTTCATTCACCGAAGAAGCTGGAGAGAAACAAAAGGGGCCAAGCATCACAATCTGGCCTCCATTGTTGCTCATACAGTGACCAGCAGAGTCTGTTAGAAAGTTTTATTGACTGACTCAAAACTTGACTATGAGGCATCCCAGGAATCAATTACTATTTATTTTTATTCAAGAGGCTTTTTCCCCAATTGGATTTCAGTATTCTGATCCTCTTCAGCCAAACCGGGAGGACAATGAGTTAGGGTCATGACTTCTGGCTGAAGAGGTCAAAGTTGAAACGGCATGCAAGGTGGTGATGAAGCAAGTGGAAAAACAAAAGAGTTGCTATGGAACAAGCCAATAGAATTTGAGTTGAGACTAAGCTTTGGAGAGGAGCTTTAAAGGTAGTCTCAACAGAAACTTCTATGCTTCACATGTCACACAAGATTATTCAAGATGTTTGAGACGACATGTCCAGGCAAATGTGGGTGAATGTTTCCCTAATCTATGGGGACATATATTTCATTCTTTGATCTGTTCTGTTTCCTCTAGCGTGTGGACTGTTAGCTCATCTTGCCAAGTTTTGTTAATATGTTCTGAGCTGCTAACTTGCACAGGCGTGTTCTTGTAAGAGTCAAAAGATGGTATGTGGAGAGCAGAGCCGACCCCGGTGACGCGTTGACTGATTTAGTCTTTGAATATGGCTGAATTCAGACGTGTGCAAAACCGGGGGGTCAAGTGTGTCAGGAGGTGCGCACCACACCGAGGAATGCACACTTTTATATAGACAAGGGAGAGAGAAGGGTCACCTTTCGCAGTGGCACTGTCTATAAAGAGCAGACGAGCTCCGGCTTCTGTTGGCACACCTCCTGACCCTGCTACTGCTCCAGCATGCATCAACCTCTCAGCTGTTCTTCTCCTTTCTCCCTGGTTTTTATTATTGTATGGAGCTGCCCCTTCCAGCAGCAACCCACAGGAAGTCATTCACTTCCTAATTATCTGCACATCAAACAGGGGTCGCCGCGGAGACGCAGACCATAAATTCAGCCCCCCACCCCACCCCTTCCCCTCCGTTGTGGTGCGATAGCGCAGCAACAGCTGCCTCTAATTGGGGCTGTAGGTTCAAACTGCTAACATATGACTTCCCTCCCATTCACTAGCACAGTGTCTGCCTCTGCCAAGGCCGCAGCACACGGACCAGGTCACCAGCACTGAGAGGGGATTGGGTTTCGGATAAAGAGAGACAGAGAGTGTGGAGAAAGAGAAATACACCCCTTGATGGTACAGGAAGCTTGGTGTGGTTTCGGGATGGGCTCTGAAGTGGTCCAATGTGGCCCGCTCCCACCGCAGGGGCCCTTGGGTCAACAGGAGCTCACACACACTGACAAAGGGAAAGAGATGAAGAGCGAAAGAGTGACAGGCTGTGATAACAAAAGCGACCACAGTGCGGTTTCGTGACGGCTCTCCGGGTGAAAACGATGAGTTGTCAGATCAGACTGGACCAGATGTCGCCCCCAAAAAAATTTTTTTTCCACTTGTGCAAAAGTTCAGTCATCCCTTACTGAAATTATAGAGCAAGCAAAAGCTGCTTTTATAGCTGCTTTTATATCGCAGTACTTGCCGTCCTCTAATAGCAGGTCAGAGGTCAGAGTCAGTTACAGAACAGTTTTGTTTTTCTGGTCAAGGACACTTCAGTCTATGGAAAGATACATGGTCAGATTGATCCTAGTGTACTAAACCACCGGTTGATAATGAGCCATTTCCAATACATGACCAAGGCAGAAGTGTTAGAAGAAGGGTCCATACTCCAAAGGGCTGAAGAGGCTTTAGTACCTGGCACTGCCATGTAAATTGGACCCTCAGAGAGTGAACGAGGCAGCCCATTGTCTCTAATGGCCTCTTGTTTGAAAAGCCGCCTACAGTGTGAATTTGAGTTTGTATGCACGCTCCAGGGTATGTGCACATGCACTTCCTAGTTTCCCCTTAAGTTTACTGCATTTCAGCAGGAAACACAATTAGCCCAATCAAAGTGAAAGGAAGGGTCGGGGAGGCAGAGAGGAGGGACTGCGTTTTATGAACATGGGTGGTGAAACAGCAGCATTGTGACAGCACAGAGGATATTAGGTGCTGGGCGGCAGCTTTTTGATGTAGAGGAGTCTTTAGCAGGCGTCTGACTCTTGTTAAAGTGGACCGACATACAATTAAAGATATATGGCCCAGGACAGCCGTGTGATTTGGATACATTAGCGGATTAGATTTTAAAAGGAGTTGTTTAAAGGATGGCCAGTAAATACGATCCAGCACTAATGCATGCTCTCGTGTATGCAGTGAATTAGTTATCGTTTAAAAGCACCATTTTTAAAAGCATGTTGATGGAAGTCTATTAAAAGGGATGTTAGGGAGATTATTTATTGTTCCACAAACTGCAGTGTGTGCAGATCCTGATTAAGGGAATAAAGTAATAATCCCAGATGCTACGACTCTCATTTATCTTTTTTTATCTGTCTCTTTTAAGTCATCCTTTCCTTTCTGTGAAGATGCTTCTACATGTGGAGCTCTGTGAGTAATTCATGCCAAATAAAAAAAAAAAAAAGAAGTACTCTGCCAATGTGACTGCACACTCACAACAAAAACAAAAACATTTCTGCTAAAGTTCATTACCAGCCAATGATGTGTGTAAGCGTGTGCGTGCCATTACTGCTGTTGGCCGAGTGGATGCTCTGCCACACAGTGCTTGTTTCTGGCTGCAGAGGGGAGGCTAACTTTTTACAACAGAAGCAGCTGCCACAACTGGAACACTTTATAATGATTTTTTTTTTTCCAATGGACAGGTTCATCTACAAAGCTGTGCATCACATCCAGCATCTAGTAATAGGTGAAGTAAACCACTGGCTCATCAAATCTTTTGTCATGGTTGCGATTTCATAACACGAGGCTAAAGCAGTGAAATACAAATACATTTTTAACGCATCTGTTTCAGCGTGGATCAGGGGAGCTCAGGCTGTCTGCTAGGTGTGAGGAGCAGTGCGACTGCCGTTGGAGGTATATAAAGGCAAAGGGGCCAGCTATTTAAAAAGTTATTGAATCAGGAAATTCCTCAAACACTCTGGGAGGGGGAGCCATTGCAAGGCTTAGCTGACCCTCTGTTTCTGCCCCTCTCATACCCCTGGGCGGACTCAAAAGTGGGCTCACTGGATGTTCCTTAGTCAGCACATGCAGGGGGTGTGGACAATAGGTCCATTCTGCCAACAATAGAGGGCATTTAGACCGTCACATACCCTGGTGACTCCAAGGGTGGGGATGATGGGGGTGGTAGGTGAGTGGAGTGAGCGTGGAGATTTGAGAGCAGAGGAAAAAAAAAAAGCTATCTATAGAAAAGGATCAGTGTTGTCCAAAAGCTAAGCTTACCTATGGGCTGGGTCAAAGGTCGGGGAATAGACACACAGAGAAATCCCTGTGATAATGCTGTGAAAAACAGAGGTAATGGGGGCTGGGTGAAATCATAAGAGAGACCAGACAGCTTCTGCTTTCATGTGACCGTTGCTTTAGGACGGCGTGTGCAAAAAAACCAGCAGGGTCATTTTTGATCATTGGCTACTCTCTTATACTCAGCTGATTAGTTACAATTGAGGAACAGTGAGGATGGTTTGGAACCTTAATATTCATAAGTTCACCAAATATGTTTCAAAGGATTTTCATTCTGATTCTGATAGAACCTGTGACCCACAAGGTCAGTTGTGATTAGTTACTCATGTTGCTTTTGTTACTGGTAGACGAAGCTGGTAGCTCTTCTCTTCTTCTCCTTGAGCAGACAACTGCACATCTCCGAAGTTTTAAGTGTTTCCAAAATGTACACTTGTATTTGTGTGAACATGAAGCCAGTCCTTTCGTGGGGATGCTGCCCGAGAGATGCTGGCGGGACACCTGATGAAATGCTTGCACAGGATAAATATATGTGCATATTCAAACAGTGTGTCCTCGTGTTAACCTGCAGTGACTTCAAAGATCAACTATCCTTCACATAAAGAACGGACAAGCTCAAGGGGAAGTAAATAAGCCACTTTCAATCACATCTAATGGAGGACCTTCTTTTTTTCCCCCCCTCCAGTCTTCACACAAGCTCCCAGATGCCCCATGTGCCCTCCCTTCCCTGTCTCTGGTCCAAATCAAAGGCTGATACTCTAAACGCGATGAATGACATTGATCTTAATCTGTGAGGAGTAAGGGTAATTTCGATGGGTGTGTGTGTGTAAGTGGAACAGAGAGAAGGTCACGGGGTCTGTGGAGAGGGGGAAGATGATCTCTGTGCTCCAGCAGGGCACAAAGCGAGGGCGCGAGCTACAGGAGCACTCTCCCTTACAATGCGCCCCGAGGATCGTTAAGTGATTGTGTTACAGAGAACAGGTGAACTGCGTCTCTCCGCCTCGTCTTTTATATTTTACTCTCTATTATGATTTACAGGGCCATTCTTCTCTCCTGCCACCTCACCATAACTTGTGCTGTTCTTTTGAAGGCGGCCTGCTCGCTGCTATTGTACCTGGGCAGCTTTGAAGTGCCTAAGTCTTAAATGAATGAGACAAGGAGAGTGCTTTTCTTTAACAGGCAGAGTAAAGGAGGCTCTTGTTTCTGACAGGTGTCTTTTATAGAAGGGAGTGTGCTGGACTGGTGTTTTGTTGAGGATTGGGTTCCACCCTTCCCCGTCACCTGCTAATTGAATAACATTAGCTTGCCATCTGTGGAGATTTACTGGAACTGACCTCAGTGTGGTGTTTAGATTACAGATTAGTCAATAAAATGTGAAAATGAGTCATGCCAATAAAGAGCATTGTTGATCCTGACATAACAAAAACAGACACGATGCTCTTATCTCATCAGCATCCTGCAGCAGATGGCTCAGAGTAAAGTGATTTGCGTTCCTCTGTGAGTGTTGGTCCACACCAAATTGCTACATGATAATCGTTTTGATCCTATGAAGATGGCGGAATTCCTCAACTCGGAGGCCACAGAATCCGGCACTCTCTTCTCTCAAATGTCTATAAACTTTATGCAGCAGTTTGATACTCATCTAATTATTGTTTTTATGTCAGGCTTGCAATTGCAGCAGCGAGTTGTGATTTGAATAATGAAATACATACCAGAAAGACAGAATTCATAATGAGACTGACGCATGCTGTAATTAGTGTTAATTGGAACAATATCCTGTCCACTTGACCGGATTGGTGCTGCTTCTTTACACGGGGTTCTCACAGCACATAAAAACACCACCTCTGAGGTTGAAATGTTATGTTAAATTCATGGATCGTTCATTCAAAATGACCCATGAATTTCACCGTCGTTCAACGGTCGTCATTAAAATGTTTTAGCTCATTGTTTAGCTAAAACTCACAGTTGCACTGTATCCCAAACATCACCAGGGGCCTTCACTGGGCGAAATGCCGAGTGAAGACCGTTGTAGGCGTATTTCCCCACCACTACCATTACACTGCGATCTGTTTTTATTAATCTGACCTAGTTAAATCAGGTAATTCAAGGACAGTAGCTCTATGAAACCTACTTCCACTCGTATACACTGAGCACAAAGTGTAGCGTCAGAATGATCAGCCAGACAGACTCCACTGATGTGGAAACTCAACACATCAGCTGTTATCTCTTCATTAACTCCAGTCTAAACAGTGCATCCCCGATCAGTGCGTGTGTGTGTGCGCGTCCCTGATTCATATTCCTGTCCTGGTGTGTAGATGGAGAGCGGTGATAGTGGTGACGCACAGGCCGCTGTGGGCCACGGCCATCTGGGCCTGGCCCCAGGCGACTGTGCTCTAGAGTTGGGGGTGTTGGGACTGTAGGGGTGGTGGTGGGCTGGGGGGGGGGTTGAAGGTTGCAGGACAGTATTACGCCATGAGTGGGGGGTGTTTGATCATGAGGCAAGGTAGAATAAATACACCCCTCCTCCCCTCCATCCGTTCACCTCAAGCTTGTGGTATGATGGCGAGAGGGGGGACTGAACACACAGCTGTCCTCAGCCATTATCAGTGATGGATGAAGCCAGAGCGGAGCATCAGCAGCATGCCCAGCGCTCACTCACTCGAATGTGTCAGCGTATCGGTGTGTGTGTGTGTGTGTGTGTGTCTTATTTAACTGTGTGTGCGCGTGCAGGCACACATAAGAAGAATAGAGGAAGGACAAAGAGAGGCAGAATGTGACGGCGTGCCAGGAATATCCCAATGACGCAAATTAATCACTCACAATGTTTTAGACAACAGAATGAGTGGAACAAAAGAGGAAATATGTGCTCACTACATTTCCTGTAGTAAATCTTCCTGTTTTTCAATTGGATTTGGACTGAATGGGGCCTTATCCCAGCAGCTGTTCCAACTGCTGAGCCATTTTCATTTCCTCTGACAGCTCTACCTGTGACAGTTCTGTATATGTCCCTCAGCGGAGGACAGATTTAGCCTTAAGGCTTGTAAGACAAAATAAATAATTTTTACATGACCTTTGGGTTCACTCAAGCAGCCAAAGTAGAAAACCTGCAAATCCTATGCATGCTTGTTCAATGTTAAATCTTGACACGTGAACTCTTGATATGTCGCAGGCTGCTTTTGAAGAGGCGAAGATGTGATAGTCCAAAATGGAGGAAATTATTGCTGCTTATTCGCTAGTTTGTTTCCAACTGAATGAGCTCATAGTGTGTTGTGTCCCTTTTGGGTTTGACTGGACTTAGACACACGCTCGCAGAGCAACTCGAAAAAATCCCAACATAAGTCCTTCCCTGTTTTTGAGTCAATTTCCTACAAGGTCATATTGAAGAAGCCATAAAATAAATCATTTGTTGAGTCGGAACACCCAGATGGATTTTGAATGCCCTAGATGGTTTGGATGTCTGCAAATGAGCAAAGCATTGGTGGATTGTATCTGAGCTGTCTCTGTTCTGTTTTGGTTTTTTTTTTGGGGGGGGGGGTGGCACATCAAATTCAATGATCCTCTCTACTCCCAGCCCTCCAATTACAGTTATCAATGCCATGTCTGAGTTAACACAGCATCATAGTCTGGCAATTTCATTCAAATCATCCTGCAGCTTGTGAACAATACTACCTTATCCTGAGGAGCGATAAAGCTGTTGTTTTTCCGAATCTAATTCCCCCATAATTAACCTTGTGAGTAATCCTGAGAGTTTGCTGACGGATGTCCAAAATGCTAACTCAATCCCCCGCCAAGGTTTCCCTAATTTGATTAGTGTGCACTGACTCATATTAGCACAATGCCGTTGTCTGACTCAACAGCTGTCAAACAGAAGAGATGGGCATAAGCCGCCAATTAAATATGCTAATATATTTCATCCTCTTACATTGGCGAATTATGTGTGGATTCGAGCTACTCAGTCATCCCGATTGTCCAACTTTTCATCGTTAATTAAAAACTCTATTTTGTTAGGGTCAACCTGTCAGCACACACCATTAAAGAACAGTAACGATGTCAGGGAGGAGGACAAGGAGGGGAGCAGGCTGCCTTAAACCAATCTAATAAGAGGCAGTGATTTGCATCTGTGTTGGGTCTGAGAGCAGAAACAGGCTGGTGTTATTAAAATTGAGACTGGTGGTTCTGTCTCGAGTTCACTGATCCATCAGAGAGAAGTGACAGCTCGGCAGACAACCCTTTAATGGACTGGTCATGGACCAAAGACCCACCAGACAATATGCTTGCACAAAGGAATTTAAAAAAAAAAACAGCGACGAGTAGCGAGACTGCATCCAGAGGTTTCCTACACACACTCAGAGAAATATATAAATTCAACAAACAAACACTGGTAGTTCATTGTTCAACTCGCAGCAAATCACATGCACGAAAAGTCAGAAAAAAAGAGGCCAATCATCTTTTATTTCCATAAAAGATTGACCATGACGCTTCAGCAGCAGTTGCTTTGTCTTACGCTGGTCTATGATCTATTGTTGAAAATCCTTTCCGCAGGTCCAGATATACCACCTACTGACCTCCCCGTCTCTCCCTGCCCCAGTGGTGTGCAGATGAGTGCCAGTCCAACTGATAATGATGGGGAGATATTGAAAGACGAGTAACCCTGCCGTTTCCCTCCTTCTACGATTCATTAACCCGATTTACACTGAGCGCTGTCCCACATGTGTCAGTGAGGCGCTTGCTGCGGATTCTGCCGGCCTGCCCTGCCCGGGCCTCGTCCTCTGCCCCGTCGCACACTGCAGCTTGACATCAAACCGACAGATAACTGTCGAGGAGAGAGCGCGCCTCCAAAGTGTTGATAACTTGTCTTTATAGGCTCTTAATTTTAGAACTGCCAACTGTTTGATGAATCCTCTTTTCCCCCTTTTTCCCAATCCCATATATTTATTTAGGCAATTATTGTAAAAATTGACTGAACTAAAAACCGTGAGAGTTTAAGATTGAAATCTTATCTTATATCAGCTAAGAGGAATTAATGAGTAGGATTTAAGGTGGAATAAAACCTTAGCTGGCATGAATGGCTTCTTGCTGGCATAAAACAAACATGGTTCTGTTGAAATAAAAAAAAGTTCCTGTGTTACATTTTAAATGAATAAATGACTGATTGCCCGTTTTGTAAAAATAAAAAAAAAAAAAAAAAAGAGTATCTGTGAGACTTAACACTCACAAATTTATGAAACGAAAGATGAAAAATAAATGGGAAAGTGTTTTATGGCCATTTATTAACATTTATAGTGGCAGTGTAGGTGTATTTTTGACAGCAGCATCTGAAGTGAATCACCCAGTCTGAGAGGTGTTTGCCAAAATCTTGTGTAAGAATAAAATCAGATGCATGTTTGAAAGTCGGTGTCAGTGCTGGTGTGGAGGCAGACTCCACTTGCTGAACAGACAAAATGTCCCTCAACCGCCTCCGATACCTCAGTATATCCTGCCCTCGCCCCCAATCCAAGCCTTGTGTTAACCCCCCCCCCCCCCCCCCCCAGGGGAACGCAGAAAGGGATTTGCAGTGTACACACTCATCATGAGGCTTCAGCAATGCCCGAGGGGATCAGTGGATGAATGTATGAATGGACTGATGGGGTCCCAAGATATTGCTTGTAAACCTAAATCTATTTTTGTTTGGTAGTATACGCCTGCCTTAACACAGTGACAGAGAAGGAGAGAAGAGCAAACACCCCCAAAAAAAAAAAACAACTTTCTAAACAACTTACATCCAAACTCTTTCTGTAAAATGTCCAAAAGATCTGACTTTGAGTGGGTTTATCCCTGATCCTCTTTTAGCCCACTCTTCCCCTCCGATCACTGTCACCCTTGATTGGAGACATGAGGGTCAGGGGTCAGATCCATCCAAGCTCACCAGTGATCACATACGGCACTGATTAACTCCCCCACCCCTCACCCACCCATGGCAGTGTTACCAACTATTACATCACGAACTCCCTCCCCTTTTCCTTTTTCAATCCAGGCAAACTATTGGTGACCCGTTGGCTTTGATAAAACAGAGGTAACCCCTTGTTGTGTGGAGAGTTGAAAAATGTAGTATGGCCTCATTCAAACACAAACACATTGATTTGTGAGCGTGGACCACCAGGGAGTCTGGAGGGTCTGCAAAGGCCTGAGGTGACACGGCTCTACCACAATTTGCCCTCAATCAATGTCTCTCATTGAGTTTTACCTCAGCGCGGGACAGTTTCCCAGCCAGCCATCCATTCAGCTGCGTGCTGAGGGTGCATGCAGAGGATGGTTTAGCTTAGTCTAATTTGATTTACAGGCAGTACAGACGGTGTTTATTGGACCAGAACACCATTTGTTATCTGTTTCCTCTGGAGGAGTAGTCATGAATCAATCTTAGTACAAATGTACAAACACAGAAGCGCCCCGGTGATTACTCCAAATAAACACGCACAATGGGACAGGCGCACACATACACGCGCGCATATACATAAACACACATACACGGGGGGGGAGGTGGAGTGAGTGCACTTGCGTAGAAACAAACTGGCACCAACCTGACACTTAGACACACACACACTTAGACGCACATTTGCTTTAAAAGACAACAAATCACTCTTGGGTATTTTGAGTTTTGTGTCTGAGATAAATGGGGTGTGGAGCCCAGTATAATGCCGTTTGGTCACTTTGTTCATACTGATCACAATATGTGCTGTACACATACTGCATCAAGCCTGTTTTAGTTTTGTAACGAAATATCGATGGTGGTCCCCCACATCAATTCTGCAGTTAGCTACAGGAAGCTGTAAGTAAGAAGTGGCTACAATGTCAAAGGATCAGTCTGAATAACAAGCAATTTTTCTACCCAGTGTTAAAGTAAAACTGACAGTGTTGCCCAAATGAGTGTCTGTAAGTTCTTACCTGGTCTGTGAATGACGTACTCGGCTTCTGACCGCCGTACCTCAGAGGCTGAGATCAGTTTGCGCAGAACAAGGACTGTATGTCCTCCAAAATATCAGTATTGAATTGACTGTTTCAAAGGTCACATTTTTCTTTCTGGAAAAAGTGTCCTTCTTTTCCGCTAAAAATGGCTCCAAGGTGATTTATGGAAGAATTATGTTATGGATTATTAGATTGGCTGTCGGGATTTAAAACAACTGTGAACTTTGCTGGATGTGGTCCCTCATCTCTTCCTCTCCTTGCTGTTTTCCTTTCATTTCACCCCAGAAAATAACAAAAAGGAATGTTTGTCTCATCTGTCTCTTGTGCGTTCTACACAGCTCTTCGGACGTAATGTTTTGAAAAGCGACTTCCAGATCACTTACTGACAACCAAGTGTCTGTACACCTAAGGTGTTTAACGCTGATGGTTGAGGTGGTTGTTTCCATTCAAACATTGAAGCCTGGATATTAGGAGCCCTAATATACTGTTATACTCTCAACAGAGCAGCAGCTGACAGCGAGTCCGGGCTTGTGCCCTTAACTGTTAGATGTCATGTTGAGAAGGAGCTCAGGCGCTGACAGACGTGTTGCAAGGACACTTGGCACAGAAGGCTAATTGCCAGAAGCTTGCCCCGAAACAATGGCTTC
This sequence comes from Echeneis naucrates, assembly GCF_900963305.1. NCBI lineage: Eukaryota > Metazoa > Chordata > Actinopteri > Carangiformes > Echeneidae > Echeneis > Echeneis naucrates. The sequence continues at coordinate 6,276,518 of NC_042534.1, forward strand.
AAAGAAATATGTAGCTTACATGAAGAGTGATCAATGCCCACACAACAATGGTTTCAGCAATCAATATGCACTGAGGATGTGCAAGAGGAAAGGATGAATGAGGGAAGTGAATGAATGTCAACACAGATGTATTATGTCAGCCAACGAATGTGAATGTAATGACTCCTTGAAGGTAAACTGTCCTGGCAGAATTTGTTTTAATCATTAGGGCTTCACAGAGGCTTTCCCCCACTTTTTCTTTTCATTGTTGGCATTCTCTCTCATTCTGTTCCCTCTCTCAATCATAGCCCTTCTCTCAGTTTTCATCTCTCCCTCTCTTTCGCTTCTTTCTCTCTTTTCATTTACTACTTTTTCTCGGTGCTGTGTTGTGCAGCCAAGGCTGTTTCGTCCTCGGAACACGCTCTTGAAAGGCTATTCATGGATTCTTCAATGAAACCCTAATACATTTGTGTGTGCGTGTGTGCGTGCGTGCGTGGGTGCGTGTGCGAGAGGGAGAGAGAGGGAAAGAGAGACGAAGAAAGAAAAATAAAGAGGGAAAGGTATTCTGGGGGCCGTGCTACAGTACCATCTGTATGCAAATCTCCTCAGACTTTGGTAAACTTTGATCAAACACTCAGGCCTCCTTTTCTCTCCCTTTCCCTCCCTCCCTTCCTCCCGCTCCTGCCTCTCTGTCCACTATGTGCTCTGCAATTACTGTAGCTCCGCAGCTCTTTGTCGAGGCAGCATATTAGGAACTGTCCCCCCAAAAATGCGTGCGCGCACACATACACACACGTGTGTGTGTACGTGTTTTCTGCCCCAATACCCCCTGATACCCTCCTCGTATCAGGCTGTGCTTCCCTACCTACCACAACTCCAACACACACTACTTCTAAGCACCTGCGACCATGCGGGACACTACAACAGATGGTGACCCCCCCCCCCCACACACACACTCACAGAGGCACAGACACACACGCACACACACCACAGTTAGGAGGGCTCTTGGCAAACAGAGCTTGGTGTGGCGCATGGGTGATGGGCATGCCTTTGTGCAGAGGTTGGGCACGTTGTGTTCACACACACACACACACACACACACAGATATATACACAGCTGCCATTGTTTTGTCCATATGGGAAGGTTAACATGTTGAATACAGATCCGATGTCCAACAGGACAATGGAAATGTCGTGGTAAGTGTTGTCAATTACTGTCGGTGGTGGTAAAGATCTCAAAACAGATGACAGTCGCACAAACAGAGGAAAAAACACAAACATGCCACATTATCTCTTGTGTCGCTTTAATATACATCCATCAGTGGGGTGTAAGCCCATTAGAGTTGTGTCGTGTGTGTCTGGGCAGTTCCAGCCAGGCAGTCAGTGGGCAGAGAGATAATGGGTATTAATCAGGGAAAAGCCATGGCCTTATGTCTGTTCAGCGCAGGAGATGTCAACTCCCTGAACGCCGGCTCCTCTCTAAAACAATTAGCCTCATTTCAAGAAGCTGATAGCTTCATTGTAGTTGAAGCCTTTGAGTTGAGTGTGTGTTGGCGGCCGGGAGAGGAAACATGTCAGGCAATGTGTGATTTTATGTTTGTTTAATGTGGAAATGTGGCACTGGATGTTGTTACAGTGTGTGCGTTTGAACAACCCTGTTGTTGTGAGGTTGGTGTGTTGGACTTCTTGTTAAACCTAACTGCCTCTGTTGGTTGTTGCTCTTCCTATTTTTCTCCCCATTTTTCTGGGGGATGTTTTTGTCCCTGAACTTGTTTTCATCCTATAACCAAGCGGGATAAGCCATTAGGCAGATGGTAAGGGGAAGTCCCATGAGAGGACATGGACACACATACATGCATGCACACACATAAAGACACAACAGACTCCTGTCCCACACACACACACACATACAGGCACAGTAAGTGCACCCACCAGACCCCTGTTATGTAATCTACCAGTTCCACTCCCCCACTGTGAGGCTCAGTCTTGGGCTGTCTCAGCTCCAAAACAAAGTCATCAGTCTTCATATAGCCTTGTCTCTTACATCGGGCACATACTGCTGGATCATTTGGGTGCTGCTCTCACAGATGAAGAGGGTCTTGAGCAGTTCAATTTGAAGAGCGTGGCACTGAAATAGTAAAGATTGGAGTGTTTGATTAATCTCGTGGTACTGTAAAGCGCCTGCTAAGAAGAAGAAAGGGCCACACTCTCATATGGTGCCACGCAGGCATTGCTTTCTTAGGTAAAAAGGATTAATCAAAGTCGTAAACAATGTGTATTTTTACGTCATGTTAATTCCCTCCTCGGCGAGTCTCTTTCTCTTTCCCTCTGTGAACACGCTGTCGTGCTGAATGGTTGCTCAGACCGTGGTACCAGATTTCTCTTTCAGCGATCTCCAGAGAACTGCTGCCCAGACTCCTGAGTGGCACATATTTGGGCTAAGGCCCGGTGGTGGAGTCACAGAGGGAAAGGCAGGAGAGAGAGAGAGAGAGAGAGAGAGAGAGAGAGGGGGGAGGGGGGGTGATGTGAGGTGAGGGGAAAAGGAGGAGGAGAAGGCCGGAGCCATGTGGCTGATGTTGGTAAACAGTATCCAGCCTTGTCCTGGCATCGTGGCAGGCGGCGCACAACGCTGGAGATATCAGGCGCCCAGGCCACACACAGACCAGGACAAAAGGTAGACACACATACAGACATTTGCATTCATACGAGCGTGCGCGCACACACACACACACGCATGCAGGCAGAAATACACAGACTACTAACAGACAAATAAAAGACTCACTCTCGGTGTCTGCCACTCAGCAGCTGCTCCAGTTTCCATGGCAACAGCCCGAACAATGTAGTAGGAAGAACTGTGTTGGTGAGAGAGGGAAATAGAGAGAGGCGTGTGTGTGTGCGTGTGTGCGTGTGTGCGTGCCAGCGCGCGCTCTGGTGCACTTGAAATGTGTGTGTAGGTGTGTGTGTGCGTGTGGGTGTGTGTGTGTGGGTGGGTGTGAGAGGCTACAGAGGGGGAGGTAGCCGCAGGGTGCTGAGACAGAGAGGATTCAGAAGACACTCTCTTTATTTCTTTGTCAGGATGAGTCTTTGGTCTTTGAGAACAGCAAAACAAATATGGAAAATAACCACAGAGGAAGACGGGGAGAAAAAAGGGTTAAAGGTAATGTTTTCAGTGACAACAAAAGATCCACAAAAGACAAATGCGATGATTTTACGATGTCTATTTATTTTTCAAAATGAGGTATTTCAAAGTGCTATGAGTTGCAGCACTAAATGTACATTTTAAAAATGAAAAAAACAAACATCTTATAGCCGTTTACCCCGTTCTATGCACCCGATAGTTACAATTATAAACATAAGAAAAAGAAAGAAAAAGACCAGGTACATGAGGATAGAGCACATTTTCTGTACAAAAGAATTATTTGAGATAGAAGAAAACAAAATGATGAGATAAAGTGATATCTACGAACTCATTTTCATACGAAAATATAAGTATCAAATTTAGTATGTATCAGGTTCACACTAAAAGCATAAAGGTGTGTAGAATTAGTAATATGATATAATACAAGGAAAAAGAAGGAAAAAAACAATATATTGTTATTTTACAAAGTTTCATGACCCTCAAAAATCGAGGCCTTACAGTACTTTAAAGGTATATAAACTTCCAGTCTAGTTATTGGCAGCTTCCTGACATGTATAAAAAAACCCAAGGACAAAATGTATTACAAAACAAGGCAGATCAGAGTGTATTTTGTCTGTACACTATTGTTATATACAAAAGTGTCGGCTAGCAAGGTGCACAGTTACACATCCACTGACTTGGCTTGAGCACCAGTGTGAGAGGAGTGAGAGTAAGAGAACCTGTAGTGGCATTGATTATGTGACCCATAACGCCTCAGTCGTCATAGTCTCTTCAGTTTTTTGTTGTTTTTTTTTTTTTTTTTTAATATAATTTTTTTTTTTTTTTTTTTTTTGCAGTGGCGAAGGCAAAGTAAATGTGCACTGCTTCTTATACATGAACTCTCTAAGCAAAGTGCCCTCTAACACCTGTCCCTGTGGGAATCACCTGATTCCAGGCTGGTGTCACAGTGAGTACAAAAAAAGAAAAACAAAACAAAACAAAAAAAACAAAAACAACAAACAACAAAAAACTAAAAAACGAGATACAAATAGAAATGATATAAAAACCAGAGGAAGGGAAGACCCAAAAAAAGTGTGTCCTCGTCCCTTCCTCAATCTTTTCTCTTTTTACCGTTCCTCGATGTGACTGGATTGAAAAAGTAAACCCTAAACATTCTTAACGTCAACAAATGTGCAAAAAAAGTGGCGGCAGTGAAAGTCCGAGCATCCCACCAGCAACCCCCCTCCCCGCCTCCTCCAGGTGTGTGTCGACATCCGAAGATGAACGTCCTCTGAGATATTGTGTTTTTGTGTGCACATGTACAACAGATATGCAGGCCTATGTGTCTGTGCTGTAGTGTAAAGGCCTACGTGTGTGTATCTAGTTCAGACAGACTGTGTTGAGGCAGGAAAGGGGGGGGGGGGGGGGGCGTCCAGGGTATATGTGAGTGTTTTTGTGTGTCTGAGCGGTTGTCTGTTAGCGAGTCCTTGCCTGCTCCAGCCTGCGCATCAGCTGCTGCCTGCGGGCCTGGAGTCTGTCCTTCTCCTGCTGGAGTCTCATCTCTTCTGTTTCCAGCGAGCTCACGTACTCGGTGGCCTTCTTCAGAATCAGCACCTTTGCTGCCTTCTCGTTGTGCGCCAGCTCCGGCACGTGGTCGCGCAGCGTCAAGAAGCTGGAGCGCAGGTCGTTGCGACGCTGGCGCTCAAGGATGTTGTGGTTGCGCCGGCGCTCGCTGTCCTCTGAGTCTGAGCTGCCCCGTGGGCTGCTGTCTCCACTGGCGCTGCGCTTGCTGCGCGACCCTGATGTGCTGGTGACCGAGCTGCAGGATGTGGAGGAAGATGAGGAGGACGAGGAGATGGTTCTGGCGGGAGGTCTCGGCACGTCTGATGTTTTTTGCTTCTTTGGAGGTGGTGCGGGGTCATCGTCTGAAGCGTACGGGGAGGGGGCTGCGTAGTTGTGCTGTTGCTGGTGGACCGAGCTTCTCTTCAGGATCAGCTCTTGAGGAGCTCGGCTAACGAACCGACTCACCACGCCGGACCCCAAGACCATTCCTCTTCCATCTTGAGTCTTGGGATGCACAGAGATGGTGACGGTGCCTGTCGCCATGGGCGACGCCTTGTTGATTGTGGAGCGCCTCTTCTCTACTGTAACCACATCAATCTCCTCTTCCTCCTCTTCCTCCTCATCCTCCTCCTCCTCGTCTTCTTCCTCTTCTGCTTCGTCATCATCTTCCTCTTCTGGGAAAAGTAAACAGAATGTGAGTGACTTAATCGCTCTGACACACAAGTATCCTTACTATGCCATCGGTGTGTAAGGGCAGGTGACACCTATGAATGTGAGCGCACATGTGAGAGTAAGATCGAGAGAGAGAGTGTGGGAATGAGCGTGTTGCTCAATACTGTTTGCATAAGCACAAACCTCTTAATGCTTAGTGTCAGTCACTCCTCAAGTAATCTACTCTGCAGGCGTTGACACGTTTAGTTTCAGTGCCGAGCCGACAGGCTGGATTTCTGTCTTTCATTCTGTCTCTCCCTCTCTTCAAACTTCTCTTAATCTTCTCATGTGAGACAAGACAGATTTAGTCTGATGCCTTTGGTGTATCAGTGCAGCCCCGGTCACGCTGACGGTGTGCGATAGAGCCAAGCACATTAAGAGCTTCACCTTAACTCTGACCTCTGACGGAGTTAAAAATCTGACTCCTTTTTCAAGCTGAGATCCTCATCTTAATACCTGCACTAAAATCGAGCCTAGCGGCTGAGACTTAACGTCGTCTGGCGCCTTTGATGATGAGAGGAAGTGGTCGATCGTGAAGCAGAGTGTGTGAGGCCCAGTTAAAATGCCTTTTGTGATAATGGCTCTTATTATCAGCTCAGGAGCATCTGAAGAGTGTGGCATTTTACAGCTTACAGTAACCCACTTCAGACAAGGCTGTACCAGGATGCCGTCTCAACACACACACACACACACACATCCAGGCTGGTGCTGCCATCAAAACAAAGCCTGGCACAGCTGGATGGATGAGGAGGCGTGGCCGGCTTTTGCCACATGTGAGGCTGGGATTTAGCTGTTTGGTCTTTCATTCTGTGAATGTAGCAGCTCATTTACAGGAGTGCTAATAGAAGAAGGCTATTACAAAACAAAGACGACATTGATATTCATTGATTTAAAAAAAAAAAAAAGTTGATATTTTAAAGTATCTTCTAAAAGCTCTCTTTGTCACTGCCTTCTGGGGGTGCACCCAGTTTTTGGAGTGGGGGGTGTCCCTTGCCTTCTGTTAAGGGAAGGAAAGGGGGTAAACCTGCAGTGTGGCCTTTTAAAGTGTGTCACTTTGATGACAAAGTAAAGAACGCGTGGATAACACAGGAGGACGCGCATTAACTCTGCCAGCGGCGGAAGCGCGTTGGAGCGGTGCCGGGGCGCTGGGGCAGCAGGCGATCGGATCACCGCCCCCCTCCCCACCCACCCCCCTCCTTTTTTTTAAGCCTCCGAGCTGGAGCGGCGCCAGGGAGACAGCTGTCGAGATGGAGAGCTTGTTCAAAGCTGTCAACCCCCCGAAAAGAAGCGGCCAGGGCCCTCCTCCGATCCCCCTTTCTTCGCGGCGGAGGAGGTGTTTGGCAAGGCCGGCTGACTCTGCCCCCCTGTGCCAAGCCGGGGCCTTTTGTACCAGTGTTTCACAGCGAAAACACGCTGATAAGGACCCGTGAGTGTTTGTTTAGGAGAGTCGTGGGCCGCCTTAAAAGGCAGAGATGGAGTCTTACAGCGATTGAAAACACACGGCACTCATTTCCGAGTCTAAACGCAAACCGCTTCCTATGGAATTTCTCTGAAGAAGCAGGAGTGTGTCAATCTCTATTTCTCCACGTACTGGGCTACTGACCCCCCCTTCCTCCTCCCCTCCTCCCACAATGTGCCATAAAGGGCTAATTTTAGTGCCGAGCTGAACTCAGTGTGGCAGTTGGTGCAGACTGTATAAAATAAGTGCCAGTTTCTCGCCTACTGTGCGCAAATTGTTCATCAATCCATGCGTAATGAAAGCCTTCACGGCACCGTGAACCAGACACTTTTTCAGCTCGTGGCGTTATTGAACACCTTTTCATCTTCCCCTCCTGCAAACTGGCGTGTCTCTCTCTCTCTCTCTCTCTCTCTCTCTGTCCGTGTGTGTGTGTCTTTTTGTTTGGCTCAGATGTCACCCGAGTTCAGTAAAGTACACAATTCCCCATTTTACTGCCATCTGCCGGATGAAGAGCCTTCTGATTACATAAACCTCGTTCACTGTGTCACTACTACACTTTGTGTGTGACTTTGTGCGTGTCTGTGTGTGTGTGGAATGTAAAGAGGTAATCCGATTCTGGGTCGGTCATATGAACAAGCTCCAGTCACACCAATTACGTCGGCTACTGGCTTTATAATAACAGTGATAATAATAACAGTGAGGTGTTTCAGCGGTGGCTTTCTTCTCATCAGATTTTCCTTTTATAATAACAATAACAATAACAATAATAATAATAATAATAATAATAATAATAATAATAATAATAATAATAGTAAGGAAACAAAGGCTTTATAGCTCATCTTCATATTCTTACCGGAGTCACTGGAAGCGCTCCCGGAGGTTGCGGATGTGTTAACGTTCCCGGTGGAGTCCCTGCTGCCGTTCTTCTTGTTCACCGGGAAGGGGAACACTACCGTGGGGTCCACGCACTCTGACACCGAGCTGCGGCTCGCCGCCTCCTGCGCCTTGACGCACGCGTTCCTGCCGCCCGCCGTGGCCGTGGAAATAGCCTTGCCGAGTTTCTCCGTGACCACACGCTCCAGCTTTTCCCGGGCCGAGAAGCCGCTCCACATACAGTCCTGGATAATGATGCTGTTGGGGTTAGTATCCACAGCGGAGCCGAACAGGTCGTCGGACGCCCCCCAGATATCATCCTCCGGCAGGAGCAGCAGCTCGGAAGCCCAGTCCAGAGGATCCCCCAAGCCGAAGCCCAGAGGGTCTGTTTCCGGGGAGGCAGTCGCTGGCTCCCCCGGTAGCGCAGCTCGGCTCGGGGAGAGGGGCGGAGTGGGTAACAACTCGAATTTCTTCCAGATGTCCTCCCCCGGTGGCGCAGAGTCGGGACCACAGAAGTAGAAGTCCTCATCGGGATAGAAACACGGTTGTAAGGAGTCAAACTCCAAATCGGAGTTTTTACTTATGATCGCCGGCATTCTATCCCGCAATCGAAAAACCTGCAAAAGAACAAAAGACACTTTAGTCTCCAACGTGGAAGAGCGTCTCTTCCCATTTCCCCCCTCTCTCCACTATCACACCTGAAAACTGCGCCGTAGAAAGAGCATGAGTCTGAGCCCACACACAGACACACAGTCTGCCCCACTACATTCCACACTCACTCCTCGGTGGGGTTTAAAAACCGCACAAATCTCACAGGAGAATGTGCGTAAATCTGACCGTGACGCAAAAACTCAGTACGGGGACGCATTGGCTCACAGCTCGCCTCACACATCAGAATATTGACAAAAAGACACAGATATCACGTTCAAAGGGAAAAAGGAAAATAATAACAGGGGATAGAAAAACAACAATCAGACATAACAGGGGCAACGTTACGCGTGGAAAATATGGAGGGAAGACAATAAGACGTTTCCATAATTGAGCGCAGAAATGAGAAGATGCTCACCTCGTCCTGACTTGGGATGTAAATGTGCGAACCAAATGTTCTGGTCTCTCTCGCAGTCACTAATACAGACACCAGATTTGGAGCAGTCATCTACTTTGGGAGCACAGACAGTCCTCTGACACACATTGTGGCTGGCTGCAGAGTGTTATACACTCAGTTCTCCGGGAGGAAAACAGACTCCTCCCTCCCAGGCTGAGGGAGGGTGGTACAGACGGCCTTTGGATTTGATGCGGCGCGGGAGACAGGCTGGCTGGCTGGCTGGCTGGCTGGCTGGGAGCTTTTCTTTCAAGGTGAATCGAGAAAGCAGCCTAAACAAGACGCAAGAACGAAAGCAAGGTGGTTAAAAAAAAAAAAAAAAAAAAAAAAAGAGGGGGCTGGAGAGTGACGGGAAAGGAGGAAGAATCATGCAACAAAGAAAGTAAGGAAGGAAGAATGTGTATTGTTCATAGCCTGAAGCAAACTGCCCCCCCCCCCCGCTCATCTCTCCACTGGGATGTCAAAGCTATGAAACAGCCCAGCAGCCCAGGGGCTCTTAGTGATTTGATGTCTTGCTCAGTTTGCTCAAGGGCACTGCAGCAGGCTGTAGATGCTGCTGCTGGGTCAGCCGGTCCAACTGCCTTTAAACCATCAACACACACAACACACTCAAATACACACGCAGTTTATGATGCTTCAGAGCGAGTTAGTGTTTTGTTTTGTTTGTTTGTTTGTTTGTTTGTTTGTTTGTTTGTTTGTTTTTTGGTAGCAATGCAAATAAAATCTTCAGTCTTACTGAGACAAAATGATGTCAAGTTGTGATGATTTGGGGCGAAAACAATAATAATAATAATAATACCGTGCGTCAGTGAAAGTAAGTGTTAATTCATGACATTCACGTGAGAATGTCATGAATTGGGAATGATGTGTGGAGATATTTCCTCCTCCGCTGTGGAGTATTATTCCCTCTTTTGTCTGAGGAGCAGCAGCAGCAGCATCTCAGGATGACAAGTTCACTGCGCCCTCACACGGACACACAAAGAAAAAGCAAGCGCACCAACAACCAGCAAGGAAGACAAAGATTGAAAAAAAGAAAAGAAAAACTGCGGATTTTTATTTTATTTTATTTGTTTTATTTTATTTATTTTTATTTTTATTTTTTTGGGGGGGCTCTTTAGAACTAAAGCAGGAGCAGAAAAATTGCACTCTGAAAAAATAACAAACTCCTCTTCAGCTATAAGGAGCAGGCGCTTTGTCAGACAATAGGCAGTTTTCAGCTGTCTCCGGAATAAGACGAGGATCCGAGAGGAGCGTGTTACGTAACCACAAGCGGTGGTTGTAGCCTGAAGTCATTCCCATTCCCTTTTCTAATGACAGTTTAGGAGGAATGCCGCATCTGTAATTATGCGCACAGGCGCACACACTGTCCTACCCCAGATATTGACTTATTCAGGAAAAAACGTTTCCAAAATGGATTCCAGTTGAACCTCAGCTGTGATGCATGGTGAGCTTCCAGTTATTTCCAGTCAAACAATGGCAGCAGTTAGTATTTTTAGGTGCAGCTGTAAGAAAAATAGACCACTTTTTTTATTGGCTCATTTTAATGGTTAAAATCGAACAGATGGATTAAATTATAGAAATTAAAGAATACAGAAGTGAGAAAAACCATCCCAACCGCTATTTAATAACATAGATTATCATTTTTTTTTTGTCCCTCCCTGCTGCTATACTAGATTTTGGGATTTTATTTTATTTTTTTGTGTGTGTGTGTCTTTGTAGGGGGTTGAGTTCAAACAACTCTGGCCAGTGAAAAGTGAGACTGTGCAGCTGTTTTTATCCACAGAGCAGGAATAACAGGGAGTTTCCTGGGACTTTCAAGCCAGCTCCCAGGAACTGCTGAGATGATTTGGGACTCCCCACAGACTTTTGTCCATCCACTCTCTAACTATTTTTATTTATTTATTTACATTTTTTTTATTGTACTTTTCAGCTTTGACCCTCCAGCAACAACAGCAGCAGCAGCCTGCTCTGCTGCGAAACAGGGCAGAGAGTAGGAGTGAGAACAGAAGGGAAAGTTTTTGTTGTTGTTGTCCAGTGTAGATTGGGCGAAGCTGTATTTTGTTGTTTTATTTTATTTTTTTTTATAAAGCAGCGATGTTCACGCTGGTGAAAAGAAGCAGGCGGTTGTGGGGATAGAGCTGAAAAGATCTCGCTGATTTGTGCTGAAATTGCCCAGATGTTGGTGCGATCATAGTTGGTTAATGTTGATTGGTATTCACATCAAGCCAGACTCCATCTCTCTTCCATCTCCATACACCCACGCGCATGCAAGACACTACATGGAGAGACCCACAGTTACCTACAGCTAAATTGGATTCATATTATCATGGCTCGATATGAAGCTAATCACCCTGTTTCCTTCATTCAAAAACTCCTCGCCCCACCCTCGATGTGAGAACCTGTAGATAAATAAAGTCTATAAAAATCCAGCTGGATAGTAAAAGGCAGGCTTGTTAGAAGAAGAAGAATGCTGGCGTCTTCGCTTGTTGTTTTTATGACGGTTATGGCATGCCCAGCCTCCCTCCCTCCACCACTGGACCGGGACATGGATGGTTAAGCAATTAGGCCAGTTTTGATAAAAGATTCATAAGTCACCCCAGTGGATAGTGCAAAGACAAGCATTTTGTGAGTAACATCAAGACAGACTGTGTTCAGGTCAGAGAATGTGCACATCATATCAGTAATTGAACTGTGTATTATATCTGTGTGTGTGTGTGTGTGGGTGGGTGTGTGGGTGTGTGGTTGGTGGATATGTAGGCTTTTACTGATGCCATTGTTTTGTTTTCAACATAGTGGAAATGCAACTGACCTGAATAAACACTGCAGGTCTGTACAGTTGTCCCATCACCACTGTGGGCTCAGTCTTTACACACATTTCAAGCCAAGCTTGTGTTGTGTGTGTGTGTGTATATTTCCTGGATTACAAACAAGCATTGCACTCGCCGTGGAGGTGAGGCTTTGACTCATGTTCATTTGTCAACAAAATGTGCTGTCAAATTTGCTGCAGATCCTGTTAAAGGGGTCACTATTTCCATACTTTGTGAAAAATCTGCCAACATTTTTTACCATTTCAGCCAGTTTCTCAGGAGATGATGTGTGGATCTGGGTGGAGGACATATTATTGAGTTGGTGTTGATATCTATGAATTTGGCGGTGTTGTTTGCCTCAGCTGTGTTACTTTTGTTGGAACTTGTTATTTTATTCACTGAACAAGCACTCCTTACCTGAATGTATCAGATTCAGTTTGTCAGAGTTTTTATATTACAAGGCAGAGGGAAACTTTGTGCTGATGCTCTGAGGACATACCACAGTTTAAACAGCAATCTTTTTTGGAACACTTTGTTTAGTTTTTAATTATAAGGCAAAAGCTTGTCCATCATTTTGATATTTCAAAATGGATTTGCAGTGTGTACACTATCTGTGGCTCCTTCGAACAATCAGGGTCAAACATTTTCAGCGTAAGAGTTTCATACCTTGTGTTTTTTTTTTTTTTTTTACCTGGACAAGACAACACAAGCCCGTTTATTGTGACTGCCTATAGCAGCTCAGAGGACTGCACAGCACCGACTGGGTCTGCACAAGACATTAAGTGTCTTCTTCTTTAATCACGCCAGGTCAGATTCCACAGCGGCATTTTCCCCTAAAATAAACCAACTCCCACAACAATGTTTGTCCACAAGCCAGATAATTACATTTCAACTTCCGTGAAGCCCTTCAACCCAAATGTTTGTGCCTTCAGCCCCCTCACCTTCACCTCACCCCAAACTAAACCAGGTGTTCACATTATCCCTAGAGCTACTTACATATCAGGCTCAGTTTTGCATAATTACCTTTATTTTTTTTTACATTAACTCTGTTTTGGGGGCCTCTCTGATTGGGATGCCGCATGTAACTCTGTTTACAGTTTTATTTTATCACCTATTTGAGTGTTTTTGGCTTCTTTTTTTTTTTTTAAGGAACCTAATGTATACATTTCAGTGACTTGTCTTTGGCCACAAAACGTGAAATATCATGTTTATGGTTTTAGGCGGGATGCATGGATGGTGTCAGGTGGTATGTGTTTTTAGGTCGTGAGCCTCAGCTGATGATTCAAGCAGAAAGAAGCTCTTAATTTAAAGAGATGACTTCAACGGTTTTGCAAGAAGCTCAGCCTTGTAGAGAAAAGCAGGAGCGAGTTGCAACAAAGACCTGAGGAATTTGCACAATATCTTAATAGCAATTCTTCAGCAAACAGCAGCAGCAAAAACATTTCTCAATGATTATAAAGTTATTTTGAATATAAACAAATATGAAAAATGTGTTTGAAAGGAAAAAAAAAAAACAAAAACTAATTTTCCCATGTATATTTTTGGGGGTTATTTTCCCAAGAGGTCTATTTTTTTGGAAGCGTTATCTTGTGGACGGAGAATTTTGGCCTTTTGATATTGAATTTTGAGAGTGCCAGAAGTGTGCCTATGTGAAGGAAGCTGGAGTCAGTCTTGTTACATCTTGCCCTCAAACAGTGTCTAAGTAAGCCTGCAGGTCTACCTGTAGCTACAATTAAAGTGGCACATCAGATGATTCACGGTGCATATAAACACCACTTTTTCCATGTGAGTAACGCCTCTGAATTTTACCACCAGGATCTCTGGTGCAATCCATTCCACCCAGGTTAATCCTTCCTTTGTCATAATAGCAAATTTGTTCCAAGACAGTGGAAAATTGATATAAATGCAGATTCCTCTCGGGAGATATTTCAAAAGTAACAGCACATAATTCAGCAATGCAAGTCATTTGGCGGGAAAGCTACTTTATATGGCTGTGAATCATCAGTTAGAATTAGAAGGGAAGCTGCTACATCACCATAACCTAATGTAGATAAGAATTATTTCTGAATGTGGGTTTGGTCTGCTGGTATTGTTGAGGGTTTCTGTTAAGGAAGTGGCAAAAACACTTATGGGAAGAAATGCAGTTAACTACCAGTGGAGCAGGTGAAGAATGCATTAAGAAATTTCCATGTGAACAGAGACCAGGCATCTATGTGGGAGACCTTTCAGAGATGGAAAGTGATAGGCATGTCTATAGTAAAACAACAGATAAGACCTGATAACTATAATAAGAGGGCAGAAATTATAGATGTTTTCAATTTTTTTCACCTGTTTTTCTGGTACAGGTTTCTTTGCAGAATGCCAAATTGATGATTTCTGTTCATTTATTCATCGGATTGATCAGTCGCAGCCTTCGCCAGTTCCCATTAGAGCGTAAAATAGGAGGTAATTGTGCATCACAGTTGCTGCATGGATCACATTACCAGTTATAGATCAAGTCGTGACCATGAATCAATGGGCTTGGCCCTGAAGGTGAACATCATTAGAAGGCCTGACGATCAACTGGAAATCAATGTTTGTGATGGATTAACAGCGTGGGCACCAGCAACATGATCCAGTTGGTTCCATACGATTGGCCCATATCACAGCCCAAAGCTCCTCCAACAGCTGGTCCGCAGTCTGTTGGACACTGTATCACAATGAAATATGCACCGCTTGGTTCTTTCCCCCACCCATTAGGAAAAAAACAACAAAAAAAAAAAACCCTCTCCTGACCTGCCCTGGGAGAAACGTTTACATGACTGTTTAAAGTGTCACACGTAAATTTAGTTTTGCCTTGACAGCTTTACAGGCCTATTGTTGCTCTTTGTAAAAAAAGAAGAAAAAAAAGGTGGCTTTGTTGAGTTTTCTGGGCTGTGAATCAGGGGAAGGAAGCCATATTTGACTGATGCTGAGGCAGGGGTCAGTTACACAGATAGCACAGTCGCAAATTACAGATGATTCAACGTCTTGAATCATCTGTCCCTGGTCTTCAGTTAATCACCACATGACCACAAGCCGTGGGAGAGCTCAGGGTTGCATTTTTCATTTCATACGCTGAGTGTTGATGCAAATTTCATGACGTTGAGGCGCATATGAATTTTTAAAACACATTTTTGTGACTCCATCTGGACACTAAATCACAGGTTTTTTTTGGGTTTTTTTTTTTTTTTTTTTTGTGCTCGCTTCAGTGAAAATAGTTCAGTTTCCTGTCAGAGATGAACATGGTAAGCAAAGCCGCAGCTGAATCACAAGTCAACTGTATCTTGAAAACTTTGGTTCTTCCCTCGTCATTAAATTTCTTTTCTTTTTTTTTTCTCCCTTCTGATTCACTCTGTGCATCCATCTTTTTCAACACATGAATATTTCAGCTGGCAACGCGACAAGAGAGTTGCATGCATGTCATGAATGACACATCCGTTTCATGCCTGTGCAGGTGACCTCCCCTGACTGGTTAGTGCAGCTGTTGCTCAGTTTTGATAGCCGGCCAGATAACAGATAGCACATAATGTGTTTTGTATAATCATAACAGCGGCTTGAGATGGAGAGAGCTGATGTGGGTTTGAGAGGAAGAAAAGGAGAGAGAGATAGCGTTACGCTAAGTGACTTGTTTATTGTGATGAACACTGATGGAGACTGTGATATGCAGAAAATCTTTGTTAGGATTTGTCCTCACTCCACACATAGTCGATTAATGAGCACATTCAAGTCCTGCATGTTCCTCAGCACCACCCTCACGTGTAAGAACAGATATTTAATTCTTTCACTTCCTCTGACTTTTTATCTCCATATGTTCTTGTACACATAACCCCCTGAACCAAACAAGCCCTTGGCCCTAGTGAACCCTGCAGAACCATCCTAGAGGTCAATGAGCTCTTTTTAGCATTTCCCCCTCCTCCCAATACCCGTCTTTATCTCCCCGCATTTGTTTTGATCCTCAGGGGTCATTAGCCAGACTAAATGTTTGTCTGCTCACAAAAGGAGATGGTTAATATGTTTCAACGCATCCATTTGTCAGCTCTCTTGTCTCTGGCTGGATGGTGTGTGAAAGGGGAGCTCAGCGTCTCAACTGGCATTTCAAGACTTACAAGCATTTCAGCACCTCCGGCAAGAGAGGGCTTCAGCGAGTCTTTGTATGTGTTAACACATGTGCATTTGTATGTGCATGTATGTGTATACATACATTCCTCCACTAGGTTGGGTTCCCAGACTCCTGGTCAATATATCAACCCTGACATCATCAATGTGCACTTTGGAGGAGAAAGAAAATGGAGCGTTTCACTTCCTGCAAACATGCTCCGTCCTGTCACTCCACTCCAGTCAGATTAGCATGATTTATGAGAATTAGGAAGGGGCTGAGGAGAGGGGAGAAGACAAGATTGGAAAAGAGAAGTTCAGTCGGTCTCGCAACAATAATTATTTGCTTGTGAGGTGAGAAAAAGGAAACCAAAGCCATAAATAAGCGGTGAACACTTGTGTTGACAGGAAGCTGTGTTGTTGGCAGAGTTTTAATGATGTCACCGGTGATTTGCTGAACCCTGGCCTGCACAGGAAGCCAGCCGTTCAGAAAACGGGTCGTAACCCAACAGCGTTTAGCTAGCTGTAGGCAAAAGAGCCGTCTGTCTCTGTGATGAGTGACTCTTTCCTCCTGCGTCGGATCTCCTGTGGAATTTAGAGCAGCAGGTTCCAGTCATAATTTTAGCCTTCATGATGTGTCACATCTGTTGACACTGCATACAAATGTCTTTGTGTGCTGCATGTTTGGGAGTGCACCTATATTTGTGTATTTATCTTGTGTAGCTATAGTGGTCAGTGTTTAGTTCGTTTACTTAAATAGAAGCAACAATCGATAGAAATTCTTCTGCAATAATGTGCATTATTCACTATTTTTAGACATCAAAATATGCTTAAATTGACCAAATTGCTCATTGCTCATACAAAATGGCCCCTTCCATTATAATACATTAAACCAACATACACTGCCTTACAATCTGCGTAACAGATATTTATACTCTTACTATAGTACATGTGTTCTCTGACAACAAAACTGAAGCTGAAACTTTAATCAGCAGCCATAGAAAGATATCGTGAAAATATTATTCTCTCTATATAACTACACTTTTCTCACTTTGCATTATTCTACATCTCTC
This sequence comes from Echeneis naucrates, assembly GCF_900963305.1. Taxonomy (NCBI): domain Eukaryota; kingdom Metazoa; phylum Chordata; class Actinopteri; order Carangiformes; family Echeneidae; genus Echeneis; species Echeneis naucrates. The sequence goes on from NC_042534.1 coordinate 6,293,318, forward strand.
ACTTCAGTTCACGCAAAATATATCATGAGGTTTTCATAAAGAAGAAAACAAATAAATTATATATTTGCAACAAATTAAAGGCATACTAGTAAGGTGTAAGGAGAATTTTGCGACTCTGCCATCGAAGATTGCTGTTCGATGGCCTCATTGTGCGCAGCTGTGACTGTAATGTGGTATAATACGTGTTTTCACACGTCATTATTAATGAATGAAGGTGGAAATCCATTTAGCTGTGTCAGTTTCAGGGTCCTGGTGTTGTTCGGGCCATCCACGACTGATGTCTTAGGGCGATGTGCTCTTTTTCTGCGGTAAACCTGAACACCCCTTTCTCTTCATGCAGAATGAGAAATGTGAACAGGCAGACGCAGTGAAGTCATGAAACATACCGAGCAGACTTTTAACACATGTGGAGGGAAAAAAAAATAGTTTGTTTGCATGATTACCTGATTTAATGAGTTGTGTCTAATTTCTGTAATAAAAGAGAATGTGACTATCTAATGCGGTTCATCCCTTCAAAGGAGCAGCAGCACATACCAGTGCGTGTTAAAATGCAGTTATGTCCTGATGGGATGTAAATAACTACAGGAGGTGGTCTCCCACTCCATCGGACGCCTCCCCATCTTTGAAGTCCTGATTTTGGGGGTCCTGGGTGTTGTCATGGTGATGCTCCCTCATCCCTCTGACCTTCTCCACGGCTTTGATTGGAGTATTGACAGGCATATGGCAGCCGCCTTTTCTTTCTCCTCTTCACCTCCTCCCTCCCGCTGGTGTCGTTCTCCCTTGAGTTTTCTCCCAGGCAAGCTCTGAGAAATCAGACAGCCTTCCACATCAAGTACCACAATGGAAAACTATTGTTCGAAGAGAGAAATGTCAAGTCCCGATAGTGTCAAATTCTTAGATGAGAGCAGATTCATTTTGTGAAAAGCTGATATAAACCACTTCATATTTAGCTGCTTTTGTTTTGAAGCTGTGTTTTGATTTTTTTTGGAGGTCAAACTGAAAACCGGGGATATAAATAACTCATGTGAGCTACACGAGCACGTGATTAGTTAGTATGTAGCCTGCAGTGTCATCTTTGTGTGTGTGTGTGTGTGTGTGTGTGGTGACTTTGATTTTCTCCACAAAGGACAGTCGGTGGTATTGGAGGGAGAGGAGCAGTGGGCATCGGGCTCAGATTGACCACCAACAAGGTAATCTGCCAGACAGACCATGCCGCTCCATCTGTTCAGTCTCTGCATGTGTATGAATTTCTTGTCTGCGGCAGACATGTCACCTTCCCCAATCTGAAATCACTCATCTCGGCGCAAGACGCGTGAATAACGCGCACTAATGGCCGCAGGGATAAAAAAAAAAAAAAAGAGAGGTGGAGAAGTGTATGAGATCACTGAGAAAAAGAGGGGCCGGAGAGAACAATGCTCAGACCACAGAGACACAGCGTTCCTACCGCCACCCTCGGCCCGGCAGAGCCTGTCTTCAGCTATTTCCCTGTCTTGTCACCATTGATCATGCTTAGCTGTCAATTGATGTCAACCTTTGAGAATAGAAGGTCTTTGTGGATGAGTTCCTGACAGGCACCAGTAGCCTACAGGCCTGTGACCTTTGAGCCCTCTGCAAGGTCAACAACCACCCAACCTCCTCACCAAAAAAAAAAAAAAAAAAAAAAAAAAAAAGGGTTCCTTGGCAAACTTCCTTTTTCTGTCACAACCCCCATCATGTGGTCCTCCAATAAACAATAAATTAAGCAGGATCTTAAATTCCTCTCTTGTGAGGTCACACCAACATTTCCTCAGGGGATTTCTCTCTGGAGACCGCTGCCTCCTTGTCTTCCTCCTTGTGCCAAAAGGCCCCCCCCACCCTTTTTTTTTTTTTTTTTTTGGCTACAAGCGTTTGGAATTTGACGAACACACTTTGATTAATATATTACATCTCTAGTCCTGCAGGAAATGAGTAATGACTTGACATGGACCCAGAGAGAATCAGCTGAACGGAGCAGCAGGTTACCAACAGGCCAGCTGTGGATCCAGTAGAGCTTCTAACTTCGGCAGGTGTTACGCAGGTGTCACGACGCTGAGAGAGTCACATCTCAGATATGAACTTATCTCCTAGATGCGTTTTTATAGGTCACTGTTATGTACAAGCTGGTGTGAGCGCCTTTGAGAGGATATTGTTTAAAGTGTTACACCACTGTTTGCATTAGGATGATTCACTTCACCTCACCCTCGTCTATGACAGCAGGCTTTTTGTTGCACAGAAATTTTGGATTTTTAGATGTGTTTGGACAAGACTTGGGAGTTTGTTTTCAGGCATGCTGCTTAGATGTGATTAGATAATTGTAACGCATTGGCAATCATGCCCATAAGCTGGCGTTGAAGGGTTTTTATTAATTGTTCATGCTTTTGTCTGACAATTTGGTTAGGAAAATACGCACAAACGCCTCCGTTTCGGTCATTAGTTTCCGTCTGCTTTCGTTGTGGCGTGAGCGAACGTGATTTGATTGTAGAAGATTTTGTGTGTCTGTGTGTGATGAAACCAACGTGAAGCGGAGAAAGAACTTGCATGTTCAGCAGACTCTACCTGGGTAAATAGAGTTTAACAAGAATCATTCCACCTCCTTTGTTTGCTGTTGTGTCAGAAGGCACCAGAAGCTTTACTTCATTACGGCGATGGGAGTTGAGCTGCTGTCTGAGTGCTGCTGAGGTTAGACTGAGTATAATATGCCACAGCGGAGTTTATCTGTAGAAAGAGTGAAACAATGAACAACAAACAATAATACAATGATGTGTAATATCCCAGACAAACTGTTTTGGCCTCATTGTCTTCAAAGTAGTGTAAAGTAACATGGAAGAAATTCTTATGTCCTTGAAAATTCCCATTTGTTCTGGCCGCGCAAGATCATGTCCTTTGAGAAGGACCTCTGTGTGTGTGTGTGTCTGTGTGCGTGTGTGCGTGTGTGCGTGTGTGCGTGCGAGCGCGTGGGTCCCATATGATTTCCATAAGGCCGCAGAGACCCGTAATCACACTTGGTAATGACTGTGCTAAATTTAACATGGGATAAGGGGAAATCAGACCCAAATCAAAGGCTTCGTTATCTGCTGAGTGCTTATGATGTAGTTTATGAAACAGCACGGTGATCTGATAAACACATGGGTAAGGAGCAGGATAAAAACATCTGCACGCCTGCTGGCCACACAGTAGCAAGGAAAACGTTATCCTTTATCCCAGCCTTTAATGAAAATGAGGAAGTCGGTTGAAAAAAAGGAAATGCACATACGAAATTAGTACGTGTGTGTGTGTGTGCGCGTGAGAGAGTTTCTAGTAAACCTCTTGGTTTTGGCTCGCTTGGCAACGGGATGAGGAAGCAGTTGCTGAGTTACCTCGGGGGGCCGACTGTGCTTGAGTGAAGGAAGGGGAGGGGAGGGGAGGGGGTTCGGTTGAACATAGGAGGAGAACAGGAAGACGGATCGCCTATGGCAACCAGGACTTCCTGTCAGATCCAGGTCAGTAAGTTGCAGCGTGACACTAGAGGGGGAAATGGTCTGTAATCGCAATAATCAGCGTGATTAGCATGAGCAAGCTGCAGCCCCAGACCTCAGTCTGCCACCCAGGCTGCGGCTGGCCTGTGAGCACCCTCAGCGTCACTGAATGGGAACAATGGAGCTGGGAGTAGTGGAGAAAGTCACTGCCCTGAAAGTTGAGGAAAGAGAGCAGCAAGAGAGAATATTGTGGCTGAGAAGAGGGAGAGATATGTTTTAGACCTTTGAAGTATTAGAATTTGGGAGAGAGAGAGAGCAGCCCCCTCCCGTGAATGGTCCTGTGGTGTGTCACTAACCAATGGCTCTGCATTGGGAGACAAAATCCAGGCTGTTTGAACAGCTAGTCACGGCCCACCTTTTACAGGCAGTTATGACTCAGCCAGATGAAATTTGGATATGGACAAGGCTCTTTGAATGAAGAGGCAAATATGGAAATGGGCTTTGGATGCCACTTGAAGACAGGGCGTGGCGCTCGTGGTGCATCTTGTGCCCAAAATCTGCTTCCTGCATCAGTTTGTTCATAAAAAGCTGTGGTACACACCCACGTTATTAACTTGATGTGAAACCCACATTAAGAAGAACGAGCAGAGGATAAATGAATGAAACAAAAACAATGTTTCAATGTACGAAAGCAGTTGGCGATATGGGAGAATAAAGACATTAAAGCAGCCACACATCCTGCAGCATTTATTTTCTAAATCCGCTCAGCGAGCGGTGATTTGTCAGCAAGTCGGCGTTCTTCAAGTATCCATCTCTTTGTGTCTAAACAGGCTGTCAGTCACCGCGCTGGCACTTCCTGTTTACCTGTCCCATTGACCTCCTCTTTGGAGAGCCACCGGCGCTGAGTGCTCTGGGCAGCCCCGAGGACAAGCACTCACACGGCCAGCTTCAAAGTTAAGGCAAAGTTTACCCAGAGTTGAGCTTCCACAGGCTACTCTGCTGTCCGCGGGGTTTGTGTGTTCAGATAAGAAGGCTGCTTCCTGGTCCAAACATACACACAAAAAGAGAAAAGAAAGACAGATGGACAGAAGGAGAATAAAAAGGGGAGGAGGGGGCAAACTGTGAAGTGTTATCACAGGTATCATTTGTTTAGAGAGTGACTCAGTGATTTGGAAAGACTGCGGCTGCATGTGAGTTCAGTTGGAGATTGACCTGCCTCTGCTACTGTTTCACAGGGATTTTTATTTTCTATATACCCGTTTAATGTCGTCTTTCACACAGTCTAGGGCCATGTTGGCGGTTGACCGGTTCAAGCTGACATTCCCACTTGTATTTAAACCCCTCTTCCCATTTTCCCATGTTTGCTGTGTATTTATACTTACTATCTATCAAGAAAGGTTATGAGAAATCAAGAAAAGGCCACTGCATGAAAAAAATTTCATTTTTTTTTTAGTTTTTAACGAACAGTAAATTTGTCTTTTATGTTTAACTTGTATTAACAAGTTAAATATATTTAAGATAATCTTTTAATGTTTCAATAAGCTCAGGTGGTTGTACTATTTAGCTTTGCAATTTTTTTCTACTTTTATTGATGGCGACAAAGTCTGCTATCTCCCCTCTGAAATTTATGTCGCCCCTAACAAAACAGAGAGGATTCAATGGAAAAGACATACATTTAAACCAGCATAATTTGATCACAACTTCAAGTGTAGCCTCAGTGTTTATTGCAGAATCTGCTAAAATATCAGGAGTAAATTACGGCATTATTAGAATGACTGTGCCCTCATCACCAGCTCTTCTTCTGAAGTGGAAGGTGCCGATTTGAATCTGGAGGTAATGCACTGCCTGAAAGTACCTCAAATAAACCAAACTACCACTTTAAGTTACTGCCAAACAAACAGAAGTTTTTCTACTGCTGCTGCTTCACAATAAAATCCCTCCATTAACGAAACAGTGGGTGGTTTTTATTGTAAAACAGCCCCAGGAAATGTGGCATAATCGTCCATGAGGTTAGTCATAACTGCTAATGGCTCATCAAAAAAGTGTAAGCGTGTGCCAGTGGATCAATTTTCATTTTTGCAGTGCTGTGATTGAACCCGGAACATCTAAAGCAAGCTGTTTAATGGTGGCTTATGCAGTTAGAGGTGACAGGCTGCACATCTCCAACAAGGTATCCAACATTGCTGTGCCCTGCTGCTACGCGGTAAACACACCCTGTGCTCCATTAAATTGCAGTTTCAGCCATTTTGCCTTTATTAAAATGTGAGTTTGTTTGGGTTCACCAAAAGCTGATATCAAGATTGTCTTTTGTTGTATTTCTGACCAAGTAGAAAAAAAGCTGTTGACAGCAGTAAAATCAATATAAAATAATACAACATATAATAATAAAATATGAATAAGTCAACATTTTTTAAATGGCACATTATAACCATTATATGATTTCTCCAAGACAATTTAAAGCTTGCCATAAAGCCATCTCGTGGTGTCCTTGTTGAGGAATAAATTTTACACTTTAGCGCGGAAACTATCGCAGTTTATGAAGAAATCAGCGGAATGACGGTCCCAGTGTGTGACCACCAGCAGATCCTATGGAATCCAGCGCTGACCGCAAAATGAACTGGGAACATAATGGCTGCTCTGTTGTTACCATCTCTCAATGTAATAGTACTGTAAACCAACAGCCCCTTGAGCCACATTGCCTTGCTGCCTCGGTATTTCTACAACAAATTAGAGAGGCAAACTTAAATATTGGGTCGTCCGTCAACGTGATGGGTGAAAGGAAAAAAGAGGCAATTTAAGCCTAATGTATTTCAATTAGTGGCTGGCTTTTGAAGGAAAAGCGGACTTCCGCCTAGAGAAACATGTCTAAACTTGGGTCATCAGTGAGGGGGCTTCTGTTGGTGTTTGGGGTTGCGGGCAGCTGTAAGCATAAATAAGGCCTTGTGGCTATTAGCAAATGAGCAGTAATGCCCCCTGAATGATGGTGATAATGATGCAGTGGACAGGACATTGGTTTCTGATTGGGCCCTCTCGGTCAACGGGCCCCAGTTCGCACAGGAAGTGCTTGTTTGTTCCAAGCAGCACTGTTTCCTGTCGAACCGGCTGTGTGGGTGTGTGTATGTTTTCCACTCCTCAAATCAGGACGTGTGTGTGTCTGTGTGTGTGCGAGGGTGCGCGTGAACTCCTTGTTCCGCAGTTTGCCTCCTATGGCTGCCTGTTCAAAGCTCCGCTGGCTGCCAGGACGGAAGCTCCTCACAGCCACGAGTGAGATCACCGTGTGCCCAACAAGGGACTTCCTCCCCACACAGGAAGTGGAGGCGCAGCTGAGAGGGAAAGGGCTCTTCCTTTGCCACTCCCTCTGCTCCTGCTCTTCCCGTGTCCTCCTCCATGATCCATGTTTTGTCTCAGGAATGAGATAAAGCGTTTGCCCTCTCTCTCTCTCTCTCGCTCTCTCTCTCTCTTACCAAGCAGGAAGCAGCCTGCTTTGTTTACGTAACACATGTCCTTTCTCTCCCGCCAAAGCCACCCAAAGGCCTCTGGGAAATGGGAATCCCCAGACTTCATATCCTCGAATTTTTCAAGTGGACAACCATGATGGATTGACAGAGCAGCGTGTCTGCATGTGGACGTGGGAGAGGGACCTAAATGGTGGGGGTGAACTGAAGGAGAACAGAAGAGCATCTGTGCCGGTGTTGATGACCTTTTCCTGAGATGGTTTCCCTTCTACTTAGGTTGACCCTCGCAGCGACTGAAGAGCGACTGGACTTGCTGTTGTTCAACAGCTCCCTTCAGTTCCCAGTCTACTGTTTGGCTTGGGCACTTATCTGTCCGCACATGATTTTAATAGTGAACATTTGCACTCGATACCGACTTGAAGCTGGAAGATATGAATGCCACCAGTGATGGATATCACACTGTGTGTCTGTGTGTGCCTTGTTTTGTGGGGAGAACGTGTGCACTCATGAGGCTCATGTGACTGTGCGAGGGTCCCCAGAGAGTGGGTCTATTTGAGGCCCCCCGGATGATTGCCCAATGGCCATTACAGAACATTAGAAAGACTTTTGAGTGTATGCAAGTGAAGTGGGTATTAAGTCCACCACCAGGGACGCCACTGGGTTAGTGTGTTTGTGTCTGTGGATTTCTCTGTGTGTAAGAAGCTCCTACATGTCCTGGTTCTCAATTCTGAAACCAAATATTATCGGATTTTCTTACTAAATGAATAATGAAATTAGAAATAACTGTGGAGAGCACTTAATTACTTTGGGGAACCATTGAAATCTCACGAAAATAATGTTATAAAATGTAGGACAGAAGAAAAATGATAATTATATCTTATAAAATGATCCCATCACAACCTCCCAGAGCCGAAAGTGACATTTTAAGAGTCCTTGTATTGTCTGACTAACTATCTAAAGTCTCCAAAATATGTAGAAATGATGTTTGGATGTTTGGCATTTCTGTTTGATAAATGATTTTATTGGGGTTAGTTACTTTGGGCATTCATTGCCGAGCCAAATCTCGCTGCAATGCTAAGATTGTGCATGTACAAATATGTCTGTCTCTGCGTGTTTTTGGATCTATGAGGTCAGGACTGTGAAATATTAACACGGGGGTCCTCTCAGTTTACTGGAGGAGCCTCTACTGGCCCCTGGCCCCGGCCTCGGCAGCTCTGCTCATACAGTGGAGGGTTTGAGTGGCTGCCATAAGGTCTGATGGCCTCGGGACCTGTTGGTAGAGGTCAGTGAGTACGAGAGGCGACAGCTGTAGAAACGCTGGGAGCCCATTGCAGAATGAATACTGGCAATTATAACCAGCATTGCACGCACACATGCACACACAAACTCAGCACACACACAATGATCAGATCCTTATCTAAAGGATACATTGTTAGAGGTTGTTGGAGCACTGCCTCACAGGATATCGCCCATTGCAAGAAAGTGTGCCTGTGTCCATGTTGTTGTTGTATTTGATTGTATAACGTGATCAAAAAGGTGAGACCTTTTGTCCCACTTGTGATTTTTATGAGTCCTCAGTATGTGGGCACTACCTTCGGCCTTGTATGCACTCTCATGCCTCTGTAAGGTGCCCGATGTGGTCATTTCCCAGTCTGCCGTTTGGCTTGGGCATTTGCGTGTCCACATATTCAACATCTCACCAATACTGGGCATGTTCTCCTTTTGCTCTCAAAACAGCCTAGTCTGTTTGTGGCAAGGATCCAGCAAGATTTTGGAATCGTTTCTTCGACTCACATTCACCCCTTTAGCCTGATTTATAGTTGTGCACCCCCCAACGCACTGCAAGCACCGTCTTTGCAGCTGCTAAATCCGCGAGCGCTATACACGTCCGTCCATATACTCAGTGGCCTGAAGTGAAGAAATGCCATTTAACAAAAAAAACTAAGAAAAACTGTATGGTTGCAGGGACTGTATGCCACCAGAGAGGGTGACTGGGCACATTTCCAAACCTTCCTGTTCAAGATCAAACCTGAAGGAGCTGAGCTGCAACCCACTCAACAGAGATATTTGCAAATAAAACATCTGTAAAATCTTTCTTTCTTCCGGGTCTGCGAGGGAAGGAGCAGTAGTATGGTTTAATGTTGGGCACCGTGTAATGTTCCTCCCTAAATAGTAACACATTTCAAACGGAGACCTCTCCCATTCCAGATGAAGTTTGAAATGCATCAGTTGAACTCTCAACCTTAAGGCAGTTTTCATAGATCCCTGCTGATGATGCCAAATTCTGACCCTGCCATCTGTGTGGCTCAGCACTCCGTGCCCCCTGCAGCCTCGGATTTCTGTTCTTGGCTGACTGTTGTTGTAGCCCATCCCGCTCAGTGTTGGAGGCTGTGTAGAAATTAGCAGCAGTCACACCTCAGTCAAAATCACATTTCTTCTTTTTGTATTCAGTCTGGTATATGAACCTCAACTGAAGCTCCTGGACATTTTCATGAAATATTACATGAGGATGTAATTTACAGGAGGCTGAACTGAGAAATGCGTTATTTCAACAACATCAGCTCCAAATCGTCACGATAGCATCTGCCTTTTGTTTAATCCCTGACATCAGGAATCCCTCATTAGCAACCTTTAATTTACCGAGTGCTTGGATACGTTGTGACCAAAAGGTGTGCTCCTCCAGCACCAAATGTGGTCACCAACACCCCATGGCCCGGCTCCATTTATTGAAAGGGTATTTTGGTCCCTTAAATACAAGACCCTTGACACTTGGGGAGGGACTGGGGGTCACTGACCTGGATGCCCAGAGAGAGGTGTTGCAGCTGGGATAGTGCTCTGGAGAGGTGGTGCTGGTGCTGCTGGGAGCAGCTGTTGTGTGTTAGACTGTCAACACAGTAATGAAGGAGGGGTTAAATCTGCCACAGGCCGTTTTGGTTGAGGGGTTTTTGTTTTTTTTTTTTTTTTTTTTTTTGTGGGGGGAGTTTATATTACTTTGAGCTCAGTTTTACTTGAGATACTTTGGAGATGCTGGGCTTTGAACTTAAAGAGAAAACATATGGGAGAATTAAAACGTACCTGCACTGATCATTTTTTTTGGGGGGGGTGGGGGACTGCTGTGTGGTGTCACTCAGTTTTATTTGCAGAGCGATTAAACATTTGTTGACGTCTGTGCATCTACACACCAAACAAGCCAGCCAGCATGTTAGAACACTGAAGTTCGCTTCAAACCCTTCATCGCCATCATCGCTGGGGTCTGGGATCGCTGAACCTCCCCTATTCCTTGTTCTCATGGGAACTTCACCGCCTTTCAATGAGCTGCCTGGTTCACCTCTCAGCACTGGCCGCTCTGGGGTTAACACCAGAGGTCACAGGTCACAGGATCACAGGCTCCACAATGCCTCAGATTGTTGATTGTTGATGCTAAGGTGGGCGCTGAAAAGGGGGGGGGTTGGACTTTGTGCGTGCATGTTTGCATTTCTCTGATTATGTGTGCATTAATCTGTTTGTGCGTACAAGCTTATGTGAGCGCCGGAGTACATGTGTGAGCATCTGTTTTTCTGCATGCATCCTAACATGCGTGCTCCCTTGTGCTCATGCCCGCTCACACACGGTGTGTAAAAGGAAGAACCCGATTGGCCGGACCACCGTGGCAGATGAAACTTGATGGACTGCAGTCCCTCTAAGCTCCTGTTGATGGGGATTTGGAGGCCTGTCTTTGAGGGAGGAGGGGGTGGAAATTCAATTTCCTCCCACTGCTCGCCGGGGCTGTTTGGATAGCTTGGCTTGGATTGAAGAGGGTGTGCGACACTCCAGATTACCCACTCACTGAGAGTCTGCTGAGAAAGTGGCGTCTGATCTGCAGCACACCATGACACAACACAGGAAGAATGCAGCATGACAGAGAGCTGTCAGTCTCTCTGTCAGCCTGCTTTTATGCGTGTCGCTTGAATTTTTTCTGCAATGTCTTAGTGAGCTACAACACATTTATTTAGAAGCCCTTCATTAGTACATGAATACTTTATTCAGGTATTGATCTGGCGAGGGCAGTGTGTATGCAAATCAAACCTGTATTGACATCTGTTTATTTATTGATTGCGCATAATCAATACTAAATGCTAAACAGTGCATTCACTGTGAATCCTTATTTAAGATGCACCACGAAGAGTCAGTTAGATTGTTGATTCTTTTCATTGGATTGTTTGCACTGAGTCTTGTTCTTCTTGCTGCACAACATTTTATGTTTTACAAGTATATCTGATTTTAGGTTATTCCTGCCATGTCATCTTTTACATTTACATTTACATTTTTAGTGTCTTCATAACATTTTTAATGTATACAATTCTATCAGAAATCCATCACATAGATTGATTTGTGTTTCACAATGCCCTTTTTTTTTTTTTGTAAATCTTTCACTTGGTTCTCATATGGGTTCATATGCACAGAGTAAAGGTCAGATTACACTTCAACAAAAAAGGAAACAAGGTGACAAAACTGTTTGTTCCTGATCCAAACATCCGCTCTCAGAGTTGGTGTGAAAAAGCTGGTTGCTGCCTTAGAGAGGTAGAAGGTTCAAAATCACCCATAACAGTGCACATTTTTAGACTCTCTCCGCAGCAGAATAACATAAATTGCGTGGTTTGCTGTTTTGTTTTTCAAAGATTTCTTCATGTTCTTTGTGTTACTTACTTCCCTGGTGATGAAGCGCTTTGAAAAAATCTTGAAGGATCAAATTATCTCCTTAACCTCGGACAAACTGCACCTATTGCAGTTTGCCTATCAAGCAAGGATGAGGATGAAAAGCATTTCATCCTAGACAAATTGTACAAACATCTTGAACAGCCCAAATCACACAACAGACTTTTTTTGGCTGATTTTAGCTCTGCTGCCGGTTACCAGTCCAGTTCTTTTTGTTACTTTTACATTTTTTAACAGACAGAATGCAGCAGGTCTTTGTGAATGGGCACGTCCTCTGTCATCTCCTCTAACACAGGCTCTCCTCAGGGCTGTGTCCTTTCCCCGCTGCTTTTTATCCTTCACACGGACAGCTGTAAGTCCTCTCAGGACAACAGCTTACCTTGTCAGCTTTTCGGATGACCCAGTTTTATTGTCTCTCCTTCAGGACCACCAATCTGATCACCGCGGTGCCCTCCCTGAATTTGTCAGGTGGTGATAACAGTTCCCTTGATTGAAATGTGTCAAAAACAAAGGAACTGATCATAGATTTCAGGAAATGCAGTGACGATCAAAAAGCCAGCATTATTCATGATGAAAAGGTACAAATGACACAGTCATACAATTACTTAGGCGCTGCGTTTTACTCGCAACTGAAATTCAGTGAGAATACTGACAGCATTATCATACAAGCGACCCAAAGAATGCACTTGCTGAGAAAACGTAGCTCTTTTGGTATCTGCAAAAATATTTTTGCACCTTTTATCAAACTCTTATTGAGGGTCTTTTAGCGTTTTCCTTTATATGCTGGTTCTATATAAAAGACAAGATTTGTCTGAATGACATTTCCGGACTGTGCTCGAAGATCATTGGTGCCCAGCTTAATGATCCTAGCTCTCTTAGGAAGACACGAGTGGCCCATAAAGCAGAGAGAAGACTATTTCTTCCTGAAGAAAAACTAACCACTATGCGAATAGTTTTATTCCTTCTGCCACTGGATTGCTAAATGCACAAATGAATAACCAACCGTGAGGAGCTGACTGCTCTCTGAATTTCCATTCAACTATGCTGTCACTGGCTGATGTTCATTTATGTATATTATATTCTATTTATTATGGAGGGGTTGGCTGTTGAAATGAGTAGCCTTTTTTTTTTTTTTGGGACTAACATCTCAGAATCTGATTCTTATCAAACCTGTCACTTCAACGCTGACCTGTGAACTCCAGTGCTTTCTCATCCTCAGTTCCAGCTCATCTCCAGACGTATAGCACTTCCATCTTTTCACTACGTATAATTCATACCATTCACTTCAGTTTCAAAAGTCCATCTGCAGCAGTTACGGCATTTCATATCGTTGAATAGTTGTCTCAGAGCCCATGCTGTCAGAGCGGTCCTAACTAATCACACATTAAGTCAGCACATCCTCATTTGCAGAAGCAAATACAATCACCTCCGATCCGAACACTGAGCAATTTGTGAGCCCTGAGTGACTGAGGTGCACTGAGGTGTTCGTTTGAGCATGCAAATACACACAAACATACAAACATAGATACAATGCTGCAGGGGGTTGTGTTCCACCTCATCGGGAATGTCAATTACTTATGCATTGTTTGTGCTATTGTTTGTTGTTTGTTTGGCCTGGTGGAAAGCTGTGATAGGCATCAGAGAGGCGGAGTGGTGACACTCGAGTTGCTCACCTCCTCATTACTTTCAGCCACCGCTCCCTCACCTAGCCGTAAAATTGAGGAATGTCTTTAAAGCCTCATCCGATTTTTACTGGGGTGCTGACCACTTCATCACAGACAGATGTTGCTGTGTGTGTGCGTTGTTTGTGAGTGTGCTTGTGCAGCTAGTTAGAGGAGGTTGAAAAGCTTTGTGTGTGCTTCCTGGGTCACTTCATGTTATTGTTCTTGGAAAACCTTCTGGAAGGAGAAGTGAGTTGCCTGAAGTCTCATATTTACTGCCAAAGAAGAGGAAACGGCCGGAGAAAAGTAAAAGAACAGGAAGAATGAAAAATAAATGAAGGGTTATATTTCAAAACATGCTTGGAAAGAAATGATTCTTAGGTAAATATCCAGAACATCCCAAATTTATGCGTTAGCAGACAGCAGAACAACATCGAAATGAGCACAGAAAACAGATGTATGTATTTTCTTCGACCAAAAAAAGCTTGTTCAACAACAGCTAAAGACACTAGCAGTGAACACTCAGTGATATTAATGCTCATGTAAACTGTAGCTCTGGTAGTTTACTTAGCAGGCATTTTGAACTAGTTTAAACATGACTCATGTAACACTCAGCCGGTTTGAGACCTCGAAGACTTGAGACAACATGAGTGAGATTATTTTAGTGATTATTGGAATGAAATTTAAGAGATTAACAGGAATATGAAAGGAATTCCTGTGGTAGACTCTAAACTCAGCCTAACTCTCTTTCTGAACATTGAAACCTAAAGAGAGCAAATTAAAGAATGAGGAATATAAATGCCACTTCCTTTCAAGGAAAATGGAGAGAAATCAGAAGTTTCCACCCTTTCGATCAAATACAATAGCATACTTGTGAAAGGGATCTTTGGGTGAAAATGCTTTCTCAGATTATGTTGTCAAAGTTAGGAATGAGCCATTAATCTTTAGACAACAATATGGACGAGCGGCTCAGATGGAGCAAGTTAACCAGTTAGACGATCAGTGGAGCTCCAGCGGCTCCAGAAATATGTTAAACTAAAGCAAGATAGAAGCCCAAATTCTGTATCTGCATGAATGTACTCATCAGACTAGAAAAGCACTATAGGTGCTTTGCCTAATCCTAACCACAGAAAAATGGAAGTCCAAGGATGGTGGACGGGGAGCATAAACTAAGAATGACAATGCAACAAACATTTCAGTCGGAGGAGGGTCTGCAGACGGTTAACTTTTATTTGGCATCTGACCATTTGGTTCCTCTTTTCAGCAGCTGACTGAGTGGCAGCATCCTCTACTGTCCCCACCCTTCCACCCCCATACACTCCATCCATCGGTTTTCTAAAGCTCTCTCACTCTGAAACCCGATACTTGTCCTGACATGCCTCAGCCCCTCAGTTCTGCTGGCTTTTGAGTATTTTCCAACAAAGACATGGGCAGATAAAAGGCAGTTGGGCGCAAAGGATCAACGTCATAAAAATGTTTAGGAAGTAAAAAGTGCGATATTGTGTAATGACGTAAAAATTAGGTTTCTAAATCTTTTAAGAGTGAACATTAACCAAAGCAATTATAAAAGAAAAGAAAAGAGAAAAAAAAAACCTCAAATTGCACTAAGCTCACATGAATTTTTGCAGCAGTACATCTGGAGATGGGGGAGGAAGACAGGGCCGCTTCAGTGGATGGAGCAGTCCCAGAGTATTTAGATGATTGGAGATTAGCCCCAGCTAGATGAGATGTGAGGATATGAGTCATTCGCTTTGCGTAAGATTGGCCTCATCTCCTCTTGTCTCCTTAACTCTCCATTATGTCTTCTCCGTTCCCATTCCATTTGTCTTCCGTCTCATTTCATCTGTACTCATCTGCTCACCTCCTGTAACTAATCAGGTGTAAAGCACAAGTCAAGGCAGAAACCGGATGCCACTGGTGTTTCAAATATCCCTCACACTTCATGACTTCTGTTTCTGCTGAGCTGTGAGAGAGAGACAGAAGGAGCAGAGAAAAGCAGACGCAGATATGAAGGCTCCCAACACGTCTTCAAGGCTTATCTGTGCGTTTGATCTATATTGCTTTATTTGGGTATATATCAATCAACCTTCGCCAGCCCCTCTCCTTCTCTTCCGGACATGGCTTCCTGTCCCAGATTAGTCCTCCATCCTGCCCACCTCAGCGGCTCACGATGCAACAGCACTTCAGGATCACAGGTCAGAGGGGAAGGGTCGAGCAAAGAGCGTTGTAACGATGTCCAGGCTTAGAGCAACTGACCGGTTGCTGAAGAGAACTGTGTGTGTGTGTGTGTGTGTGTGTGTGTGTGTGTGTTTGTGTGTGTGGAGGTAGTTAAATGGTTGAAAGGAAACTGTCCATCAGTGGGAAATCTGAAAACAATTTGACTGCATTAAGGCATTTAAAGCGTCTCCATTGATTTCCCTATTGGCCTTTCATCAGTGCCGCACACACACCCACTGCTGTGTGTGGTGGGGAGGAACACACAGAAGGCCTTTCACAATTATGCATTCACTTGTCTGTTTGCTTCTTCATTTACACATTTGTTTATTCATTTATTCATTTGCTATTGACTTTGCTGTGATCCAGCTGTCATCTGCTTTATAACAGATGAACTGTGACTTATTTTGTGCATTTATTATTTTGCACGTGTGCTCATACCATGTTTGTGTGTATGTTAACTATTTAAGTAGCTGCGATACAAAAAGGACACAAGTGGTTCAAGCTTCCTCTCTCTAATAACACTTTCACTGTCTGACAGTACATAAGCATGATTGATAACCAGCTCATTTCCCCCCCAAAAATAAATGGAATTATGCAAAAGGGCGTAAAAGAAATTATTTGTAAGTTTTGCTGTTGCTACATAAGCAGTATTAGCATTAAGAACCGTTCACCGATCAGTGCTACATATTCAGGCTGGCCTCGATTGAGCTAGCTGGTTAGCATGCTAACATCTTTGCAAGAAAGGAAGTGATAGAAGTGAAAAAACCAAAAATGAGCTCTTTCCACTGCCGTCAGCTTCTTGAGTGAGTAAAAGGATGAGGGGCAATGTTGAGCTCAGTGTTTCCTCTGGACTGGTAAGAAAACAGCTGTTAACGCTAACATCAGAATGGCTTAACTTAGTTAAATAGCGCCTTCAAAGGGTAGAAAAAATGGCTGAATAGCATACTCAATATATGAGTCAGTATACTATTTGCGCTGTATAAAATGTGTATGAACACTTTCTCTGATTTTTTTTTTTTTTTTTTTTTTTGCCCCAGCTGTACAGTATATGAATATATTCCACTGTGCGCGCTCCTTTTTTATGCATCTCCACCCATGTTTAGCATAAGCACATGACTCAACCGTTCCTCCGCTACCACCGGGATAGTTTGTCAGTGTCTGTGCTCCACAAACAAGGCCCTTTCTCCAAGGCCCTTGGCCCACTACAGCAGTTCCCATAAAGGGGCCTGCCGATGCCTCCTTTAATTGTAGCATGTAATCTGACTTAAACACAAGGCTGATAATAGTGCTGTCTATGTGGAGGTTAGGATTAGAAAGGCCCCTCATTCCTACCAACTCTCTTATTATCTCCTCAGCCCTGGCCACAAGGAACCAAAGGTCCGACGTGCTTGTTTCAAGCAGTGCCAGTTGCCCTGTGACTCATCTAGGTTGAGAAACATTGAGGAGAATGGAGCCCCTGTGTTGGTGTGTCAGTTTGCAGCTTGTGGCTCACTGACAGATTGCCGTGAGACGTGAAGGCGAATCTCCCTCCATGCTGTGCGAGTATGGAAAATACACACGCCTTCACCTCAAGTTATGCGGCTCGACCGAACTCCCAGGGAAGTTTTGTGACTGGCCAATTTAGGCTGAATATTTGAAGTGAATGGAACAAAAAAAAATAAATAAAAGGTTCGAGTGTGAGCCATTCTTAGAGGTGGAGATGACATTTTTACTGTCATTGCAGTGCTGAGCGTTTCCCCATCACATTCATGTAGACCTTTTCCTCTCAGACTTAGAAAAATACAAGATGTGAATAATCACAGCTCCCATCCTACTATCATTTAATATATTACAGGAAAAAGGTTGGACAGTTCGTATTACATATTTCTCTGGCAGTGCTTACTACATTGGGTGGGTTGTCTGGAGCTAAATATAGTTGTGAATATGCTGCTTCTCTTCTTTTGATTATGAAAAGGAGCCTGACCAAAAAAAAAAAAAAAAAATCGAATTGAAAGTCAGATAAAAAAAAATACACTTTCTATTTTAGGTGTTTGTCTCTGCTCATTTATAATGACGATGCAGCATAATCTGTCCTCAGTTGTCACTCTCCTTTTTTCTCTCTCGTGTCTTTTTCCGGAAGTATTTTATGAAGTGTCAAAAACTCCATGAAGACCATGAAACCTGTCTGGGTCCTCTTTTAGCAGAAAACTTGAATAGTTTGGTTATGTTTGGGGACGGACAGACAGAAAATAGCCCCAAATTAAAACCATTGGGCATTTTCTTTCAGAAGTCAGAAAGATGTTTGATGCACAAAATCTCCTTACAATAACCAAGATCTGTGCATTTTAAAGCAGTCCAGTTCACGTTTGATCGCTGAAATTCTGCTGAGGAGGATATTGAATTCCTCGACGACTGTGCACTCTTTTTAAGTTGCCTTCTAAAGAAGGAGCAGCTAAATGGCCATGTTTTAAACCTCCATAATGTGATTTGTATAACTGTGAGCCTATAGATCGGTGTACCATGGGCTCAAACACCCAGCAGTCTGCATCAGGGAATATTCAGCACAAATGCGCCTAATCAATAGACATGTTTAATGCTAATCACCTGCTGCACCCCCCCATTATATTGATTCTGAATTAGAATTACACCAGCTGTAGGCAGAAGTAGGTGCGTGTGTGTGTGCACGCGCACACATGGGCGCACACACTAACAAAATCAGAAGTGTGCCGTCAAGCGCGCACAGATTCAACTTGTTTGATGATGGCAGGAGGAGTCCTTGTATTTATTGATCCTCCGGTCTCTGAAGGACAAGGTCATCAGGTCATCTGTCACAGAGATGGAGGCGACAGTGACACACACACACACACACACACACACATATGTGTGCACTCGCACAGTTCAAACAGGACTGATGGACGGTGCGTTGGTCAGACGTAGTCAGTTAATGGGGGTCATGAGGGAGTGCAGGTTGTGGTTAGGGCAGAGCTAACATTGTTAGGCCGCATTTGATCATGTTGGAAGGGAGATCATCGAGGTTACAGGAGATAGCTCCAAACTACAAAGGCGGCCTGTTCCTGTCAACAGGTTACCAGGGACTTCCTCACCTTTTACCCAGTTATCAGACTTTTGTGTGAACTCTACAACTGATTGAACCGTGGCCATCACTGGTATCTGGGTTTTTAAATCAATGCCTAATGAGTGCGCGAGGGGTCAGTGGGAGGAGTAGGAGGGAGTTTCTATTGAAATAGAAACCACGAGGGCATATTTTCATCCGCAGTATATCTCCATATGCCTGTTATATCAGCATATCAGCTGGAGGTCTGGAAGCTGAAATGAGAGAGTGCCTCTCTTGAGTTTGCTGATGAATGTAAAGTATGCCGCTGACACAGCCTGAGAAGTATTCCTGCTATGCTTTATTCTGTTTCCGCACCGCTACATCCTCACTTTGACATTTGGCTGTGATAAGAGGGAAGCCTTGAATCCCACACATATCCACAGCGGATTCCGACCACTGGATCCCAGCTCTACTCCCACACTCGAGCGTACAGTAAAGAACTACTGCGCAGTCCTTCGACAATGCCCGAATTCAGGCTGTATGCATGGGGCCTATTCACATTTCCTATCGCTAGCATCTGCAATGCTAATGACTGGGCGACTGAGTGTGTTTCTCTCTGTGTGGCAGGGAGAGGTTGTGTTTCCTCTGTGCATCTCTGTCCCTCCTTTTTCTTCTTTTCCACAAATGTCTCTCTCTCTCTCTCTCTCTCTTTCCTTGGCTCTGTAGTTGCGTAGGCGGCCCATCTGAAGCCGCATCAAAGCCTCAGACGTCATAAGAAGCCGTGTGGCTCAGCTGTGCGCAGAATGTGGCACAATCTTGGTAGTAAATGTCATCTGAAGGGTTGTTTACAACATTTCTTTGTGGCTGCATCAGATGTCCAGGGTGCAGGCGAAGGCAGCACAGTTTTCATTGATCGGGCGGCAGCTGTGGGACAGTTTTTGTCACTTTCCCAGTTGTGCAGCTAGATTTCCCCTCAGGTTTGGATTTCAGCTTCATATTAAACACCTTCTTGTAAAGTCATAAGTCTACTCCCACTGAAAGTTCACAGGAACTCCACAGGATTTATTCTACCTGGGAAATGTTTTTAATCAATTTTAAACACATCCTCCTCTTCATGCATTTAACCCTCCCACTCTCTCTCTGTCTCCATCTGTCTCTTAACTTCTCTCTTTCCTCCATCTCTCTGCCTCTGTCAGATTTATTCGCACACTCTGAGCACACAGGGTGCTTTCTTTGGGTTTGAGTTTGGGACTTTGTTGTATCAGTGTCAGTTTTGACTTTCCTCCCTCAACCAACTGCCGTCCAGTCAGTGAGGAGGACTGCTGGCTCTGCAGGGCCGTGCCGGAGGTTACTTCCTGTTCAACAGCTGGGCCCTTGTTCTGCCCGGCCCAGGCTGCGCTGCAATAATCTCCCATGAGTCTTTCCACATGGGCAGAGAAGCCGTCATGTCGCACCACTGTTTTTCCTGCCTTCTAACAAAGAAGAAAAGGTGATTGTGTGAAGACCTCTCAGCCCACTGCTTGGGGTCCAAATGTGTTTGTGTAGCGAGTGTGTGTGTCTGTGCGTGTGCGAGCTGTGAATCATTTTCCTACCAGGATGAATGCATGAATCAGCCTTTTCAGTATATATGTGAAGCAGTGGCTAGCTGAGGTGTACAGATTGGGAGCGTTCAGCTGTCACCAGCTGACCTCACCACAGACACACTTTGTGCTCAGGAGCAGGAGAAACAGGGCTTCTCTCTATGCCCGACCCCCCCCCCCCCCCCCCTCCTCCTCCCCCTCCCACTGGAGAACACTTATACCTCAGTTGGTTATCCTTAGATAATCTGGACTGAGTTGTGTGTGCATGCTGAAGGGGGCAACTTCCATCTTTTTTTTTTAATCTCTCTTTCCATCATCCCCTCTTTTTACCCCCTTGTCATGACCTTTGGCTCATCGTGAGCCCCAAGACACCCCTGGGCACAGGAACTGACCCGCACAGAGGTCGCCCGAGGTCACCCCAGTCTGCCCGGGTCCCTGTGTGCACTGATAGGACTTTGATGGCTTATTAGGGAATGTAATGGTGGGTAAAATAGTGGGAGTCCAAGACTCCACCGCCTGCTGAGAAGGTGACTAGACCAACCTGTGAGCCCTTAGAAGAAAGGTAAATTCACACTTTTCATGGTGATTAAAAGTAAAAAGCAGAATTTGTTTTGAACTAAACACATTTTGATTGAGTACAGGCTTCGCCTTAAACGCAGTTCTAAGATTCAGTGTAGTCTTTGATGTTATGCACTTGAATTTTTTTCGCCGCATTTATTGGTTGCATTCCTCTGAAAAAAACTTATTTTTGATCCAAATGAGACTTACGGGTTAAATAAATGCAGTCCTTCCTGTCCCCTGACGAGAAGACACATGCAACCAGTGAGAGTCATGCCTTTGGGTTCACACAGTGCTATTCTGAACTTCATTTCCAACTGAAAAGGCAGATGACACACGTGCAGCAGTGATTGGACGAGACAGCTGCTCCCAGGATGTACAGAGGGCTTTGATTGGCCTTGGCAGCTGCCCATGCTGAGCTTAGTTTTAGGGCTTGCTAAGTGTGTGTGTGTGTGTGTGTGCATTGTCAGTGAGGTCACTGCTTTACCATACCACACTAATGCTTTTGAGCTGATGTTTATCCCGCTAATCAAGTTAAGGCTTTGACCGCTGTGGCCATCATTGAAAGGAGAGTTGTTCAAAAAGCTGCAGTGTGAGCTTGTGTTCAGCGCCTGTTTCGAACATTATTGAGTTGTTTTGTGCTTAGTGAGTTTTATCCCCCGGAAGTGCATTGATATTGCATATATTGATGCAATTTTACATTTCAGCCTATCAAGTATAATCAGATATATTTAACCCTCCTCCAAAGATGTTTGCCCTTTGGCTACATCCGCGGTCCAGGTTTTAGTCTTAAAGGACATCACGTCTGTTACGTTTACTCGTGACATCAACACATGGCACCTGGACAGGCGAGAAAAAAAAAGAAAGAAAAGAAAACTGTCTTTGTGACAATGTTTCTTTACTTCTTCTTTACTTTTCCTCGTCATTAGCATTTTCTTAATCTAACTGGATCAGTACAGCTGAGAGTAGACGATTTGCTTCCTGGATGTGTGTAATTCCACATGCATTAGTGTAGACAGTCTTTCTGACATAAAGCTGTATGGTTGTCTTGGCAGAGATTTCAGTTTTGAAACAAAAACTGAGCACTGTGGATGTGACCTTTGTCAACATCTGGATATCCAATGAATTAAAAATTGGGTTCAACTGCCCACTGTAGTTACTTTGTCGACAACTGTTTGCTAACAGTTGTCGTGAAACTCACAGCAGATCCGTAAAACACCCAAGGGACACGAGAAGAAAGAGTGTGCACACACGCAGAGTTATTCATGAAGAGCTCTTGGAAGATAAATTGAGAGCAGCAGCACTAAAAAGTCTACAGCACCCCAACTTCCCTCCCTTTGTGGTTTGGTTTGCGCTCAACCAGCAGCTGAAGCGATTACATAATCATGGTCTTACCGTGGACCGTGTCACTGCTGCGGCCAAAGAGGATGCCACCATAGGACCTGCCACAGATGGCAGTCCTGCGGTCCTGCCAGCCAGCACCTGTGAATCATTTGGACCCAAATTGTTTATTTGGCTTTTCTTAAGTGCTACCAGTATTTCCTCTGTGCGTTTGTCTCCCCTCAGAGGAGAGAAAAAAAAATCACCTCTGTCCACCCCCAAAAAACAGCATGTCCCTCTGGGCAATGCACAGCTTTGGCATGACCACCAACAAAAGAGAGCCAAATTAACCCAAAGGACACCCTCCACTTTCCAACCCCCACCCCTTCTTTTCCTCAGGCTGTCCACTTCCAGAAATGCACGGACACTTAACACAAATAGAAGAGTAATTCACCCAAGCGCTTTAGAAGGAAACACAGAGCTGTTGTTTGTTGTTTCTCATCCTTTTGAAGGGAAAACCTCTCTTCCTGCAAGTCTAAATTTATTTGTCTGTTTGTTGTTGCCAGCACAGAAGAGTCGGCTGCTATCTATTAACTTAAACATTCCTCTCAACCATCTAAACAGCGACGTGCGGCGGGTGACTCAGGCCTGTGGTCAGAATTTATGGCCGCACGCTCTGGCTTTAAGTTGGTAGGGTGATGCGCTCACTGCCGGCCCTCTGTGATAAAATAATTTCCCGGCCCAGCCCTTCTTGCTCACTTTTCTCTGAGAGCAGAAACTCAGTCAAAAAGTGGAGCACTCTGTGTGTCTGATATAAATGTCTCATTAACAAACAGCGCACCGTTAACCAGCACCACGCTGCCAGCGCTCGCAGGTGCTAACAAGGTCCACTCAATTTGCTAATGAGATAATGCGCGGGCTAATGAGGCCCCGAAAGAAGGTCATGATGTAATGGAATACCAAGCTCACACCAATACAGCGATGTGAGAGATGTACCCTTCTGGGGAATTAAAGATCTTAAAATGAATATGCAATAAAGTAGTCTATTATAACTCATCCCTGGTGGGAATGTTTTTTCTTAATAGGAGCTTTGATGATGTGCAGGAAGAGTACATAATAATAGAATGTGAATAAAACGGGAGAAAAATGAAGAGGCGAGACTCTGGAAGAGATGTTTGAAGTTTGTTCGTGATAATAAGAACAATCAGCTCATCCAGAGAGGAGAGCTGGTAATTTGGAGTTCAGCAGAATGAGGAAAACAAATCTTTGATGAATGGGCACTTTAAATAGCAAGTTACAACAGTTTTGTTTTTTTCCGTTTATCAGGTTTCTGTTGTGTCAAGATTGAAGGGGGAAAAGGGGCCTTTTTGGCAGCGAGGGGGAAAAGTTTGTTGTTGGTTGTTGCAGTTGTGGCAAAATGTTCACCACTTCCTCCAATGAGGCCTTCTTGCTCATTGAACCAAATGTACTAATCTAACGAGAGACAAATTTATTAAGTGCTTTTATGTGTATTTTCTTGCACATGAAAGGCCAAGTTTACAACACACATTTTTTCTGTGACAATGTGTGCAGGCCATGTTCCCTACCATCTTTTGAATGATTCAGTGGAAAATTACCAGATTGCCGTAACGCTGGTTTAGAAACACGGAGGCTGTAACCATAGCTCCGGCTGTTTCAGTCATAATCCCTTGTGCCTCTCCCTGTATTGCTTCCCCATCAAAAGAGCGCTGATTACTGGGAACTCAGCTGGGAAGGGAACAGGGAGATTGGAGGTGAGGTTGCCTTTAAAAGACGGTAGTGGCCGTTGTGTTGAATGAAAGGCTGTTTGAGTTAACATAAGAAATTACTTGGCGACACCAAAAGGTTTTATTTTATTATTGGTTACCTGATGTCTCTCTTAAAGACTAAACCAAATAACCTTTTTTGAGCAGCAGCCAATGTAAGTTTTGCATCAACAATTATTTACTTCGCAGTTTGTAGGGAAAGTTGGGGGTTCAATCAAACCTAATTCCTTCACTTTCCATAAGCAGTCCCCAGTGGTGGCTCTCTTCTTCCACTGGATATAGCATGCTAAACATCTTGTCTCAGCCTGTTTTGTCACTTTATGATAGCGATTTGCTCTTGCCTCCAGTCTTCCCTGAAGACAAAGTTCTCATCAGCGGATGTATGATCACCTCAGTATTGCTGAAAACAAACTCACCACAGCGGCCATGGTGAGAAACAGACAGTGGAGCTGTTCAAACTGTAAGACAGCTAAGGAAATTCAACTGTTTGTCCGGGAGCTAGACTCGCTGATGACTCAATTAGTCAGGCATCCTAACTGCCCTCTAACTGCATGTCAAAGGTCAACCTATCTGGCAGAAAATTCTAAAATGTGCCAAATTTGCTGGTTAAATCTGAAGTCTTAATCCACACAGCATCTGTCCCGTTTAAGAAAATAACCATATTTGATTCATGTGCAGGATAAGCAACTTTGAACTCCTGTGTGGCCCCATTTTATTGATTCAATATCCATTTCTTTGAATATATTCACGTTGAAAACAGCAAATATATTTAGAAAAATATGTTAAAAACCACTGAGATATTGAACTGCGGTGTGCTGGAGTCAGTGAATTCACTCAGTAATGTTCCTCACGCAACAATAGATAACTGAAATGAGCTAACATTAAACTAAGCCGTTTAAAGGCAAAGCGCTTTACTGTTTACATGTTGAGGATTGGTGCATTTTAGTCCTTGAAAATTATACTTTTCATCCGTATGGCAAATTGTTTTGGAAATTTAGCATAACAAGTAAAATGTGTTAGTAATGACTCTTCAAAGTGTGGCTTCATTCTATCAGCCACAATGTATTTTGGTAAAGTCGTAACCAAACACTCTACTGCATTTACACTGGTGGTAAATTCTTCACATGTCACGTAACCACAAGGGAGTCTTGATGTTATTTGATTTCTTAAAGGAAGAGAATGGTATTCCAAACAAATATACAGCAAAAGTAAAATGTCTGACTCACTGCGGTGGCAAAGAGCAGGAAGCAAAGCATCCTTAGTGTGTGTGTGTGCATGTGTCTATGTATGTTTGGGTGTGTGTTTTCGAAGACTGAAATAGATTAGGGAGTGTATCCGCACATTCTCTGCTCGTGTTTTTAATCTTCCTGTCCATTTGTCCATCATGTCGTCGTGCAGCGCTTCCCGTCTGTGTTGCTGGAGTGATGAGTGCTTAGCCAATAAAAAGTCAAACAGGAAACTGAGTGGAGACCCTCTGATTGTTCCTGAGGTGTCTGGACCAGGAGTCCCTGTTGTACATCCGCCGCATTTTTCCCCTTTTAATAACACACACACAAACGCATGCACACACAAGCAAACAATAGCTCAAACAAGATAAGATTGGAAAATATGTGCTTGAACCTGTGATTATGCAGAAATCAAGGAGAGAAAACGCAAATATTAACACTGCCTTCTACTCTTTGTGTATACACAACATACAAACACACACAGACAAGCTCAGCAGGCTTGTAAGGGGAGTGGAAGTGAGCAGAGGTGATAACACAGAGGCAGGAAGACAGAGCTGCTGGATATGTAATGGAAACATCCCAAATCCAGGCCAAGAATGATTGAAATTTTTTTTTTTTTTTTTTGCCACTTACATATACAAAGAGCTGAAAGGAGACACTTGGAACAACATCAGGGTGAATGTTAAGCAACACTGTTCCTGTCCAACATACCGCAAATGATCAGGGAAGGCAGGGCCAGATTATGTCTCACAAAAGCAAGAAAGGGTACCTGAAGACGTTCAGATTCAGCGGTGTTTGTTAGTCCCAGACAGGGTGGGATGTGTAGGGCTGGTAACCAGACAGGAGCCACCTGGTGAAAGGCCAAGGCCTGGGCCGTAACCCTGGAAGGAAGCGGCGGTCCCGAGCAGCATACAAGGGGCTATAGGGAGCAGGATGTGACTGTGTGTGTGTGTGTGGGGGGGGGGGGGGGGCATGCTCCCACTATCATTAGTGTTTGTTTTTAGGACAACCACAATTTGTCATTTACCATGAAGTCCATTAAGTTAGAATAGATTGTGTTTGAAAAGGTTTGGAGATGTTTCCTCTTTCAGATCATTCTGGGCTTTCTGGAAACAGCAGAAGGACACCTCTGGACATTTCTTCCTTTTTCCCCCTCATTACATGCTTTTTAAGGAACTTCTATCTGATCTTAGGACCAACCCTAAGGACAGAAGTGCTGTAAAATAATCTTATTTTACCAGCTTTACTAGACATGGAAAGCTGTAACGTGTGGCAGTCTGGAACTGAAGCAATAACCTTACTATGTCTCGAACAGTCAAATTGCTGTTTAAATGCATGTGTCCCATTAGCAGCAAACTAACAGCCTGAGTGTGTGAAAGCATCTTTTGTGTCGTTCTCACTCCCTCACACTGCTGCACCCTCTTTCTCTCCTCCAGCATGTTGTGGCTCCTGCAGTGTGGCTCTGTGTTTTTACGCAACATGCAGTGTCACAAATAAACCTTGTGCCAGTTTCATCCACAATTTGCCAGCCTCCCGGGCAGCAATGCCAAACCCCAGTCTACTGTTCACACACACATCCTGTCCCTGGCAGGAAAGGCATGCATTCTCACACACACACATTTTCACGCTGGAATGAAAAGAGATCAACTAAAGCAATTTGTTTCAATACGCTTTCATTTTGTTATTGCTCGAGTCATTCCCCCAAGCAAACCGCCGCACCTTCCTATGATGTAAGGAAACCCCTGTCAGAATGATCAAGCAATAAGTGACTTTATAGGTTTGAGAGCATCATAAAAAAGTGAAAGTGAGGGAGCTGCATGTCAGATCAGAGGCTCAGTACAGTCATGTCAGTGTCTTACTTGAAAGTCTCACAGACTCGCGGCTTGTTTTCTCTGGGAATCAGCTGGGGAGAGGCTCTGGGCGTTGCTGGCTCAGGCGCTGCATGCAGAAGCTTGTGCAAAAAACACCAGTTACAGATAAAGGGTTGAGATTTCATTTGGTCTCAATACAAATACCAGATTTCTGAGCTGTAAGGACCTTCAAAGCGAATGGGAGGTTTGTGCCATAATTTGCTGACTCACTCTCTTATAAAATCATCAAAGTGATGCAGTGAGTTTTCGTCCCCCCCCCCCCCCCCCCACGCGCAGTGATCCGACAAAACCGGCATGCTAACAACAGAAACCGCGAAAATAAATGAGGAACAGTAGTCACTGCCATGTAAACAGGCAGGTCTTCACCAAGCAGTTGGTTTTCAAGCACATTCCTGTGTTATCCAACGAACGTCAGGACCTGCCTATAATAAATGAGTGGAGTTTTCTAATTTGGCTAGGATTCTGTCAAAGGTCAGGGAGCGTCACCTCTGCGCCTTTGAGCTCTTTCCTGGGGGGTCAGCGAAGGTTAGGACATAGCCACAGGCGAGCACACACAAATGCAATCTGTCAGCGCATATACATTGATGCACACAATCACACTCTATCTGCTGATTTCCTATAAGGTCATCACAAGGTTCTTCTGTGCTATCACCAGTTCAAATTCTGACCTGAAGAGATGACATCAAGGGTCAGTTGTATTTTTCGGAGGCCACACTGTGCACCACTGTACTGTGACCTTGTATATGAGAGCCTCTGTCAGATGTTTCATCTGTGGACAAGGACGAGCTGAGCAGATCAAAGTTCTCCATTTGAGACTTTGTACTCAGGGTTTTTTTTTTTTTTTTTATTAACCGCTTAGACAAGGTCGGTCCCACACCGGCAGCACCCCCTGGCCCTCTGACCCTGTGAACTGTGCGTGTACAGAACCGAGGCGGAACTAAACGGGTGGCTCCAGCGGCGTCATGAGAAGAGTTCGCCGTCATCCATGTAGAATGCGTGTCAGGGGATTGGGTAACTCTGCCAAGGGAAGAAAAGGCAGGCAGCGCACACTGCACACATTGTTGAAACAGAAGACATCTCACTTACACAAGACAAGTGCGCTGTGTGTGTGTGTGTCTCTTAGTGTGTAGGGGGGCCAGTGTGTGCACATACATGAAGGAGCATCTGCAAATTTGTATTCATCTGTGTGTGTGTGTGTGTGTGTGTGTGTGTGTCTCTGTTATTGATGTGTCTTGAGGATTGTGTTAACACTTTTGTGTATACATACATAATCTCTATTTTGGTGCATATAAAAGAGCATTTGTTCGTGCATATATATTTATATCTTTGCTGTATGACTTGTGTGTGTGTGTGTGTACATGTCTACATGTGGTTATGCCTCTGGTCATAACCCCTCTGCCCACCCACCCCCTCCAGAACCTAAACATATTTAGCTGAAGCAAATGACCCCTCATTACTCAATGTGCCACAATCAAAGGTGATAGGTCACTGCAGCTTGTGTGCATGAGCATCCCTGCATGAGAACATGCTTCTGTCTTTGCACAGAGAGTGCAAGATATGTGTGTGTGTGTGTGTGTGTGTGTGTGTGCGTGCCATTTATCACTGGAGCTTTGTTTTCCCTCCCCTCAGAGTGTTTGTGTTTACCTGTAGCTCTTATCTGATCGGGCCACACAGGAGGTCAAAGTCAGAACACGCTCAGGGAAGTTTAGTCCCTCTGAAGGACAAATTACTGAGAATTGGTTCCCATCTCCAATTAGCTTCCCACTGTGGCACTGACAAAGCTGGAGAACACAACTTTAACACACACACACATCACAATTAAGTACACAGACACTGACGGAAAAAAGCGTTGGTTTGAGATGAGTGATTATTCAGGAAGAGGTTCTGGTTTGGTAACTGTGACTGGTGCTGATGGATGTGGTTACATCCATCCTCTGACTGTCTCTCTTATTTGCTCATCCACAAATTCCAGTTTCACACTGGAGTTGCAATTGACTGTCTCCGCAGAGAAGTGGCTCCTGGCCATATGAAAATATAGCCTTCCTGCCGTTGTGCGCTCCTATATTTTTATCCCTTGGAGGCCTCCTCCTTTTTCTCTTGACTCACTCAGCTATAATTTACCTCTAAGACATTGGGTTAATTTACTTTTCTTTTTTTTTTTCTTTTGTCAATCAAATTTTGAGAGAGAAGACGGAACTACTCGTTACCTTAGTTATGGTCACCGGCAATGTACGTACAGCACGAGTCAAAAGTTTGGACACACTTTCCTGTTCATTTGAATGCAAAAGTGTGTCCAAACTTTTGACTCGTGCAGTATTTTCTAGCAAAGTGCACGACCAAAATGACCGCTGTCCACATCGCAAGTCCCACTTAGGGCTGTTAGAGGGCGTGTTAAGTCTGATAAACTGCCTCAAGTGATGCCACTTGAGTCAGTCTCAGGCTCCTAGAAATTAGGAAGTGAACTCAGCAGACCGCTGTTACCAACTCCTCATCTTGGCTTGAGGCCGGCGACTCAAGAGCTGCATTTGCGGCTCCAAGCCTGAACTTGATATAGTGATATAGTTGAATTGTGGGTCATGTGAGTGTTGAAATTAGGCTGATATTACTGATATTTAAAAAAAATATTGTGTGACTGTTGTGTGATGTGTTGTATATTTATATATTTATCAATAATGTTCCTTAATTGTTTTGATTGAATTTGCGATGCATACGTGGATGCTCAGTAGGAGGCAGCCGTGCTTGTATCTTTCTGCTTCGGTTTTGTTTGGCTGAAAAATAACTTCTTTTATCCTCATCAACATTATCATCATCGTCATCACTACCGCCACCCCTGGCCATATCCGTTTCCTCTGTACCTCACAGTGCTAAAAGACAACAGTCATCCAGACAGCACATACAGTCAGCCTCATTATGGATTTCCTGAGTCACATTCCAACCAAACGACCCAGCCGACTGATGCCCGGCACAGGGCATGCATTCCCATCCTTGCGCTGATCCATGTACATATTTCTAACCATACCCATACATCCAAAAACATCCGGGGCCCTATCGGATGCCACGCTGAACGCCGCCTGGCGACTCTTTGTGTCTCTCAACCAGCTGGCTCAGATAATCAGGAGCTTTGAGGAGACACTCATGAACGCCGGCATTCTCTTGGATATCATTCCCATTTTCACCAGTGCTGCTGTCAGCATGAGTAAAAGGGGCTCAGGTTCAACAGCAGCTACAGTAATGGGATGGACAGATGTTTAGATGTGAGGGACCAGGTCCCCCATGGGGCCCCTACAGCGGTACTGCCTGACAGAAAGCAATCAGCTTGATGTGGAGGAAGAGAATACGGCGCTGTGCACTCACAGAAAGAGCTGCAATATGAGCCAGAAGAGAGGGATTTAGATAGAGGGCTGGATAAGAAAGGAAAATTAGACAAAGAGAAAGTGAAAACAGTTGAAGTACACAGTGCTGATGGAGCTGATCTTACAACCAGTTGGAATGGACGTGCAAGAAAGACTCTTTCATAAACAATACATGTTGAATAGCAGGAGGAATCCGCCGTTAAATCACTTGCAAAGGTGCTTGGGCAGGCAGCTGAGTGAGCCGGGAAGGGAGGGAGGGGAGGAGGTGTGGATAAAAATGAGTCATGTTGGCAGGAGAGAAGGGGGAAACAGCTGAGAGGTTTTTGAGGTGCGTCTTTGGCTCTGATCGCAGTTTTATTTTGGCTGAAGTAAGGTGATACTCGGGAGCAAAAAGGGTCTCTCTCACCCATACACACTAATTCTCTATTCCTCTCACCCCTCGCCCCTCCTCTTGTTTATCCTTGCCAAGTTTTTTTATCCTAGGAGGTGATGTGAGTGTTTCCACATGTGGTGGGCCAATGCTACTAGTTTGGCTTGTAACACAGACTTGACACAAAGCTCCCTTATGGAAACAGAAGAGCAAAGAGAAGGCCACGATTACCCCACAGTGCTTTATTTTAACTTGAAGGTGTGAACAGAAAAAAAAAAAAAGAAGAGAAGGAAAGCACCAAAAAGATATATATGGTTCTCTGTGTCTTCATGCTGTTCATCAATTTACTGAACAGACATAATTTAAATCAGTTTGATTAAATGTTATACACCTTTTAGTTCAGCTTTTCTTTTTAGTTGCTCATTTACTTCTGCCCAGTCTCATCTTTCTTTGCCAAACTACAGGGCAGGTCAGTTTGACAGTAATTGGGATGGGTCAATACAAGATGCCACCCGCGGTGCAGCGGATCATTAGTGTGAGTGAAATAAGCATTAATCTACCCGGCACTGCAATCGCCTGTATCCTCTGTCAGAGAGAAAGAAAAAGAGAGATAAGATAGATGAGCAGTTCATTTGTTCTTTTCTTTTTTCTTTTTTTTTTTTTGCTGCAGCTTGGGCTGATCCAACATATCAAATATTGTAAAACTTACAATCTGTCATTTTCTCTGAGGTTAGCCAGCATCCAAATATGGCAGGGCCGTGCTGCAGCCAAGATCTCTTGTTATTTCTTACTCGGGAATGTTAATGCAATAATCAGTGTTTTCTAACCCTGTTGCTTGTCTCCTCTCTGAACAGCATACATTAGCTCCTGTTGTTGTTTCATATACAATTGAAGGAGTATATTGACAAGGAAAACCATATGCTACCAGGGTGGGTGTGCAGGGGCAGCCCAGTGGCTCACCTGGTACACCATTAAGATGTAGTGCCAACCGTAGTGTCCTCTGACTGCCACAGAAAAGTCAGTGAACGACCCACAAAATATATTGTTTAGGACGTAAGACGCTGGTTTCTGAAGTGAACTGAAAATATGTGAAATGTCTGTCTTTTTCTGACCTGTCCATTCATCCAGCACTTCCTTCTTCTAACGTGGAGGCTCTTTTTGCTGTTTTACTTCCATTCCTCCTTTGTTCTCATCACAACCACTATGAAAGGTCAAAACGTTACTTTGAGGCCGTCTCTTTCACAGAAGGCATTTAATAGATGGAAGCCAAATCCAAAATAAAATTGTGTCTGCCCTTCAACCGTTTTAATCGCAGTTGCAATCCTGCGCTACTTTGAAAAGCAATTCTTAAAATTTCACAAATCTGTACTAATTCTGTGTAAACAGCTGTTGCAGCAATATGGGTGATCCAAAAATGTTTCCCACGTAGTGATTGAATCAGGAGGCTTAGAGCTTTCAAATCCTCATCCCTAATTTGTCAAAGTTGTGTGAGGACTGAGGTGTTTGTTTGTTTGTTTGTTTTTTTTTACATCAGTAGCATCTTTAATTTTTCTACTATGACAGTTATAATGGTGCATCTGTGTCCTTTGGTTTTTACATAAAATTCTTAAAAAGAGAAAGAAAAAGATTGTATTGTAGGTATTTTTGAATAATAGCTGCCATGATGATAATAATTTAGTTCGGGCTAATTTGATAAGTGGTCGGCCATATGAGAAGCGGTGCTTGGTTGTGTGTCGGTCTATGAGCATCTGCTGGGACATGCAGTTGCTCTCAGTGTGAGGACACCGGGTGGTGGTGAGGATTGAAGTTTGCTGACTATGATGGAAGCTGAGGACGGTGGAACTGGGGCAGCAGGGAGGAGGAGGAGGAGGAGGAGGAGGAGGAGGAGTGGATGGTGATGAAAGAGAGTTAGAGGATAACACACACACACGCACACACTTTTCTGTGTCGTCCGTTAGTGCCTGCCACCGTCACAGTGGGGGGGCTGTGGCCTCTGCATAGCCTGAGAATGCTAAGGGCTAATCCTACAGGAATGCTGCAGGAATGTGAAAGTTGAGTCAGGGATCGAACAAGAGAAGGGTGGAGAAGAAATGGCGGGGGGGGGGGGAGCAGGACAGGGCTCTTAGAGAAAAGGGTAGCATTCAGGAATAAATTAAATGAAAGAGGGAGAAAGAGAAAAGGGGGAGGAGTGGGGGATTTCAGAGAGAGTAAAAGAGAGGTGGAAAGGAGGAGGAGAGGTTGAATGAAAAGAAAAGAAAAGAAGAGTTTGGCAAAAAAAAAAAAACCTGAGAAAGGGAACAAAAACAGGAAAAAAGAAGAGAAGAGAAGGACAGATTGGGAGGAGGGCTGATTGCAGAGTGCCTGGTTGTAAGATAAATGGGAGGATGCTTTCTTCTTCCACTTCTTTTTTTTTTTTTATTTTAAACTGGCATTTATCGCCAAATGTTGGCCAAATCTGCCAGATAGTTTTTAAAGATATCTGCTGTCCTGCAGATGCGCAGAGATGGTCCAGATAGTTCAGGTGAAGGGTGCAAGCTTGTCTTGTCTTGAAAAAAAAAAAAAAAAAAAAAAAAAAAACGAACTTTGTGCAGACTTTCGTAACAATGGCGGTTAGGCGTACACCGTTGCAGCTTAGGTGTCAGGATGAGTCCCTGCTTGTCTCTGTTTCCTAGCTCCTATAACAAAGATGGTTTCTCTACCTCACAAGTCACTGTGACGTACACAAACCGGTACAGAATGCTATGTTCCTGTGTTGTGGCATGTGTGCTCACAGATCTGCTACAGTTATGCCTTCAAACAAACTGGCAAGAGTGACCTAGAACACATTTGGCACAATTCCTAATTAAATACGAGAGTTTTTTTTTTTTCCCCCCTATTTGCACTTTGCTGAAAACTTCTTGCACAATTGATATTCAAATTTGAACCTATGGTGTAATTCCAGTGAAGCGGAAACACTCTTCTCATATCTTTCACTCCGGGATATCTTCAGTTACCTGAATGACAGGTGTGCTTGTGTACTGTGTGTTTGCCTTTGAGTGGGTGGGTGAGCGTGTGTGTGTGTGTGTGTGTGTGTGAGTAGCTGTCCTGAATTACCGCCGGTGCAACGAGCAGAAAGGGAAGCAGATATTTGTGTTTGCCTTGGGAAGTTGCTCTTGTGCAACAGTCGTTACAGTTACACCGACGGTTGCAGTTAAAACTGCTGACAAAATACAGCAGGCAAGGGAGGAATGCAGCTGCTCCATTATCTTTATGTGCAGAATGTGTGTGGGTTTGTGTACATGTATGCAAATTTCTGGATGTGGGTCCAGAAAAGCAAGAGGAAATATTCGTTTCAATGTCAAACAAGTCCCTGTTTTAAAATAGCGGATGTCTGTTACTGGCATAACGTTTCTGTTTGGTTTTTTTTTTTTTTTGTTTGTTTGTTTGTTTTCAAATAATCAAACATACAATCTAACGTGTAAAAATCTCCTGCTTAAACGTCCACATGTCCCACGGTGTGTTTAGTTGTGTGCGTGTGCATGTGTGAGTGAATATATGTGTCCGCTGGCTCTCAGGAAGTTCTCTCATCATTAAACTGGCTGGCTTAGTTTGTCTCTGTGGTCGCTGGATTCTCCCTGAACAAACTCCCTCACTCATTCAAGGACGGACCTCAGACTTAAAAACAATACCACTGGGAGAGGGGGAGAGGGGGAGAGGGGGAGAGCATCAAGGGTGGGAGTACCAGTGATAAGCAGTAAATGTTTGAGGGCAACAGAGAGTAAGTTGGAGAGGAAGAGAGCAGATGGAGACTGAGTGGTGATGAAAGATTTTAAGAGGCAGGGACACGGGGAGAGACAATAGGACAGACAGGGACACAGAGAGCCATGCAGATGGAGGAAGTTCCCGAAATAAAAGGTTTCCTGTCTCACTGAGCGTCCCTAGTCCCTGATGGCTTTTCAGCGAGGCCTGCTTGACACCAATTAAACCTGCTCTGGGACTGACATACCCCCCCCAAGACACAGCAGACAGACAGCCATGCACATGATGTCTGAGAGCTGGGTGAGAGGACTTCCTGTGAATGAGCACAATGTCCACATGGACACACTGACACGAGCTGGCAGCCACACACACACACACACACACACACACAGTCACACACAATGCTTAAAGTCACACTGAAATTCTCCAAAGATTAAAACGGTCCTTGGCCATATATATATATTTTTTTTATATCTTTATTCACCATCTTGTGTTTAAGCCTCTGGGTGGGCATTTTTCATGGCAGCAGCTCAGGGACATCCTGTTCTCCCTGTAGCCGATGAACGATGATATAAAATGCTTGTGCCTTGTTCTTTTAATAAACCGATATTTTGTTTTGCTAGTTTACTAGTTAATGACTGTGAGACCAAATCTTCAAATAAGTCACCAGATTAAGCCCTCAGATTAAAATTTTACAGCTCCTTGTTGGTGGCTCGGCCATGACGCACGGTGTGATTGCTCACCCTTAAGTCAGATGGAAATGTTCTCACTATCATCACCTTAACGGTTTATAGTTCTCTTTAAGGTTCCCCCATGGCCTGGTTTTGACCTGAAGAAAGAATCGGCTGAATGAACAGTGATCTTGCTGTTGTGTTGACATACGTTTCAATTCAATCAGGGATGTCATCAGGGATGTCATTGCTTAGATAAAGAAATGCATGTCCGTGACTCGTGATCTTTGAAATAAGCTGGATTGATTCATGACTGATTCATACTTTCGGGTGGCAGCTGGAAGCTGTGTTAGCCGGCTGTATTGCCGTTAGGAGGGGATCTATTCTGCATTAGCTGGTTCTGGTGGTAGTAAAATTGTTAGGCTGTCAAAACTGCCAGTCCATACAGATAGTCCACTAATAAAATTATAGTAGCAATATTGCCCTTTTTGGCCAAAAACTCTGAGTCCCTGGAAAACATAAACTATTTAAATTCTTCTTCTTTTCTTTTTTTTTTTTACTACACCTTTAATTATCAGTGCATATGTCAAAACAAACACCAAGGTTTGGCTCAAGTTTAACCTTCTGGTTATTATTATATTACATCACTGCACTAAACCGCTTTAATTTTCCAGTTCTGTTTTGTGTATGTGGATAGTAGTGGAAGATAAAACCATATGTGAGGGGAGACTGACTCTTGAGAAAAGCTCTCCATTTGTGTGGCCTTTAAGATCCTGGAGGATCCAGGATGACTCGGCTCAGGATAAAGGATTGGGATGGCAGATTAGTGAAACAGGGTAGGCCGGGTGGAGGCATAGGGGTGGGGTGAAGTGGAAATTGGGCCCAAAGCCCGGCACAACATGCCACGCTCCAGGCTTCATCCAGCCCCGCTTCAAAGAGGCCTGAAATCTCTCCAGAGTCACTCAAACAAATTATAGTAATAAACAAGTTACCCCCCTACCCGATCTCACCAGCCTCGCCTCCCAGGGGGAAAACAAACTGGCCGAGATCCCGTTGCCCCGACGACTGAACCCTGACCAACCCGCCCAGCCGCTGACCGTCTGTTTCCAACTTTATTTGTTTGTTTGTTTGCTGAAAGACACTAGAGACTGCAGCAGCACAGAGGTTTATCTTCACAGAGCTCAGGCTGAAAAGAGTTGGAAAAAATAAAGAACCTCCAATTACATGTGATTTCGTCCATCTTGGGGTATTACGGGGCTGATGCATTTGATTGGGAGAGATAAGCCGGACTGTGAGGGGGCTGTAATGACTAACTGGCCTACGGGAAAGCTGGGCGTGCTTTGCTCAATTGTCTCCTTACTGTAAATCACAAGTGTGCCACAGTTGTGTCCAGTTTCTTGAAGTTTGTATCAAGGGTTGCTTGTTTCTTTCTTCTTTTTCCCAAACCCAGCGGCAGTGCACCTTCATGCTGAGTGAGGTGTTACACCCAACAATGACATGTCAGGTACGAGAGGTCTCACCCCAAAGCTATTGTCAGGTATTTGCCAAGAGCCCTGTTTGGGAACCATAAAAGATGCTTATCAGTTGCTTTTTGTCAACAGGATCCTGTTTTGTTGACTAATTGGTTAGGAGGGTCATCCCCCTGTCACTTTTTACACTGTTTCCATAGGAGCAATGAGGTCTATATGAAAAGGAAAAAAGAAATGTACCACTCATATACTTGTACGCAGGTAGACGCCTTTACCTCTCCTTCAAGGCCAGCAGCGCTCAGAGGGTGTGGAATTTGACAATGCAATAACTCACAGGCCTCTACTGTAGCTCACATGGAAGTGCTAAGAGAAAACCTGTGAAACCTTGGGCAAAGAGTGGGCGATTAATCAGGACTCTCTTCTTTTATCTGGTTTAACCACAGGGAATGTCAGATAAACACTTTCTGGTACCGTTTCTCCAAGGTCAATCCCTGTGTGACACCAAAGCCCATCGCTTGGAGATGCGCCAGACATTTTCACACAGAGAGAGAGAGAGAGAGAAAGAGACAAACGGATAGGAAAGGAGAGAGAATGGCAGATAAATTGAAAGCCGCAGGACTAAATATAAATGTTTAAGTTCAGGAGCTGAGTGGGGAGTGTACCTCCCGGAGCCTCGCTCCGGCAGATCAATCACGCTGATATCAGACAGTCATGGGAGGAATGTCAACAGCACTCACCTCTAACCCCATGTGTGAAGGCATTACAGTGGAGCAGTGACCCCTTGATTCTCCTCACGGCGACCTCGAGGCAGCCCTGCTCTAATGGAGATTTTATGGATGGTGTTTCACTTTATAGAGACTGTGGGCCTGCCTGTGTGGCTCTGGGAGCCAGATGTGTTATATGGACAAGGAAGGCCAATTACGTGAGATGGAAAAAGCACAAGATGCTTTTCTCAGGTACAGGCACTAATAAAGTCAGTTAACCTTCACACGAGGCAAACCGACTTCTCTGACCCACTCCTAAAAAATATGTTTCTCTTCTGATTTATTTCTGATAAATGAAGCATTGCTGGGATTACATTTAACTGCACTGTTTCTAATTTTTATACTGTAACTCTTAAGGAGGAGATCAGAGTGGATGGTTTGGGTGAACAAGGTTAAGTTTTGAGTTACCCTAACATAAAAAAGTCATAATTTTGTTGCCAAGGCCAAATTGTGTTTCATATTGTGTAGAAAACAAATGAAATGGGTTGACAGCGAATCTTTTGCAGATACAGTCAGAATGAACATTTTGCATCGGCAGCTAACAGTTTGCATATTACATTTCCTCTCTTTTGATTGAATTCTGACCTGGATCATACTTCATTTCCTATGAAATGCATTTGGTCATGGAAATCAGGATGTACGAGACAGGCCAAAAAATACAGTATCGGCAAAAAAAAGCATCTAAATTTCATTCCATCAAAAATAAGATTTTAACAAGGAAGCTTTGAGGACAGTGATGACAGATAACTGTGGTCAAAATTATTATAACGGCAACAGCTGTGAGGAGAGTGTTGATAAGGGGAAACTGGATGGACAGGTGGCATCCCAGTCTGACGTAGTCACTCTTTCTTTTATCATAGAGAAAAAGAATTAACGAGGGAAAAAGGACCAGATGAAACTCTGTTGTAGTCTAAATTGATCGGCATAAACATGAATGCTGTAGCTTCTGCTTGAAGTGAGATGGAAAATAATCTCATATTTTTTGCTAAAAATTCGTTTATTATAGCCATTGTGTAATCTGTTTAGCTACGTTGTACTGATCGATCACAGAGAGTGTAGCTTTCCAACTTTGTTTCCCCAAGTTTGTTGTCCGATTTTCCTCTGAAACACAAACCAGGCACTTCCAGACTATTTTCATTCCAGAGACTGTTTCTATAAACCTCTGCTTTCGGTTTGGGTTTTGTAGTGTACACTAAAGGAAAAATAAAAGATGCACTTCCAAGCTCAGCTGGCTAAGCAAGGACATACTCTGGTAGACAGAGAGAGAGAGAGAGAGAGAGACAGAGACAGAGGCGGGCAATGAAAGGAATGATGGAGCAAGACAGACAGCGACTTAGGGCAGAGAGAAAGAGAGGGAGAGAGATAAAAGGACAAGAAAGAGAGGCAGAGAAAGAGTCGAGAGATCAAGTGTCAGGTCCACTGTGGTCCATTTTGCCCGGAGACAGCTGCAGCCACAACTGACAAATCCAGAGGGGCCCCTTCCTCTATAGGCACCGGGAAAGCACCGGGAATTATCCAACATCTCAGCTCTCTGCTCCTTGGGGAACCTCTCTCTCTCTGCCTCTTTCTCTCTCTCTCGTCTCTCACTCTGTCTTTAGTCAGCAGGGAAGAGGAGGAGGACAAGGTCACGGCCAGTTCCACTTCCAGTGCCTCCACTGATACCCTTGTTCAACATCAATCCCCCATCACAGTGCTGTAATGGAGCAAATCATGGAGATTCAGAGGGCACAAACCTCTCTCACCCCCCCCCCACACCCCGTTTCCCCTCCACTTTCATACATCCTCTCATAATGATTTGTGTGTGAATGCATGTGTGTGCATGTGTGTGTTAAAAGGGGATACGGAAGGGGGCGATGGAGGGGGGTGAGGGAGGGGGGTTGGGCAAGTGTGAACAGCTCTGATGTATTGTTGGCTGGGGCATGATAATATACCCCATGTCATTAGGGTTGGACATTGCTAACATGTGCATGTGTATGTGTGTTCAGGTAGGTTTTAAAGCAAACTAGTCACAGTTCAAAGGAGGCCACAGCTTGCTGGGAAAGCCTGATACCTGCTGTGCCTGTAAAGACCAGGGGATGAAGTGAGTAAAGTCAAATGAATGCAGCCGCATAGATTAAAAAAACGCTTGGCCGGCTGCCGATATTAGTGCAAGAAACGGGCTATCTGCTAAGTGTGTGTGTTTTAAGGCGGTCGGGGGGTGGGGGCAGTAGCTAGAAGGGTGAGAAAGGTAGAAGGAGTTTTTGATGTTCGGGGAAGGGGAGTGCAGCAGGGGAGCGCATCGTAATGTATCTATAGAAGCTCAGGCTTCTGTGTTTGATACAGTACATCTGTACCCCATTTCCCTCTTTCCC
Organism: Echeneis naucrates; assembly: GCF_900963305.1. Classification (NCBI taxonomy): domain Eukaryota; kingdom Metazoa; phylum Chordata; class Actinopteri; order Carangiformes; family Echeneidae; genus Echeneis; species Echeneis naucrates. The sequence continues at coordinate 6,332,908 of NC_042534.1, forward strand.
CCAGCTGTGCAGTCTCACGTGTACAGGAACAATAAGACCTGCAACCATAAATTCCCTCACTCCCTCTGCATCCATCTCCCTTAGTGTCCACGTTGCTTTCTTTTTTTTTTAATCTCTTTTCCTCAGTCCTTTTCCATCTGCCCTTCATACCCAAACAACCCTCCTTCCCTTCTTCTCCCCCTATTCTAACTATTTGATATAATCTAATGATACCGGCTTATGCTATTACTCATGAAGTCTGCCTGATATTGCTGACTTGGCTGCAGCTCCTTGTCGCAGATGCTGCCCTGTAAAAAGCTTGAATTAATTGATTTCCTCTCTGTAAGAGGGGTCATGTCTTCTGATCTGGTTTCCGACATCGCTTACTCCCTCCACCACCCGCCTCTTCCCTCGTCTCGCACTCCCCCGTCTTCCCACCCCTTGCTCTCAGTGCAGCCTTTACCTCGAGTACCTCCCTGCCGCCGCCGCCGCCGCTGCTGCCACCACTCCCTGCAATGCAAGAGTGGAAGTATCAGTTGGCCCCCGTCAGGTCCACTGGGGTCTGGGTGCCCGGTAAATGAAATATGGTAGCTGTCGCATTAGGAAATCCATTGAAGTTAATGAGGGCCGGTGTTCTCTGCGGAGCCACATCTGCTGTTGGTTAGGCGCCAACACCCCCCAATCCAGACATCACTATGGGGACTGTGGTGGGGAAAAAGGAGAGTGGGGGTTTATACCAATGGGGAAACTGGACCTGGGGTATTGAGTGGTACTGGCCAGCGGTTGGCCAGGGAGATCGGCAAGGAAGCTGAGTGGCTCAGAGGTCACGACCTCCAGGTAATTCATAATGGTGACTGGAAGGAGCATCGAGTAATGGATACGGCGTTGTTATCAGGGCTATCAGCTGGCTAAGCTGTAGTAAAACCTCAGAAACCAGCTACTCCACTCCCACGTACAATAACAACATATGGTATCGACCTGCCGACCGAAATTCTCCTAGGATGTATGATATTTCAGTACCCACATATAATGCTGTTTGGTTTCCTTGAAGGTTAAGCAAAGCTTCCAATATAACAATTAAATTGTTTTATATAATTAGCTGGTAATGAGCTGTGAAGCAGATCTGAGCAATTTGGAAGTGTGGTCTATTGCAGTGTAATGGTGTGTAATTTAGAGATGGCAGGTCAGATAGAGCGTTAGAGCATATGCGGCTTCATCATAGGCCGGAGGATTCATTGTACACCCAAAGTGAAAAAGGGCCGATCTAAATTGTCAGGTGTGTGGGCCAGAGAGTGATAAAGACAACCAAACAATGAAGACAAGACAAGTAAACTCAGTGTGACAGAACTGACTGCTACATCCACGGTAGGAGCAGAGCGACTAAAGGGCTGAGTTTTTGTCAAAGATTGGCAGACGTAGCAGGGTCAAAAGTTTAATGATGGTGTGTGTCTGAAACACGACGAATGACCAGGGTAATTGACATGCGGACAAACGGTTCGGAGCTGCCTCAAAAGGCCAGTCACAGCATTTTAAAATCAACTGATGGGTCCAGGACTACAGGGTCAGATAAGGTTCCGATCATCCATCGAGCTTCACAGATCGCTGAGCGGGCCCATATGGAGTCTGCAGGCCTGCTTTAGGATTTGTTTTTATATCCGTCTAGGTTCAAATATTTATAAAGTTGACCTTTTTTTTTGTTTTGTTTTAAACTGCTTTGAAGTTCCAAATGATTTCTTGGACGGGGGGGTTGGGGGTTACCACAGAAGAACTGTTTAAAGACTGTTTGGTAAGCCGTCAGTCACAGAGTTGTAGGTTGACATATTTTTTTTTGTAGGCAAACATCCATCTGCTTCTCCAAATAGCTGAATTAAAAAATAATTAGCGAACCCAATTTCATGGGAGTAAGTCATGTAGTGCATCTGTTTTTGTTTTTTTTCTCCACTTTTTTTTTCACTTGTGGAATTTTGCACATATTTAGGTTAACATGATATACAATGCAAACAGGTGTGTGAATAAAGCGCACAATTTTTCACAAAGGTGGTGTTGGCCATATGATCTTCATTGAAGTGTGGTGAATCATTTAATTTGCCTCTATAACCATTTTTCAGTCTAAGGGGGAAGAATGCCATTGTGGTAAATGTGTGATACTGGGTTGTACTTAAAAAAAAAAAAACTGACAACGCTGAGTTTAATCACTTTCATCCCAAGAGAAAGTAATTTAGGGTTTGTTTTCTTTCTTCTACATGTGAGTCTACCAATCAGTTGGAGAAAGAAAGTGAAGAAATGGTCACTTAACCTTTGTCAAATCACAGAATAAACCAGCCTCGGTCAGTCATAGCGGGGGGTCAGTACACCCACTGAGGTGTCCGATCATTTGTCACCTACAGTTCAGTTCAGGGAGTGTCTTCATCGTGTCATCTGTCTTCACTCTGCATTGTAAGTGTGTGTCCCCCGTGTGAGCGTGTGTGTGTGTGTGTGTGTGTATTTCACGCCCTTTGTCAATAGTTCAGAGTGCATCTTCCCCCATTTGTCTTCAGCAAGGATCTTAAGTGTGCATTCTTGGTGTCCATCTCAGGTCATTAGTGGTCAGTGTGTGTAATGGATGAATGGGGTCGGTGGCTATCAGAATAATGTGAAGGTTTCTCTCTTCTTGTCTGAGACACATCAGACAACTTCACACTATTGTGTTGGGGGAAAAAAAAATGTTTCTTCTGTAATTTCACTAGAAAACGTCAGCATGACAACAGCACAGAGAGACAGCACAACATGACACAAAAGGGTATCTGTTGTAGTTGTTTGTGTATCTATTTGTGTCTGATGATATTAATAATCTAAGATGGATAACGCTCACTCCAGGGCATAGACAGGGATCCCAACTATTCAAAACTCTCCTTCGCTCCAGAATGCATTTAGCTATCACTTGGATGTGTGTGCAGTTTTCACACTTGAGCGCTGAAGGGAAAAAGTTTCCCTGTGTTCACTTTAAGGCCGAGTTTAAGACATTTTTGTGACATCACATGCACATCTTTTCAGTAACCCCTGTGACATCATGTGTTTAACAGTTCAGTATAGAAATGGACAATATTTACTTTTTCACAGACTTAGATTGGATGTAAAACGTTTCAACTGGATTTTTTTTTTTGTGAACACGTTATAACTAAATCGACGAATTACACTGTGATTTAAAAAGAATTGTGAACCAACAAAATACTGACAGGAGATTAGAAGACCAAGGGGAAAGTTCAGTAACAATTGTACATTTTAGAGCAGAATTTTTGTAAATCGAGAAAATAATGTTCTTTTTGAAAAAGGAGAGAAACTCACTGGCTTCGTGTGATTCAGTGATTATTTTAGCCTGACTATCTCCTTTTTTGTTTCTGAAAGGGTGTTTAAGTCCATCTTAATCATCTTTAACACAACTTACCATGTTACCATAAGACCTTGTATGATTTACTTAGTTGTTCGTTGACCTTGATGACCTTATGCCTTTTGGCGTTTAGAGTTAGCCTGGGTTTCCTCCAATCTCGTTCCCTCCCACGGTCAAAAGACAAGCAACGCTCTAAAGTTCCCATAAATGTGAATGTCTGGGATTCAGCTTGTGTTGTATGTAATCTATGCTGGCAAGGCGGGAGCAATCATAACGTTGAGACTGTCAGACAATGTAAAGTTGTGCGGTTTGGCTGGGAATCAATAAGTGCGTGCCTCCACTCTTCTTTGCCTGCTCCCTCTGTATAACAATAGAAATTGGGATAAAATGGCTTCTCAGCTGCTGTTTGAAATGAGGGGAGGCAGTAAGATGAAGCGAGCAGTACCTGGTCCTGTGAATGTGTTCTGTCTGCGTACTTGGCATCAGATCAAGGTGAATCTGGTATGAGCTAAGGAAAGTGTGTGTATGTATGTGTGTGTGCATTTGCAGCCCTCATTAGCAACCTCCAGCGCTGCGTTCACAGTATGAACACACCACTCCTCCCCTTCCCTTCACTCTCAGCCTCCCAACTAAATGAGGTTAATAAACTCAAGCGTTTACTACCATCACCAACACTATCCCTCCTCCCCTGCTTTCCTTCAACTCTCCGTCTTTACCTCCACCTCTCTCTGCACTCCTGATCCAGCACTCCTCCACCTCCCTTCTACTCCTAAGCCTCCCTCCCTCTTTCATCTCAGCTGAAATGCTTTCTTCCTCTTTTCTTCACCTCCTTTTTTATTGTCATTGTTGCGGGGCGAAAGCTCTGGGATTTCCTCCCTCTATTTCCCAGGACAGAGCTGCAATTACAGCTCAAGAGAGAAGACGACCAGCTGTGCAGGGGAGTTGGAGGCAGGATATTAACGGAGTAGGTAGACAAAGATGAGGGCGCCCCTCAGAGGCAAGGGAGTGAAACTACTTACCTTTCTACCACAATATTTATTTCTTACATGACTTACAAGTACAAGACGGGGTCATCATTACCAAACAGGAATAACTAGCCATCATAGCAGATAATGTCCTATATTATGCCCTAATTTGCATGACCAAAGTGCTAAATCAGCCGCACACACGCTGGCTGTGGCATGAGCAAGCATAAGATACCATGGAAATGTGAAGAATGCATCAGACAGCCTTGGATGCTCCTATCTCAGATGGCATGTTGACAGGGACATCTTGAAAGAGGGAAATACCCAACTAATGATTTAAAGGACTGCACATGTATGAGGAAAGCTGTGCTAACTGGAGGAGAATTCTGTTTGGGCTCGGCAAAAACGTTATGCAGTACTGTGTCAAGTCATAATGAGCTCGTGAGCGATTGCCTTCGAAACAACAGCTGTTACAGACACAGATAAAGATACAAATAACTATTCATCCTCGAAGGGCAATTCCACAGTCCACCGACCACATATTTACATCCATTTGCACAGACACAATTACAGTGCCAGAGAAAGCATTATTTTACATATGGTAGAAGGAGCCCTCATAAATATACAGGATAAGGCAGAGAGCAGAGATGTATACAAGGAAAACAGTGCTGAAACAACGCTGATGATTTGCTCTTTCTCTCACCTCAGTGCTTCTCAGCCGCTCAGCATAGACTCAACGCTGTCTTCTTTGTTCTGGCAGCATTGTGTAACTGTCTCACTGTAGTATTTAAGTATCCAATCTTACCTGCTGTACAGTACAGGCCATGCAGACATATTTTAAATTTAAGTGGTCTCTGTGATTATCTGACATCTGACTGGATTACGTTCCAACAAAAGGTTTAAGAATTATTTTCACCTCAGGTCTGGTCACAGTGTTCTTCTGATCATATGACCAAGGGGCCACTTCAACTCGCTATTTATCAAGGCACAAGCTGTTAAACCCTTCTCTGTTTTTACTAGTGCAGCCCACACAGCAGTAATGGGGCAAGTAATTGTGCCGTTAAACAGATAACATCCATCGAGTCCGCATGCTGCACTGCCAAACAGTGATGAAGGATAAATGTGTTACATGTGACGGATCTTCGTTTTCATCTGCAGTTCCTAAAACAGCTGGGCACTGTAGCTTTTAGTAAACATTATCAGAACAGGAGTAAGTCGTACATTTGTTGGGGACTATTGTTAGATGTGGATTAATACGTTTTTGATAGTCTAGTGAGTATTTCCAGCAGCAGAAGGCTGTAGGTGGACTGTTTCAAATAAAGTGTAGTACTTGTGTTTATGCTTATAATGGACAACAGCATGGCCTTAGAGGTCTTTTCTAGAGAAATAAGCTCTATTATCTCTTTGTACATTAACAGAACTATATGTCAGTTGTATCAAAACATTATAGTTTCACACATATATAGATAGATAGAATGTATCTATCAAAATGTGAAACATTCAGTTCTTCTTTAGAAATCATAAATGATTTTATAGTATAGTAAAAAAAAAAAAAAAAAAAAAGGCCAACCAACACTTTTTTAATGTCTCTTAAATCTTTCTGGAAAGAATTAAAAGTCTGGTTTTCCCTGTAGAGAATAAGTTGTGCCACTTGTTGACCAATACAATTTAACTGTGGGAAAACTATGCACTTGAACTATAGAGAGCCTGACATGACTTTCTGGTTCTGATCTAAACTCTGCATGGCTGGCCAATCACAATATAAAGCAGGCATAAATGTTGTATTGTTGTGTTCAGACCCCCCACCCCACCCCCTCTCCTGGTTTCAGAACGGTTTGGGGGAAGGCTGTTCATATTTCTGGAATATTCTTCCAAGTGATCCCGGGCCTTTGCTGTGCAGTCATTCTTACTCAGCTGACATTAATGGAACTGTTCTGAAATCATTGTTGATGAAGCGCCATTTGATGGACACTTATATCTGCACAATTTAAGATGCTTTATCCCAACTGGAAATGAACTGCTGACCATGGAAGCGCTGCCAAACCCACTCCACACACACAGGATCCTTTTATTAAAATGACCGTGATGTGTGCCTTTTAAACTACAGGCATCAGCTGCTTGCACTGTAATGTTTCCGAACAGCTGTCGCACTGTCAGGTCGTCTGTGTGAGTGTGTAACAAAGAGAGAGTGATGGCAGCAGGAGTCCCTGTCGGGCCCATGGGACAGTCGGAGAGGAGCAGACGGTCGTGTCTTTTCACTGGAAACATATGGTGAAACTCAAGTGTGTAATTTACCAAGGACTACGGGTGGCCCCCAAGTAACACATGCACAAGCAAACATGTACGCGCGCACATACACACACAGTGACAGGGTGTAATTTACCTGGGGCCTATGGGTGGCCCAGTATCCCGTTGCACTTGTCATACACACACTGACAGCTCAAACACAGTTCACACTTGCTGACAGAGACAGACAGAGTCAAACTAAATTCCCAGGACCAACAGACGGGGGAAAAAGAAATCACACATCGACAGAGATGATAGAGACCTACACTCTTGATAGGTGTATTACTGGTGCAGCCTAAAATCGCAGCCTGTGGGAGTTGTTGTGCACCCTGTATCACATCCTTTCCAATTCATCAGCCTAGCTCCTTTTCAAAGCTTGTGCCCCCCACCCTTCGTAGAAGGAAAGAGATGAAGGTCGTGGGAGCACCGGCGGAGGGGAGGAAGACAGATGAGAGGAGTATGTCCCTCCCTACATTCCTGTGCTGACCTTCATAGTAGTGTGGCACTGTAGCTATCATCGGCCCACCATGCTTTACAGTTGGTTGTTATTAAGGGGTGGGATTATGGGCTCCCAAACCTGCATGCCCCTCCCCAATTCCACAGCATCCGTGAATGGAGCATATCAAGTTTCACACGAGGATTGACAGACAGGCTTTCCCAGACGTTAACAGTTGGCGCATTTGAGGTGGCTGTCTGCGAAATGCTGATATGATAGTCTGTCTGCAAGTTGGTCTGTGTATGTATGTGTGGGTCTGAAGGAGAGAGAGAGGGGGGCTGGGGCGGGGGGGGACCTGGTGTTTGATCTTCTTTCCCAGCCAAGGGGCTTTAACTTCACTCCAGGTGCAGAGAAGTCAACCTGAGGGCATGGGAGGCACATACAGCGGAGATCACAGCCATGAAGTATTTAACACACACAGACACGGACGGAAGCAGGAAGTTTCCTTGCTGCAGTAACTCTGAGTAACTTTGTGGTTTGAACAGGTTTACCAGTTCAGTGGTGTCACCGTGGAATGCTTCTAGACCCGACAACGTGCTGTAGGATAAACATTTCTGTTGCCGCCTCTGCATGTGAACATCAATCAGTCGCGAGCAGAAATACTGAGAGTGAGAAATGAAAAGGTGAAAGGGCCAGCTGGTTCAGTGGGCAGTGTAATGACAATATTTAGGGCAAGCTCTCAGTCTACTGTACACAGAGGCAGCTGGAGTGGGTTTTTGGTTGCTGCAGGTCAGGTCTGATTGGGCAGAATAAACTAGGTGGAAAGTCAACAATTGGGATAAAGGTATTATATACGACACTGGGACTGAGATAGACTGATGGAGTGATTCAGCAGGTGCAGAGGATTTGGCCAAACAAAAAAATTGACAGTCTTTAGCTCCATTCAAAAAAAAAAAAAAAAAAAAACTGGAGTTGCTGTATACTGACGTTAAAAGCTTTCTTCCACCCCATGGCTTTAAATGCAAGAGGAATAATCACTGCCTTTATTCCACTGTATCTCCACGCTGGGAATCTGTGTGGTCCGTAATGAGCTCAGTAAACATCTGCTACTCCTGTATTAGAGACCATTTTCTCCACGTCCCATCCTGTAATATGAAGAAATTAGAGTGCAGGGGCTCATTCAGCGTGTTTATACACATACACACACATTCACAGAGAGCAGACATAACATAAGGACTCCAAGTGTTTTTATACTACCCAACTGACGCTCTAACATACCATCTCAACACCACAATTTTCCATCCACAACAGAAAAATACTACCGGGTGTCCTTGCCCCCACCACTTTTTTTTTTTTTTTTTTTTTTTAAAAGGATCAGGGTGCTAGGGCTTGAGGCAAGAAGCATGTTTACTGACTTATTTTGACTCCTTATCAAGTTGAAGTCAGATCCCCATTAAATCTAAAACAACTACTTATGGGAAAAGATCAGTTTTAAAATTCAGTTAACTTGGATTTATGGTAGCAGGCCTCTCGTCATTTTTTTCAGCTGAAATAACAAATCTCTGTTTATTCTGCATGGCAGGAATTTCCCTCAAAACACTGTTTGAGGGACACACGCATCACAACAAAGGCTGTTATGCAACCGATAGGTGTAACATAAATAGAGAAATAGTGCCACCTGGTGTCAAGACTCCAGCCAAAAGACTGCTATAACTCAGGACAAACTCAAGACAACAGTTTGTAATTCCAAAGTTGGGAGGCTTAATATCTTTTATTATAGAAGTCACTTAGCATCTGCAAAATGGAGGAAATCCCACCTTAGGCCAATGACTGACTCGTGGATAAGAGAAACTTCTCAGAAGATGACATCAGTGTCCATATCGGCTCCTACCTACATGCACAAGTGTGGCTGTGATTCAAATCTGGTTGAACTTCCAGCAGACTGTTCCACTTAAATTCAAAACTCCCATTCCTGTCTTTTCTTACTCCTGTTTTGATGGTTAAAGTGAACAAAGTTTGTGTATGATTTTCGGAGGCTCTTCCTCACTTGTTCATCTCCTGTTGGACCTCAAGGAAGATTTCCTTCTCCAATTGGGACGTGTCATACTCCTTCAGCATGTCATATTCCTCCCATGGCTTTGCCCACTTCTGAGCATGCGCCATCTGTTCTGGAGTCAGGCACAGGTCGAAGCGGATGCCCTGGATATCGAAGTTGGGTCGTTCCCAACGTTTTGACCATGGTTTGGGGCGCATCCTTACTTTAATCTGGTAAATAGAGAGTGACAATCATTTAACATCTCAGCATGCTTTATTTTAAACATTAAAGTCTGAATTTGGGCTGTAAAAGCCTGATTTAAAATCAACATTTCTCTTTTTTAAAAAGTATCATTTCTGCATGAGTCTTGAAGATATCACACCTTATTGACAGGGACCTCTCCAGTGTGGGAATAGTTCACAGGTTTCATGTCAGGGTCCACAGTACTGTACTCAGGCAGTGCATCTCTAAGATACATCAGGTTGTCATCAAGCCTTTTCTCCAGCTTCAGCACCTCAATTTTCTGGATTCGAGGACTGTACACCTCATAGCAAATCTCTACACCTGGGTGATAGACACACATACACACACAGTTACATTATAACACTGGTGTTTTTGGAGAGTATAAGAATATTTTGGTCAATTTTCTTTTTTTTTTCTCTTTTTGTCTAACTCACAAAACAAGAGATACAGTCTGTGACGTTACAGTAGACATTTGTCACACCAGTAACAATACACAAACCTCACCTTGGTTATTAATGATGTTTCTTAGGACAAATGTGGCACCCAATCCTTTTCCACCCCGCTGGATACAAATTCCAACGAAGCGGTTAACTTTTCCACTGGCATTAGGGTCAGCCATGGTCACTGCCAGAATACTCCCTTGAAACAATGAGAAGCAATTTGCATTAATGCAATTACAATAAAATAATCTTAATCCACATTATTTCTATCTATAAATTTCTCTAAATGTAAATACAACTGGCCAGACTCTTCTAAAGGAATAAACAAGATTAGAAATGACTGTAGACCCAGTATACCTTACTATAGAGAAATGAAAGAGGAATTTAAACAGGACACTGGTTGCAATCCGGTGCATCTTTGACATCCTTATGCTGCCAAAATCTGGCGGGTTAACAGATCAGAGCATTCACACAGACAGCCGTTAATACTGTGGCAATGTGGCCTCCTCTCTAACAGCATGTTAGTAGCGTCACAGCACTGACTGCAATTACAGTCTCAGACATGAGTTGCAGTAATTAAACGTGGAGGAGGTAAAGAGCACAAGTGATATTCTCCAGGTCTGCACCCCAGGCTCGCAGTGGGAATCAAACCGGCCACCAGTTTCTTACCTACGTAGAATTCAGGGATGTCGAGCACCTTCCGCCTGCGGATCATGTCTTTCCTCTCCATGGAAAACTTCACCGGATCTGTCCTCTGTCGTGGGGGGATAAACTCCGGGCTCAGGAACCTGGGAGACAGAGAGAGGAGGTGTTGGAGGTAAGGGTGTCACAGATTGTCACGGAGTCTCTGTTTCAGGTAGAAAAATCGTACTTTCGTTTAGATGCTTCGGGTTGAGTTTTATCTATGATGACAGGTTTCGATGGAGGAATGAATCTGGGTGGGTCGGCGTTGCTCTCCGGTGCAGAGCGACACAGAGACGTGGACAAATAGCCTGAAAAGAGCAAAAATACTTTTAGGTACACACGTCTCACTCACATTCATACAGAAAAAATGAACCGGGGTTGGTCACCCTAGTGTTTAGAAATGTTATTGTTAGCCTATTAGCTAACCCGCTTAGAAACGTTACGACTTAAACGCCATCTTTTTTTTTTTTTTTTTTTTGTAACCTGTCAAGTAAAAACGAGAGCGGGTCGTTTAAAGGTGGCTTACGTTCATTTTGGAGCTGGAGGTTTCGTATCAGTCTCAGGGAAAAGGTAAACTTGTCGAGCCCCTTGACGCAGGCTGCCATGTCTGACCTTCCTGTTGTCGCATGTGAGTTTGTACGGAAGCCGTGCGCGCAAAAACGCGTTTTGTCCCGAGGTGTCATTAAAGCCGCTCGTCCACAAGATGGCGTATCCGTTCTACGGAACCTCATTTGGTCAAACGTCAAGTTCACAAACGTGGGTACCCGACATAAAAAACTATTTTTAAAAAATGATTACATTCAAGTAAACAAATAAAGGTTTATTTATCATTTGTTTGGTTGTTAGTATTGGTCATATTTATTTTTGTTAGTATTGATAAACCATTTCTCTGCCTTTTTTTTTTTTACTGTAGGCTGCATACATTTGGATACCTTGAATAGGTAATAGAGTCTATATGTTATCAACAGCACATTGACTGTTTTCTTACATTGTAAAATTAGAAGTAGAATATCTACAGGAGGAAAACAGCATAAAGGATAAAAAAAAAAAAATAAACGGTAACAGCACCTGTCAGTTCGTTATATTAGTGCCACTTGAAAGTTTAAATTGTAAAATTTTAATGAATGTAGCCTAGATAATTTTATATCTAATTTAATCCATGACAAAGCATCGTGTTTTTCAGATGTTCTTATTTTTAATAGGATCCTCTGACGTAAATGAATTGAAGCACAAGTTGTGTCTTTAAAAACGGTGTAGAAGAAGTTGAGCTGTAGTGTAGAATCAAATGAAAATGCCCGCAGTACAAATTCACCAAAACTGTAGTAGCCTACTACTCTGCTGTGGGTTTCATTGGATTAAAGTCTTTTAGAGGTCAATCGTAGCATGGGCAAGCCTCGTGTAGCATAATTTACGCTCCCAGAGAAATAATTTTTATTTATTTATTTCATTATGATTTATTTAAAAAAATATATATATTTCTTTGAGATATTTGGACTCGGGGGGTTTGTGGCAAGGAACTTTTGGGACCCTGCAGGGGAGCGTTGGTCCACTAGGTGGGCTGCCTCCATAACACAGCACACAGTGAGACATGCATTGAGAGAGAGAGAGAGAGAGAGAGAGAGAGAGCGAGCGAGCATGGTTGGAGGAGGAGGGGAAGGGGTGCCATGCTCCAGCCCAAAGGACCCTCGCTCCCTGTGTCACAGCAGTGTGGTGGGAGGATGAGGGAAGAAGACATGATGGGACCGCACATCTCCCACATGCGACGCACAACCTGAGCCTCAACGCGAGCCAATGCTACTACAACCACAACTGTTGTTGTTGTTGCTGCTGCTGGACTGTCTAATGCTCCGGGGAGACTTCAAAACTTTGAGGCTTCAAGGATGTTCTTCTCAGATGGGACTCTCTCAGCCGTCACTAATGCGCTCCTGTTGGGAATAACGTGTCTGACCGTCCTCTGCGATCTCACCAAGGGCGCCTCCGACTTTTCAGGTTGGCAACACTTACGACGTTTCTTTCTTTCTATTTTTTTTTTTTTTTTTTTTTTTTTTTTTTTTTACAAATCCATTTAAATGCAGCGATCGACGGCATGTCCAGCACTTGTTTTTTGTTTATTTTTTTTTTAATCCTCCACAGTTTGCATTGCATTGAACAGTTGGAGAATATGAGCTTTGTATCTGCAGCCCACCAGGTGATAAGTCATTACGCACGCTTCCAAACTACCGAGCTCGACTCCTCCAAAAACAACCGTGAGCAGTGATTTCCACTTGTCCTCCGGGGACGACCCGTGTCTGTGGCGTGCTGCAGCATGCACACACAAGACTCAAATGTTTGCTGCACACCACGACCCGAAAATAGCTTAAAGAATAAAAGACCTACATTGCGCTTATCTTTTGGTCCTTTCTGGCACAGTTTGCGTGGAGTGACCCACATAGGCCGCTTCAAACACCAGACTTCCTTTTTTTTTTTTTTTTTTACTCAAGCCGTCTTGTTCTAGGGATTTAGGACCGGTTTATCACTCCAGCGTGCCTTTGAAACACATCGATGCAAGTGAGATAAACGGGATAATGTGGTTAATGTGTTACCCGATGGAAGCTATTGTCTAGACCGACTGCTGTCCTTTGCTGCGGATTTACAGGTCAGAGAAGAAAGCAAATGCCGACTATTTTTCTTCCTGAGCTTCATATGATACAATCAGTTAGAAATTTGTAAAGTCAACGTAAAAGCTGAGACCTGCCAATTACCTGAGGCCTATATGCAGTCTGATGTGACAGAATTTGCAGGCTTTCATGTCTTCTAGAAAAGCGCATGCATATTTTAAACTAATGAGTTATTCTGTGTTGCATTAGTATAGACTTTTTGAGCTACACTGAGCCCAAGGCAAGCCTACAGGTTTTGTTTACAGTGCCATAAAACAGGAAGGGAGCTTTGTGTTGGCGTTAATTGGCCTCTAATGGCTCTAATGGTTGGAAATGAGCGGACTAAAACACTGTGGGGAAAAGGGTGCTGAAGAGCAGATGTATGTAGCGTGTGCTCCACATATGGCCACGTGTGTATGTATCCATGTTTCTGCCTAATGAGCTGCTTAAGATTATGATGTAGTGAAGGCTGTAAACAAGGTTTCATTTCAGTAATTGTCATGCCACTGTGAGTGGTTGTTGGTCTTGCCACAAATAATACAAGCAAGTAGCTCAAATAGTGGTTAATTAAGCAAGAAGGGAGAACCATAAGACTACCTGATTCCAGATTTCTGCTGCTTGGAGCACTGGTTCCTTAGACATAATTATGTCACAGACAGAAGTTAATTTCAAATGTGAAATCTCAGCTTTGACTCAATATTTCTTCCTCTCTGGACTTTATAGTCCCCCCCCACACACCCCTTCAGTCTGCAGGGAGGTTAAGAAGGAAACAATATGCTGTCATGTTGGATTGTTTGTTTTCTTTACATGAACCTCATATCAGTTTTATCCATAAACCCTGTCGGGACACAGATGTTGAGAGCCCAGATGCAATTTAGTTTGGTCATCAGGGACCCTGCGCTGCACAATGCTGACCAAGCATCCCTGTGAATGAAGTGAGAAAATGGCACTTCCTCAGAAAACCTCGGGGACAAAGAAAGTTTTCAGTCTTCACATTCTTGACCAACTGGAGTCACCCTGGAGACTGAGAGGAGCGCTTTGATTGACAGGTGCTGCTATGCTGCAGGGTGACAGAAGTGGTAGGTTTGGATCATACATCTGTCACTCAGACTCAGAAAGTGATGGCAGACAAGCTGATCATATCAATAGCTCTCAGTCATTGAGGTGAATTGACCCGCGTGGCGCTAACTTCTGACTTCTAAAGGTATATCTAACTTCATCACAGGCCATTTTGAATTTATCCACATCAATCTGTGTCTTGGATTCGGATTATTTGCATATGGCTGGAAGTAATGGCAGTTTCATGTTTCGTCAGCGGCTTTCGGCTCACTGCTGAAATGGAAACAAACTATGTAGGAGGGTAATTTAATTCCGTCTCTCTCCCTGTTATCATACTCTATTATACAGCTGCCTGAACTACTAATTAGAGGTGTGGAGTGAGTCAAGCAACACTTAAGAGCCCCTAGGGTAACAGAGGTAGCAAGGGAGCTAATTAATGCTCTTTATTTTACAAGTTTTGCCACTTTCCTAAACTGAAAATTCATAGAAACCAATTAACAACCTTTTTGCCTTTCCCCCTTAATGCTTGAACTTGCATGTATTCGTGTGACAAGCACTCAGTTTGTAATATGGCAGTTCTGGAGTAGCCATCCAAACCAAACCTAGCTAACCCAAACCATCTATTACCAGAAATGTATGTCACGGCTCTTCATTTTGTTGCCATTGGTAACCTGTAGCACATAAACTACAATGCGTCTGATGTTTCATATATCATGAATGTCATTTTAAGTGCAATATACTCTCAACTGCTGGGTTATACTGCTTTTCTTTGTCTTAACTGATAGTAAACTGAGGGTCAGTGGTTCTTTGGGTGAATTTAAAAAAATGTAAAGCTTCGTTTGACTCAAAGTATCTTAAGACTGTTATCTTAAATTTTGGAGACCACAGGTTAAGTCAAGTAAATAACCTTACTTTGTTGTTTGATTAATTAATAGTATAATGAACAGTTTCAGCCTTGTACTTAATTCATATCTGAGAAATGAAAGGAAGTTTGTGCATTTAGAAATGAGTCAGTTACAGGTGCATTTTAAGCATCGGCTGTTATTTCAGCTTGTCTGCCTCACTGAATGGGGGGAAAAAGGAATCATTCTTGGTGAAATATGTACAGTAATTGTACTGAGGCATGGAACTGCTAAATGCAGTACTGTTTAGAAAAAGGGCATGTCAATAACAGGAATCAAAAAATAGTTTGCAACTGACTGAAAGTTATTTGCGTCCCGCTTGAATAGACTGTTTTCTCTCAACTCTTTCAACATTGTAGAACTGAATTGTGAACTTTGGGCGTTTGTGTTTATAAACTCAATCTCAAAGTCATGTTAGCTGTCTTCAAGCAAACTCTCTGAACCAGACATCAGGCTACAGTGAAGAAACATTCCCTCTCTTTGTCCGTCATAAAACCCTGCAGGCACAACCCGATTTAACCCAAGTGAATGGGATGTGAGGCTGTTGAGGGGCTAAAAGGTCAACTGAGGTCAACCCGTGGTGTGTGCCAGTGTGTGGTTAGGGGGAGTTATCATCCATCTTACTCTTTGTTCCCTGCTGTCGAACCTCATCACACATGTTGACCATAATCATGAAAGCTAGAAAGAAAGTAAACGGCTTTTCCTCACGTCATGAATCTGAGGTTGGTTCAAAAAAGGATAAGATGTTTGGATAATGTCACTGTACAGCTGTACAATAAGCTCCGCAATAACTGTGATGCCTACTGAAGATGAAATATCATTTGAAACTTAATGTAGAATTTACAATAGATTAAATATTTGGTGTCCACAATGCAATTTCTAAAACCAAACTGACTGGATGGAATTGTGTTCAACAGATTGTTTAAAGCTAAATAGAATTTATTTTATCAAAGGAACGTAGCGGCTTTTTACTATTCAAAGCTTTGATTGTTTATTTTTAAACAAAAAAGAAATGAAAAAGTAGCCATACAAACAAGGAATTAATACAATAATACAACTAGCCAATTTATGTGATGATGTATAATGACTGTGGAGCTTGATCTCTCCGAGCGGACAGATCAGCTGATTTCCTGTCTATCACCAAGATGCATGACGCTGTATCTAACACTCAGACGCGCAAATCCACCACTGCTGATATCCAGTGTGCAAGTCCTGGATTAGGCTACTGCTAACTGCCCTCCCCCACACAAATACACCGCTCCACCTCTCACAGAGCGCTACTCAAGGTCCCTCAAATCTTAATCCGCTCTGATTTTTGAGTGGCCCTAGGTAAGCGTAGAACACTGAACCCCATGCTCTCCCCTCTTGGTCCCGTCCCCTCCCCCACTCGCACACATCGGCTCCCCTGCCTCTTTCCTCACCACCGCCACTGCTTCTCCTCCCCGCCTCCTCGCTGCCTCTGCTCCTCCCTAGGGTTTGCCTGATCACTGCCTCTGTGTGCGCGTGAGCGCCAGGTGAGCTCTGTCTAAACAAATCCTGCCTCCCACTTGTTTTGTCTACTGTGGTGTAGGCAGGCGGCTTGGCGGACAGCAAGGGCCCGACATAAGGCTGCTTTTCTCTTCAACTGAATGGAGGAGGGGGGCAGCCTCTCTTCAAAGAATAGATTCTGTGCATGAGGTTTGCAAAGGAATGAACTATCAAGGGATTTGACTCATTGCTTGATGTTATCAAAACATAAAGAGTTGTTGGGTGTCAAGGAAGAAGCCTACATCATTACAGTTTAGTCTAAAATCCCTTGTTGATTTCATTCGGTTGAAATCCTACGGGATGCTGTAAGAACACAGGTTGCGGAAGGATATAGGCCTGGTGTGATAGCATTTCATCAAATCTGAATGTTTCCGACTCTGCTTATAAAATCCAAATCCTTTCAAATCCCTTTCAGAATTTGCTTTCGGAAAAGTTCTGTTTCAAATGTAGGTGAAGACGTTTTTGAAGTCTAAGACTGCAAAATCCAAATACGGACTTCGTATCAATAAACAGCATGCAGCAAATAAGAAAGTTGCTCTTGGGAAATAAGTTGATTTGTGTCTTTTATCAACTTGGAGTTGGATCTGAAACAGAACCAGTCTCCAGAAATCAGTAGTCATTTAAGCACAGGGGTAACTGAAACCGAGGTTTGCACTTCACATTACACAATAGTGGGCACTTAGCATGCCAAGAATTTACTGCTGGTATTTGAAACATCATATCCAGCCATTAAGCTGTGTATGTTGTGGGACATGTGGCATTAATAAGGGAGCAATGTTGGTCAAATATCGCAGTTTATATCCCATCTTAAAAAGTTTGTTGCTAACAGGAAGGAAAGGATGTAACATGTGATACTGAAGGGTCTTTGGGTGCAGGCACCTCTGAGATGTAATGTGGACTTCTGGATGTATATGTATTTATGGCAGCGTATGGTGTTTAAGTGTGTGTAATTTACAGTGGAAATGTCGCCTGGCACAACATGATAGCGATGAAAGACATGACCTGCTGTGTAAATCTCTCCACCTGGATACAATAAGCACATAAACAAACACACACAGAAAGCAGAGCCTGACATCATGTTGGGGAACAACAAAGTGGTGTCGGCAATGACAGATTGGTGTTTTCAGCAGGAAACAACTCTTCCCCACCGCTTAATTTAAATACTGTGTGAGGAAATAAAATCATCGCATGTCACACTGCAACAAACAGCTCTAAAATCATAACTTTAGCATAACAAAGTGGAGTGACTGAAAAGCGAATTATCCAGATCGCGTTCAAAAAACAAATGTTTCTTAGCTGCGTTTACACCGGAACCACAATGTGCTGTAGGAAATCCCCAAATAAAAGGACAAAGTGTTGACATGATTAATGTGAATATGTTTTCAAAGCAGATGTCGTCTTAAAAGGCAAGCTCTGTGTCAACCGAGTCAAGTCCTGGCATATAGGCCACATTAACGCACACCGATCAAAATCAGTTTTTGTCCCGTTGCCAAAACGTGCGTGGAGACTTCATGTTCCAGAATAAGGCAATACTTTTTAAATGATTAGTCTGTTGCTGGTGTGATAATACACTGATGATGAGGCAGTATGTCACAAATGCCCCAGCACCACAAATAGGACAGGAGTTTTTATTTTTTTTTGTCTTCAAGTCTTTCAACTGTGGTGTGTATCAATGAAAAGCACTTATTCTGTGCAAAGGGAGCAAAACTTCCGATCTGATATTAGTTGTAGTTTCCTTGTAGAACTGTTGTTGCTGCCTAATGTTGGTTTGGATTGATGAAGATTTTTTTTTTTTTTTTTTTTACAGCCCCCTCCCACTGAACTGTTTGCTTTTTTTTTTAGTTTTCAATTGGGCAGAAGCTGTGGATAGTGACCTATTGGGTAGATTGGACTTTTCTTTGGTTTGCCCTTTTTTCTTTGAGAGCTGAGGAGAAACCAGAAGGTCAGTTAAAAATCCTCCGCACTTCTGATTGGTTGGAGAGAATCAATATTGTTGCTTCATTATTGTATGAGACGTTTCTGTCGCTATGCTGTAAGATCATGCCACCGTTAACTGCATCAGTGCAGATGTTTCTCTGTTTGGTGTCCCTCTGATTGCCTCTATTGTCCATGTGCACATCATGTTAAAGATGATCATGATAGCTTTGTGCAATGCCACAATAAGGACATGTCATGTAGAAAATTCCTATTGGGGTGCTGCTATACTGAGCCTGTTTGGTGTTGTTTGATGAGACGTGTGTTGGTTGTGTCTTATAGTGCTTGAGTGAAATAGTAACCACACAGTACCCAATAATTGAACCTTTTTTGTATAAAAAAATTGGATAGTTTTTCTGTTTTCTTCGAATAAAAAAATAGCTTATTGGCTGTCTTACAAAGCGGCAATGAATCACAATCACAACCACTAACTGTGTGAGTGTGAACGCAAAATCAGAAAAAAAACAAAAAACAAAAATACAGCAATTGTCTAATTTAAGTGGACCTAACTACAAGAGTGAAGGCAGCCGCAGTGTCTCAGAAATACACCGTACTGTAATGGTGCATTGACCCACTTCTTACATTGGCAGCTATAACTGTAATTGGAGTGAGAGTAGGTGTCACTTTTGCAAACAGCATCTGTCTCAGACCTGATTTTGGGGTGAAACTCCTAAATTAAACCCAGACATTTGAAATTACCTATACAGACTGAGTGGGAGGCTTAACTACAGCTGTGAGCTGGGCTGAATCAAATCTTATAATCAGCAGAAAATGCTCAACCAGCCACATTTTAATACTATAATCATTATTTTGTATAGAATTCTGTCAATCTCTAAAAACACCCAAATAGCCCAATCAGGTGTTGAGCTATATGGTTTTATAATAATAACTGTTATTGGGGAGGGAAGGCGGGGGGGGGGGTCTAGTTCCTAAACTGTTTATCTGCAAAAACATATATGTAGACATTGAAAGGTGTGTGTTTGCACTTGCCCTCTCTTGCATGGGGGAGGTGTAAGAAACAATAAAGGAAAAAAGAGTGAGAAGAAGTGCGCAGAAGATTCCTCAGTGACATCACGATGTGTGCGATCTGTTTAGTCAACAGTTATGCGATTTAATTAGGAATGTATTTCCATTTGTAACCTTATATTCAGACTCGCCAGTGTTTTCAGGGAAAGTTGTGTTGCCCTTGTGAGCAGAAAGAAGTGCGTGAAGAATCAGATAAGAAGTGATACCTGCTGCTGCAGGTACAGAAGCTTCCACCTTCCAGTTTAAGGATGAAGCTAAGCTGTAGATAAACAGAGACAAGTGTTGGGAAAGAGACCGGTGGGCGTGTGCACTGACTATTATCTCATCATGTCCACCCCACGGCTGCTGGCTGTAGAATTATGCTCTCAATAAACCCCCACATTACAGCACATGCAAAAGCCACCACACACACATACAAGTACCTTTTTCTGCACTTGCATCTTGGAGAATGTCAGCCATGCTTTGATGCCCCTCCTCCCCCCTCTCTCTGTCTCTTTTTTCCTGCCTTTCTCTTCCTGGAAGCTGATTTATGTTTGCTTTAGGAGTCTACATGTCCGCCTTCCTGTTTTATTTTTCCTCCATCCTTCAGTCCTCTCTTCCATCCCCACCTTGTGTTTTCTTCACTTTAGGCGAGAGAAGGAACAATTTTGAACATCGTTCGTTTTTATGGTTTGATTAAACCCCCAGAGGGAAAGAGAGAGAGACAGACAGAGAGAGATGGAGAGGTGGGGCACAGAAGGGCCAGTCTGAACAAGGAGGCATTGTGTAGCCCCCCAACTGTGACGGACTGACAGTCTGCATTACAGCACGCTACAGCAGCCTGCTCCCCAAAGCACTGCTAATCTGTTGCTCACTGGCCCCACTGGCTAGCTCAGGTAAGGGGGGAGGGAGCAGGAGAGCAGGGGAGCGAGAGTTCCCCTTGTTTTTTCCATGTGCATGCCAAAATCATTTCGACCAGGCAGACTTGGACTGCATTTGTTGCATTCGCAATGTTTTCATACAAATAACAATCTTGTCACAGATGAGAGATAAGGCAGTTCTACATAAAATTTTATGTAGAACTGCCTTTCAGCATAGATACACGCTGAGGCTGTACAGCCAGAATGCCAAAACTTTGACCAAACAAGACCTGAGTTATGTGGTAGCAACAGAAACAAACTCTCTGGGAAACCCTGAATGACTAGAACTAAGTAAGCTTTTATATTTGGCCTGGTCATACCTGCAAATCTGTCTGGGTTTGGTGTAAAAGGGAGGGGATCTGTCAGCTACGTCCAGTGCTGCTGATGACTCTTCAGCTCCTCAAGAGTTTCATTGCTTGTTTTCACACACCAGTCCCCCACATAAATTTGTTAATTCCCCCAAAAGCTCAGGTTTTCCGTGCCCACTCCCCCCGACCCTTTTTTGTTTGTTTTTTTTAAGAAAATACCTCTCTTTCCTTCCCAGTGCATGCTTGGACCTTGATAGATTGGTATACTCTCTTGCTGTTATTGTGTCAGTACTTTGGAGGTCTTTGACGAAATTAAACTAGTGCAGAAGCTTGTGGATTAGGTGGGAGCTTACTGGATCTCAATGTTGGCTGGCAGGAAGCAGCTAGGGTGTGATGGAAATAGTTGGAAAGTGGTTAGTTATTTTGAGCGTCTGAGGGTTACTAATGCCAAATTTATTTTCTCCATCAACACTGTGAGCAGAATCACCTTTTAAGGCTCAGACAGGGCGCCTTGATTAGGAGTTTAAATGTCCTGAGGGTGAGCAACGCTGTGTTATTAGGATTCTTCAGTAGATCCTTAAAAGTGCAAGGCCTTTTCTGTCTGCACAAGCTGACTAAAACCATTTATTATAAGTGATCAGCTTGACATGTCACTCACTGAGCTGCACAGCAGCCGGCACGATGCATGAAAGGAAATCATTCCTTTGATGACCTCTCGTCGCTCAGCCTTAGGCAACCATTGCTACACCCAACAGTCACTTCCATCCAATCCACTCATAGTGGATTGGATGGAAGTGAAATGAGTGAAGAAGGATACATCTGTTGTTCACTTTGTGACAATAAAGCTCCCACACTAATACATCTGTCTGGTGTCTGCTGAACTGTGGGGCAGTCTGGCTGCTACTCAACTCTCCCACGCCATAAAAGTGACCATTAAAATGATAGATCTCTCTTCCTCTGTTCCTTCCTCCCCATCGCTCCACATCTCCTTTTCTGTCACACATTTTCTGTGTGTGTGTGTGTGTGTGTGTGTGTGTGTGTGTGTGCGCGCGCACGTCTGGACATGCATGCAAAAACCAGGCAGGGTGTTCCTGGAGCTTCTCTGCCCTTTACTCTATGGCCCCCACCGACTTATCCACCATCGCACCAATGACAAGAAACACACAGCACATAGGTGCTGAGACCTGGACTGAGAGCCTCCTCTCGCCCAGTGCCCTTTGACCCCCAGGGGTTGTAAGGAGAGGCACGTGCTAACAGAGGTCACGGGAGGGCTTGGGTGGGACCAGTGTTTGGTTTTCGTGGACTCCCCGGGGGGCACTTAGTGGCCACTGTCCAACTGTGAGGTCATCACCAAGCTGGCAGATGTTTTATACACAGTCACCCCCTGAGGATGGGCTTAGACATCTGACCCACAGGTGGACACCCCCCCCCCATTCGCTTTTAGTGTCAGCTAATGTCAGTAGCCTGAAATTTACACCACAAACATGTTGCTAACGTGACTTAGTAAGCCTTTGACGTCTAAGCTTCTACTGTGGTTTTATTTAAGCTAGACTGTTTACAGTGGCTTTGCTGTCTTTTTTTCGGTGTGATGGTGAACACGCCAGGAGAGCTGTTCTCCTCCAGAGCACGAATTCCTCGCCCCGCCTGATGTCTGACTGACTCAGCATGTGACATCCTTTCAGATCTTTCTGTTTAATCCCTTTGTCTTGTCCTGTTTGCCTGGTGGAAACAAATTAAGCAAACAACTTTACCATACGAAGCCGACGTTTGATGCCCCCCGTCGCTAGTATGTGTCACCATCAACCATACAAACAATCATATTATTGTAATCAAATTAACTACACAACTGCATTGACTGTGTAATTATCCAGCAGAACTGTCTTTCATATCTGACAAAATTACAATCTTTCCCTAAACATGATTTCCATTTGGCACAAAGGAGGTACATAAGAATGTTTTGATGAGTTGATGTGAATGCGTTCCAGAGATCTTTTTAGAAACTAATCTACATTCCCTGGTTTCATTCCATGCCGCTGTATTGAAAACAGTTTTTAAGCTTTTAGCCCTTCTGAAAACTCTTTGAAACTTACAGCGCACACAGCCTGAGAGACGACGCTGTTATAGACAGACATCATGGTGTGAACAACTTTTAGATGTGGTCAGATGTGCGCTGTTCATGTTGAGTGTGTTTGAATTGTCGTGTGCCTGCGCCTTGAATGTGTTTGTGTTTGTGGGTGACGTTGGTAGAAAGATAAGCCATCACAGAGAGGAGCGAAAGAATGGGCAACAGAGTGTTTGTGTTTGTGTCTCTGGTTTTAATGACGTCAGCTGCTCAGCTCTCTGAGAGGGGGAATGTCTTTGCAAGCCGCCCAATGAAGGAGACGTGAAGAATGGGTGGCGATTTAAAAAGAGCTGAACATGTCATGCACACACTTCCTTTGTCTCTTGATTTCATGTGTTTAAATCATATCTCCATCTCTCCTATTTACAGCAGTAAGGTGTTAGCCACTCCATTTGCTCTGCCCCTTTATCTTCTGTCATGCCTTTCTCCTCTTTTCTCAAATGTTTCTTCTATTTCTGCCACATTCTTCCAAATTTCATTCACTGCTGTTCGATCAGTTCTACGTGAAGTCCGATTGCAGATGATCTTGCGGCCTGAAATGGGCTAAAGTTGTGGTTTTTAGAGCCAAAGACCAACACCAATGCCATGGTTAAATCCAGGGGGCCAACCTCATGTGAATAAGCCCCTTCAGCTGACACCCCCCACCCGTTCAGTAACAGTGTGTACAGTGTGTGTGTCTCTTTACGTGTTCCGTAAGTATTCCAGGATGTCTGCACCTCGCTCAGGTCAGCAGCCGTCACATGTCGCTCATGTCGCTGCAATCAAATTTCACTCGTTTTCTCCAGAGGTGGATTGCCACCTTCTTGGTTTGCATCTGTTTCTATCACTTTTTTTTTTTTTTTTACTTTCTGATATTGAGGTCTTACAGGAGCAGCGCTGCTCAGATGCAATAATACAGCCGTTTGCATTATAAATGCAAGAACGCTTTTGACAACACTCACAAGTTAAGACCTGTAAATACTCATTTTAGTTATATAACAGCAGCAAGACTTATGAATAGCACCTTTTAATCATTGCAGGTCAGTGCACAAAACCTTCAGTGGGTTTACTCACAAGTTGCAGCACTTTCAGTGAGCTGAACATTTACAGTGCTTGACAAATTTAAAAGGAAATCCATCTCTGACTACAGCAAAATATATAGATGCTCCTTTTCTGCCCCAAAGTGCGATAAGAAAGAAAGTTGGCTAATCCAAAACGTGACCGTAGCAGCAAGACTGATATATTGTAGGCAGAGGAATGCAGTGTATTTTAGGAATGTCTTGGGGTTTTTTTTTTTATAAATCCCAAATCTTAATGGCTTATGCAGGAGCAGTAATTTGTAGCCCTCCTTTGACATAATGTCCATTGTGTGTGGCATCCATGTGAACTTTGTTCCTTGCATATTTGGCTTTCAGTGACTGCACACATCATCCACCTGTCCCATTCAGCTCGTGCATCATGTTTCACCGAAGCGCTCGTCTGAAAAGGTGAATCCAGAGTTTTGACTGCGTATAATCTATAACCTGTGGTTGTTGTTTTATTTATATATATATATATTTATGCCATGCTCCTGGCCCCTGTGGTTTGTGGAGAAAAGTAATTACTACAGGGCCTAAAGCCACCACACTCTGGCCTTTAGACCTCTGGTACCGCATCCTATAAGCAGCTGCTTTGTGTTTTTGAAAAGCTTCTCTCCTTCGCTCTATACAGTTTTTTCCCCTCATGACCTTTTCCACTCATCCACTTACAACTATCACCTGCTTTGGAGGGATGGAACCATCACACTGATTGCTTCCTGTATGTCTTTATCTACCCTTTTCCTTCTCCAGCACCAACTTTCTTCTCTGCTTTTCATCATACTCTTCCTCCCCTCCCCGCTGCCATCAGCCTTCTCTTGAGAGCTGCCAGAACGTGGCCTGCGTCTTTTGAGGGAAACCTCTGCTTTGCCCACTAATCACCACTTGAAGGGGAATTCCTTCTCCAGCAGCAGGCCTGCAGCTCTGCATCTTTGAACATTTGATGATTTGATGGCTATAATTTGCTTAAAATAACACCAATAAAGTCATGAAGCTGTAAATGCCTAAATCCCTAATGTACCAAGATGAAACGGGATACAGCCTTTGATTTAGTTGCACTTGGTTGCTTAGTTTCTCTTAAGTCCATTTTAAGGTGTTGTTATCGATATATCTTTGTTATACACAGATGATCTTTTTTAAAGCGATTGCAGTTTATACAGCCTGTTGATTATTTCTAGACTACAGTGTAAACAAGCACTTTGGTGGCATTAAGATAATCTTCTAATATACTGCACTATTAAGATATGATTATATTTAATTATAAGATCTCGCCCAATGGTTGAGGCTTTACAAACATTACTCCACAAGCGACATAAAAGTGAGCTAAAGGAACAAAGAGCTGGACGATAAGTAGCATTAAACCATCATGCTGCAGGGTCGTGCTCATTCTGTAGCCCAGGCCAACAGGAGAAGACGGCATCTTTCAAAAGCAGGGAAAAGCCGTGAGCGTGAGTCACCACTTGAGCTGCCGTCTCTCCACTCTCCTCTGTTCATGTCAGAAATATCTGTCATACTCATTCTTCTCGGACACTGATCACCTCTTCTTAGTGGAAATCAGCTACTTTCCGCTCAATCCAGCATCGTAATGAAGGAATATGTTGCACCAGGATGTGACCTGCAGGTTGTGAGAAATCAGTGACTCCCAGGCAGTAAATGGTCCTCTTTCAATGTCATGTTGACCGAACATGGTGGACCATCACCAATCTCCTCACCCTCTCCATCTCTGGCTCCAACTTAAGAATTTTCACTTGACTAAAAATTGTGGAGATGACAATATAAGGGCTTAATTTCCAGCTTTGAAAAAGTGCGATTTCAATTGATGTTAACATTCTTGCTCACTGACAGGTTAAGTTGCATCATGACAAAATGCTGTCTTGGTGGGCTGAGAGGTAGAAAAAGCAGGTGCCTGTGTCTACGTTTATAACAAATCCTTGTGCTGCTTATGCGGAGATTAAATGGACCTCGAAGGCCTTTCAATCCAGTTCACGACAAGAGCGACCTGTTTGTACATGAACAACATCACGACCGCAACCTCCTGTCTTTTAACGACCGAATAAACAAACCAGCAGACATAATAGTGCAGCGCTTTTGTCAAGGGAAAGGGCAGAGAGCTAGTTAAGGAAGGAGTCTGGCCCCACATGAAAAGAAGCGGGGAGGAGAAGAGACGCCTGGGTGTTCCTCCAGCATTGTTCAGCCTTCTGCCTCTGAGGGACACCTGTCATTGGCTGGGCGGTTTACACAGGTGCCTTAACCCAGCCTGATTTGTTGGCCTTGAAAGGGGAATTCAGTCAACAGGTAGAGCGAAGGCAACAATAGTGACGATCCCGAAGACGAGAGAGAGGGAAAAAAAAGCAGAGGGTGAGTGGGAGGAGGGTGGGATGGCGAAAAGGAGAAATGGATTCTTTTGAAAACACCTGAGGGTTTGCGTGAGATAATCTGTTTGCCTTTTGCTGCAGTCTCACTGTGAAGGGCGGAGGAAATGTGATTGTGGGGCTCAAACTGCTTCTCAAAGACTCCCCCTGCAAGCTGCTCCTGCTCTTAAAGTCGCCTACCGTCAGTCCTTTCTGCGTCACCCAGTTCAAAGCGTCCCCGTACCTGAGGATCTGGTTAACTGTGGTCTGTCATGGCACTGGCACCTCGCCAAGAACCCACCATAATAATGTGATACTCTTACAGTTACGCCACACACCCTCGCTTCAAGTGCCAAGCAACAAGGCTTGTTCTCACCACGTTGTTTGTGTTGACGTTTTGTGTGTGTGTGTGTGTGTGTGTGGTCTTGCTGCTAGGGGGAATGCCAAGTTTCCTCTCAACCGGTGTGGAATGTGGCAGGCAGGCTGTGTGTGTGTGTGTGTGTGTGTGTGTGTGTGTGTGTGTGTGTGTGTGTGTGTGTGTGTGTGTGTGTGTGTGTGTGTGTGTGTGTGTGTGTTCCTGAGAGAGAGAGCTGGATATAACTGTTGAGGGGGAGAAACAAGCTAAGCCGACACAAGTGAAAGAGAGAATGTACCTTTCTGTTGTGATGCCATAGGTGTAGTTTCTAAATCGCGTAGGAGTTACTCACAGTGATGCCGAGCGTTAAATTAGCCATCGTATGCACATTTTTGTTGTTCAAATGTTCCACAGACTGGTAAAAAAGCAAACACGCCAGTTTAGTAAAAGAATTAAGGCGTTGTATTTGTAGAATCAGAAAATTTAAATTGTCCGGATTGCTTTCTCAGCTATGTAAATAATCTTTAAACTCCAAATAGCATTTGGTGTGCACCTGCTTGCCAGCTTCACAACCCGGCCACAGGTGGAAACCTGTTAATGTGAGCAATGGAGATTTAAAAGAGCATGTCTATTTAGAGAGAGACTGACCTTTCATAAACTGGGAATGTCTCTTGTTTCCCTTCCTCCTTTTAACTGTGGCCATGGTGATAAGGGGACAATGTGTGTGTTTCGTGTACGTCTGTGTGTGTAAGTGCATTAGTGCTTGTGTGTGGGTTAGTGGACACTCTTTCTATGTGATTTCCTTCTCCCCAACAAACACTAACCAAATAAAGGTAATTGGATCACAGTGTGTCCACTCTCCAAGTGCGTGTCACTGTGAGAGTGTTGACTCTTTGTAAATGTGTTTGCAAAGCACTCACCTGGGACGCTCTAGCATGCTTTGAAAGTTGGTTTAGTCATTGAAAAGTCAATGTACACAATGTAACAAAAATTGTGTCAGTACTCGTTTGTGTTTAGATGATGGACCTTTTTATAGATTTAAAGATGAAGAGATCTGCCTATGTGGAGTAAAAAGAAGAAATGGAAGCTAAAACTTCAGTGTTTGTTTTAGTGCAGCAGCTCCACTCATAAATAGGCCAGATAGGTCCAGAAAGACGTTACATGACGGTGGCCAGGGGATCAGCGCGCTCCTTTATCTGCATTTTCCTTCTCACGGACTGGAATGTTAATGGTGGCTTTGTGATGGGTTCAGCTCTCCTGAGTGACTGACAGGCCGACTGGCAGCTCTCAAAGGCTCCTAATGGGAAGGCAGAGTTAGCACAGGCACATAAGTGTTTTATAAGAATGAGAGCTTTTATTTGATTTCAAGCAGCCTCCGAGGTTAAATGAAAGTTCACTTAGTGCTTGTTCCCTTTTAACGGTTTATATAATGTTTCTATTCATATTCTTGATACCAGCTGCTTTGGTGATGCGAGTACACATGGTTGCTGGCAGGTACACAGCCTACGCAATTAAAAGCTTCAGAGGCCCCAAGTTTTGACATCCGTAAGCTCTGGAGTTTTGGCTTTAGGCAGCAAAAACAATGTGAATGTAGTCTTTACATCTCCTCTCTGTTAGGAGGCCGCTTTCTGAAAATCTGGCAAACAGCAGTGAGCCAAACAGAAAGGAGGCTCTGAGCCAGACTGTAGGACATACAACATGAGACCTTAAAGATACAACAACAACAGCACTGCCAGAACCGCAAGACACTTAAATTGTTCCTTGGTATATAAAAAAGCCTACCATAATACTGCCTTGTAGCATTTTGTAGCACTCAAATACCTCAGAATGCTACCAGAATTTCATTTTAAAGCTGTGGGGAAATATCAGCCAGGCATCTATGTGCTCTGTCCTCGTATAGTAATGTCAGGCTTTAGCAATCATTCTCGACAGATTTTTTTGTTTTATTTATTTATTTATTTTTTATATAAAGCACAAGAGTCTATTCTGCTGCCATGAAGAAAGGCTGACACCACCAGCTAAATAAGCTAAAGAGCTCTCTCTCTCTCTCTCTCTCTCTCTTGCTTTCCATTGTGGTGGTGAGCAGTTCTCCGTCAGGGCTCTACCAAACATCCATGGAAGCACAACATTATGGAATGAAAAAGATCACGGAGGAGATTATAGAAAGTTGCCGAGCCCTTTAGCACATGAAAAGCGTGATAAATAAAATGAATTTAGCTCTGGTTCGTCTGTTGGTTCTACTCCAATATAGTGAAATTATATGAATTTTACTAAATGGCAGCAACTAAGGGGGTGCTCAGTGTTTTTATGCATTAAGCTATGGTGAAAGCATCCAAAATAATATGTGCTTTGGCGTGTTGCTGTTTTAAAGGGTACCTGTCCAAAGTGCTGAGGAACTACACCGAGCAGGCCTGTGACGGAGATTTCTTGTCTGTTCGCTGTCCGCCCCGCACCACCATCACTGTCCAATCGGCGTTCTACGGGAGGAGAGCTGGCTCTGACCGCCAGCAGTGCCCTCAGACCTACCAGGCCCTCCTAAGTTCGTACAATGCCCAAGAGGATGGCCAATATTGCTCCGTTTCCACGGCACTGCAGGTATTTCGCAGACCTCACACCCTCCTGGTAAAGGTTTAGACCACATAAGTTTAAAATGGTGTGTTTTTAAGTATCTATCTATCTTTTATTTCCCGCTCATGTATCTCATTTTGTTCTTTCTATTAGTTGACTCTCTGCACACATACACACACAAATCCTCCCGAGTATGAGAGTGTCCTGTAATATGGTCAAATTGTTCAAGGGTTAAATTTGGGCGGACCACTTATTATGTAATGCTTTGTGAGGAGGTTTTCCGGCAAATTACACTCTGTAAAGAGGAAGCGGGCTTGTATGTTCCTGTGACACAAAGCGATTTCATGGGGTCTTTGCCTCAGCATCCTCTCCTAAATTGGGATGCGGCTGAACCAGAAATCCAACTTTGCAGCACCAAAACAAACACATCCTGCTCGGCATTCACTCACTTGTTTTGTTTATTCTCAGTCCCCCCCCCCCCCGCCTTCTAGTGTTAAACACACTCCGTTTCCATAATAGACAGGACAGCCATGAATGCACAGGCACAGAGAGCGCATTGTGTTGAAGTGAGAGAATTACTGACTGCTGCGCCACCCACATTTCTACAACCCTGAAGAAGCTCATTGTAGCACCTGTTTAGGGCTGCTGTCCCGTTCCTCTGTCCCGTGGAAGTAAGCAGATGTAATCTGGGTGAGTGGTTAGATCTCACAGTTTCACTCGGAGAAGGTTCTGGATTTGAACCCTGCGTCCGGAGTCCGTGGTAAAGATAAGTGGTATGGATGAATGTTTGCCATGTGTGTTAGCATAGTAATTAGAGTCTGGTGGCAAAGTGATTAGTTTGCACGTATTATGTGGTAATCAAATAATTTAACAAGTTAAAAGTCAGAGTTTATCCATGAGACATGAAATTCATTCATCAGGTGGGCCCTAATATGGTAAAAAAAAAAATCTCAAAATCTTTACATTCATTTGTTGACATTAAAATCAGCAAATGCTTTATATAGTCTTGTTGTTTTTCTAGGGTGGGGGGGGGGGGGTTAAATGTTTGATGAATAGAATTCAAGCATATTGACTTTCTGTCACTCTGTGAATAAATTCATTGTGTCGTCATTCATCCCAGTTAAGCCCCGCCACGATACTGCACCAACCTCAAGTGACTTTGCTCCACTATCTATTATGAGTAACGCTCTTCTGTTAATGCAAAATTCTGGGAAATTCTCTGAACAGATTCCCGTCTGTCGTTCCTCCCCAGTCAGATTTCACTACAGTGAAATGTGTTGGAATGTGCTCACCTGGGTTACAACAAGCTAAGAGATGATGAAACTAGAGAAGCAGGCAGATGCCAGGAAATGAGTGGAATGGAGCTTTCCAGAGTTTTCTCGCTTTCTGTTTTTTTTTTTTTTTTGTGTGTATGTTACCTGCTCCTCTCCTCCCTATTCCCATGGCTATATGCAGCCTGTTTGAAGTGGTTTTAGGTTTGCCTTCTCCTGGTCTCACCATCGCTGCCTTATTGTTCTTCCTCTAAACCTGTCTTTGGTCTTCTCCCGCTCTCTGTCACTCTTCCCTTTTTTTTAGAAAATGCTGGACGAGTGCCAGGACAGAAGGAGCTGTCAGGTTCTTGTCAACAGCCGCGTGTTTGGGACAGACCAGTGTCCTGGCAGCAGTAAATACCTCATTGTCTGGTACAAATGCAGACCTAGTAAGTCCCTCGTCACCTGCTCCACTCCTGACAGTGACATACATTTGTGCCTGTGCTTGAACCATCTCCTCACACACCTCCACATTTATTCAGAAACAGTCTTTCATTGGCATAGCTTCATTTGAATAATTTGGATTAATTCCAACCAATAACCATCCCATGAATATCTTTTCTGCCCTGGATTTATCTCCTGCCAGAGAGTGGGTTCATTTTAACTGTGACGGATTTTGCGTCATTATGCTTAAAAAAGTCACTCAGAATAAATTTTGGCTGTATGATATTTCACATTTGCTTGCATTACATTAAGCTTTATTAAGGGAATTAAAATATAAAGTTTATTATTCTACACAATTCTTATTGTCATCAAATTCCTCTGAAAACCCCCAAACATCAGTCCATGTGTCTGCATTTTTGGTCTTTCCTGCCCTGTCAGTGGTGTTCAGCCCCAAAGTGTTTCTTTTCCACTGAAGAAATAAATCTTTAAAAACGGGCCATTTCATTTTTAAAAAATGCCACCAAACGTTGTATTTGTGGGAAGTTATAACACATCTTTGTCCTAGTGAGTGGAAATGATTTCTGTTGCAGATAAAAGAACATTGTTGTGCAGAGGCCTGCAAGTGTGTTTTTCTAAGTTTAGGACAGTTAATAAGTTACATTTATCAAACTTTGGCTGTGCAGGCTACTCATTACTTGGATCAAAACATCCTACATTTGATATTGCCATGGGATTTAATGACAATAAGAGAAATTTATTTTGCCAGGTATGTTTGGTAGATTTGACTTTACGTGTCATTTGATCAATTTATTTATTTACAAGTCTTTTAACTACAACTTCTACACTAAATCGAGTGTCATTATCCATGCCTTTCCTGCTTTTACCATTTTCTCTGCTTCCATTAACAAAAAACCTGTTGCATGCCTTCCTGCCTCTCTCCCCATGAGGCAGGAAGCTAAGAGTATCACTCCAGAGGGGAACCACAACGGTGCTGTACCCCCACCCAGATTCTGGCCTCCATTCATGGCTCAGTGCTGTGCCGAGGTGAACCGCACTGAGCTGTGCAACAGTTCACACTAGAGTGACCAGAAGTGGGCATTAATCCACTGATCCCCCCCGCTTCCCCACTTTTTCTTTCTCCAACGGACCCTGGGGCCAATCAACAGCTCTTTGTTCGCTGTCACTTAACCAATGACTTCTCGGGGGAAGAGAGAAAGGCCGCATGGGGTGTTGGTGCGCTGCAACTGGCAGGTGTCACTGCGCCTGAAAGGAGAGGTAGAAGGAGCACAGAGGAAGTGAAGGGGAAAGGGAGGTAGTAAGAGCGAACAAGAGCGAATCCATCACCGTAAGATATAACAAACAAGTCCGACCCCTTTTTCTCTGCCTTCTCCTCTTTCCGCATTCCTGTTCCACTTCCCACATGGACGTAGAAGTGGCTGCTGTTGTGTTTTTATTTGCTGGCCAGTGAAGCTGCTCTGGCTGTCACAGGTCACTGTAGCTGTTGTGTGTGAGGAATGTCTCTGCATGGCTCTACACGTCCACTGAGCCACTCTGCCTCTGTTTCTGTATGTTGACTCTAATTTCACACAGAGTTCTCTTTATGTATGTAAAGCTGAAAATAAAAAGCCTCAATTCTGAAGTTTAGCTTTTGTGCTTTTGTTGTTATTTGTAACTTTTTGTATCCTCTCTTTCCATGTCTCAAGACGAGTACAAGAGTAAGGTGGTTTGTGAGGAGGAGAGGATGAGGCTGAGCTGCAAACGGGGCATGCAGATCGCCGTTTACTCCGCCATGTTTGGACGAACCCAGCAGGGCACCCTGGAGTGTCCCCTCCATCACAGGAGGGCCTTGTCAGTAGGTGAGGCCCGTTATTACTCTCACTTTAGGTTACAAAACATTTAAGTGGTGGAGGAAGCTGTATTGCTCCCCAAACGCCAGGAGGCTGGTTGTGCCTGTTCTTTGTAATTTCAAATGTTAGATGGCTTGATAAAATGGTTAAAATTGGCTCCGTCACTACTTGTCACTGAATACTGGTAATGTTTAATCAATATTTTTTGACAGTAGTAGCATTTTCTTTGTTCATAGCATCAGTCTTGAAGTCAGACTGAGGTGAAGGGAGGAATAATTTTTCTCACATGACAACACAAGCTGGAAATGTAAAGTAGGTCTGCTCAGGTTTGCATAATGTTGAAAGTGAGTCTGCCTGTGACGCCAGTGTTGTTACATATTAATTACTTTAAAGAGTCAAGCTTAAGGTCATTCTGGGTTTTGTATTCGTTCCTTTTGCCAAGGCTTATTTTTTTCAGTAAAACATACCAGGTGTCATCGAGCAGATGCAGAAGATGAACCATTTCATTGATCCATTTCACAAGTCAGGGCTCGAACTCCTCTGAGCCACAAAGGGGACTAAGAGGACTGCCAGGCTTGTAACTCATAGCTGAATTTTTTTTTTTTTTTTTTTTTCTTTTCAACTTGGATGACATTTGCCCTGAGATTCAGCTGTGGGTTTGGTAGTCATTTCCTCGGCAGCTTTGTCTTTTCAGGGGCTTTATAACAAACACACAGATGCCGCACCCACACTTCACATCAGCCATTCAAATGCCCCATTCTCCTCTGATAATTGAACTTTCACAAAATGTATAACCATCCATCATTTCTTTATCTTGCTTTGGAAACGCCGAGGTGCTGTGTAGAAAACGGCCACTGAAGCCTGGGTCGACACAAACACACACACACACACACACACACACACATTCTCAGGGGAGCTGGGTGGAATGTAGATCAGATGTCTCTATCATCCAAAGCGCAGAGTTTGGCCTGTAGAAAAGGGACAGTATTGAGTTCCATTGAAGTGTGCATGTGTGTGTATGTGCATGTGTGAGTACACGGGATATCCAGATGTACTGCCGCTCTTTTTTAGGAGAATCTTAATGACTCTAATCTTAGATTCATGACAGGTCTTAGTATAACCCTGGCTACTGTGCTGCTGGGCCCTTGGCCTCTTTGCCGGGCAGCTCATTTATTTATCTTACTTCAGTTCGAGCTGCCTTTGTCTCGTTAGCGTAGAGAAGGAAACGGACACCGAGGTTTGTCAGTAAATAACCAGAGCAGGTGTAAGATAATTGGTGAGTGTGTGCTGGAAACTGCCTGCATGAAGCTGTTCAGGAAGGCAAAATGTCAACTGCTGTGATCAACAATTTACAGTGAACAACAAACATGCCCTGAAGTGAGTGAGTGAGTGTGTGTGTGTGTGTGTGTGTGTGTGTGTGTGTGTGTGTGTGTGTGTGTGTAACCCTGTTTAAGACAACAGATGACAGGATGGGGTCAAAATAGTGACACAGATGTCAGTCACTGGGTAATCAGAGACATACATAAAGAATAGCATTGTGTGAGTGTGTGTTGTTGTATTCTATATGAACACTGAGTGCTGCTTTGAAACAACCTGGGCCAGTTCTCTGTTCTCTGTATGCAGGTGGAAGAGGAATGTGCGACAGGTAGGTGTAGCGGGTGAGACAGGGCTGGCCTCATATCTGGTTTCAGTCTCAGGATTAAATACAGTAGCAGGGTTCTTTCTGCATCGACTCTATTGTTACAGTTATATAAAGGCCAGACTGGAGCTGAGAAGAAGTCGTGTTTACTATCAAATCACACGTTAGCCTTGTTTACATCCACCTCTCACTCAGACATACACAAAAGCTTTGGCCTTCCTGTCCGCCCTGCTGCAGCATGCTTATATCTCTCTATCACACACGCACACGTACACACATGCTGCATACTCTCTCCAACTTCCCACAAACGCCTCCTCGGGCTATTCCAGACTGTCTAGTGGTGCCCTTGTGGGATTTCCCCTGTCAGCTCAGTCTTTGATGTGGCTCCTGTGTCACCTGTAGCAGGAAGTCAGGGTGTCTTGAGTGACAGCTCAGACACGCACTGTTAATTATTTTAAAATGCACCTCTTTTTTTTTTTTTTCGGCGGCCGGGTTTGCGTCCTTGTACGTGTGTGTATTTGTGGTTGTGCATGTCTGAATAATCTTGGGCTTGGCATTCGCATTATGCCAGAGTTTGTTTTGTACCTCTTTTGATTTGATGTCTTTTTAAACGCGTGTTTGACTGCGCCAGCACGGTGGGTTACAGTAATCTCCGAAACCGCACTGCCCTGGCAAGCTCGCCACTGCCTGAGGTGTGAGATCAACTCCTAAACTCATGCAGCTGGCTGCTCCTGTCCAGGTGAACTATGTATAGTATTAAGTAGAGAGATATTAAACTGCACAGCAGCTGAGATTTGCTTGTAGACTGTATTTATATTTCATCTACTTGGGATTGTGTCGGTTTTTTCTTTCTTTCTTTCTTTCTTTCTGAGTGAACTCTAGACAACCATCTTGTCAGAAAATCAACCATCTTTACAAGTTTATGAATTGGATTTAGCTTGAGAATGTGTTGTGAAGAGCAGCTTTCTGCCTGCACGTTGAACCCAAAGCCACTGAAAAAGTACATACACAGGCATGTGCGCACAAAAGTCAAGACCTCTTTGATCTTGTCCGTTCCTCAGTTTTGGGGTGAAGGGGGGAGGTTGTTGGAGTTGGACAGGTTTTGGCGGCGATGGAGAATCCTCAAAGCGAAAGGGGCCTGTTCAGCCCTCCTCTCTCATCTGCCCCATTACCATCACACACACCTCTTGACATCTAAATAGCCCCCCATGCCTGGCATGCTACGTTTTTTTTTTTTTCTTTTGTTTTTCATCTTTTCTTCTTCTTTTTTTTTTTTTAAGGCTTCTGTGCTTTCACTTTTGCGTATGTGCTTCAGACAAGGCCCACAGCAAGATGTTTAAAACATCTTATAGGTCGGCCTGTTTGGAAAATCACAGCAGCTTTTAAAAGCTGAGAATGCACAACTGCAGTACCAATTTAAAACGTGGCTTTCTGAAGCCTCTCCCAGTTGTCAAGACGTGAGCTACTCCACTGTAACTCTATACCCCCCACCCCCCTTTGATGCACATTGGGCAGATCAGTAACAAGATGTTCATGATATTTGGGATTTAAGATTATTAAAAGTACAGTCATGTGTTCAAATGTGTCTTGAAGGTATAACTACAGTGCAGTAGTTGTCAGATTTCACTCATTGAATTTGACATTTTTCCTGAACATCTTTAAAAACACTCCTGATTTCTGTATCCCGCCTGCCGAGAGCTGTGTATGTTTTCCATGCTAACAGGTTCGTGCAAGGTGAATGTCAAAAGGTTACCACTGATTTGAAATAAAATTTTAAATAATCGTAATCTTAACATGTTTACAGTGATAACACATGGGTGTAATATCAGCTGTCTTCGCCTCTCGCTCTTGGAATAGACTTCTATTAACTTACAAACACAGCTGAAGAACCTCTCTGCATGCTTACATGCTGTGTGGGATCGTACTGAGTTACTACACAAAGAAATACCGGAAACATTGTGTTACAGTAAAGTCTAATCTTGCAGAAGCTGAATAGACCATTTACAGTAAATGTGCCTGTAGGAGAGTCAATTCCAATTTATGAATGGCACTCACAGAAAAGCTCTTGGCGTGTGCAGGCTGTTTACACCCTATCAGAGCGTCTCAAAGTCATTTGCGTTTTCCATCATGCATGCACCTTTAATCCCACAACAAAGACTTCAGCGTCCATATCAGATTATAAGAATCGCAGGTGACTCAGACCCGAGAAAGACACGAGTACCTCTGACTTTGTCTGCCCATTGTCTCGAAAATTCCAGTGAAGGTGTGCGTGGGTGGAAAACGAAAAGCTTTCTGGGAAAGGCTGTTGTGGATATACTTACTATTTCCGTTTTTTGTTTTGTTTTTTTGTGAGTTTGTGTGTGTGTGCGCGTTTCTGTTAGAGGCATATAATATCATGCAGCACAGTAGCAGTGCAAATTCAGTCCACCAGCATAAACTGAAACCACAACACACTCTCTCCCAGGTTATTCTTGAAATAAGGGCTGAGTGATGAGTGAAATGCAACAGCAGCCATTACTCATCGCAGGAGCTACTATTTCATGTATTAATGTGATGCGATGCTTTGCTGATTTATAGCATAACGTTCAGTGAGCTGGCATGTGCAAGGCTGATGCTGGTTCAAGCAAGCAGAAAGTTAGATTTACGACGGATGACTGATGTGGCAAAAGTTGCTGAGATATATAGAGGCGCTGCTGGTACGGGACAGCATATAAACACACGCTTGAAATCCAGCCAACACAGAATAGCAAACGCACTTATGCCAACAGCTCTGATCATCTATAGGCCCATTTACAGAAGACATATGTCTCCTGTGTTTCCTGATTTTTCGACTTTCTGTGTCTGACCTGCATGTCTTTGTTTCGAAGTGTGTATGGGAGTGACAGAGAAAAAGTGAGTGTGCTTGTCCAGGAAACTCCTCCCTTTCCTCGGTTACTGCTTCGCCTACCCTTGCTGGTTGTGTGGCACAAAGAAGGGTTAATACACAGGCTTGGAGGTGGTTTAAGGGTAAAGGTTAGAGGTAACAGGGGTTATTCATGCCTCTTGCCCCAGTGTGTGTGTGTGAGAGAGTTCGGACTGTGCTGTGCTTGCCTGTCTGTCTGCGTTAAAGCCGCTAATGAGAGCCAGAGGAGGTCAGATCCTGAAGGAATGCTCTTTTAAACCACACACAAACGCTGTGTGTGTGTTTCAGAGTGCGTGCACGTATGAGCACAGGAAAGTCAGACGACAAAGTATAAGTGCGTGTCTCTCCATCCTCTTGTCTCTATCTGTCTCTGAACCTCCCCAACCCCGCCCGTCCCTCGTTGTCCCCCCCCCCCATTCAACCTAATCACTCAGTCAGGAATCAAAGCAGCAGCTAATGGGGGCCTGTCTGTCAGGGAGGAAGGTTTTCTGCGTGGCACACCGGCTGGAACAAGCCCTCTGGGAAGGAAGAGAGAGTGAACAAATTCAACCCCTCTGCAGGGGATCAGGAGGCCACTGCCCCGAAAACATCGACTGAAACAAATTGAGATACATGCAAATATTCACAGAGGAGCTCACGCTTATTTGCACACAAATTGACTTGCCACTGCACTTTCACTTTCATCAGGAGCTGAAGAGCATTTTTTTCACAGCAGCAGGAGGTCTATTCATTCAGAATGAGCAGTTACATTTACAGGACTGTGTTTTTGAGTATAAACGGCCAAACAGTGAGCGCTGATATTGTATCAGATCAGCTGATAGGAATAACATCCATAGCTTCCCTTGTTCCGGTTGTACAATGCTGCTTTTTCTAAAACAAGCTTTCAGGAACGTTGTGGCAGTGCTGCACCGGTTCGTAGAGTCACTTCTTGGATGTAAAGGAAAAGGTCATTTTTAAATAACCAGAGAATTTTGTTCTCCCAAAATACACAAATGTCTTCTGGCTCTATAACTGTTGGTTCCACAAAACGAAGGAAGTAAAATATGTAACTGAGAAATTCTAAATGGCATGTTTTTCCTGTCACATCATTTAGCAGCCAGACTGATGAAAAACTGTTAGAACAATCATTTTTAAGACTTTTATCTGTGGATGAAGCAGGCGCTGAATTTTCACTCCAGTCGATGAATTTGGATTTGCTTTATGTGACGGTGGGAAGTGTCTAGCCTTTGAGGTGTCTGACTGCTTATCCGATTACACTCGCCCGGTTCCCGTAGGCTTCTGCTTCACCGCTTTCCGGCCACGGATTCCAGCTGTATCTGCACCAGCTGTGGAGCATCTGATGGCCTCTTCAAACAGAAATTGATTCAGCTTCCCGTCTTTATTTAAAGTTCACTGTGACGTCTAGGCTGCGACTTGGACTCACCGGTTTTTATCAGGTACAGTTTCTGACGGGATGAGGTGTGTTCCCTCTTGATTATAATTTCGGTCACACAGTAATTCAAAGAATTCCCAATGTTGACACAATCCATGACAGCTAGACTGCTGTCTTTCACTTCCTGACTGGGACATTTGCCCTTTGACCTGTGCCATAATTTGTTGTGGCCTGTTGACATGTGAGCCAAGCCTTAACCTTCCTGTTCACTTTACCCTTTTTTCTGATCTCTCCGTGCCTCTCTGGGGCCCGTTGAGGCAGACAGTGTGAGACCCCAGTGTCCACTTTCAAAGACCCATCTCCTTGTGTTGTTTTTAGGAGGTAGATGAACCGTAGGGGCCTGGGAAGCATCCATGTGGAACCCAGGCACATCCACATTCCCACAGAACTCAGTGAGAGGCTGCTCTGACTTTATTAGTGCTCCTCACACCTCTGTCTGCTTGATATACGCCATTTATCTGTCTCCTAGGTGTTGAAGTCAGAATTTAAATACAAGTACAACAATTCATAACCACGCCACCCCCAACAAACAATAATACACATTACACTGCGGATTTTCCCCAGTATAGCCCCACCTTTTCCAGACCAGCTGATTCATCACCAACGCTAATCAGCAGACTATTTTATAATAGACTGTAGACATGTAAAACTGGCTTTATGAGCTCTGTAAAGTTTGTCTGGAGTGTGCGAGCGCAGCAGGTTAGCGTATCATCTTCTCTAGTCCTGTTTACAAAAGTGAAGGAAGGAAGTCAGAGGTGAAAAAAAAGGAAACAGAAGAGCCTCATCTGTCCATCCACGCTCCGCAGAGGACGAGAGCATCAGAGGGGAGGCTCTGGTGGAGCTGTCGGATGCTTAGCGAAGATTAATGATGAATTTCTGGTCTCCACACACAAACACTCACACCCCCCCTCCACACACACACACACACGATGGATCAGGTATCTCTGTAGACAATGTGAGGCCCCAGTGAGGCTTCTCTTTGTGGGTCTGATCTGGACAGAGACTCCACCATGGGAGTGGAGAAAGGCTTTCTGGGAAGGACTGTGTGTGAGAGATGTCAACAGAATATATGTGTGTTGTAGCTGACAGAGACTCATGTAGTCCTTTAGTGCCTGAAGTGCTACTTGTCCATCAAACACTAGGCAGCAGGTGAGTCATCTGCATTCAAACATTAAATGTAAATTTCTGGGGGTGAAACCAGTGGGTTTGTGTATTTCTCATTTTGACAGTTGGCCGGTGTTATTGTGCTTGAAGTCTTTTCCCTACACCTTCCCAAGAAATCAGTCATGTCATTGCATCCTCTGTCGTTTATAAATGATTTACTATGCAAAGTGCAGAACTGTTAATCAGTCTGGCTCTCTCTGTCCCCTGTCTTGCTGTCAGACTGCCAGTCCACGGTGGCTCTGCAGGTTCTCACGGCCCGCTGTCAGGGCAAGAAGAGCTGCCTAGTCCGAGCCTCCACCAGAGAGTTTGGAGATCCCTGTTATTCAGGCACCAGGAAATACCTCAGCGTCATCTACACCTGTGGTGAGTTTAAACCAGCACGCCCTCACTGGGGGGCCACCAGGGGGCGCCGCTCCCCCACTGATCAACCACACTTTGGCCCCACTGATGATGGTTTTAGCTCCAGATTTACTGCCTCTGAAATGAGCAGAAGAAATATTTTTTTTTTAAGCTGATGATGATGATGCGATCCGGTTCACAGTTACATGTGTTGTCTTTCAGCCTTTAAAATGCCACGAGCCCCAGTGACTGATTATTTAATGGACTTTATTATTTTTTCTTTCTTTAAAAATTAATCCAAATTGGTGGTTTTACTACACTTTTGAGACTGTGAATGGTTTTTTTGAAGGAATGTGATTTTTCTATTTTCCAGCTATTGAAGCTGGAGGGAGCGGGGAATGTCATCCAAACTTAAAAACTTTGTTTCCCGCTCCCAGAGTGTGGTTTAAAGTATGTCTAGCATTGTATCTTCTGTTTTGACTTTGTGTGCGGATGAGGGAGAACGATGGTCTTCCTTTTTATCTGTTCCCCACCCCTGGGTTAATCCTGAACTGTCAAGGCTGTAATTCATTAACCTCATAGTTGGAGACACACATACTTATGCACACTCACTCACACATGCTATCCAGTTGCCTCTGGCACCAGAAATGGATCTTTCAGCCCCTCAAACTTTCAAACCCAAAATCATTGGCAGAGAAATCCCAATCTGATGACTGCCACCCTTGGCATTCACATGTGATTTCTGAGTCCTGATTTTAAGGATTGAATTTTATGAGGGATTTTGGTCTGGGACACAAAAAAAAAAATCAGTAAGTTTCATTTCTCATCATCCCTCTACAGTTCCTTTCAGAGCTTGAAGAGCAGACACCCAGTTGATTTATCTGAATGACACCTTAGTGTCCTGGGTACCACTTTAGTTTTTGAAGATCCGCCACCCTTGGTACTTTGTGTTAAAATGCTCTGTGAGTGTCAGAATACTCTCAAGAAATCAATCCATCTTTTATCTCAACAACAACCGGCCTGTGAAGACAAGAACACACGCGCTGTAAAGTTGTGTTGATGGAGTTGTTTGGTCTGATTCTCTGTCTGACCTCCCTTATCTGTCACTGATAACACATGGCACTCTCCCAACAGCTCTGGTGCCGAGGTGGGCCAGCGTTTGTGTGGTTATTTTTCGAGAAAGGGGAATGATATGGGACGGTATAAACGTTCGACAAATAGAAGTGGTGAGGGGGCCCCGGGAGCCAGGGGATGGTGGCGTGCTGAGATGGGGGGGCAGGAGGTGGGTTTTCTGGGCTGTGGTTGAAGTGGAACGTGAGTAAATCAGTCTAGTTGCTGTAGACATGAAGTCACTGGTAGCTCCAGGCTCCAGAAAAGTGGTAATTTTGGGGAGATCCTCTTTCATTGGCAGTTGAGCGTGTGGAGAATTGACCCCATTTGGTTTGGGGCGGGGGGGGGTTTGATAGTCGGTCAGCACATGATAGGTTACGTTTGCATACATATCTGTGTCTGTGGTGATCTATACAATGTTTAGTTCCAGCTGAACAAAGTGACGTTTAATTACACAAAGTGATTGACAGCACAAAACTTTTATACTTTTTTTTTAATACATTTGTGATTGCTAAGAGCTTTTTTTTTTTTTTTGAAGATATTATTTTGAAGGATAAGATGCTGGATAGGATAGAATAGAATATTAGGATAGAATATTATCCTAGTCATAAATTAGCTCCTTATCTCAGTGCGTGTCTGTCACGTTGCCTCATAGGGAGTTGTTAACCCACATAGAGTTCTTATTGTCCCGTCATGACCTAAGTCCTATTTAAGACTCTATTGTTTCCTGCCGAGGAAAAAATTAATCAGGAAACCATTTATATGTCCTATCTGCAGGATGAGGTGTTGAGTGTGTGTGTATAAATTCATGTAAGTTGAGCGTGTGTTTGTTTGATTCACTGCACTGACCTGCTATCAGCCCCTTTGGTCGGACGGTGATTTATAAAGCCAGCTTCTTCCTCACACAGCCCCAGGGGTGGACTCACTTCTGAGCATATAACGCAAGAGCAAATGGCCTGGAACCTGCCATCGCTCTCCACAGCAGATCACACACACACACGTCGCACAGCCGCCACTGTCAGGCCTCATTTATATCCACTCCCCCCGGAGGAAGTCCCCGTGGTTTGTTTATTCGTCAAAAAATAGTTCAGGAACCTCATTGCAGATTAACAGCAGCTCGAAATACCTCCATATTCTCCATATTTAAAGAAGATTAAAGGATGAAATTCATTTACAACAACACATTCTCTCCTTCAAATTATTTATAGCCTAAACATGGGAGGATTTAGTCCATTTGCATCTGCTGGAGATTGATGAATGAGCCTGCTCGGGGCACTTTCTTCAAAAAACAAACGTGGCCCCTTTGAAGTTTCTTTCTTGTAATGTGTTGCTTGCTTTGTCAGAGAGTTTGACTGCTTTCCTCTAAAGCTGGGATTTAAAAAAAAAAAAAAAAAATCGCGTCCTCTTTTCAACATGTATAAGTCTGTGTCTTGAATGAAATTATGCTATGTGCATTTCAGTGTTTGGCGCATTTGATCGTGTGCTGGTGTAATCTATCCATTCTGCTATCTTAAAATCAGTAGCATGGATGCATGGGAGCTCAGGATAATCAAAATCAAAATAATGAAAGCGTCGGACTCGCTGTGAGGAGGCCTCTCTCCGAAACTTCCCTCAAAGACTTCCCCCCAAGAGTGTTCCCTTGTGTGTAACGTATCACCCTAAGTGAACCACATAGCCTCTTTTGAACCATGTCAAACCAACTCTTATGAGGGGATGAAAGGTCATGGAAAGCCTAATGATCAGGTCTAATTGCTGAGGAGGAAAAGGATTAATTGTGACACTTAGCTGGTTAACATGGTCTCTAAGAATGGACAAGGTGGGGGCTCGATGGGTAACTCGGTCATTTTAACTGTGCGGTTGAAAACTCAAAAAAGACACAGGATGGCAGAAAACCATAATGAGGATAATGAGTCCATAATAGAGGAATACAGTCGCTATGCTAAAATAACAGCATTGCTTGGACCGTTTTTAATATAAAATGGAAAGTGTCTTTTGACAATGAGTGTAACGGGACTTGTAGCCCACGGTGGTTTGAACGTCTTTTGCAGTTTCCAAAATAGCACAATGTGCTGCACTATGTACTTCTGAGTTCCCACAAACACAAAATACAAAAATCCAGCAGAGTAAAAGTATCTTAGGGGGGATATTTTCCCTAATTGTTCACTGAGGCAAAACAAATCTTTGGTGATGGCTCCACTATAGGGACTGACTGTCGGCTTTGACAGAGGTTTGGTCACTGGGTGTTTTCGATGGACGCTGTCCGAGTAGCGGAGACTGCGGCCGCCTATACATGGCTCATGGTTTTTGGTTGGTGGGGGAGCGGCTGATTTAGATGTAACAGGGGAAAATAGAGGAAGATTAAGAAGCAATTCAGAAGCCTGGGAGTTTGAGTTGCCCCAATTGGTTATGCAGACATAGACAGAGACACATACACAGGAATATATTTGGGAGGTACACACGTGACCACTGCAGCTCCCCTGCGGAC
Source organism: Echeneis naucrates (assembly GCF_900963305.1). NCBI lineage: Eukaryota > Metazoa > Chordata > Actinopteri > Carangiformes > Echeneidae > Echeneis > Echeneis naucrates. The sequence goes on from NC_042534.1 coordinate 6,376,737, forward strand.
ATTCATCTCATCTCAGCAGAGGAGACTGTGTTTATCTTGGCCCAGTTTTGTGGGTCTACAGTCCAGCCAGCCAGGCAGGCAGGAAGGCAGTAGCTGCTGAAACCCCCCCCGTAGCTCATCCTATAGCTGACCGTGTGCCCAAAAATACACACAAGCACTCTAGTAGTTTCAAACTGCTCGGCTCTTTTTGTCAGAGTTTGAATCCTTAATCTCTAAAAAACCGCAGTCTGATAGACCTCTGCTTTTTTTTTTTTTTTTTGTCCCCAACAAATGCAGACTGTATTTCGACAGCTACATGTCTCCTGCCCCGTACTGATATATGTGATATATGTGCTTTTTCCACTGTTTTCCTGAAAGCTTCGACTTTCATCGCTATCACCACCAACACTCTTTACCGCCCCAAAATAAAATCAGTAATTTAAAAAATTGTGCAATTATGAATTCAATTCTATAATTTAATGAATTTCATTTACATTTTCAAGTTTCACCGCCATATTCCGACCTTCAGTACGCAGCTTTACTGAGTTCAAAGTGCTTCGCTTTTCACTCAGGAGATTCATAGAAATAATTGTCACTGGAGTCATTTCTGAGCTTTCATAAACTTCTTTTTGTGGGTTTCCGTGTTGCCTGACTGGATTTATGGCAATTTTCAGTTTGTAATCTCATTAGCAGCTAGAATGAAGAAGATTTCTGGGAACAATAGAAAGCATCCATCTGTAATCATCATGGTGGCTGGATGTGAATCATCTGAGACAATTGCTGAGCAAAGGGGGATTTTTATGGCTGACTGATGACCCAATGTAACCTTCAGATACTTACGTTAGTGTCTGACTCTTACTGCTGATTATACAGTATATGTACAGTACAACAGCAGCAATTAGATATTTTATTTAGGTAAAACAAACCAAGTACCTGTCAGAAGGTGTTTAAAGAAAACAGTCCTTGACCCATACGTGATCCGTGTTGTTTCTGACTTCAAGCAAGTGGAGAGGCAAGCAGAAAGGAATGAAATGGCCCCTCCGAACGCTCCCCGGCCTGACTCCGCAGAAACCCTGGAATAACATCCCCAGCTGGCACTCTCAGGAGCACAGCCGCGAGAAAACACACAGCACGTGACCTCGGCTGACCTGCGCACGCCGGTGTGCTGCATTAACTCTGGTTGTAGTTGGGTCGGCCGATGCCCATAAAAGGCGCCGAGTGCGGCGGGCATAGCATCGTCACACTACATTTCCTTGTGTCTTAAATGGGGGTTGAATAATTTTTTTAGGCCGGGGATCTGCTCCTGTTTTGTAGGTAACAGGCTGACATTTCATGACCCCACTCAGGGTGTGGTCTCTAAAAGCGAATGGAGGGGAGCTTTTTGGCGGGAACACACTGTTGCCATGGCGATTTGCTGATGCCAGGGGTTGTGGATGTCTGCTTTGCCAGCATGTTCTGTCAGCTGGTGTCTGTACCGTGCACCGGCTCTCGTGGACTTACATCAGCAGGTGTCACCTGGCCTTCTGGTGGACGCACACACACAAACACACAAACACACAAACATACTTTTTCTTTACTTTCTCCTTCAGACACAAGCACATACATGCTCTGCTCCATTTAATACCCAGGTGATGTAATCACTGGCCCTCGGGAAATCTTTAAGAACTTTAATGGGATTATAAAATGAATCTCGATCAGAGATTTAAGTTCTCGCAGCTTCTCAGACTTTCCCTTTCTGTACATGGAATCCACCATTTTTTTTTTATCCACTGCCTCTTCCTCTTTACTGTCTTCCTCAGTGTTCTCTTTTATACAGCAGCCTCACAACCTGTAACCCCTCTGCCTTTCATCTCATCTCTCTTCTTTGTTTTGCTTTTGTTTCCATTCTGTCCACCATTTCCGACTGTGCAGAGTGATAGCCAAGAGGTCGGAGCTGCACGCTGACTGGCCTCTGCCCCTCACTATCTCAGGAATTGTACATTGTGCCTTAGGGAGTAATTCATTTTTGTTAACAATGTTTCCAAAAAGCCTTTCAGCAATCATGTTTTATGAACCAAGAGGACGAATTTAATCTAGCAAAATCAATCAAAATTTGCCTGTAGGTAAAAGCCAGATATGTGCCTAACAGAATTACTCTCAGGCTACAATGTCTGAGTAAAATAATTGTTGATTAGACCAAATGAGACCAGTTAAGTTAAGCATGACTAAGCGCTTTCTGATGCAGTGTTTATAAAGTTAACACTGAAACACTAAATAATGGCTCATTATCATCACAGACTTGTTCTGTTCCCTCATTGGTTCTTCATTATTCTGCCTGTTACACAAAGCTTTGTATGCTGCCACAATATCCATGACGCATTTGAGCCTCGGCCCATTTCCCATGAGTCAGTGCTTCATTGTTTTTTTTATTCATCGGCATCCATGATAGAAACTATTATAAAAGTCCTCGAAATGAAGCTGCATTTTTAGCGAAAACTCGACCTAGACGCCAGCCAGACACTTTGATTTGACTGCAGTTGGTAAACATGACGGGGAAGTAAGATCAGAGACCTGTGCTGATAACCCAGGTGCCTGGATAAGCATGATACGATAAGAGCCAGCCCAGTGAACACTGACTCAAATATTACCTTTGAGGCTGATGTCTAATTATGCATCATCACTTGCTAACCAAAATAAAATGAACCCTCACAGTACTAATCTGATGTAGCACTAGTTAACGCACTTCTGTGTTAGTGTTGGATCAACAGATAGATTCAGTCATTGTTATCGCTGTGTTGTTAGCTAATCATTGATTATTTCATTTTCTGTCTAAATTCCTCAGGATATTTTCATTTAGATTACGCCTTTGTTTTGCCCAGTCTTTATCGTCACCATGCAGCCAGTCTCATGACATCGTGAGTAATTGCTGTCTATCTCCTGTTTGTCCTGTTGATTCAATACTACCATGTCAGTCCTCCTCCAGGCCTGCGGGACGTCTTATTGAGACCATAGATCTCATTAACGCTGAAATCTCAGCGATATGGGAAACCTTGGGAAGCCTCTGCTGATCACGTTGGGCTCTTGTTGCTCTGCTGCTGCGACAGGTCTTTGTCCTTGCATCCACTCCAGCCACTTACATTGGGAGCACTTTCCAGAACAGAGGAATGTTCTGCATTTGTCTTTGGGCTGCTTGTCTGCTTTAGAAATGCTGGATAATAGGAGCATGCAGTGAAGCGAGCAGTCACACTCACCCAAAGGTACGTTCGGACTCAGATGCTGGTATGCAAATGGATAAAATACCAACATACCAAAATATATTTAAAAAAAAAAAAAATATATATATATATATAAAGTTCAAGCAGATTATAGAGTGCTAGAAAAAACAAAACACAAACGGCATTTACACAAACATGCAAATATCTCCCCCTATCCGGTGGTTTTTGCTTGGCCTGTTTTTCCCCAAATGAGCAACTGCTTCTTTGTTGGTCTGGAAACTGCAAAATAAGCAAAGCTCCGGACGAGAGCCTCCTGCCAACTTTGTCACTTTGCAAACTCATAAACTGTTTAGACTACTGTTTCTGCATCGCTGTGTTCACGGCAGAGAAAAAAAAAACCCCAAAACAAAACAAATAATCACTTGATATATTTTTTTGCACGGCCTATCATTTTTGTTTTTGTTCATGCACAGTGTGTGTTGAAAAAGGATAAGGGGGGTGGTGTTGGTTGGTACTAATGCTTTCCAGTCTGTGGCTGGTTTCAGTTTCCCTCCTGCGGTGGATGCGGATGGAGAGAGAGTGAGAGGGAAAGGAAGAGGGGAGAATTTGTGTGTTTGTGTGCGCGGGGGAATAGTGAGGGACTTGGAGTCACAGGGAGAAATTCCCAGGATATGTGAAGCTGGAATTATAGTTTTGTGAGGACACATTTAAATGCCTCTGCAGGGCTGTCCAGAAAAAGGTGTCATGGGTAACCATAAGTTTGAATAACTGACCACACACAAACAACAAATTCTATTTTCTTTTCTTTCTTTTTTTTACTTTCAGGACTTTATTTAGAAATGTCGAAACCAAAAACCATGATTTACAAATATATCTTCAGCTCAGAGACTGTAACAATGTCTTTCTCTGGATGAGAACAAAGGCACGATGAAAACACACCAAATCTAAAACAAATAGTTTTGCAGACATTTCTGAATGGAATCATCTGATATGATGACACAATGTAAGATTAAGTATTACCTTCAAGCCGTCCGGCTCTTTGGCCTGCAGTGGACTAACATACCCAGAGACATAAAAGGAATATGTATCACGCAACGAATAGCATGAAAGACTCTGGTTGTCATGTCCAGCACATGTCCGGATTTCCAGTGTGAGTTGAATGAAATTCTCAGCTCATTTTTCCGGAGCTGCCCGTTGACTTTTTTTTTTTTTTCATCCCTCTCTCTGTGTTAGACTCTCTCTCTTACACAGCCCCCTCCTCCTCTCCTGCCTTCACCACCCCTCTCTCTCTGTCTCTCTCTCTCTCTCGCTCGCTCGCTGACTGCTCACTCACACAGCAGTGGGCTGTGTAGGTGGACACTACACGTCTTGCTTCACTCTCTCGCTCTCTCTCTCTTTCCCCAACTCTCACACACTCTCGCTTGCTCACTCGCTCCCTCCGTCACCAACTCAGCCTCTCTCTCCTGCTGTCACATTCCAGTTGTTTAAAGCCAGGTTTAACTTTCTCTCTCTCCCAGAGAGTAGGAGGGAAGGGGAAAACTGAAAAGCCAAGAAGCCTCCAGCAGTTGCTCTCTCCGGATGAGAGGAAGAAACGAAGAAGAGACTCTCTTCATACTCCATTTAACTTAAAAAGGGGGGAGTCGCCATAAAGGACCATACCTTCTTAAAGGGGCTATCCCTTTTTTCTTTTTTCTTATTCTTTTTGTTCCTCCTTCCTTCTGTTTTTTCTTTTCCTTTTTTGGGTGGCGCTCTCTCACTCTGGTGAGACCCAGACCCCTGCGGACTATTCACGTGAGCGCTTGTTTTTACGGCAAAGCTGGTCCCGGCTCTCCTGGCAGCACTGAGAAGAGGAGAGGTGGGGGGGGGGAGGAGGAGGTGTGTGTGTGTGTTTGACAAGACGGACAGTCACTCATGACCCAAACACATAAACGGCCAGTCTGAGAGAAAGTTACTGCCTGGATTCCTGAGGATTTTCCGCTCCATGATGTATGTGTAAGTGTCACCACTTGTTCTGTCGGAGCTCTCTGTTAAATCTCTCTGCTGTTGTCTGCCAACCTGTGCGTGCTGATTTCTGTGCTGAATGTCTTTTTGTGACCATCCTTTTCCTTCCCGCCTCATTTCCTAAATTATTCACTCCGTCATGAGGCTCTTTTTACCTTTTCCGAGTTTAAATTGTTCATCTTGCGTTGCCTTTAGGAATGTCCCTCCTTACATAAAGTGTGTGTGAGACAATTATTTGGAAATTGGTGTGTGTCTGAGTGTTTTGGAATACCTGCGAAACATGAGGAAACAAGTGTTTGGGACTTGAGAGGGAGATTTGCCAACTTGACTGACAGGCTCGACAGATGAGATCCCTTGAATACACACAGCTATACACACAACAAAGCTGATGGGGGCGCACAACTAAACCGATACCTGACAACGCCCTGTCAGCAGCAGTACCTGGCGGCTGTGTGTGTGTCTGACTGCCTTCAGAGACACACACACAAACGAAAGCAGTGTATGCTCTTAATAGCTGCTGATCACAATAAGTCATGCTGGCAGAGTTTGACTCCGCTGTAATTAACCACAGAGTGCATAATACAGTAAAATCAAAGGGGGCAGTGAGTAGTTCACACACTCCACAGGTGCTGACTCAGAGCAGGCAGGATCACCGAGCTCCCTGTAACTGTGTGCCACTTCCATCTGGGTTCATCCACACTTCCATCTGAGGGAGAGGAAAATCTCCTTCAGGGACGCAATCAGCCTTGTGATTATTTTTACTTTCATTAATTTGGTGCTGAGTATCTCCGTGCTTAATTTGTTGATGATCTACTCAAAAAAAAAAAAAAAAAGAGAAAAAATAACATTTGCTGGTATTGAGCTAACAGTGAAGCAGCAAACCTTAACGTCTGAGGAGCTTAGAGCAGCAAATGCTCGAATCAAGTTTTTTTTTTTTTAATGTGTATGTATATACATTTTCTTTCTTGTGGTGGATTTTAATTGTTTCAGCTGATGTCCAGCTATATATAATGGGCATCTGGACGTCAACCTCAGACTGGTTAGATGGTCTGATTAGTAGTTAGTGGTTGCTGTAGCTTTTCTCAGCGTAGTCCGCCTCATCATGGGCTTTTAAAACAGATGGGTTCCCGCTTCCATCTGATGCACATTCAAAGCATGATGGTTCCTGCAATTTAACATGTTTATTATGAACGGATGCGGCCTTGAGTGCAGCAGAGCCGCAGGCTTAACCCCCAACCTGCAACCATGCAGCCCTCACAAACAGGCCCTGGAGAGAGAGCTGCTCAAACCAGACAATGGCACAGTCAGTTTCTGGGCTTCCAAAATGACAAAATTGTTGAGTTGGCTTCCAAATGGTGCGTGTGTGCGCATGTTTTCCTGTCTGTTGTGAGAAAGTGTGTACACACGGTCTGCCTGCCTCTCAGTGCGTGGGACTGTAAATGAAGGAGCCTGTTAGTGAGCGCACACATCCACACCTACCTCTCTCTGTCCGCCAGGTTTCCCTCTAATTGACGCTTACTTGGTCCCCTGTAGCGCCAGTTTTGCAGTGCCGGCAACGTCCCTCCCAAACCACAAGGGACTCTTTGTTTGAAATTTATGAATTAGTGTTTGGTTTGGGTTACGAGAAGAAGTGGACAGACCTGACACTGACATAACAAGAACAGGAATAAGCCCGGCCGCCTCCGGCACACATTTGTGTATTAGCAGCGTGGACGTCCTCTTGACATGGAGGGAGAGATTAAGATGACATTAAAAATGGCTGAGTCACATGAACGGGCTTTTCTGTCTTTCTCTATGTTTTTCTTTTACCCTTTTTGGCACCCCACCCCGACACACACACACGCGAGATGTGACTGTGACTTCACGTTTGACGATGTGATAATTTCAGTAAACCTATGTCTGCCCATCAGATAAGACTTACTGCTCAGTTGTAAAAACAGACGGACGGAGCTTCTTGTTCTCTCGCTCTCTTCATCTTCATCACATCACATACCCCCCCACCCAACCTCCTCCCGGTGCTTAGATCGCTCTTTCCGCCATTCCATTTGCTTCCTTTTTCCCATTTTCATCAAGTAGTTTTATTTACTTTGTCTAGTCTGAATGGAACCTGGCACTGTACTGAACTTTGGCCTGGTTCTCTCACAGAAAACCAAAGCCCTCTTTCCTGCCTGAGCCCCTTCTTTTTTTCTTTCTCGACCCTTAATTAGATTTTTATCCTTTTCTTCTGTGTTCTCTGTTTTCAAAACTCAGCCTACGCTCTTGATGGCTTTGCCCTGTCTCGAGGGCTGTTTGCACTTTTTTCTTTCCTTCCTATACTACCCTCCTTTCCTTACATGTATCCTTCCTTCTCAAAAAATGAAAGTCATTTTGAAGTGGGATGATTAAGGGGGGAGTCTCTTGATCGCCAATGCAGATGTGAAGCCCCCCAGAAAAACTGCATTCTTCAACATGCAGCTGCTTGAAATTGGGCTCCTGGGTTATCCTCCCCCTTTATCTGCCACCCCATTTACTAACTTAAAGTGCTCACTATCCCTGGCATCACCACTGATTTGACCCCCCCCGGTTCTGTTTACAAACACCAGAGTCCTTTTCTTTGTAGTTTATCCACAAGCGCTCGATGCTTCCCTTCTTCTTTGGCCAGTTCTTTGAAATTTATGGAAGTTTTAATAGACAGCCCTCTTCCTGAAGGAGCAGCATTACATCGCTCCTCTGATGTCTGGACTCATGGCTGTGGAGGGGAGTTGTTTATCTCCCAAAAAGGCTGTGGATGCAAGTCCCCCGGATCTTGGCAGATTTAAAAGGACATCGAGGTGGGAGAGAGAAAAATGGCCGTGGTTGGCATGCAGAGCTGAACGAAACATACTGTTAATTTTCCCACTTTTGCGATGCATACGAGAACTGACACACAAAAGCCATGCAGGAAAAGCAAGTTTATTCATAACTAAACACGCAGCCGATCGATCTCCAATAAAAACTCAATTTTACTATTTTGTTACCTTTCTTCTGTGTTTGAGCTTCACGCAATGTCTGAAGCTGGAAGACTTTTTTCACATTCATTCACTTGCAACCTAAGATTTGCTTTGTGATATCACAATTTATTCGTAAGATGAATGTGTGTCTTATAAAAGTGCAGTTAAACTTTTTTTTTTTTGGTGGGGGGGGGGGGCACATGCAATGTAATATTTGCTAATCTTGTTTTTTTTAATTGGGGAAAAAAAATATGCAATGATGCCATAAATACCCAAAATGCTGATAGTATGTGGTTAGTATAATTTGAAGAAATCTGTGTGTCTCCAGCTCTAGATGATGTGGACATGTGGACAACATGCCAGTGAAGCCCTTGAATGACTTTATTCAGTAAGGTTTCCTTTAGATAGCTCACCTTGGCAAAATTTAATTTCTCTCCAAGGTGAAGGACACTGCACTTCTGAGAGAGAGTGAGTGTGTGTGTTTGTGTATTTTCCTGGACATGAAGTGTTGGCCTCAGATGAACTCAGTGCACTCAATTAAACCAGAGCGCTGCACCAGGAGAGCAGAAAAAAAAAAGACCCGTGTTGAAGTGCATACCAACTGCATGAGTTCATTTCAGTGTTTGGCCAAAGGTGTGTATGTTTACACACTTCCCTGTCAACTGGGTCAACTGGTATCTGCCAGCAACTGTGTGTGTCCTTGTAATAAAAGGATGCGGTTTGACATCGCAATTAATACAATTTCCCTGCTGGCTATGCAGAGGCGTTCTCGTGCACAAGAAGTCGAACAGGGTTGTGGAGAATTTTCTCTGAATAAGCAATACTGCAAAATTAAACTTCAAGAGTAAATCTCCAAAATATTTAAGAGAAAAATCTTTCATTTAAAGACATGTTAAGATGGATTTCAACTGACTGTACGTCACTGGCACAGGGTAGCATGTGCTGTGTTTTTACAGCTCCCTCTTTGCCTTCCCCTCTCCTCCCTTCTCAGCTCACCCTGCCTCACCCCCCATTAAACTCAATTTGTTCTGAGAGTCGAGGATCACTGCAAGCCCAGAAACATGTGCTGCACGGGCAGAAAAGGCCGCCAAACTGCTGACTTCAGGCACAAGAGACATTTATAACATACATTTTTAAAAAGTTACACATCAAAATATTATTTGAATCTATGAACTGTGGTCAGATTGCTTTGGAAAAACATACCAACAACATGCTCTTTATGAGCTGAATGGAGGAGGAGAGATACAATAGGAGGGACAAGCAGAGACAGACTTTTTAGTTCAGCAGGATTTTATATGTTGGCTCGGGTGAGTCCTTATTAGAAGCCTGCAGACTTTGAGAAAGCCCAAACACTGCACAACAATCCGCAGAGACTTTCAATAAAGGTTGAAATGTTTTGTAACTGGATTACAGGGTGCAAATTTAATGAAGACTCGTAGTCTCAGAGGAGACACTGAGAGGAGGTTTCTATGTGAAGTCGGCACGCGCTTCAACTCTCTCAATATACAGTAAACACATGTTTGGGGTTGTGCTGCCTTCAGAGTTTTATCACCACTTTCGTTCAGGTTTTAGAAATTAGCAGACATGCCTAATGATGTCTGTAGGTTTTCTTTTTTACAGGGCAGGGTTTTTGAATGAAGCATTAAATGACTGGCTACAGATGCTAGGCGGCTTTTCAGATGTCTGCCCTGTCGAAGAGTCAACACCTGCTGTGAGTTAAAGCTTTTATCACTGGGTTTTATCCTGCGGCTGATGACAATGGGTGCTGGAATAGTCAGCAAAGTTTGGAGAGTTGCACTGGCTGGAGGCACACTTTTAAGAACAATTTTATTTGATCGAACAGTTCAACAAACAAATTGAATGCCCTGTATGGGAAGGTGTAGATACTTGCATTGCGTCAGCGCAACGTCATTGTTGCGCTGACGCAATGCAAGATCTTTGATCTGCGGGTGCAAAACTAAAATACTCTGCTTTGAATTTAGCGGCTTCCTATGTACAAATGAAGCAGAGGAATTTGGCAGCAGCCAAAGGAATTAACTACACCTCATCTTTTAGAGTCCTTCCCAGGAAACTCTTGTCAACAAACCACCTGACACGGTCTCGGCTATGAGCGCTTTATAATACGATAAAAATCTGAGATCGGAGATTGAGAAGACGCAGCACACAGTATCATGTGAGCATGTGATGGAGCATGACCCCAAATAGCCTGGGTCAGTCCACACATCATGTCTTCTGTGGAGGATGCCCCTCGCTCAGGACAATATTTCTCTGTGATTGCTAGTGTCAGGCTCAAAGGTTATCTCAGCATCAGCTTCTGATGGGTCAGTCCTTTGGATCAGAAAAAGGTCAAGAGGTTGTTTCTGGAGGAAGTAAATTTCAAAGGTCACCTGTTGAATGTATATTGCTGTCACTTTTCTCTTATCTGTTATTTACAGAGTTATAAAAGCAAAAAGATGATAAAAAGGTAATCCTGTTTACTGTCTAGTTTTATATGGAGAATGTAAAGTCCCGTGGCTAAGCTGCTTATTCAGAGGAGAAAACATAGATTTTAAGATTGTAGCCACGCTGTCATTCAAACCAAACAAATTCTCATGGTTGACTTTGACCCAAGATCACCCATATGCTTTCTCACAATTACTCTAATATTAACACTTAGATGTGTTGCGTTAATGATAAACATAGGACTTGATAGCAATATAATTCTCTAATGCCTAATATCCCCCCCCAGTCTGTTCCCAGCATTGTCCAGAACAGTACAGCCATGCTATTTAAAAAGAGAGCTCCATCACTCTGATCTCACGTCAGAGCCCACTGATCTGGCCTCCAAACACCACCACAGCCTCGCTCTTCCTTTTTTCTTCCAACAGAGGATGAAGGAATGATGGAAGGAGAGATGAAGGGAAGGAGGGAAGCATTCTCTCTTGCCTTCTTTGGCATGCTTTTTTCTGCCTCTTTTCCCAACAGGCCATCTGTTTCCTGTCTGCAACATGACACCAGTGGCCAATTGGTTTCTGCTACTCCAGCAGTACTCCAGCAGTGTGTGTGTGTGTGTGTGTGCGCTCCTTTTGGGATATATAAGTAGCGTCTATGCAAGCCATCTATGTGGATACAAATTGGCACATGTTCTCTCATGTGATGCGAGGGTGCAATGGAAGACATGCTTCTTTCAGAGTGTGTGGGAACCGTGGATGTGTGTAGCATTGATTCATCCTGAGTGTGCTAGGTGTCTGATGTGATGTGATAATGCATTATGTTTTCACCTCAGTCCCCCTTAAGTCACACAGATACACCATTTTACGGTTTTTCACACTTTGTTTGCGTTTGGCTTGCTAGTAAAAAACACACTGATGGACTGCCTAAGAGGGAAAAACTGATTTGAAATCCTAAAGTTTGCTGTTGCCTCTCTCATATAAAGTGTGTTCATACTGGCCAATTTGTCAGTGTGACTCCTGTTAATTCCTGTGAAGGCTTGAGAGGGGCAGTCTGTTTTGATCTTGGCTTTTCTCCACTAAAAACAGTGTAGTGCTGGCTGGATGAGCCTGGATAATCCCCACTCTTGTCTTTCACTTGCTTTTTTATGACAAATACATGAGGGAAGTGAAAGATTCAGTTTTACTGTCAGTTCAGTGACAGATTACGAATTAGTCTGGCACCTTCGAGAGCATCCAACCAATAAACGATGGCAAAAAAGGAATTAAGAAAAATCTGACCGCCTTGTCAATCACCCAAAAGTAGCTGTTCTAGTCCACCTTCCTCACTTCTTCTCTCTAACTCTCTCCCTACTGGGGATTTTCCACCCCAAGGCCCACACTGAAAAGCTGGACATGTCTCTGTGCCAGTGTGTTTGTTTTTAATCGACGTGCATAATGACGTCCGTCAGCTAAAGCAAAGCCAGACCTCCAAGTTGTGTTTGTTTAGCGAGGCCACAGTGGATCCTGGCCTCCGTAGGCCTGGTTATAGCCTTGGCCTAGGCAGACAGAGTTTGGGATGCTACTTTTATGCAATCTGAGATTTTTGGTAGCTTGTAGATGGAAGCAAACATGCTTCAATCAGTGCCAGATTCGCTGTAGTTCAGTGAAGACCACATGGGAACACAGCGAAGTAGCTCTGACGTGCAGAGAGGGAGAGTACTCGATTTCCAGATGATTGGCCAGCTTTATTGTAAGTAAGTTAGCATTTTCTGCAAATAACATGCATTTAGAGGGAGTTCACCTCACCCATCCAGCCAAAGCCATCGACCAATGCAGCTCTGCTGGCATCGAAAACAGTCAACAATAGTTAAACAAAAAAGCCACAGATGCAAAAACAGTAGACATGTCAGAACGAAGGTTGCAATAACTTCTTGTGATTTCTTGCTTGATAAAACTACAAAGACTTTTTAAAGAACTTTTAAAGACCCACAGGCCTCCCTTAGAAAATTTACAGACAACCACATGTTCTTTGTTTTGATCACAACATTTCGACTCTTTCATCTGCTTAATAAACTGCCTGCCATTCTCAATATGACAGTTGCCCTATAAAGGTCAACAATGATGAAGTCATGGCTGGTTTTCTACCCACTCCCTCCCTCAACTGCAGTTTTCATTCTTGTATTTCTTATCTTTTGCACGTCCATGACGCTGCTACAGCCGTATTACAGTATAGACTCGTATGCATGAATTTAAAAAGTAGGAAAGCTGCATTAAAACTAGTAAATAAAGCTGTAGATACTTAAAGGAACAATCTGACATTCTAGGAAATAGGCTTACTTTTTGCCAGTAGTTAAATGAAAACATTGATGCTGCTATCATGTGTGAAGAGTAAGTGTGTTGGGACCAGGCAATGTTTAACTTAGATTAGTTTAGCATTAGGACTGGAAATTGGGGGAAACTGGTACCATAAGTCTGCCCAGAGGAAACAAAATCCGCCTTCCAGCCTCTATTTCATGCCCGGGATCAGTACCTTTCTGCAGTCCCTTTACCACCCACCAAATGTGGACTCGCATCAAGCAAGGAAATAAGGTAATTTCCCAAAATGCCGAGCTACAGCTTTAAACTTTGGTCTGGTTCTTTTTTTTTTTTTTTTTTTTATCACGCTCCTACTCAGAAGCTGCTTGTAGTCCTCATGGTCTACTTATGTATGATCTGTCAACATAAAAGATACAAATATGCTGGACTCTGTGGTATAAGTTTATCACCCTTCTCCATCACCCTCAAGGGAAAGCTGTAATTCTCTCCCCTCTCCTTCTCTTTCCATCCCTCCCACCCGTAGTTCCTGTCTCCCTCTGTCTCAGGCCTGGATATATGTGCCGGAAAGGTGTTCTGCGTAATGTGTGTGCGATTTTAAGTGTCAAATTTTGACCCATCTGTCAGTGTTTGCTTGTGCGAGTCTGTCTTGTGTCAAATCTGCACCAAACTCCCTGCAGGAAGACTCTTTGAAAGAAGCCGCAACCATTGCAGATCAAATTGCATTTTCTAACCCTAGAAGCCACAGTTGGCCTCCCGTCGAAGGGTTTTCTACAGTCGTTTGATACCGGAAAGATTTACAGCACAGCTGGAAAGAAAATATTGCAGACTGTGCTGGAGTCTGAGAGATCTTCTCAGCTGAGCCAAAATGCTGATTTCTAGAGAGAAACTGAACTAATGAGCGCTCATTTCTATACCCGAACCAGAAATGTGAACATGCTCGCATCAGTTTTTAGTGATGCTTTTCGGTTCACGTTCATTTTTGGAGAACTATGGAGAAAACTGTTTTATCTGTTTATCATTCACGTCAAATTTTAAACTTATTGAACTTGTCCATCTGTTATCTGCATAAAACACACTGGATGTCGACGTTGTTGTGTATGTGTGGTGGTGTAAACTGCAAATGAATTGCCCTTCCTGGGATCAATAAAGTTTCAATCTGAACAATTTGAACTCTAACTTGAAATTTAAACCTAAAACTTTATCTGCTCATCTGCTGTGTCACCAGCTCATCCCGTGTTGCAGTGAGCGGGCTCTGCGGTTTGAACAAGGCTGCAGCGGTCTGTTGGCGTAATGGGCAACCAAGCAATCCTTGAATTTGCAAAAGTGAGCCCAGTCAGGAGGCACCAACAGGTGTAAGCAAAGCATAATTCCTCAACAGAGCTATTTTAGTGTTTGAGCAAGGGGCAAACGCCTTGTGCCTGAACAGAATATCTAATTGTTACTTGGCGGGCTTGAGAGAGGCGAATGGTCGCAAAGTCTATCTGTGTTAGCTCAGTTTCATTATCAGGGCCATAAGGTTACAGACTGCAGGATCTCTGATGTCCCCGAGGCACGTCAGCCACGGCAGCAGGTGTTTATTTTAAAGGCTGTTGTAAAAGTGTCTCTGGCAGCCTCAGTGTCTATCGCTCCTCTTTCTCTCCCTCTGTCTGGTCTGGTGCTCTTTCTCTCTCCGCTCTTAACCCTGAGGACGTGCATTTGCATCTGCTGTGGCTCAAGCTGTTTTAAGACCGTGGGGGTGATGACAGGGGTAGAGGAGGAAGAGGAGACACAGGTTGGATATAAAGAGATAAGCAATGCTACGCAGAAAGCCTCTGCAGCGGGGATGGAAATGCTAAATCTCCGCCTCTCCTCTACTTTCCAAGTAGTTATATGTGTACCTTGTGAGTCTGCTGCTGTTTGTCTGTGCATATTTGTGACGTACTTGTGTGAGCGATTAAGAAACCCAAGTGAGAACAATATACGTATTCAGCACCCCTGTACGCCAAGAAAACTGAGTCTGAAGAAAAATGAAATGTGGAAACAGGTTCTCATCTATATTCTTCTCTCGTTTGTCTTCCCTTCGTCTTTTTCTGATCACAAACAGCTGCTCATTGTAGCCTGTCATCGTGCCCGCCAACTAAGATCTATTTTGGTGTTTCTTCTAATAATAGCCAATAGTAGTGTATTGTATTAAAAAAAAAAAAAAAAAAAAAAAAAAAAAAGTCTGCACAGATGGGACAGGTTCAGTCAGGAGTTGGGATCAAACTGGATCACCTTTTTTGATCTGATCGGTTTCAATGCATCAAAAGAAAAGAAAAGAAAAAAAAAAGCTCATACCAGTCAAACTAAACAAAAGGTAGATGATGTGTCGTGCATGCTTGCGGTGATGAGGCCGTTGACAGACTCACGCCGAGCCAGGTCTCACCATTATTATCCCTGTCCATGTTTGACCGCTAATAAGGCCCAGAACACGGAGAAAAACATGCCTCTCTCCCTTATATACCCTTAAGTCCCCCCGGCTCACGTGTGCTGAAGCTCACGTTATTGTGGTCTCTGCGTCTGTGGCGAACACACAGGTACTACATACTGTTGCCCTGTCTGACAATGACAGGGCGCAGAGGAACCTATGACAGACGAGCGCTACGTGAGACAGGTGGGAGTGTTTTACCAAAATGATGTGGAAGGAGCAATCAAATCACAGAGAACATAATGACAGACAGATGCCGAAACAAACTGCTGTTTTGTTATGCTGTCTCCTGTCTCCTCTGCTTTCGTTTTAGTGTGTCCTCCATCATTTGGGGCGATGGCTTGTAATTTAATCTCATCATTTCTGGTGTTTACTTAAAGATCAGTGTGTTATGGAGGAGGTTTTAAACACTGCGTGCAACTCTGATATCATCCTGCAGCAATATCCACCCCTATATATGATGAAGACACTTTGGCTTTACTGAGCTGAACTCACTCTACTCGCCGTGCGTCTGACCGTTTGTGCTGCCTGTGCAGGAAAAAGTCTCTCAAAGTGGCATAAAGTGCAATCTTAAGATTCGCCTGAACAGAAAAGAAGGACAAATGTACCAGGAAGCTATGTAAATTAAGTTTCGAACAATAGTGAATCAAAGGTGGTTTTTCTGAATAAACGAGGATGGTGAGGATGTCATAATGCACAGCAATAGACAAAACAACAGGCCCATCAAACATGCTTGTTCAAACAGGACTATTGGATTGGAATTACCGTCAGAAAAGTAAAATAATTGTCATTTTTGTTCATCGTAGTAACACTTCAGCTCTGGTGATGTGGATCCTTTCTCAAGCGAGTCAGCAGGAAAAACGTATAATTTAATCAAAGTAACACTTAGATTTGAACAAACTCTTGTAACTGAAGGGCTTCATCACAACTGACTGAAAATTACAAACCTTTTTATGCAACCACACGGCTGAGATCGAGAGAGGATGAAAGAATGTGGGCAACGCTCAACTCAACCCTGTCTAACGATAACAAAGATGGCTGTACGCTGCGCAAACAAAGTTAAATACACTTTAACAAAAAAAATCAAAAAACGCTGGGCTATTTTTAGTTGATGATCAAACCACAGTTCATTCTGCAGCTCCCAGCTGACTTTAATGTTGCCATGTGTTGATTTTATTAACTGGCATGCGCGACCAGTTGCTGCCTTTGGCTAAAGATAGCACCATTGTTTAAATCGGCCTTGACATGTGCGAGAACATCCTTGTTGGGTGTTGCTGCCTTTATTCCTGTCACGACTGTGTCTAGACGGGCTTTGCTGCTATTTCCTCGCTCTCGTTCTTTCTTTCCCTCTGTTCCATGTCGATGACAACAAATGACAAGATAGTGTCACTTGACAAATTCAGCAGCTCCCTGGCCCAATCAGGACTCTGCGCACCATTACCTCATGACGGTGATATGAAGGGGATGAGTTCAGTCAGGCGGCGTGGTTTGATGATTCAGCATTGGTCACATCCTTGTTGATCCAGCAGAGCATCAGATAATGATGAGGCCGTACTGACGTCCACAGCATTATCTTCATCTCCCCCATCCAGTGGATGAAGACGTGGAATCTCTGGAGCTTGCAGAGGGCAGCAGTCAAGGCTCACATTACGCTTTAATCACCCTACATTGTGGATTTACATAATACTATATATATATATATATATATATATATATATATATATATATATTACTTCAGCATATAAGTCCTCTATTTCAAAAGCCCAAATCACAGTCACCTGGTAGAATCAGTCAAATTCAGAAGATTTTAGGTTTGATTTACTGATGAGAGAGGATGGACTCCTCTTTGGACCTTGGATTGTTATTAAGATTGAGGGCAGTTTTGTAACATGAATGTGTGTGTCTGTGTGTGTGTGTGTGTGTGTGTGTGCGCGCATGTGTGGGGGGTCTCCAACTGAGTAATTTCTCCCTGATTGTTATGAACCCCCACTGTCAACAGAGCATCTATTTCTGTCACTGGCTCTGTGTTAATGAAACCAACTGTGTGCCTGCACATGTGTAGCGTATGAGGAGAATTTAAATAGCCAAAACAGCTGGGAGTTTTGGAGTATAACTGATGGCTGCGGTGAAGTCAGAGTGATTACGTTCAAAGCCCACGCTGTGGCATCTATGTATGTGTGTGTGTTTTACAGCAGAGGGATGTGTGTTATCCATTAAAGTAAATGGAGAGAAAAAATATCCAATGCTTTGCAGCTAAATGTAGGGCAGGGGGCTCAGCGGGGCAGGATGGGGGCTTGATCCGCTCCACTCTCTCCATCCTGGAATGCTCTCACTACCTCAGGTCTGGATGCTCTTATACTGTGTCAGCATCAAGCTATGTCTCTCTTTTGATGGATGTCTTAAATGTACCTGTATTATATTTAAAAAATGCTGTTCTTGCCAACTACAGGCTTGTCTAGTCTGAACAATTTGTGCTGATTTGATGAACTGACGCCGCTGATTTGATTAACAGTTCAAGCATCTGAGCCAAAAGACAAAGATGAACTTTTCCTGGATCTTGGGATTTGAGGCTTGGTTGTCTTAGCTTGTTTTAAAGGTTCTTTGAGCTGCGCCTGCTTCTTATTTACGCACTTACAAGCAGTTGCTGCAGTGAAAGTCCCAGTATAGCCAGTTTTCCACCAGATTAGCTCCAGAAGAGCTTAAAAGCCTTCCTGAAAGACATGATGGCAGTTGTTCAGGAGTGGGACCGATCGCCAACTGGTAACGTTCCCAGTTCATGTTCATTGTTTGTCTGTAGAGAACTCGCTGACTCTGCACTTCCTAATTTTTGATCTCTTGAGTTTCCCCTTCAAGTTTGTGTCTGTGACTGTGTCATTCATAGATTCCGTGTCTGCTCATTCCAACACTCGAAGACGCTCGGACCACAGCTGAAAGCCAAGGTGCACAGAGGATTCCCAATTTCACAAGACCCAGACTTAAAGTCTTCTGCCTCATTTAGTGGAAGTCTTACAGAGAGTTAGATTTGAAACTTGGGCCATTATGTGGGAAAATGTCAACAGTCGTGTAAATAAGACAGTTCGTGGTTGAAAACAAATGATGTGCCCCTTTAAGACTCCTTTAAAGGTAAAGTTGTGGTCAGAGTTTCACGGACACCTATGAATTTTGCACTTTTAATGTTTATTTGAACTATTCTTTTTCCAGGGTCAGTGAGTCGCTGAGTCAGTGCACGAGTTTGAATTTATTTTGGATTGTTTGGTGTATGTAAACTTCTTAAACCACAACTGTAACAGATTGTGGTGTAACTTGTAGTGGAGACACACACACATACACTTCTAATTACACTTTATAAAGTGACGCAGTAGGTTGGATTGCCCACACTGACACAATCATGGAGCAGAAAGAGGAAAAGCCCTCAGCTTAGGCATTTCCAGACCTAAACCTGGTCTGCTTTGTGTACATGGGACAGAAATTAGGGTGTTAATCATGTCCGCTGACACTCATGCACTCAGTCACTCAAAGACACGTCCGTAGCACTCGTTTGTATCCAACCATCAATTTTCACAGTAGGGGGTCGAGCAAGCACATTTATCAGAGAGCTCAGCTGAGCCACTCACACACACATGTTCACATCTTTACACTTGACATCCTCACCTGGACAATACACAGTCTCCCCTTTTGTATTGAAAATGGATGTCAAAAATAAAAGCACAGTAACGCACACACACACACACACACCCACGCAAAGACACTCAAGGCCAATCAGATGCTGTCAGCTGGATACTGTTAAAATGTTACGATGGGGGTTGGAGAGAAGAAGAAGGGAGGGAGCGCTGAGGAGGAATGCAATCTCAACACCTTCAGCTCGTGCCCTATTCACCTTACATGTTTTTCCTGCAGGAATGCCATTAGCTCAGTGAAAAATGGTTGCGTACATGAGTATATACACGTGTGTGTATGTGTCTGCGTGTGCGTGGGTGGATGGGCTTGTGAATGCGAGCATGCCTGTCTGTGTGTGGGAAGCAGTAGAAAGAGCTTTAAGAGGATAAAACAGTGAGTCTAAGTGTGTCCATAAACATTAAAGCGGTACCTTTGGGTTTGTATGTGTAGTGTATCAAATGAATGTTGGGCTTTAGACAGCACTTTAATGTTGCAGATAAAGTAGGCACTGTGTGCTGATTGGAACCAGACGCTCAGACTTTCGGTCTTTTTACACCAGCGCATTGTTTGACTGCACCCTTTTCTCCCCCAAAGTAAAGCATATCCTTTTCAGGAAATGACTGCCCAGAGTGTTGCACATTTCATCATTTACACACCTGCGTTATCCGCTGTGTAACTTTTTCAAGCTTTGTACTATTTTTCAAACGCTGAATATCTGATTTGGAGCGAACTTCAGCACATGAATCTCAATCTCGTCTCCAACTCTGCTTTGGAGTTTGTCTCGCTCTTCCTGTCTTTTCTGGATGTATGGATAACTTGTCTCAATCAGACCTGGCTCAAATTGCAAGTAATACTTGAGTTTTTCTTCCTTCGGGGTAGTGTATCATTTAGACGAGGCTCACCACATTAAGAGCGTGTATTGCATGCAAGTCATACTGTGGATTGAGCTGTCTCTTTGAGGGCCAAAAACTCAGAGAGACAACACAGAGCAAGCATTAAAGGGTGCCCTAAAACAATACCCAAAATAATTACTCCTTAGCAGCCCCCTGTGTGCTCTCATAAAGGCTCAAGTATGTTCAAATTATTGGCCTGGGTTTGATCTCATTTCAGATTTAGTGTGGTTTAATATTTCATTATATCCCCTCCGGCTCACAGGGATTTGTCACAACTGCGTTCTGCATGGGTCAGCACATGGCCCACAAACACAGACACACACACAGGCATGCACGCACGCTCTGGCCTGCAGAGCCCAGTGAAAACAAAGGCCGGTCCTGCCAGTGTAAACACAGGCCATTGTTATGGACGCTCTTTTCCCACCTCCTATCTTCGCTCCCCACGGCAATTCGGTGCTCTGAGAGGTACAACGCTGGCACACGTCCTGTAGAGTGGAGTTATATTAAGAATTGCGAGGACTCATTTGCCTTGTGTTTATGTGACCGTGTCATTATAATGCAGACTGGAGAGTGTGATTTATGTGCTGGGTTTCTCTCCCTCGCACTCCTCTTTCTCTCTCTTGCTGGTTCAGTTTTTACTGCTTGGCTCACTAAATGTGGTTTGTGGCCTTTTGCTTCGAGAGGCTTTAGCTTTTTGACAATTATTTTTAGACGCGTAGCCGTCAATTTACGATACTGCGTCTACTCCTGCCAGCAACATAAGCAAAACAGAAAATATATCAATTATTTGTAGAAGCGTACAAGTTCGTTGAACCAGCTAAAACATCCGTATGTGCTATATGTATGCGCATGCGTCCGGCGGAGCTGTGATTGTGTGTGCGCCTTTCAAAGCATCTCAGTCATATATTCAGGAGCTGCGTAAAAAGGTGTATGTGCGAGAACTTGCGTCGCATCATGGCGCCTGTCAGCTGTGACCCCTGGGCCACATGTGCAGTCAATTAGGGCCAATCAAAAGGCTGTAGTCAGGGTGTGGTGTGGGGATGGTGGCAGTGGGGCAGTCGGGGAGACCCACGATTAATGTGTCAGGTAGATGAGGGAGGACAGAAGGGAGCTGCCAGGCCGAAGCACATTTCTTAATTTCACTGCCTGGCTCACCCGCCTCCACACATGGGGCCTCTTTGGTTAGTTTGTGCCAACCAGACCTGGATCAAATCAGGTTTCAACTTCTTGTGTGGGTTTTTTGTTTTTTTTTAAACCCACTTAGGTGACAGATTGGTGCGGTTTGCCACATGAGATGATGTAATTACAGAAAGGTATTTAATTGTAAATTCCCCCAGTGCAGTAAGGTGAACCCATCTATGCAGATTGGAATAAAGACCAGGAATCATTTACTACTTCCATCAGCCTGCTGCCCACAGCAAATAGAGTTAGGAGTGCTCTTTGAAGTCAGCATTGTTGCTTGACTTCCCTCGATAGAAGCAGGAATTCTTTTCTTACATATGCATTGCTCCACGCAGCTTTGTATAACAGTAAGGTATGTCATATATAATAAGTTAGAAATTATGACTCAGTCTGTCTCAGCAGTCCAGAGGAGCGGTGTATACTTTAACCGCAGCTGCATTTATTCTGTAAACCTGACAGGAGTTAGTGAATTTAAATCTTTTTCATACAATCTAAGTTGGCAATGTCACAATTAAATAAAGCACGTTTCACTCTCTGGCCAGTCAGTGCTCTTGTCAAACACCCAATTCCCAGCAGAGAGTTTCAGTAAGGAAAGCTTTTATTGGCTGAAGAAATGTGCACTGAGCTTGAGGTCAAGTTTGTGAGTGTGTGTGTGTGTGTGTTGATATAAAACTTTCCTGCACCTGCGTTCGCCTCTGGTTCTGCATTTTGGTGGGGTTTTTTTGTCCTCTTTCGTGTAAATCGCATCAAAATTCATGACCGTTACGAGCAAGGACTCGTAAGACCTCCATGTTTACAGTTGTATCACTAAATATATATCATAAATGGATGCATGCAGCAAGGTGTAATGGCACATGGATGGAGACATGAGATCAGATCTGCATCTTTAGCTATGTGGTTCAAAAAGACAGCTGTTTGAAGCATTTGCCACAATCATCGCATGTATCTGTACGCATATCTTGAAATTGTGACAGCCACCTTCGGAGTGGAATGGACAAAAATATTTCCTGTCAATCTCTACCACCAACTGTGTAGTAAAGGCAGAAATGGCAAAAAATAAATAAAAGTACTGGAGATTGAAAACTTGTAAATGTCAGTAGTTAAATGTTCCTACTTTTTTATCATTGCTTTACAACTGGAAAAATCTTGTCATGTGTCCAAGACATAAGTAGTATCCCGCGGAGGGGAGCTTTGTGAGGTCTGCTCTGCTCCTTCCTGCACTTTGATTGGCTCTTGGACTTCTGCCAAAGTCCGTCTCTGGAAATTTGATCAGCGTGTTTATTCATTTGCCTTTAAACAAATGGTCCATTCTTACCTCAAATCATATGTCACAATTGCAGTATTAGTGCTGCTGATGTCAGCAAAATCAGATCGCCCCCCCTCACAAGCTATTTGTTTGTCCTGAGAAATGAAGATGCACGACTGGGCAGACAGACAGTTCTGCTGACCTGTGAATCAACATCGATCTCAACAAGGTAGACAACCACAGTGACCGGACTGTGGCCCGGCCTCCAAAACCACATGTAAGCGGGCAGGAATGTATAGCCCACTGCAGTGTGGGTTTCTGTCAAGGGGAAAGATCGCAGACTCCCTGACTCACAGGACACTGTGAGGTTGGGGGATGTAGTGGGACTGCTTAACTTTCGGGAACTGACTCAGTGCAAGGTCAGGGGGAGTGTGTGAATCATGGTTGTGATGCAGTCTACGTCTGTCTCCTTTAACTCCTTCTTCTGTCAAAATATACTCAGAACTTCGATATATTTTCTTTCATTTTCGTCTTTAACATCAATTTTAATCAACCCCAGCAAAGTCTGCTTGTAAATAAAGACTCTGGTTACAGCTGCGTTCCTCAAAGGGTGGAGAAGAGGCCACTGAGAAACAATTACCATTGATTGTACAATTTAATTAGTGAGAGGGTCAAAGGGGAACATGAACACAAAAAATGTTTACACTATCACCTAAAAGTATGACGACATCACACACACCAGCAGGCTGAAGGCATGGAGAATGTAAGAAAGAGTTTGACATAATATATGTGGAATATTGACTTCCGCCTTGATGTGTTAATAAAGTCATAGAAATGTTATGTGCAAAGTCATTTTCTGAGCAAGAGTTTGTGATATTTGTGTCTACTTGTTTGTTGCTATCTCTTACCCAGAACACAAGCTGTCCCAAAAAAAAAAAAAAAAGATTTGGAATATTTGTGTGTGTATATATTTTTATATTAACCATAAAGCACACAACTACTCTTGTGTGAAAGGGGCAACTTGTTCCCAAGGTGAATTATATGGCTTTATCATTTCTTTCGAACCATTTTTGTTAAAGGATTAGCATGCATTACTTTTTCAAATAAAATGACTTCTACTGATTCTGTATCTATCTCTTCTTTCCCTGTTACCCAAACTCCCCTCTTTTGCTCCATTTATTTTTCTCCTTGAAGTCCCAAAGAAGTTGCTCCAGGAGCAGGGACCCAGACCGCCGGTGTTCTCCCAGCCACCCAGTGCCCATGACCCCAACATAGTGGGAGACAGCCCTCCAGAGGGAAGCTCAGTCAAGGGCCCCGACACTGTTCCAGGTGAGCACAACAAAACACATATTACACAATAAACACAAGTGTATTCACTCACACATGGACTCACACTTGAGGCCTCCTGTGGAGAGCAGTTAACAATAAACAGTCAGAAGGCCTCCCAGGCATCAAGAGGGGAACAGCAGGGTCATGTTCCCAATCGGGGCATAAATGTATGTATATTTAATGTCACACAAGTTCAACTGCTTCCATATGTATTCAGGCAGAGCCATTGGTTTGGACCATTTATGATCATAGAACTTAAAAATATACTGCTTTCCAAGAACCAATGATTGCACTTACATGTGACCACAGTCTAAATCAGACTCTTATAATGTCAAGCTCCACAGAGGGAACGAGGGAGAAGACAGAGCAAGAACAATGAAATGAAAGAGTGACAAAGGGGGAGGATGCCAGCCAAGAAGGAAACTTACACAAAGCTTTATTCATGAGGGATGGTGGCCCGAGTCCAGTACACTAATTACTCCACACAGCCACCGGCACTGTACTGATTAGGAGGATAAACGAATGAATGAGGAGTTAAGAGAGGGAGTGGGCGGAAGATGTGTGCTGCAGTGCTGACGGTTCAAAAATGCATGAGTGGCTTTGGCTTTGCCTTCTTGGAAAAACCTACAGGTTGTCTGGAAAAACCAGTTTGGATCTCAGACATCGTGATAAGGGATGAGACATGTAAAGAAAGGGGGGGGGGTGAAGGCGGAACAGGATGTGTTCAACTCAAAATATGTCTCGTTTGCCTCGTTCCATTGAATTTATGCCTCATTTGTAGAAACGTATTTGGTCTTTCTGCCTGCCGACAGAGTGCAAAAAGTAGGATCGTTATTTTCTGACCATGCTATATTTCCATTTGACATGTTGGGGAAATATTTGCGTTTTTGCCAAGAGTTAGGGGAGAAGATTGATGCCATATATGTGCCGTAAATATGAAGCCAACAGCCTGTTAGCGACTCACAAAGGAAAACAACTGAGGAATACAGCAGGTCTGGCTCTGTCAGGGACACGTGTTGTCACCATGAACTTCCTTTCATTCAGGGAGGAGGGAAAAAAAAGCCAACAACACAAACATATTGTTTTTTTTATACGTGTTTCTGCTGTTTCCCTGTTTCTTGTCTTTATGCTTAAGCTAAGTTAACCACCTTCTAGCTTTAACTTCGAGTGATGAGAGTGGTATTAAACTTTTCATTTGACTCACAGCAAGGAAGTGAAAAATGCGTTCCTCCTTACTTAAACTAATATTTTAGTGCCTTTTTCTTAATGATGTGTCATGATTGCATTGAGTTGAATATTTAGGCCCATGATGCCTTTCCTTATATTAATGGCATCAATTTTATCAAACTGAACTTTCTTGCTATCCCCGAAGCTTAGACTTACTTTGCATCTTTGAATACTTATTGTCTACACTTCTGGCAAATAAACAACAACTTTGGACTCAGAAAACTATGTGGCTGGAGGAGATCGTTTCTAAGAAACCGACCCGTCCGTTGCAAAGGTTAAAAGAGGTCAAAGTTGTAAATCACAAAATTTTGACCTTGTGATTGACTCCATCTTTTGCCCCTACAGCTTATTACTGTGATGTTTCTGCAGCACACTTCCCAGAGAACATCTGGGCCTGCATGTTTCTTCCAGTCAAGTCCTGGTTTTGGTCCTTTTGGGCCAAAAAGTAGAGTGCCAACTTTACCCAGTTCCTTTTAATTCTGTTTGTAACACATATGGCCACATATATATGGCCTATGACTGTAAAAAATGACCAGGTAAATATAATTTGAAAGAAAGAACAAGTCATTATTTTACCTGAATTTGTCATGTTCCAAGCATATCAAATGTATGTTCTTGCGCTAAATGTTTTCAAGGGCATGGCTATTTTTACAGTAAGTGTGTTGGGAAGAGGATTTGTGGTGGAATTTTAGTCGATGTGTGCACCACAGCAGTGGGTCCAGGTGGAAACATTTATCTCCTCAGTGAGCAATTCCACTCCAAACTGCATTTATCAGATAAAGAGGGACTGACACACCTCAGAAACCCTGCAATTAGAGGTCATTGGTGAGTGTGACAGTTCACCGAAGCACAGTTACCTACATCAACAGAAAATCAAGTATGGAAATATGACTATGCACACAGTGATCCTAATTGTCACTGAAATGAATGCTGCTTTTTATTTTTTGCCTGCCCAAGCTTAAAGGTTGTTTTCCCTTGGGGAGGTATTGCTCATTCATGGAGCTAAAGTTATAGTGGTTACACTTTCCAAACTTTGTCACTACTAAGAAATTAGATCACTGTGCACTTTTGATATCTCTTCCCGACTCTCAACGTCATACATAACACATGCCGGTACATAAACACAGAAAGGAGTTGTGCGGTGATGAAAATCCAGAGAAGGATGTAGTCGTTCCCATCCATAAATAGTACTGTTTTTGAGGGAGCTTTTGAAATGTCGCCAAAGTGCAAACTTTTCCCATGTGGTTCTGCATTTCTTAATGACCTCAATCAAAATGAACTGAATAGAAGTGGGTACTGTGTTGTCTTCTAAATCACACAACTCTCTGCGAACATGTGTGTATCGTTATGTGTGATGCATCTTTTTATGGATGTAGATCTCCTAAAATCGAAAACCACTGTGGTTGACTCAGAGCTCTCAGTGCTGTAGTCACAATACCTAAGAAACAGCACAGTCTTTACTGTAAATGACCAAAGCAGCGCTGTCATAATATGACTCTGTGTGCACACACTCATTGATGTCGGGCCACAGATTCTGATCTCAGCGGGAAACATTTCAGAAACATCTTTGTTAAATCAAACAATTCCATCACTTCCTCAACTACCCACTTTTCCGTGGAGTCGTAGTCTGCTTTGCAACTGTTGAACTGGACTCTGATGTCTTTTGCAGATAAGAAGAAGATTAGAGAGACAAACCCCAACGAGGAAAAATCTTCAGAAGCCGGAAGAGAAAAAGAAGAGAGTCCAGTGCAACCCATAAACATGAATCCTATTGACAACTCCTCCTCTAGCTCCAACATGGCCCTCATCAGCAATGCACTGGCAGCCTACACCTACATTTCAGGTAGGCAGACATTAGTTTAGTCTTGTATCGCACATGACATGAGCAGCCAAAACAGCATAAGATGACCTTTGACCTCCAAATTCCTCCATGTTACATTAGAAAGAAGAGCGCTTCATCTTAATGACAAGGAGCAACATAAGATCACGATTTGCTAATTGAAAAATCTATAAATTCATGGTTGACGTGTATGTCACGCAGTTATCATGGCAAAATTCATTGAATTGAATTCAATTCAGTCATCTGTTTCCAGATGCTGGAGGAGTTTGGATGTTTGGATAGTTCCTGTTTTATCTCCCTCTCTATCAGTCAAATAAACAGTTTATACATTGCAAAATGCTCAGTACATATAGTTAAATAAACATATATTCCAAACACTGTGCTTTGGTTAGAATACCTATCACCTTGCCCATCTTTGTTTAAAAAAAAAAAAAGAAAGAAAAAAAGGTTTTTCTTTCATTTGCGAGCTGCCAGAACATTTTATGATCTCCATTTATTTTATTTGCACATTATACTTCAGTATTAGGCTGAAAGGCTGAAACAAGCAGGACTGCTACAGTGTGGATGAGCTGTAATGGTATAAATGTGGGGACAAGAAAGGAACACTTTCCAGTAGGCAAACCTGAAAATAAGGCAAGCTCAGACTAAGAGCTACTTTGATTCATTCATTGGGAACAGGCGTCTCTGATGGAATCTGTATCCCTCTGGTCCTCAACATTGATTAAAGATAGACTATTGAGAATAAGTAGAGAAGCAGCTCCATCTTTTCCACTCTCTTCTTGAAGTTAACACCCAAACGACATAAACAGCTTGCAGAGATACATTTCTGGCAATGTGGAAGGAAAAGTACAGCATATAGTACAGTACAGAACACACTAGGTGGGTTGGCAGAATTTCTGAAACAAACCAGGAACCCAGGCCAGGCCAGTGAGCCATGTGACCTGGTAGGTCTGCAGCCAATGTTCATTACAGTGAGTGAAATACTTTTTAACAGAGCAAGCTTAATAGGGCAGAGGAAAATAAAAAGAGTGACCCTCAGGATAAGAAAGATCCAATTAAGTGTTTGAGGTTGTCTTTGAGAAATCGACTGGACGTAAAATTTCTCTGCTCAATTTCTTTTACCTTCTCCTCCATGACAGACCACCCAGAGAGGGCAGCGCTCTTCTTCGTCTGCGGTGTGTGTTTGGGCCTCTTCCTCACACTCTTCGCCCTGGTGGTCCAAATCTCGTGTCGCACTGATTGCCAACCTCGCCAGCGACCTCCCACTAAGAAACGACCACGTCCCGCTGACTCTTCCTCGGATTCCAGCGACTCAGACTCGGACTGGGACACCACCTCGGACCTGTCGGCGCGGAGACACCGGCGATTTGAACGCACGCTTAACATGAATGTGTTCACATCAGCAGAAGAGCTAGAACGAGCACAGAGGCTCGAGGAGAGGGAGCGAATCATCCGGGAGATCTGGATGAACGGGCAACCGGACATCCCCGGGACACGGAGCCTCAACCGGTATTACTGAGCACTGCTGCGAGGATTTTTATACAAAACTTATTTGACTTGAACACATTTTAAGATGCACTTGGGTTGGAAGGGGCAAGACGTAAGGCCCTGACGAAGCTATATATGCAAGCATACAATTGTGACTGTTGATGAGAACAGCAGAAGGAATTGTAGACTTGAAAAAAAAGTCCCCTCTGGTGGTTGGCATATTCCTCTGGGTGTAATACGTTATACCCCATTTAGGAAAAGAATAAGCTCACCGCATGATAAGCACGACTCTTGGCTGCATCTTTCTGCTGGAACTGAGGGGTGAACAGCTACCTTGCCTCTACCATGGCCTCAGCTGGCCTTTTTGAAGTGGTGGATTTATGAGGTGAGCTTCTTAGACACACACTGGTCTCCAGAGGCTACATAGCGACTGAAGGTCCAACGCCTCAGAGTCTGTTTATACAGAACATGGGGCAACTGCAAGAGACTGTGACACTTGGAGCTTTGTGCTCAGTACCCTCCAGTATTCATGTGTGAACTCCCGGGAGGGGCAGCGTAAAGCAGAACACAGTGTACTGGACAATGGGATAACGTAAGACAATCTTTCCACAGTGAATAACCATGCTGCCTTTAGAACTTTATAAAAACCAAAAGATATTTTTGGGGGAATTCATCTCAACCCTTATGAAATATATTTTATAATATTTAATAGTTTATTGATGTTGTGTCATTTTGTTCTCAAGTATGGTTTATTTTGAGCTATTTTTATACTTGGCGAAAGTTGTCTGGCACCTCAGGGATGCAATCCTAGTGTTTCTGTGTTTGGTTGATGTATTTGCTTCTTAAGAAGGCGATCAGCCCATTTAAACAGCTATGTCAGCATTTAAAGAAAAGAAATTAGAAATATCATATAAAGAGCCTCAAAGAGGTTTCCGTGATTTAACCTTGTTTTTGATACAGTATGTTTAATTCACAGTGCAGTGCCTTATCTAGCTATGAAGTTACTGTTTTCAGCAGTGCAGCTGGCTTATTTCTAAATAACTGGTCAAATGATTTAATTGAAAATGCCAAATCCATCTTATCCGTGTATTCCCTCTTACCTTTCTTGTTGATTTTCTGAAGTGGGGCACGTGTAAAACCGGAATGTCTTGCTCAACAGATGTAAATGTACATACTAGGATTATGGCAATTTTAATACACATGAATTTGTTAGAAACATTTTTTCTGATCCTTTCTCAGAAAATAGACTAAGTTTGCAAACTTAGTCTATTTTGTCAGTCATGTGCCTCCTTTAAAAAAAATGCCAGTGCTAAACAGATGCTTGTGGTAAGCACTGCTCATGGCCATCTGCAGAAGGAACAAGCACTGCAAAATGTGTTCACATGAGAAACTGCTTCTCCTAAATCATATTGCGATATAAGCTATAGTCGATCCAGTTCTGCTTGTGCTGCCCTGGATCAAGCATAGAAAAAAAAAAAAAGGTTGGTATTTTTCAGACTGAAAGTTTAAGTGAGAGTACACAGGACATATTAGGGTCATCCACATAAAGACTGCCACTCTGTATAGTTTTTAGAACGACAGTTCCTGTGTTTAAATTTAATTCATGGGATTTCAAATGTGCCAATAGCTGGTAAAATAAGACCAAAATATGACTCCTGTGCTTGGAATAAACTGTGTTCAAAAATAACCAGTTTGGCTTTTTTGTTTAATATGATATGATAATATGATAATCATGAACTCCAAAACTTGTGATATTATAACCAATGGGCTGACATGGGCCAATTTATTGGTGTTGCTCGCCCCCAAGTGGTAAATACAGGAAAATACAATTTCTCTAAATTTTACATATAAAACTTATCCATTTATATGCGATTTTTTTAATTAATAGAAAATCCTTTGAAAGCAGGTGGTCTTTGATTAAGACGGTGAAAGTCATGACTGAATTCACTCAAATTAATTCTAAAGCGAGTCAAGCAAAAACATTTCTTATGTATATATTTTTAATAAATCGGTACTTTTTTTACTTTCATTTTCATGATGAGGTTTTGGTAGATGTTAATTATTTTACTTATTTATTTCCTTTTTATAATTTTTTTTTTTTTCCCCTCGCTGCTGTCGTGCCGTTTCCATGGTTACCATAAACTTACCACGGAGGGGCCGCCGTTTTACGGCCAACAGCAACACCAACAAAAAAAAAAAACAAAACATAAACTGTAAGAAATACATTACTAATTATTGCATAAGAGAGAAATCAGTTAAAAAAGAAAAAGTCGAATAATGTCTTGGCACTGGAATAAGCATGGATTACCATTTCTACCGGGATACACTGTCCGAGATGTGACGGTAAGATTGTTGTTTTTGATTGTTGCTTCATAACGGAAAGATTTTATGTTTGATAAGAATTAGCCAACGACGTTTGTTGAAAAATGTGTGTTTGTCCCGCTGTAATTAAAGCTGAATCCCTATATTTCGCCAGTTAAACAGTGTTGACTCTGATGCTCAAAGCAGAAGAATCAGCTCTCATTTTTAGTATTTAAAAAAAAAACAAAAAACTCACTTTTAAAATGTTCAGTAGCGGCTATTCATCAGTAAAAATGGTCCCACGTTAGTCCAATTTTGTACAGAACTATCATGTGCCGGTTACTTTGGGCATCAGGTACTTTGTTGTGTTGTGTGAGCCATGACCAAATTCATATAAAGTACTGTAGCCTATCTAATTTACGTCTCTTCAATGATCTCCCTTTGCAGAAGTCCTCCTTCCATCGGCCCCAGACGCTTGGCTACAAGAACGGCTACGCTCTGCCCCGCCGGCCAACTGTTGGCATTGGACAGGATCCTCTTCTGTCCGAGCAGCTGATCCAGCAGAAGATCACTGAGTTGTCCATGGAGATGCCGGACATTACTTATGGTGCTTGTCATGACACCCTGCCTGAAAGCTTTGTCCCGGCTCATGTGGCCCTCGACAAAAAGGTACAATACCACCTGGAAGTAACAGACTAGTGCTTGACAATTACTGCTCCTGCTCAGTCAACTGGCCAGTTAACTCACTCATTGTTTGCCTTGTAGGTGCTGCGCTTCTATGCCTACTTTGAGGAGGAAGTCTTGTATTCCCCTGAGGAGGTGTACCGTGTGCGCCCTGTAGTCATTTACTACTACCTAGAGGACGACAGCATGTGTATCTATGAGCCAGTGGTGGAGAACTCTGGGATACCGCAGGGAAAACGGATCAAACGGCAGCGTTTGCCCAAGAATGAACATGGAGAGCATTACCAGTGGAAAGACCTCAACCTTCGCATGGAGCTGGAGGTTTATGGAGTCAAGTATCACCTCACAGATTGTGATGCTTTCACAAAGGTACATTACTCACCTTAATGATTGGGTTATCTTTCTTTCAGTAAAAAAATATATTTTCTCGGGTGTCTGACACAGACGTGGACCCGTGCCGTTCACTTGTTGAAAATATTTAAGTTTATTTCATCTTCATAATATACAGGAATTCATGGAAAGTGAGGGCATTGCCCTAAATGACCCTGCACAGATGCCAGTGGATTCTCATAGCAAAATGAACAGATTCCCTCAGCCTCACTACAAAACCTCCTCTGAATCATCTGAATTTGACACTATGCACAAGTTTCTCACAATGAGCTGTAAGGTAAAGGCACTTCCTTCCATTCCTAATTGAACTGGTAACTACAACAAACCCTATTCTTAACAGTTACGGATAGAGCAGCAGGAGCAACCTTTCTTATCCAACCTATGTAGAAAAACACAATGATCTGCTTGTGCGGTCTACTGGCCATGATGTTAACTACAGTTAAAAGAATTCAAAAACTTTTACTGGGACGATGGCAGACCACTCATAATAGTATCAAGAGCAGTTATTTATTGAAGATTTTTATAGTTTATCTCTGCAACTAAATATTCTGGTCCAATAAATTAGGCAAAGCCAACTGCAATAAGAAATGCTGCTTGCCAGTTCTATTTTATGACTCGTAAGTCCTTCTTGGTCAGGTGCTGCGTTTCTTTGCCCTGTGGGATGATACTGACGAGGAAACCAAGCCAGTTACCATCCACTATTACCTGGTGGACGACACAGTGGAGATCAGAGAGATCCATGAAGCCAATAGCGGAAGGGATCCCTTCCCTGTTCTGATGCGAAGAGAAAGATTGCCCAAGAAATTGAAACCAGGTAAGATGCAGTTCCATGTCACTTTTATATGGATATTTTCTCATATTTAATTATAATATGATGTAAGTGACTCCTTTATTAGGTGCCTTATCTGAATCTGGTCATCTCATACACGTCAAACTTTACATCATATGAGTGAGCTGTATTTAATTATTGGTTTTAATTTTGTTTACAAATTGATATTTAACTCCTTTATTCTAAATGATGATAGACACAATAAACATGGAATAAAAAATGTATGAAAGTTTTCCTGAAGTCAATGTCTATAGAATACACAGAGAAAAGACAATCCCACAAATCGCCACAAAACTTTACTCTTTCTTGATTCTTTCCAGAGCCCTTCCCCAGCTGTGTGCTGGAGGTTTCCAAACATGAAGTGGAAGAATACTACTCTCCTAAAGACTTCCAGTTAGGTCAAACCATGAATATACTGGGCCGTCGTTTTTTGCTCTATGACTGCGATGCCTTCACTGAGGAGTATTTCAAGAATAATTACCCAGGAATTGAGATGAAACCCATTGAAGTTCCAAAGAAGGTTGACACTTGCCACAACAGGAAGAAGGTGAGAACCTGGTTTTTTCATGTATTTTCCTTGTACATTACAAAACTGAATATTGCAGATGTCACGTCGATGTTGTCTTTATTCACAGGAGATTCCTCCTTACAATGGCTTCGGGTCACTTGAAGATTCGCTCCAGAATTGTTTGTCTCTGCTTCCTGAGCCTCCCAAAAGGAATGTACTGAAGATGTTAGAGAATGATCAGAAAGTGTTGCGCTACACTGCCAAGCTGGTAAGAAAACATTTAGCAACCCCATTTCCAGTATGCTGCTTTAACCATGTAGTTACAGCTTGTCCCTGCTGGTCATTCTAGGTTGCAACCCAGGGTGTAACAGAGAAGACGTGATCATTTAACAGAAAAAGTTTTTTTGTTTTTTTAATGGATTGATCAAACAGAGTTCTAATTCTTGACTTGCTTGTAAGTTGTCCTTTGTTACTTACATTCCAGGTCTCCCAGAATCCTGAAGATGAAGACAGACTTTTCATTCTGTCCTACTTCCTGTCCGATGATATGATCAGCATCTTTGAAAAGCCCAGTCGCAACTCTGGTATCATCGGTGGCAAGTTCCTGGAGAAGACACGTGTTCCTAAGCCAGGCTCTTCAGTGGAAAATCCTGAGTTCTACTCACCTGCAGACTTGGCTATCGGAGTCAACATAGAGGGTGAGCTTCTCCATGGCATAAACATACTTGTATGATTGGATCTAAATTTAGCTCATGTTGTGACAGTACTAGAAGGTGTGTTTATCTGGTTTCATTGAGCTTTATCCAAAATTATAATTGTTAAGTTGAACAAATTACTGTTTGTTTGTTTTTTTCTAGTCAGGGCATCAGTACAAAAACACAAACTTCAGCTCATGCCATCTTTGTCCGGTCTGTTATTGTCCCTTGCTTTAGTTTTCAGCCACCGCTTTGTGTTGACCAATGCTGATCACTATGTGCTCACATACCTGGAGGCCAATTCAAGCCAAATCCCTTCTCAGACACTGGATTCTTTGCGTCAGAAGCTGGGGGTTGGGACAGCAAGTAACCAGCCAGGGGACCAAAATGGTACAATAGTTATCTAAACATCTTTCTCCTCAGTTGTCTCTAAATAGCCCCGTACGTTACTGAAAAAAATGTACTTGCATAATATACCTCAATTTAAACTCAAAGTTGCTTTTTTCTTTCTTTATCAGGTGATGACGTGGCAGGGTCATCTTCATGATGCCAGAGACATGTACTCTGCCTGGTAAATCTACCCATCAAAGTTTGAAACAAAGCTTTTCCTTAATACCTTAACACGATCAATATGCACTGGACAGGCAAGATCATAAAATACTACTACTTCTTATTGTTGGCTAGGTTAATTTTAATATACCTTCCAGGTATAGATGGGCTTGATGAGGCCCACTGTTTTCATTGACTGTTAAATAAATTACAAAGTTATGGGTAAGCAAGAAAGTATATTTCAAAACTATGTTCCTTTAGCCACATAAACAAGCAGAGAGCTCAGAGCAAGTATACTTCTAGCAACTGTTAGCATTAAGTTAACAGTGTTGAGCCATTACCCAATCTTATCAACCTAAATATTGTTTGTTGCCATAAGAGCAATTAAAGTCAGGCAGCATTTTACTCTCAATAAGTATTTGTGCATAGATTTGTCCATTTTACTGCAAAAAAAAAAAAAAAAACCTCTAAAAAGTCAAGACTTTTTGACAGATGTGTCAAATGAGTACAATGAAAATAGAGAAACATATCTAAAAAGAGCCTCAGTTACAATTGACTAGGCCACATCTTATTTCAGAAAATTGCATTATTTAATAAAGTAATTAACAAAACAATTAAAAGGAAAAAAAAAAAAAAAACATGGAATGGCATGCGGTAATATCCAACATACATACTTGATGCATATCTGAAGTGACTAGTGACGGATTGAAGATTTTAAACAAACGTATAATCAATGGTAGTAGCGCAGGTCTGTTTTTTGGCCAAAGTCCCTTCCCTGAC
This sequence comes from Echeneis naucrates, assembly GCF_900963305.1. Classification (NCBI taxonomy): domain Eukaryota; kingdom Metazoa; phylum Chordata; class Actinopteri; order Carangiformes; family Echeneidae; genus Echeneis; species Echeneis naucrates. The sequence continues at coordinate 6,411,651 of NC_042534.1, forward strand.
CTGGTAAAGGGATCACAGTTAGACCAGGATACAGTAAGCTCATGTCAGGGCATATCATCAGTAACATTTTCTCTGCTACAATGGGTCAGACCAAAAACAAGCAAAATTGGCTCAGGCAAGAGCTGCAAACAGCTGCAACATCACTACAACCAATACAGTACTTATGTATGAGGATGTGCATGGACACATTCGACATTGCCACACTGTGCTCACTCATTTTAATCATCATTCTGCATACAATGTGTTTCTTAGGGTGGGATAGCAGGCTGCGTGGATGTATAAAAATACTGATATGATGAGAAGAGTAAATGTCTGTTGGGCTCGAGAGATTTCCTTGGATTGATCCTTTGGATTTCATTTTCCAGCATTCAAGCCTAAGTCTGTAACGACTGAGTTTTTGTAACATCTCAGGATATAGCCAACCAGAAGCCATGTGACCATTGGCTGCCAGCGTCCTTGTTTCACTGTATGGAAACCTTAGCCTCGGCTAAGGCTGCTGTTCAGGCCAGTCTGTGAGTAGTCTTAGGTGGATTTGAGTTTTTTGGTCCGAGGAGAAGCTCCGTTCTCAGCCTTAAGGACTCCATTTTCATGGTGACCAACTGGGACAGAAAAAGAGAGAGAGAGATGGTGAGTCTAAAGTAGGAAGTATCAGACCTGTAATGTGAGCCAGTGTTTTAAGAACAGAATCATGACAACCCGCATTCCTGAAAATAGCAATGTTGTGTGACTACTGCTGCCTTTCTCTTCCTTGTCTATTTATTAAGAAATCAGTGGATTTTGGAACATGTTTAACTGGATGTTTATACTCACGCGAGTCTCTCTTCAGTGTTCGTAGGGGTTGTTTTGGTGCTGCCTTCTTGCGAACAGCCTGTTCATGTCTGAACTCCCTCCAGCGCCTCAGCTGGAAGCGGATAAACTTCCAGAGCAGCCAAGATTGGGTCAAACACACCAGCAGTAGAACAATCATCCTGAAGGGATTAGAGCAATTGTATATAAAACTGGGCCTGACGTTGTGTGTGTTATTTGTGGTCTGAATGATTTAAATTCATTTCTGGCCTTGCCTGTGAAGAATATTACATTTCTCTGGTAAATAAGGGTGAGATCTTGACAGTTTTTGGCTAGTTGTACTGTAATAACATGTATGATTTTTAAAATCTGACTCATTTGTGTCATTTTTGTTTTTACTTTGAGCTCACATGAGTAAGCATCAGAAATACCAGCTACATCGAATAAGTTGATGTTGTGAAACAATAAAACATGCAAATTTCAACAGGTTGTTGGCAGTATGTGTATTCTGAACAGTTACGATAGTGTTAAAAGTAAATACAATGCCATAAAAATCATGTCTGTCTGCAGTGATATGGCTTTACCTAATCAGTACAGTGTTGAAGTTGCCCATTTCCCAGTCCAGCCCCTGATTCTCAGCCCGAGCCAAACCAAACCCTACTGCCAGGAACATCAGGGTCAGGGTGACCATCCGTGTAAACACAAAGCTGACCGCCCACAGGTCAAACCTGAAGAGCACCACACAGAGAAATTATGGTCAATAATATAAAAAAAAGTTGCTTAGGTGGCCAACTATGGTTGGTGATCAAATCATAAACAATCCTGTAAAACCCCTAAAAACATGTGATACAGTGGATTAGTGAAAAGAACATCCAGGAGAAAGGCTGGAGTTTTGGGGATAAAAATAAATGCTCTGGAAAACTTAAAGTATTAAACTTAGGGAGGTTACTCACATTTTCTGATGATTCTCATCAGTAAAATAGAAGAGTCTGGCAATGTGGAAGCCCAGCTCTGACACATACTGGAGGAAGAGAAGTACCAGACCTACACGACTCAAACTGCACAGAAAAGCAGAAACGTGTTGAATATCCCTGAAAATGACAGACTGCTAGGACTAAGAAATGTGTTTCTACTGTACTTTACATTGCAAGGCCACTCACTGATTAAGGGAGGGTCATAAAACACAAACACAGTGTTTCATTATTACTTCTTTCATGGTCATAAGGACAAGAATTTGCAAGCCCTTCCATCAGATGCTTACTTTAACAAATAGGCTGCAGAGACATGCAGCAGATAGAGGCAGATGTACTGCAGCTGTCGAGAAATCTCCTCCTGAAAAACATTAAAATATTGTTTGTTTGCAAAGTTGTTCTTTTCGTTTGTTTGTTTGTTTTTTTTTTTTAATCCTAAGTCTTACTTCCCAGAGCATCCTTACTGACCTTGCGTACTTTCTGGAAATAGAGTTCCGGTAAGGCATGGAGCCAGTAGGCCAGCTGAGTGAGGTAGAAAAACTTCACCTGAAACCTTGAGCAGAAATACAAACAGACAGGGGGAATGCAGGAGAGAGGACAAGAAGGAGAGAAAGTCAGTGCAATTTTCCCCACTGCCAAATTGACATCTTGCTAGTTTGAGCCATTTCAAATGACAAGGGAAGTATAAAATCAAAAAGGTGGTGAGGCTCATTTCCCTATAAAGGAGCAAGCCTTAATTTTAAGTTTTACTACTTTTATTTATTTTATTTATTTTGGACTGAGTCGTAGTTAATTTACACTGGGGTTAAAAATATATTTTCTGAGACTTGTAGATGAATCCAGATGTGGAAAAAAGAGGTTACCTTCTCAAAAATAATGATATCAGGAAGAAACCTGTCATATTCTCTATGGCATTTTATGTTAATATATCACTGAGAAAATGTGGTAAATGGTCATACCTGAGGTGTGCATGGGGATAGTTCTCCCAAAGGCTGCTGGGATGCAGGAGATATCCTTCCTGGTTGAAGAAATGAGGAAGAGGAGAACATGCTTCAATACTGTCTTTCCGTTGTGTGTGAGTTGAAAGCTGGTTATGCTTGAAATGTAACTAGGAATTTCATAATACAATATGAGTCATCAAAATAAATCTCACTTACTGTGAGGACAATGTAAAAACTCCACACACTAGAAACCAAGTGAAACACACACAGTTGGCCCGACTCGTTAAACTTAGTATTCTTGCTCTTGGATAGGTGCAGACGCCGGTTCACTTTCTGCAACATGAGCAACACAACAGACCATATGAATGCAGCTGGATCCAGTCAGAATGGGTGGCAGGTCACTGTCATTCAGGCGAAAGAGTCATAGTAACACAAATAACTGGGACAAGAAAAGACAGCGGATACTATTTATGGCTGTTGGTGAAGCAGTTCTTCTTTTCAAGACACTTTGGAAGTTGTGGTGATGGAGCTAAAATAAAACCTCATCCCTCCTCCCTGGCCTATTTCTAAACAATGACACAAGGGCTCATACTTTCAGATGAATGAAATGCTTCCCTCTCTCTTCCTGTCGCTGAAGAGAACTGAAGCAATGACAGCCACTTTATATGCCTGATGAAGTCGACATTCTGTTCATCAGCATTTGATGTGGTACTTTTTAACGCTTTTATTTGTTTTTTTTACATACCAAAGAACCAATCTGTATGCAAACACATTAAGAGGGAAACAGCTCACATCCTAGTTTCAGTTGACTGCATTAATAGCACACTCCTGTTCTACTGTGGGAACAGTAAAACAGAACAGATACCTTAAACACAGCTTTTTTTGAAGACTTACTTTTGTAATGATAATTAGACATTTCAATTTCCTTCTGTTGCATAGAACTTTATAATTTTGCACCGATTATCCTGGAAATAGAAGGCTAAAATTGTGTGCTTGGATTTGATTATTTCAAACTAATGTCTGGCACAATTTTTGAGCGTCATTTTCATATAGTGTATCTGCACTTTTCTACGAAATATTTCATGCCTCCTTTTGTGAGTTGTCGATGCATGAGGTACTTACATCCAAGAGATACTCTTGCACTACTGCATGGAGGATGATGGCGATGAAGAAATAGAAGAGGATGGTGGCGCAGTCCTTCCACCCGTAATGGTACAATGTCACCTCTCCCTCTAAGCACACATAGGAGGAGTCAGTAACTCTCAGCATGTTTACAGCAGCAGTTAACGATCAAGGATCTTTAACACACCTCTGATTGGAATCACAATTCAATGACAGTAATGCAGCAATGTGTAGCAGCAACAGGAGCAGAAGTTAAATTTCAGGCATGCTTGTGAATCAAAGGTCATACACTGCAACTAAAACACCCTCAACAGCAGTGCGTACCTGGTGATAGTGTGGTGACGTTGTACTGAGGCTGAATGAACAGAATGGCTGTCTTGGCTGTAGCCTGGAAATTAGATGAGATTATAATTAGTATTTTAATTCAGCGAATAAATCCAAACGCAACATCAAGAATTCAATCATCTGGGTGTCATAGGATGTATTTGGGTATGTGACAGGTGTTTTTCGAGGGGCAGCAACAACAAAAATCAGAGCTTTTCAGAATACACAATGCTGTTTAGAATACAGTCAGTCAACCCTGCCCCCAGCATTATAATCAACTATCGGGAAGTGAAGTCCCTCAGGTGTGCTGCTGAAAAATCTTTCCGCATGATAAGGCTTGCACCGCTCCAGGATGTAACAAAGCTTCACAAATTATTAAGTCAAGCACCCCTATAAAGCAATAGACCAGAGTTTCCTCAAACCATCTGGCAGCAGTGTCCACCTGTGGGCATTTAATCAGGGTTGCATGTGTCAGAACACTGAGAAGTTAAAGGCCTGATAAGATAAAACTATCCAGAATTTTAAAGTATTACTTTCAGTACTGATTATTCACTTGATTTATTGTTTGGTCTGTGTGTATATATATAGGAAGTGTCTCTCTAAATGTCCCCAAACCTTTGTTGAAGTCTTTAAATTTCTTATTTTGCCACAGCCAATCTTCCAATCTGACATTCAATGAACAGGAGCAACTATAAGCAGCAAAATTGCACACTTCACTTGATGAATTCTTACATGGCAACAGTTTGTCTTTATTAATTCCAGGTATGTGTTTTGTTTTTTTCTGTTTGACTAAACACACATCCCTGGTGAGATCTGGTGGGAGCCTGTGTGTGCACCACTGTCCGGCTGGTCGCCAGTCATTCCTTTAGCACCTGGGCTGCACAAGAGACAAGTCATCAACCAAAATCTCAAACCCAGCAGCATCTGCGAAAAAATTACTGAGAAAAATTAAGGAAATCCCCTACTTCTTCTTTCAAAAAAAAAAAAAAAAAACCTCTGCCAGCTGTGTGATCACAACCAGTGTTCCGGATTGAAATTCTTGCACAATCGCCTTGAGGGCAGCATGGGTTTCTCGCTTGTGAACACATTAGAGAAACTGTGAGTGAATGAAACAGCTGATGAATTCAAGCAGTGAGTGTCAGCGGTGAAATCCCTTCACCCCCCCCCCCCGGGATTGCAGTGGCTCAAAGATTGAGACGTGGCAGTTAACGACGACCATCAAGTTAGCGGGAAAAGACGATGACGCTTCCGCTCGTGCTCTCCAAAATAAAACCCGCAAAGACGGAAGTGCGCGACGACGCACGATGGGACTTTTAATTTGAATGCCGAAAATTCGTTATTTCCTCCCGAAAATTAACCGTGTGTTGCTTCTGACACACAATTTGCAATGAAAAAAGTTGCAGCGGATTATCTTTGCTGGAAACTGGACCGACACGGTGCCAAGACGGTGAAACAGGTGAATTTTAAAGTGAAAGCTAATCACATTCTGCAGTTTTCTAATCGGTCTCCTATGTGAAATATCTGCCAACATAGCAGTTTTCCCTGTTGGGTCCCGCTTTAAGAAACAATACGAGAAATTAGGTGCATAAAACAGAAAGTAGGCGAAAACATTTAAACATGCAAACTCGTGAGTTTCGCAGTATGAAGGCTGGAGTTTATCAGCTGTAGCTTTTGTATGACACGTTGCTACCTGAACTGCTAACATACCGACTCTCATTGTTCACTAGACTTGTTAACAAAAAAAAAAAAAAACTGTAGCCACCATATCGGCGGGACTGGAAACACAAAGCTTACAATACAGCCTAAACAAGCTGGGTTTTCTGTTTTCAACAAAGCAAAAAAATAAACGGGGTCCCAGAAACCCCGGAGAAGCATTTCACTCGGCTGGGAGTTGCATCTTTGTGCAGCTTTGCCATCTTAAAAACAGCTGAGTGACACGAAGGAAGAAAAGAAGAGCTCATCTCACCTCAAACATCAACCCAATCAAAATGAAAATCACAAAACTGAAGACGATGTCGGCATGGTTCTGAATGAGGAACTCCTGGCTGAAGAAAGGGTAACTCTTGTTCCTTCGGCGAAATGCCATGTCAGCCCGCCGCTGTTTTCTCCGCTATTTTATAAATCTGAAATTTTTCTGACTACGAAGTTCAGGAGTTAACTTTCTCGCCGCCGTGCGCATGCGCGTCGCCTTAAAGGGCGAGTGCCATAAATACCTTTAATAATTTTTTTTTTTTTTTTCAAAGGCTTTGCTCAATCCACCGTGACCACTTCCACCCCGGCGATCAAAGTGAAAAAAAACCTGCTTTAAAATGTTTACTGAGGCATAAATATAAAAGCACACTTCAAATGTTAAATGAGTACAAAGAAACTGTATCACAGTCGCCCTAGCATGTGGGCTGTTTATTGCTTATTTTAAGCCACCTGTGGCCTTGCACTTCACAGTTGAAAATTTTATAATAGGCAGTCACACGGCTGCAAGAGAAAAACCTCAGCATCACTTCATCCCTCTGACTGAACACTTGGGAGGGGAAAAATGCATTTGTCCCCTAGAAATAGTGAATGAGAGCACATAAAAAAGTCACTACAAGTACCTTGAAAGCTTTTTTTTTTTTTTTTTTTTTACAGTTTGTTACACAATAGATGTTTAAAGACACTGCCTGAGACATACATTTTTTTTGTCTTCCAAACATAATTTAAAATCCAAAGACATTTCAGCAAATACATGGTCAACATGTAAATAAAACATCAAACACAGTTTTGCCAGGTTGACATACTAGCCCTGCTCAAAGCAATGTCAGTCAACACATTTATACAAAAAATACAATTTAGAATTCTCTGAGGGGACTCTGATATTTTATTTTTTATTTTTTTTAGGAATAACAAAAAATTCACAGCAATAAATACATCATATAGATGATACTTGTGCTTTTAAGAAGCCAACAAAGCTCTGGCTTACACTGAGATGGTTAATAATACAAGGCCAGATACTCCTGCCCCCTTTTAATCTAAGATTAACTTCTTTATTCACTTAAATGCTGACAACTGGTCGGCAGCAGTATCAGCATGTAATACAGAAATTGTCAGCTGTCTGAGTTCGTAATGATGTTTGTTGATATAACTCATGGCTACTTCCTTAAATGTTATTACAATGACCAGTGGTCATTTTGTTGCACAGTATGAGCCTTGACTTTACCTGTTGCCAAGAGAACGGAAAAAAAAGTTTGTGTAACGTCAGGCAGGAGGTGTGTCTGACCGCCACACATCATGAATTTGATAATCTTCTGCTGAAGGCTTCACCATTGTGTGTGGGCACAGCAATGCTTTTTAAAAAATAGCTTATGATTTGAGTAGAGTGCAGGCTAGCTTAGCATTCTCCCCAATTTTATTTTATGTTTTTGCATATACTATGCCCACAGTGTACTACATATATAGGCATACAAGGTTGAATTTCATCCTACAACACTAGGAAGATGAAAAAGCAGCCTTTCAAAAAGCTGGTGGTACTCCTCTGATGTTGGATAAGTTGCTGTTACTCTTTCCCTGATTGTGTCACGAGAAAGCTAGAAGCTATCGTCCTCATCTCTTTGGGACATTATGAGCTGCCTCCTTGGACCTGTGAGATGAGGGACACTGGCTGGAGAGTCCAGCACTCCAGAGTCCAATTTAGGAGTGGAAGTGCAACGTGGTCCGACCCAGCCCATGAGCCCACGGACGTCTCTGTGAAGAACTGGATCACTTGGGATGGAGTTGAGGCGAACCCCTTGTTCCAGACCCCCTGTGTCCCTGTCCAAGCGGGGGTTACTGGCGCTGCTGGGAGACTGAGGGTCAGCGCTGTAATACAGCGTTGAACTAGACTCTGTGGGGCAGAAATATGGCTCCGGGCTGTCTCCAAACATAGACTTGCCCTCTGGTGAGCTGCGTTTGAAATCTGATGTGGGTGACTCCAGCGGGCTCTCCATCTCCAGACTGTCATCCTCTTCTTCAGGTCGTTCAGTCGACGAGGGTTCGCTCACACTCTGGAACTCATCTTTACAGTCAGAGAGTGGAGCCAGGCCTTTCCCCTGAGACTCAGAGGTGGAGACAGCCTCACCACTGGCTCCTGCTGTGATGGTGATGCCATCATTACTCTTAAACTCTAGGTTGTACTCATCCATATCCAGTATCGCTGCTGCTCCGCCAGCACCGTAGGCTCTGTTGATCTTACCCAGGTCTCCTGTTTTAAGCGCTAAACGGATTAAAAGCCAATGGTGGTGATAGCAAGGACAGGAGGTGTTAGGCCGGCCTCCGCAGATTCCTGGGTGCTCCAGCAGAGTGCCAGCCACACCTGAGAGGGAGAAACTGCCATGGTTTTGAAAGGAGTGAGCTGGCAGGCTCTTGTCTCCGAGAGAGAAAGACGACTCCCCCTGCTCTATACATGTGCTTCCCATGTGGTTGTGGTTTGTGCCTTGGGAGATCTCTGTTGACTTGGGATGGAGGAACCGGTAGTACAGTACAAGGGAGGTAGAACCTGGTAAACAAAGGATCAGGAAATAGACGATGTTAATAAATTCCACTATGTCAATTACGAGCAATAGTTCACATGACAATAGATGGCTGCAGGAGAGATTACTGGCTTCCCGTAAATGAAATTCTGGTTTTGGGTATGGACTTCACATACAAATACAGAAACTAGATATGCAAACCAGAATTTGACCTTCTCGTTTCACTCCTTTCTTTGCTCTCTCTAGTTCCCACTGTCACCTGGTTTAATGCCGTTTTTATGACTTTATCCTTATTATGAATAACTTGGACAGTAAAACTACACATTACCAATTCAGTTTGTACTATTGCTATTCTTTAATTAATAAGAATCTCTTAAAGGTCTCGCTATTTGTAATATGATAAAGATAGTTGTGTTCTTCTACTTATAATTACTTTCAACCTATTTGAGTCACCATTTAGATAATATTACTCACATACCACAGAAACCATTTCTATGCTCGTCTGATTGCAAGCAATGACTATCAAATCTGAAACCAATCCTTCCTAAAATGAAGGATGTGTCAAAAAAAGATAGAGACTCACCGAGGAGAAAGCTACACAGGACAGTAGTGGGGAGGGTCATGCTGTCCCATGATGCTTCGCTAAGGAAGTCGGAGGCGGCCAGCAACAGAGTGGCATTCTCAATGAGCATGAACTGAGAGAGACAGGGACACACTATCAGTCATCTACAGACAGTTTTACATGTGTATGTCTATGGCAAAAAAAAAAAAAAAAAAAGAGGAACAGTAGTTTTGAAGGTATGTCATACTGCATAAAAGCTGCCCATGCGGAAACGTGAGGGTCCATCTTTGACATTGAGGAAGAGGAAGACATGGACAAGCCCCATGATGCCGTTAAAGGCACGCCAACACCATGGGCCAGTGCAGATGTCGGGCTGCTGTGATACCAGCCAGAAAGAGGCTGTGAGCCAGTGGAAACCTGGAGGTCAACATAAAAATAGACTTGAAGGTACACAAGTGCAACGGAGGATCTAAAATACAGTATATCAGGCTGATGCAGGGAAGCAACTGAGAAATTTGATCGAGAGGACACGCTGAATCATGCTGAGGGTGATTACATCACTCATTTGCCTTGTTTCTCTTTTCAAATGGTGTCAGGTGAAAGTGTTGGTGGCTGCTTACCTGCTACTCCACAGACCCACCAGTTAAAGACCCTGGCAAAGAACATGAGGCAAGTCACCCTGGCACCCAGCATGCCTGCCCTCCACACCAGCTGGCACAGCAAGGCTGCTGGAGGCATGGCCAGGTGGCCCGGTCGGATCAGACAGCAGGCTCTGCTGTACAGCACCAGGGCCCAGGAAATAGACAGCACACACAGGCCGCAGCAATAAGCCACTGTAGTCAAAAATAGAGGGAGATAGTGAGTTAAAAAAAAATGAAAATCACAAATTCCCATTATGAAATTGTACAAATTATACACCAAAAACATCACTTAAGTCAAGAAAAGCGAATGAAGGTTTACCTGGCGACATGATGCCAACGTCGGTGGACACCACAACATACGCCTGCAGCAGGCTCTGGGGCAATGTGAGGATAAGGGCCTCCATCAGCCAAAGGGCAGCAACATCTGCCTGCTGCATGACAGCTGCTCCGAGCTCAGCCACCGAGTCCTGCATGCGCAACACAGACCTCATACAATCCCATAACCTGCCATGAGAGGGGGCCAGAAACAGACGCCAAAGACATGCCGAGTGATAAGTAACCTCCAGGTGAAGGCTCCAGTGACGGCATGATGCAGTATGAAGGTGCTTTTTCTGTGCAGCTGAGACTGAAGTATGACACTAATTGTTCTTAGAGCTCAGGACACAAAACAGCTTTTATTGATTGTTTGATTGTTTGATTAATAATTGTTTCTAGGACAAAACTGCAATACACCCTGAAGTTGCTACATCTGTGATTCAAGTTATATTTTGTCGATAACCTTGAGTATGAAAGAACTCACCTCTTGAAGATGCCCAAGTGCAGTATGTGTATTACAGACAGGTAGCATCGCCTGTCATCGCCGTCGTCATAGTACCATTTCACACTGAGCAGCTGAACTGCCGTCCCCGGTAGAAAGAGGCCGAGAGTGAGGCCCGCCCACTGCGTCTCCTCATTCCAGAGGTAAAACCCTATACAGTAGATGACTAATACACGTGCACACGTATACACAATAGAGGACAGACAGAAATAGTCTTATTAATCATGAAGTCATGCAGTTTTGGAAACAGTACATAAAGCTCAGCATACGTGTCAAGATCTCTTGAGAGCTGCAGAGACAAGCAGCAGAGTCCTTGAGAAATTATAGAGCACACACGCCTTGCTCCAGTGGACTGTTCTTTAATTTACGAGGGAGCTGTTCTATTAAAGTGACCAAGAAAGCAGAGCGATAAGAGACGTATTGCAGAACACTAGTCCAGAAAGTGCATCATTATACTGATCATATCACCAAAAACTCTGGTGCAGCACTACGGCTTCTCTTTTCCCATCTGCTGGAAATCGTACAGCATATCTGCTAAAAGTCAAAGTCAAACACGACACAGATCCAGTCGCCTTGTCTCTCCTGTAGGGTGCCCTTGCCCCATTGATCTGCTTAGTCAGGGAATCATCAGTCTGTGCTGCAAGGTGCGTTGTTAACGTTGTTAATATTATAATAATTTTTAATTTAATAATAATATTTCCGGTTTTGGGGGGCTTAAAGTGCAATTCAATTGTAAATATAAATAAATATAAATATATATAAATAAATATAAATATAAAGCTCATTCTATTCTTCCGTATATAGAGGACAGGCCTTTACTGGTTGATGGATGGTTTGTATTAATGGTTAAATGTTAAATTACATTTTTGTGGCCCTGGAGGTCCTGGGGCCCCAGTTTGGCCAATCCTGCTTGGCTAACCTTTGCATTCTTATGTTTTTTTCTTGGTTTCCTAATTCCCAGTAAAGGCTGATAACACCGTCCCCGGTTCAGTTGTGTCTAACCTGAGCTCCGGCTGCTCTTTGAGGACCTCCAGCACAAAGCATCATGGCTGAGCAACAGCATTTTTCAATTCACTGTAGCCAACAAAAGAGCCCCACAGAACAAAATGATAATAATAATAAATATCCCTGCATGAGATTTTGTCATCGGCTCGTAGCTACATTGAGAGAAAGCTCCAGCAGCCCGGGGAGCCCCGGCGCTGGGAATTTTGCGCCCACTTACGAGCGCTCCGTTCGGCCACGATAACCAGCGCCGACGCGCCGAGCAGCGCCGCTTGGCACCAGGCGATCCAGCAGCCGCTGCGCCGAGCCGCCGACGGCATCCTGCGGGCGACCGCCCCGACGGCGTCCATCATGGCGCAGAGCGGAGGGAGAGCGAACGGCCCGGTGACACGAGCCGGGGCATCTTCCCTCACCCCCGGTTCATCCGCTCCTTTCTTCTGCCGGCCTGCCCTCCGTCAAATCCCTCTGACGTCACTGCGCGCTTTTTAAAGGGGCATCGAGCTCTCTCTCTCTCTCTCTCTCTCTCCACCTGGGCCACCCCTCCGCCCCATTAAACTCTATGTGTCAGATATCTCCTCTAGATGCCGATCTGGCCGGAGGTCCGGGTCAGACCTGCATTTGGGATCGGCTCCAGAGCAGCTGTCAGGCATCCTGAGATCCTGAGAGCGTGTCTTGCATGTTTCATGTGCTGTAAGTTGCCTCATCAGTGGACGCCCTCCTAACACTGAGCCACCTGATACCCTTTGGAGTTGTAATGTGAGGATCAGTGCACAGAAAGTCACTATCAGTTTATTCTCTTGCAGGACCTCAGTTATGGAAATTTTTGTGCTGTGTCTAGCCCGGTCTACACGCCCTGCACAAACATCTGAAGTTTCCTCTGTGTGATCCCCTCAGCTCACTGCTCACTTACACTTCATTCCTCTGCCAGAACAGCAGTCATCACTTTAATTGGTAAACACAAAGACAGGCACAAAGACAGCGATTCAGGCTTCGCACATTGAGGCCACAAAAAAACAAAAAGGAAAATCTTAGTTTATGTGTAAATCACATGTTTAGTTGTTTAATGAAGATGCTATTGAGATTTAAAAAAAAGCAAATTACAGAAAATGTCACAAATTTGTGTGTTTTTAAATTTTAGATTTATATTAGTAACAGAATAAATTAAAAAAGATTATACATTAAATTGATCAAGTCACAGTTCACAGGCCATGCTGGTAAAGTTTTGATTCTTCACAGACTATGGTCTCTGTAGAGTATAGGCTAGGCAACCCATGATGGAGATAAGGCTTTACTTCAAATAGGGCAGTAAGAGACAGCTGCTGATTTGACCTGTAAGGATTATATGGCTGGATTAGCAGGGCTGTCTTAGGACTCTGACATGCAGCTTGACTCCATCTTGATGCTGGTTGGATGCAGAGGTAGAGGACTGCCTTGATTTAATTGCAGATCAGAGCACTCCTTTGGTGATTTGCAGGTGCTTATCGTAGTCTCCCCTCCAGTGCCATCCTGAAGGCCCGAGGTGCGAGTTCCCATCTTATGTAGAAGGTCAATAACATTCCCCTTGTCCATCTCGGCCTCTGCAGCCATGGCCTCAAGCTGCTCTGCCGCCTCGCTCATGTCAAACCTCTCAATCTCAGAGTTAACACGATGTAGCTCCTCTGGTGAGTTTGTTTGGGAGGCGGAGGGGGAGAGAGGACAGAAGCCCTGGAGGTGCACCTGGAGGCTGCAGTAGTGGAGATAGGCACAAGGGCAGCGGGGACACCGATGGGGCCGTTCACCAGTGTGGAGGCGTTTGTGCAGCTTCAGGTGAACAAACTGAGTAAAACGTGCTGGGCAAAGCTTGCACTGGTAAGGCCGCTCACCTGAGTGTATCCTCTGGTGAGTTTTCAGGTTACTAGTGCTGCTGAATCGTTTATTGCAAACCTGTGCGAAAACAAAAACAAGGTAAATATTTTTAAGAGAACTTTTAGACTTTGTTGTCTCAGCCATGGTCAAATGAAAAACTGCGTCAAAAGCAAACTTGGAGGATAATATATCAACAAAGAATAAAATATCTATCACCCGGCAGGGAAACGTGTGTTTCCCAAATTGTTAAACTACCCCCTTAGCAGCTGGAGCCATACCTTGCATTCATATGGTTTCTCCCCTGTGTGAACCACGTAGTGTTTCTGCAGGTGGGCCAGCTGAGTGAAGTTCTTGTTGCAGGTTTGGCACCTGAAGGGACGCTCTCCGCTGTGTACTCGCAGATGAACCTGAGGACGCCGTGGCAGACATGAGTATTTATGTTGATTTTGATCAGCTAAAAAAAAAAAACAAAAAAAAAACAAACCCAAAAACATACTTGTGCTTTAATTTGATGAAAACAAATTAACCTTGAGGTTGGACAGCTGCCCAAAGACCTTCCCGCAGACGTTGCACTCATATCGGATCTTTCCATTCTGTCTGGTGAGGGGGTAAGACAGAGTTTTGTAGCCAATGATCTGCCCTCCTTGTTTAGTTTTCCTGAGGTCCATTGCCACCTTGTTGTTGCTCTGAGTGGCAGAGGTGGGTCTTGAAGGGATGCGGTCTGAAGATGCACCCATGCCCACCGGTGGCGAGCATCCTCCAGGTGCTAGGGAGGGCAATGCGACACGGAGTGAGGTGGCCACGGAAGAGCCACTAGATGTGGCAGGTACGGTGAGGTCCACGTGGATGTTGCTGCGACTGGAGTGTTTGAAATCTTTGAGGTCATCTGAGGGGTTCCTGAGGTAGTTGGTCCTGCTCGATGTGAGGTCTTTGTTTTCCTCGTGTTCACTGCTTGGTGACAGAGTGAGGTCTTGTTTGGTCCTGGATAGTGCAAGTGTCATGTCTTTGTTGTGTGTGTTGACGAGAGGATGGAGTAGTTGTGAATAGCCATCAAAAGGCAGTAAATGAGATGAGATTGCTACATGAGGTTTCAGTCGATCGCTGTAGAAAGAGTATGAATGAGATAGAATGCTATTAAGGCCAAGGGGGTAGTGGGGCAGATAATATGGATTGCGCCTGAGAGCAGGGTGAAGTTGATCAGGCACAGAGGGCTCTTGGTAAGGTTTGGCTGTAATGGGGCCTTGACTATGCTGAAAGTTGAAGTGCAAAATAGAGGAAGCAGGACAACTCAGAGGTGGCATTTTGGCAGCTGGAGGACTGCAAGATGGCAGAGGTGGCAATGGTGCATATTTGCTCCCGTGGATGGAGCCTGGGGAGGGATGGATTGGATAGACAACACGAGAACACAAAGGAAAAGCTGCGGAGAGATTGGTCTGAGACAAAGGTCTGTCCAGAGTTTTGGGGCAGGCAGTCCGGGATCTGGGTGGCTCGTCCCGGAGGATTTCTGAGACGCTGTGTCCTCGTTTCGCTGTTGTCTTCTCCTGAGCTTGACTCTGCTCTGTGACATAAAGTTTTAAAAACCACGTCAGAAACAGGTAGATTCATATTGAGATATACAGCAGACATCACAGTATCGTCATCAAACAACTTGATAAATACACCCACGACACAACACTGATGTGATCAGGCCCACATGTCTCTTGTTGAACTCGCAATCCATTTTCACTTTCCTAGTGTGGTCCAACCTGTTGCTTTATGCTTGAAAGATTAGATAATGTGTGTGGGTGTTTTATCAGGTGCTTGTGCCTGTCTGCCAGACTTCTTCCTGGCACACAATGAAATGGGACACCATAAGTGAAACAATAGGCACCTGATCAGGATATAGATAGCACAGAGGAGGAGGAGTTGGTGCATTCGAGAGCTGCCAGTCGTAAGTGTACTTTCAGTCAGGCAAAACTAGATACACATAAGATGAGAAACAACTTCACCTTTAAAAGTGACTGATGAACAAAAGATTTCCCTCTGGCATAGTTTGAAAAATGATTTAATGGAAAAAATCAACCCTTACGAGTCATAAATAGAGGAAGTAAAATGAGTATCCAAGAACATCTGACCTCCTTTCCAACACAATTAATATTAAATCGCATAAACACAGAGAGGAGCCCTTTATCTACTGGGCTCTCCCCACTGTTGACATCCCAGCCCCCAACCACCACCACCCCCCCACTCCTGAGAGGTTCAGCTCTCTGCAAACAAATAGCTGCCACTCAGTGAGTTATCAATCTGTCAGCAACTTGCCTTGTCAGGAAGTTCAAGTAGTCACTGGAGCGTTTCCTACCTCTCTTCCACCTTAAGAGCCAAATAAATAAGGGAGACTTGTGCCAGAATGCTGTCAGCACCTCACACAGCCTCTTGAGCGTGTGTGTGTGTGTGTGTGTGTGTGTTTGCGGGGGGGTTGGGGGTGAATGCATGCCAAGTGTTAGTTTGTGAATGAACTGCCAGCTGTGTTTCTATGAGGGGTTAAAAAGGGAAACTGAAACATTGCCTAAAGTCCTGAAATTGGTCTCATCTTACTCTGGCACTGTGGCTACACACCTGGAGACAGGTCCTCTCTGCTTTCAGGACTCTACTCTCTTCCTTTGTGCTCAGTTTTGACAAAAGGGACTATGGGTGTGGATAAGTAAGTTCTTAAACACCCACACAAAGGCCCTGTCAGTCGGTTGGCACTTTGCCTTACTCTGTGGCGACAATACACACCAGATCTGTCTCAAAGTGTGGGCTTAGTAATAGTTTCTGTTATCTACAGAAACACTCAGTCTTTACACCTTCTGACAAAGATCCTACTTCTAAATAGGCACTTACCAGCGCTGTCAATAGCCAGTTTGGCCAGTGGAGGGTAGTTACAGCGCTGGGCAAACTCAGGGCAGTACCACACCAGCAGCTCCTGGCCGACTTGTAGTGGTTTGATGGTGTAGAAGTAGATGTCCAAACCGCTCTGGCAAGCAACCAGATTCTGTTCCTCCACAGAACAGGCCGGGTTGACGTAGCGCATCCAGTTGCTGCGCTCCTCATTCAAACCGTCCAGGATGTGGTCTAAGCGTCCATCAGCGAAGACCTTTAGTTGTTGAGAGAGGAATGAGAGGGATGAGGACTAATTTGAGATGGCTTCATGGTGAAAAATCTAAATTGGTGACACAGCCCTGAATGTGAAATCATGATGTCAGAGGCTTTCTGATGCCTTTATGGTAAGTGCTGTGTGATCTTTCAGCTGAGATTGCTGCTGGTGCACAAGTCATCTAGTGTAACGAAAGCAACATTCAACACGAATTTCTCTATATGACTGGATTGTAGTATTGGGTGTCCATCACGCCCCCGACTTCTCTCACACATCTCTGTATTTGACTGATTGCTGACCTTTTAAAAAGCAACTCAGCTCATTTGAAGAGCTATCCCACCCTCCTCTTCGGTTCACAGAACTGCTCTTTATACTTTCTACTCTTTGAAGGTGCGTTGTCTCTTGAGTCATGGCTGTAATGTTAACACATTGTCTGTATTATGGCTGTGGCAAGTTTTGGTTAGAGTTGCATGATTTCAAGGTTGCTGACTCTAAACTGTAGAATTACACAGGCGCCTGTGTGCGTGTGTGTGTAATGGAAGATGCCCTGATGCTGCTGATTTGTAACATAACAGTTCTCAGGCTCAAAGCCACTTCCTTGCTTAGTCAGTGTGAGAGTTTGTGAGTCTGGAAGTGCGGACATGTATGGTGTGTTTACTGGCAGTGATACCACTGCCGAGAGAAGCGGAGATAGAGGAGAACCGCTGCGTCACTGAAACCAAACAGCTGTGTTTGTGACCTCAGTCAGACATGCACAGAGCTGGCAAACATTGCATGCATCGTAAAAACCATTCAATCACTTGACATTTAAAGGTACTCAAGCATCGGGAGATAGAATCATGCTCTCATGTTAGATACTGACCACAGCAGTTCACAACACAGCCACAGCAGCCCCTCTTAGACAGAGATACAGGATGTGAACCGTTTTTAGAGGGAAACAAATTTTATGTGCTTGAACATGAATCCAGAGACTCACATGAAGCCACTTACCCTCCAGAAGTACTTCCTGTTAGCGCCTGTCATCAATATTTCCTTAGTGTAGCTTTCTCCCACCATAGGGCCAAAGCGTGTCCCCTTAGGAATCTGCTCCTTACTGGTCACTCCAAGCACCTGTTGGACAAGGAGCGTGTGGAATCATCAAAAATGACAGAGTAGGTCACAAATTGGAGCTCTGTGCAAACAGAGCCAGATGCACGATGAGTTGAAAAACAGAATTAGAAGGATGAGATTCTGAGGAACACAGCCCTGCTTATCTGACGCGTCATCCCATAACCTGTTTCTTGGCAAATTAACAAAATCCATCAGGTTCATTCACTGGAAAATTGTGCTTCAGAATGACTGGAAATGAGGACTCAAGCAATTAGTTCCTGCTTCTTGTCAGAGCAAAACTTCCGCCGAGAAAATGAAAGTTTTGCCGGGTCGTGACCGAGTGTGTTCCAACCTTCCTGTGCTGAATATTTCATAAGCCAATCAATGGAGTTATCTCTAGTTTCTCAACCGTATTAAAATTTCACTACTACTCTTGTTCTGCTACCTGCAGGTGTGAAACTCACCCCTGCGTCTGAAGCCTCCAGGGTGGGGAGGAGAAGATAAGGTGTCATGGGCACACCCCAAACCATCAACTGCACCTTGAGCTCTGTGTTCAACACCCCCTAAAGCTATGCTAATGCAGTCTCTCTTTCATCTTAGAGCGACACTTGTGTAGCGTATGTAGATGGATCCGCCACTTCATACAGTTTAATCTGCTTCTTCGTCTCATATTGACT
This sequence comes from Echeneis naucrates, assembly GCF_900963305.1. Taxonomy (NCBI): domain Eukaryota; kingdom Metazoa; phylum Chordata; class Actinopteri; order Carangiformes; family Echeneidae; genus Echeneis; species Echeneis naucrates. The sequence continues at coordinate 6,430,024 of NC_042534.1, forward strand.
TTAGCTCAGGTCTCTCATGTCAGATCATAGAACGTGCTCTGTTCTTTGGTGTTAACCACACTCTAGACAGACGTTTGGTCAAGAAGTAATGAATGCTGGTATTCTGTTGCACTTCCTTTGATTTTGTCCAATAGCCACCTTTTTTTTCTGCACAAATAACCCAGACTTAATCTTGCATCGGCAATAGCATAAAGATTTCACACACTCTTTTATCACATTTACCACACAGGGCTCTCTCCTGGTGTCGTCCATATGGTGGACTCCCAGCACCTTAGTTTTACTTTATGGTGTAATTGGGTGTTTGGGACAAAGGGCTTGGAAATTTGAAGTAGCTACTAATCACAAAGACCTCAAGCAGCTTGCTGCTATTGTTCCTGCCTTTGCCTCAACACATACACCGCAGAGAGGAAAGGCTGAAATTAGACAACAACATGTCAAGTACTTCCCGCCGGAGGATGGATGAACGCATGGAAGGAAGCTGTAGTGACGCAAAGAGCCAACAGCAACACAAAACATAAAACACCTACAGCGCATGATTACATACATACCATTTTGTTTAGAGATATATGACGATTTGATCATTTTGCTTCCATTCAAAAGCATCCACGTACAAATCCACTTTCTACACTAAGAGAGAACGTACCTCTGCTGAGTTGTGGCAGTGTTTCAGGGCCAGATTTCTGGGTAAGGATCGCTCAGCTCGCGTGCCCCTGGGATTTTCAGACTCTTGGTCCAGAGGTTGGTCTTTCACAATGTAAGTGCACTTCTCCTCAAAGTCTGCCTCGCTCCATGATGTCATGTCTACGTCGTGCATGTCTGTCATAGTGGCAGTGAGGACCCCTGTGCCTTGCGGTGACCTTTCTGAGGTTAACATGGCTGTGGTGCAGTGAGAGGAGGGGGCCTGCAGACAAGATAGAAATATAAGGTAGAGAAATTTTTCATCAAATATCCATCCTTCCATCGTGCATAAATGTTAATTACGTTAAGACACCTGTTTTCGTCAGCCTCATATTGAATGTATATTGGCTCTGCTTGCACGATCCTGAATATAATGTGAATGCACTTTAATAAAACTGTGTAAGAATGTGTGTGGCATGTAGTAAGGACAAAAGGACGCGGAGCCAGTAGGTACAACAACAGGAAGGTGTGAGTACTAGTGAAAGTGAATAATAGGAAACCTGGGAGTTCCTACTTCAGATTTTGGACAGCGGAAACCTAGGATGGATAATGAGGGTATAAATACAAGTGTTATTCCTGGTTGTTCAGTTTCTAATTCAAATCAGCAAGCTGTAGTTTTAGCTCCATCTCTTAGACCACCTCTGCCAGCTACAATATATTTGGCGTCATGCACAAAGTGTTTAGCGGGTCCACCTTATGCTCTGGGCAGCACTAAACTGACACTGCAGCCCCTTTTTATGTCAAAATGTAAGGGAAAAATCCCAGACAATACAAACAACAGCTCAAGTATCAGGGGAAGTCAAGCTTTGAATAGAGCTAAAATTAGATCCATGAGAGTGATGTGTGACACAGAGGAGCAGCAACAAGTTGAGGATGTGAAGGAGGAGGAGAGGCGGCGTAGAATGTAATTTTCTCATGAATTGCTGCTACCGGACAAACAAACTTCAAAGCGGGACCTTCGTGCTCGCTGCCCCACTGACCCCACTGTCCCAGACATCCTCTGACTTTACAAATCACAAACCCCTGGACTATAAGGGAGGACCCTGTGCATGTCTGCCCCAGAGAAGGACCACTTTCACAAGGAAACCAGTGCTCCCAGTGAATTGAGCAGACTTCCTCTGGCCGACTGAGATCTGGCTCTCAGCCAGGTCTGAAGTGTCTTTTCTTTCTCTGTCTGTTTCTAACCGCCTCCCACACCTCTCCCTCTCAGTAAAGTTCTTGATGGGGTAACTGATTTCTGACAAAATCAGTGGTCTTACTGATAGGGTGGCGTGGTAGCATCGTGAAAGAGAGAATGATGGAAGAAGTCTGATTAAAAGACAATGCTCTGGAGATATGCAGTCTGAGAACTTCTTCCTTTTAAGGTTCATCAGTTTGTCTATGAGATAGCACTAGATAAGTCCTGTGCTTTGTAATATTTGGTGAGCACTCATGTGACTTATGTTTCCTCCTGAAGAGTGACTAAACATAAAAACCATAAATCCTGTAAAAGCTGCACAGTAATCAGACATACCATTTGTGCAATAACGTCTGATGTGCCACAATCAAATACGCCAATTTATTCTTTGGAGGGAAAAAAAGAAAAGAAATGCAAGTGGCAGTGCAAAGACATTAAATTTATGAACGTTTCACCCTATTTCTTTCTTCTTTTCTTTTTCTTTTAACCACAGCTGACTCGGAATGACTGTCTAAAGCACCGTAACTCACTCTGAAAGTATCGAAGCAAGTGACACAGCAGAAAATATATTCTGAAAATCAAGACATGAGTCAAAGATGCACAGCTGTGGCTTGCAGGACAACATGTAACAGGATGACTCTAGAAAGCACCGTTTAGCCTCAATGTGACATGACCCTTCACGGGACACTGTAAGTGCGGTAAAGAAATTCATAACCAGAAATTAAATTCACCTAAACCCAGTTTATCCTCTTAAATAATGATAAATGGTCCAGAATAATTAACACTTGTTCTATATGACTCTGTATCACTATCCATGAAATGGTTTTTGAAAGGATTTTGCATACTTACTGTGAAGCCTTGAGAGGAGCCACACATAAGGCAGGCTGTCTGTGCCCTCCTTGAAAAACTGGAGCGTCTGTGAGCGACCAGTTGTTTGCTGCCCTCTCTGTCTCTCAGCCTCTCACCCAACCTCAGTATCCTGTGTACCTGCTTGTCACTGACTGCGCAACTGAACCCTCGAGTGTGTGACTCTTTCTCTTGCGTCTTGCATGGGAGGAGGGTGTGTGTGTGTGTGTGTGTGTGTGTGTGTGTGTGTGTGTGTATGTGTGTGTCTTGGATAGAAATACACTCCCTTTTCCTCTTTATGCTCCCTCCCCCTGTCCTCCCCTTTGCCCCATGACTCCTCCTTGGAGAGTGTTTGTGTGAGCGTGTGTGTGTGTGTGTGTCACTCTTTTGCCCGAGGGTGTGAGGCTTTCTCCAGGGGGGTGCACTGGCTGTCACACAGCTATGTCCGGATCAGACAAATACATCTTCATTTTCTGACAGTCACCCACTTCATCTTCAGGTGAGAAGAATCCAACCCCAAATTGTGTCTGGACACCAGAGACACAGCAGAGGGGAGATGAGATGAGATATATTTTTTTAATTTGTTATATTTGGAAAGATGTCAGATCAAATCAATTTGAACCTTTAATATGTCACGATTGTTTACAAGCTCACAAAGCAATGTTTGATCAGAACCCTCTGATTAATTTTGTGTGTCCTCTGCAGCTTAAAAAATTATAAAATTAAATGCCGCTGGCAAAGTGACACTTCTTGAATGTTAAGAGATTTAATATCCAACTCTTCATCAACAGCAACAGCTGCAGACTGAAATATAACCACTTCATGCATTAGTGTCGACTCAGTGATACAGATACTTGTTGATTCTGAGCTTTAAGAAGGCGACAGAGGAGATACAATAACATGAATCTCACCAGAATTTAATTTACCACAGCAAAGAAATCATCAATTTGTCTCTCGACAAATCGTGTTTCAGTCAAAAACCCCAAAATATGCCGTAATAAGTTAGAGACATTAAAGTAAAGGCAAATTTTGGCATTTGATAGCCTTCAACCCTAAAATCTTTAATCAAACATCTTTTCCCGTCGTGATTTTTGCATCTTTAAAAAGATGAGAAAGATAGTGAAGTGTTATTTAGACAAAATGAAAATAAGACAAACTGAGCAGTGCAGTTCTGAGAGCGTGCACTTTACTTTGCTTTCTCTTTCAGGAGTCGTCTGCCTTCTCAGCGGGGGTGAGAGCCTCAATGTGTGGATACTTGTGTCATGCTGTAAGTTTATCTGCTCCCATCACTCCTTTTCCCTCTCTCTGAAGACAGCATTTGACATGACATGCTGTTAGCGAGCTCAAGAATTGCAGAAGTCTCCAGACACATCATCTGCACGCTTGACACACGATATATTGTGAACAACAGCCTTTTGTGTGTCTCTTATGTGAGCTTGTTTCCGTTTACACGTGCATATTCCGCTGTACGCTGTTCTCATTCACTTTCTCTTCTTTGGGGAAATTCATATTACACCGTCAGACTGATTCTGCTTGCAGACTCTCCTTGCACTGCGCGGTGTTTTGTCCATCCTCATCCTTCCTGTTCCACTCATCACACCTGACCAAGCTACTAATTATGGCTGCTGACATGAGCCACCATGTAATTTAAAATCCACTTCTCTCTCACTGTTTCGCTCTTTCTTTTCGCCTTCAGTCATCTCATTCATCACCTTCTATTCAAGCTCATTCTCCATTCCTCCACAATCCTCTCTAATGCCTCTGTAGTGAGCCATTTCTTCACTACATCTATAACCCATACACACTGTGTGACTAATTTACATCATTAACACACAACATCGACTTGTTTTATGAGTAGTATGGAGGCCTCTGAGCCAAGCTAAACCTCTGAAATTAGGTTATGCTTGGTCGGATTATTTTTATGTATTTATTTGTTTTATTTATTTTTATTTTTTGGATGGTTATAGCATATATGCCGTATTATTTGAGTGTCAACTTGTTCTAAATGATGTTCGATATGAAATTCTCCCATAACAGGATGATAAGCGGGCTTCGGACAAAAAAAGTAGCATCGGGAGTAGCATTGATCATTTTGAAGGTTGTAATTTATTTTTAAGGTAGTAATTCGAAATGTGACAGAGGAGAGACGTGCCGTGGAACACAGATCATGTAAATGATCTCAGTGAACGTGCAGAAGCAACATGGCACGACTGAAGAAATGACAATCTCGCAATAACTAACTTGACAGTGAGAGAAAGGCTGTATTGCTGAGTCGGAAATATAAATTATACACTTTGACAGCTGGCAGATATTAGCCACCTTAAGCTAATAGTCCTACCAGACCACCTCGCTGAGGTTTTAGCAACAAAACAGTGTGCTGTGTGTTTGGTAAATAACATTTTTCTGCTCTGAGACTATATGTCTGTATTTTTGCTATCAAAGGCTTCATGGTGGCTAAGAACAACCAAACCAGGATAAATCATACAGGCGTTCTTTGTCCAGTCACTGGAGAACCATGGAGTTCAATTGAATTTCTTTGGTCTCCATTGTTTTTGTGAGAGAGAAAAAAGTTTGGGGCGAGAGACTGACCCTTTAACGGCAGGAAAATACATTGTTTTCTTACAGTTTTAGAGAAGGGAATGTAGAAGGTAGTTATCAGTGGGTGTACTGAGGTCCACAGCTAGTAGAGCGCTGCTTGTACACAGACTTAGACTGCCTCTGGGGCCTCTGTAAATGGCATAGTTGGCTTTAGCTCTGTAATTTCCATGCTGGAGTCTGTACCTGCCTAAGGTCGTTTCTCGCAGCAGGACCAAAGGCAACCGATCCTTCTCTGTCACTTCCCCGAGGATGCAGGGAGCGATCTGAGGCTGAGTGAATTTTATTACCTATTACAGACGGCATGTTTGACGCAACCCCAACCCCTGCCTTTGTTAAACTTTTATGGTCGACTGAGGGAGAAAAATTTAGAATTCTATCACAACTATTTTGTTGTCACTACTCTCCCCCATGTCGCACTTACCATTTTCCTGCCACCCTGTGCTGTTATCAGGCTGTCAGCCTTGTCTGCCTCCCCGTCCATTTCATTTTGTATGTGATTTCCTTTACCATGCATAGCCCTGCGCTCTATTCAGCTTGTGGTTGAGAAATTGCTCATATGCACATGCATTACTTCCGGTCTTTGACAGTTGAGCTCAGGTCTTCTATACTTCACCAGCATGAAAGGCACAATATCGACATAAATGGATATGTTTTGCACTGAAAAAAATGGTGACGCAACTTGTCCTTCTCCGTCTTCTTCTCTTTTCCATCTCAGATGTGAATCTGAATAAATGTCAGCACTAAACCGCTGGCACCACACACTTAGTCCACCAACCACCTCACCTGAGCTGGTGGATGATCTCCTGTTGACAGGCCAAGGGTTATTATCATGGTTTCAGGGCTAAGAGGAATGCTACTGCACTTACTTCCCAACAGATGTCTTTTCAAATTCTGACAAAACCACCCACAGAGATGAAGCACAAATAATATCACTGTACTCAGCTGACCCACAGCGTAGATGTCTCTAACTTATCACTCGTACATGAACTGTATTTATACGTTGTATATCACTTATAATTGGGATAATTGGATTGCTTTGGTTTAGGAGCCTCTGTGTCACAGCTGTTCATTCTCATGTCCAACAATCACATTCAAAACAAATGTCCATTATGTCTTTTTTCTTATTCTGATACTACTTTTGACTGATAGAGAGGGGAAACCATCACATGACCTAAAGGTTGTGACTTTCGTTTGTGGTTTTGTGATGGTGCGCAAAGACAGCTGATGTTGTTTGTTTCAAGTGTTCCCTCAGGTATTGCTCTATTCACGCTGTCATTCTTTACTTTCAAATTGCCTTATTTGGCATTGTCAGTATTTAAATTCAAAACTGAATTAATACTAACATTAAGCTCTGTTTGACATAAGTTGGGAAGTCTTCATAACTTGATTATCATTGCTTAATCTTATCTGTGTCAGTCACATTCACTTTAAACTTGCTTAATGGCCCTGAAGAGCTCATAATGTTAAATCGAGCGTAGAGCTGAGTCTCCGTCTTTAAAAAATTAATGCAATGCCAACTATGATGAAGACACATCCATTCCGGCACTCCTTGCAACTTCCTTGTGCGAGTGTTATCAGAGATATTGAAGAGCAATGTCCCCTGGTGTATGTGACGGGATTAGCGTCTCACGTCATGACGGAGGAAAAGGAATCAATTTATCATTCTGCTTGCCATACGCAGTGGATTACTTACGCTGGTATAATATCCAGCTTTACTGTCTAAAAATAAAGACAGGATTTGTAGCATTAGCAATTGATGCTTGGAGCTTAATAAAAAAAGTATTGTTTTCCCACAAGGCCGATAGTTGACTGGCTGCTAAAGGTGGGCACCTGTGCAGGCCCCCAGGAGCCACACCTGACTGTATTTAAGAGCTCCTCGCATTGTTTTGTCTTCCCCTTGATTACAAAGGCAAACTGTAAAAATGATCAACAGTGTGGCGTGTCATCCGGGAAGGACGCACACAAGCTTACACTCACATGCAGAGCTTAAGGGATATGTGTTATCCAGCTGAAGGAAATTGTACTTTTGGTACTTTTGAGCACAGTGATTTTGCATATAATGGCAAAATGACACACTGAGGGTCTAACAAGTTTCTTTCGGCATGCTTGTGTGCGTGTCTGTTCATTTGTTTCTGTCTCTCAGGAGCAGCTTACTCGCCCGCACTGCTCTCAGATTCCTATCATATTTCTGGATGGCCACTGAACAAACAGAGCTGAACCCGATCCATGCTGTCGCATTTTGAAACACGGTAGAGTCCCCCCCCTCGAAAATCTGTCTTTCTTCCTATCTTTCATTCCCTTTTGCTCTCTTTCTCACTCACATACAGAAACAAATAACTTCCTCCCTGATATTCTAAATAAGGCAAACAAGAAGATCAACTGTCACCCGCTTATGAGCTAATGCAATCTGCATATGTACTGTAAGTGTGTATTCATACATTCCTGACTGTTGTGTCTTACTCATCTTGTTTGAGAGTCACCTATCCCTGTCATAACAAAACTAACTGAGCTGACATGGATAGTTGCATAATTATTAAGAGACAAGTGGATAAAAATAACTCTTGACCAAAGAAGACACAGCGTTTATTTATTTATTTAAAGGAACGTTAAGCTATTTTGGAGAATATGTTCAATTTCTTTCTGTGTGTTGGTACAATACAGTCATTTCTGTATTGAGCAAGCACACACAAAAGGAGACAATGCGTTTTGTTGAAATGGTTTGAGTAGACCGTGCAGGAATGGTGTCCATTATAAAAGGGGAACTTACTGCCACTCGGTGACAACATCACTGACATCACCAGGTGCCACCGTGTCTGTCTGCACATCTCAGTCTGCACTGACGCTCACATACAGACGCACTGAGACACACTCTCTGTCTTCTAGGACCAGTCAGACAGTGCTATCCTCCACCTGTCTCCAGTGTTACCTGCCCCAGTCATTACCAGGGTCCCAGATCCCCACTGTAAGTGCACATGTCAACAGCCAAATTACAGGGCAAGCACACACACATATTTGTTTTGCTTTTAAAAGGGTAATATCCGTCTGCACGCAAGCGATACATTCATTTTCTCCCCCACCGCCTCCTCCCCTCTCTCTCTCTCTCTGTCTTCCTCCTCTTTTTTTTTTTTTTTTTGTTAAACAAACCCAGAAAACAAAGCAGGTGAGTTTCAAAGATAATACAAAAGAAAAGAAAGGCAAGGAAGGTGATGTGCAAAAGATGATGGACACATATCTGTGGTTTCTGTTTGTGTAATGACGATTGGAAACTGGTTAGCATTTGCTTTGTTCTCTCTTTTGGCGTACTACTTAAATAATTAACCAGAAGGTATCTCCAGATGTCTGTAATGGGAGTATCTCAGCTGCAAAACATGATTGTCTGTAGTGAAACTTGGAGCGTGGTGGTAAGAGTGCACTGACAAGTTCAACAAGTAGAAACACACATTGCCAGAACAGAGATACAAATCATCTTGACTGGAAGATATAACTCTATTTTCGGACCATGAGATCAGCTTTCCAAGTCACTGGAATTACTGTAATTGCCATCAGTGTAAATGTTCCATGGTACATACACAAACAGTCAGAGATGCCACACATGAAAGTTGTGTAAAAAAAAAACAACAAAAAAAGTAAAAAAACAGTCCTTTTATTCATGGATCTTTCACCGAGGCTTAAAGTGCTCTCTTTCCTTTTTCAACATGATCAGCACAAACAATGACAAACTTTGCTTCTCCTCTGGCTGATTGACTTGGTCTTATAGTGGCTCTTATTGTGTGTCTTTTCCGTTGAAAGAAATCGTGACTGTATGTCTGAATAGATACTGACAGGACCTTATTAGATGTGGCGTGGCTGTCAAGCAGAAGTGAAGTCACCTATGGACAGCGTTGGACATGTTAAGATAAAGATGAATGCTTGCTCTTTTGTTAATAATCAACACATCGTATTACTCACTATGTTTAACCTTAAACCAGGCATCAGTGAAGCTGGCACGGCCTCAAACACTTAACTTCTGCATTTCCTATAATTTGTGCGCCAATCACATCCGTCTTGCATGCGTGCTGTAATTTCCCTGACTGGATCCTCAATAACATCCTGTTGTCTGAGGACATCTGAGGGGGACAGGTTGGACTGACCCTGCACCACATCACACACAGGATAGGACAGAGTGGAGACTGTTATCCTGGCCCTGGCTAATGACAGCTGAATGAGACAACCAAGCAGGAAGCTGTCCCCTGTGATCTCTGTATTTAAAAGCGTCCCTGTGTATTGTTTTGTCGTGTTGGGATCCCCTGGACGACTATTATTAAGTTGAAGGACCGTGACAGCACAGAGCTGTGGTGGGATATCAGGGAAGGAGCACGGTCAGCTGTTATTACATTGGTGGACGAAAAGTAAATGCACTTTAACACACCTTGGTGTGTATCGCTACTAGAAATGACAGCTTACTGTATGTAACAAGCAGGCTTATGTCCACATTGTCTCCCTGCTGCTATGGCGAACAAAGGAAGAAAGCATTTCTGTCTAGTGGTAAAATGGAATGAATCCATCTTTCATGGCAATCTAATAATTGTCACAGCATTTGAGTCAAAAATGCTAAATGTCACGTCACCAAAAGTCAGGGGATGCCCACGGTCATATGCATTGATTTTCCAAGGGCCATAAACATAAATTTAACTGCAATCCATTTGGAGATATTTCATGTCTGGTGGACTGACTGACTGACTGACGGGCTGACACATGCATGGTTTGAAACAGAGAAAGCACAGAAAGAGCCACAGCGAAGGGAAGCATGGACATAAGGCTTTGTAGACAGATGGCAATAGTGCAGACAACAAAGGATTCTTTGACTAGTTTTAATGTTATGTCTACTTATATCCATCAATTGGCACGATCAGTACCTTCCTCTCGAGTTTTATTTATTTTCTTATCAGATAGGAAACGAAACAAAACCAAAGGCATCGCTTCACCAGAGCCACCCTCAACAATGACGCCATGGAGGTTTATCAATGAGTTAACCTTGTAGTAACCCTGTGCAGTTAAACACAGCAGGTGGCCATCCTTCTTTGTCCACAACAACAAAGACAGGTGCTTCCGTCTATGGGGGACAGACCGCTGTTGACTCTGGACAATGGAGGAAAACGGGAGGAAGAGGGGGTCCAATTCACGCATGGACACTTCCAGCCCTGCCCAGCTTTGTGCCAAACACTCGGCTGCATGAACCCACCCACCGCCTGAGCATAAAACAACTCTTTTTTTTTTTTTTTTTTTAATGCAGGCACAAACATGCTCCTTCAAACTGTCAGTGTTTTTTTTAGTTTGTAAGGGAAACAGAGCTGTCAGAGGACAATAGCTCTGTGACCTATATCTGAGCTGGACCAGGCAAACAGGAAGAAATCCCCTTTGGATAGGGGGGTATTCCTTTTGACCTAAAGCTTCCACCTACAAACATTACCAACACCAAAAGTTAATCAGGAGATCATTCCGATGAGATCAGCAATGACACCCACATATATATATATATATATTTTTTTTTTTTTTTTTTTCCTGTTACAGTTCAAAACACAGCAACATTATGAAACAATTCTTCTCTTTCTCCACTTTCACCAACCACTTATATATAAGAGGATGCCAAATCCGGCTCAGTGGCATGACAGCTCTGACATCCTTCAGGCCAAATCAGAAAGTAACAAAGCTTTGGAATCTCCTACAAGACATCTGACTGCCTGATCAGTATCTCAACAATGCATTTCCTTTTCAACTGAGACACCGCTGTGTAATTAAACCAGTCTCATGGCTCTTATCTGCATAGCTGTAGAATAGCACAACAACAGACAACAAGATCGTCACTGCAAATAACTGTTCACTGACACAGATGACTGATAGGAATGTTTGCCTCTCATTGTGTTGACAAAAACATGGATATCTGTCTGTGTTTTTTTTGGGGGCTCATATCTTAAAATTAATACCACACTTCAAAGTGCCACTCCTTTCCCAAAGTTACATCCTACTTCACCTCGGTGTGCCTTAATTTATGCTATCAGTCATTGTGCAACAGTAGGTCCCAGTGATAATGAGGGTCAGCTCAGGATTGATTGATTAAAGTGAAAGAGGAAGGAAGCAAAGGATGATGATGAGGAGGAGAAAGAGTTAAGAGCCTTCAGTTGACCTCTCTCTCCCTCTATCCTGATAGCCATAGATAAGAGTGGTGACAGATTTCCTGTGGACTCAGATAACTCTTGAGTGAGGGGTGTCCTTGTTTTTTACAACTGCACTTTTGACTGCGTGATTTCTTTTTCTTTTTTTCTTTTTTTTTAAATAATAAGACTATAAATACGTGTGCTCATCATTTTATGGGTTGGTAAATAGGCAGCACAGTGAAGCAAGAAGATGTGTAAAATTTGCATGCTCTCCCTGTGTGTCCGGGTCCTCTCAGTCCTCTGTGGGTGCTCCAGCTTCTCCCACAGTCCAAACACGTTCACACTGACTCCAAATTGCCTGCAGGCCCAACTGTGAGTGTGAATGGTTTGTCTTATAAACGCCTCTATATGTGATGGACTGGCGACACATCAAGTGCGTCCCCCTGATGGATAAGTGGTAAAGAAAATGGACGGATGGTTGAATTAATGCATTCTGTGACAAATAATGGACAATTTGCATGTTGAAGCACAGGTCGATGGTCCGTGTGTTTCCTTACTACACATCATAAGCAATTTCTATCCACCTCATTTAACTTGAGCTGAAATCTTGAGTATGATTTTTCAGCTTGTTTTCAGCTTGTTCCCTCCTTCCTCGCTGTCGAGGCCTGTGTGGTTTCCCTCCGACAGGTGGCGCTGTAGGATCTGCTCGGCTCTCCCGGCTCCTCTTTCTAAAGCTGTCGTTGACTGTGTGTAAACCAGGTCAGCGGCTCTTGCCCAACAGCCTCAGCTTAAACTTGATGTTTTTCGGGCTCCGGAGGGTCGTTTTAAATCCGCTGTATCCCTCCCTGAGGCAGCTGCTTGTGTCCCGCAGTCCCCGGAAAGTTAGCCCCAGAATGGCCTTTCAGTATCCACAAGCTTACCGCGACGAGGCGGTTGTAAGTACACCAGGCTAGCCGACTAGCCTAGCGTGCTAATAAGCCGGGATGCTTAATCATCACGGTTTTTTCATTCATTGAAACGGGCGCCTGCTTTTGTTAGCATGCTAGTTAGCTTATCTTAGCACAGCAGCGACAGTGTTGACAAATGCATGGACAGTTAGCACTGACCCGTTTACAAAGTCACACGTTTAGCTTTAGGCTAGCAGTTTTTGTTTCCTTTCTGCCATCTAGTTAACATTATAAGCAAAAGTCTGTGTTAGGTTTTATTTATTAATTTATTTATTTATTTTAGGGGGGGTGCCACACCCAACCAGGTCATATTTTAACACCTGCCCACGCTGTCTCACCTCTCAGGTGGATGACTATCATGGCTGCAAAGTACCAGACCCATACAGCTGGCTGGAGGACCCGGACAGTGAAAAGACACAGGTAATAATATCTGCTTTTCAAATTACACATAAATGACTTATTTAGCTGGTATGAAACTTTAGGTGTCCACTATAGTGTTATATTGTTTTCTTATTCAGCACAAACATCTCTTGCCATTGTGTTTTCATAATGTTGCTTGCTGTGTTGTTCTACTTCTCATGAGAACATGAAGGTGTTTTGTTGGCATCTTCGGGGATTTGTTCCAAGAAGTGATCTGGTTAAGGTTTGCTGGATGAAACCTCCAGGTTTCAGATGTAAAAACATCACTTCTGGGTTTTCTAAGATAAAGGCACACAGATCAAATTGGGCACCAGTTTCTTGGGGGCTGTGGACTTTGGAGGTAAATGTGTTGTGTCTGTTTTGTGTTGTTGGTGTTGTCTTCCTCCACCAGGCCTTTGTCAGCGCTCAGAACCAGCTGACATTACCGTTTTTGGAGCGCTGTGATGTGCGAGACCTTTTCAAGGAGCGCATGACGGAGCTGTATGACTACCCCAAGTATAGCTGTCCGTTCAAGAGGGGGAGCAGGTGAGGCGAGGCACAACAAAATAAGGTCTCAGCACTTCTTTTGAATTTTAAAGTAGAAGCATTATGAGTTCCATGACTGATTTCTTTCAAGCAGTAATGTGAAACTTACTTTGCTTTTGTGAAGAACCCAGGTTTTGGGATTTATACATTTTTTTTCCCAGGAGTTTTTTGGTTGTTTTTGTTTTTTTGTTTTTTTTTTTCACTTGAATGATTTCTCCTCTTTATTTTCAGGTACTTTCATTTTTACAACACAGGCCTCCAGAACCAGAGTGTGATGTACGTGCAGGAGAGCCTGGATGCTGAGCCCACAGTCTTCTTGGATCCAAACACATTTTCTGATGATGGAACAGTTGCCCTGCGAGGTAAGAGTGAAAATTGATTATACATTATTTTGTAACATCCTATTAGTTATATTAAGCAAGAAATTACATGAAGGCGAAGAGAAATCCTGCTTGTTGTTGTAACTGCTTTGGGGAGCTGAATGTACCCAATGTACTTTCATTGGGTAAAGAAAATTAAAAACTGCAGTTTTCGATAGCTGAAAATAATAAGCTATTTATGCTGACAACCAACAAGGGTGTCAACTTCTTTATCTCTGTTTCTCTTCTTTAAGGCTACGCATTCTCTGAGGATGGGGAGTACTTGGCCTATGGCACCAGTGCTAGTGGGTCGGACTGGGTAGAGATCCGGTTCCTGCGGGTTGAAGGTGCTGTACCTCTGGAGGACCGCCTGGAGCGAGTCAAGTTTAGCTGCATGTCCTGGACCCATGATGGGAAGGGACTTTTCTACAATTCGTACCCTGACCAAGAGGGAAAGAGTGACGGTGAGAAAATGATAGTCCTAAAACCTGCACATTATGTTATAACTCTCCCTCAGAATGGAAAAAATCTTCTTTTTTTTTTTTCCATAGAGTTCTTTTCTTCTCTTTTTGTTTTTAGTCAAGACAAATTCATGACTTTGCACATCCTTTGCTGTGATCTGTCCATCTTGCTTCTGTCCACAGTCCACACCCACTTCACATCTCCTGAACTTTCTGATCAAACCGTTTTTATCACCACTTGAAGCAGTGATTAAACTATGTTGTCTCTATCAGGCACTGAAACCTCCACCAACCTGTTTCAAAAGCTATACTTCCATGTTCTTGGGGCTCCACAGTCTGAAGATGTGCTCTGCGCTGAGTTCCCTGACCACCCCAAATGGATGAGTGGTGCTGAGGTATCCCTGAATGGTTAAATTGCTTTTCAAAGTAAATAATGTTTTGAACAACTTGCGTGTTTGTTGCTATTCAGATGTCTTTTTGTGATTTACTGTGTGCTGCAGGTATCGGATGATGGGCGATATGTACTGCTCTCTATCAGGGAAGGTTGTGATCCAGTCAACAGACTGTGGTATTGTGACCTTCAGACCACTCCTCAGGGTATTACAGGTCTGTTAGCATGTTTATTCGACTGCTCAACTATAAATATAGTGTCGGTTTGTGTGTTATTGTGCATGTTCAGCTTTTTATAAAGTTAAATTACCTGTCTTTTTACATTAAGGACTTTTGCCATGGGTGAAGTTAATTGACAACTTTGATGCTGAGTACGAGTATGTGACCAACGAAGGCACATTATTCACCTTCAAGACCAACCTAGATGCCCCACGTTACCGCCTCATCAACATCGACTTTGCTTTTCCTGCTCAGGGCAACTGGAAGGAGCTCATCCCTCAGCACGACAAAGACGTCATTGGTTAGCTGCTGCAAACACTCAACTCTTATCTGTCAGTTATAAAGTGTAATGTGAGATTCAGATTTCAACACCTCCTCTTTGCTCTGTCTCACCCACAGTGTTTGCCACCTGTACATATTCCAGTTACCTGTTTGTGTGTTTCCTCCATGACGTGAAGAACGTGTTGAAAATGTACCGTCTGAGCTCAGGGGAGGAGCTGAGGACCTTCCCTTTGGACGTCGGCTCTGTGGTTGGCTTCACTGGACGGAAGCGAGATTCTGAGATCTTCTACTATTTCACCTCTTTTCTCTCTCCAGGTACCAAACTGTTAAATACACCATAACAAATGATGCAGGGAAGATTTATTTTTGTGGGCCCACCCAGATGTTAAAATCAATCTGGTTCCTAAATTTTAGCCTGAGAACAAATAAAGCCATTTTCCCTGATGTTGTCACGGTGATTTAGTAATGCAGGAAATCATTATTTGCTTTTTTCCATCAAGCCATCATTTACCACTGTGACCTGACCAAGGAGCCACTGCAGCCCCATATCTTCAGAGAGGTCACTGTCAAAGGATTCAACCCCGCGGACTACCAGACCACCCAGGTAGCCAGATTATAGGCTACTTTTTACATTTCAGTGTATTTGATCACAAAACTCCCTCAATGTATGCTGAGAAATCCTTGTTTCTTGTGTCTTCCTGACAAGTGAGTATTACTTTTCAGCTGCCCCACATACCTCAAGCGAAACAATTTCATCAGGTTGCCCATGAAAGCCAAAATTGCCTCAATTCCTAAAGTACTGATCCAGTGTATGGCAAGTATTAATCAAGCTGTCAAGAGGGGGGGAAAAAAAGCAGCTGAGATGTGTGCTCGACCGAAACAAATCTTTCTCGCTTTGCTGAAGCATGACTGCAGGCATTTTCGGGCAAAAGGCTAAAGTCATAGTTCTCTAGCTATGGGGGACTGTGACTCCAGTAATAACACTGTAAATGTGAAAACAAGCAAGGGTTTTCTTTCTACTCTCTTTTTTTCTGACTCAAGGACATAAAGGCAGATGAAGAGTCAAGAGCAGCTTTATCATCCATGAATGATTCACAGCTGTTTCCACTCCTTATAATCTGACATTCTCCATGTTTTTAACAGATCTTCTATCCCTCGAAGGATGGCACCCAAATCCCAATGTTTATCGTTCACAAGAAGGGCATCAAACTGGACGGTTCCCATCCAGGGTTTCTATACGGTTACGGAGGCTTTAACATCTCCATCACGCCAAGCTACAGTGTTTCCCGTCTCATCTTTGTCAGACATCTGGGCGGAGTCCTTGCTGTTGCCAACATCAGAGGAGGAGGAGAGTATGGGGAGACCTGGCATAAAGGTGAAGGGAATCAAATGCACACAAACTGCCCTGTTTTTTCTGTTTAAAGGAGCTGAACTGTGTAGTAGAATAATCAGGATGAATTAACAACTGTGTAGAATTTTGCAGCTGCTCTATTGGTTCATTTGAGAAAATGTCAGAAACTTGATTATCAGCTCATTCTCTTCCATGTTGTTTGCTGTAAAAGCTACACAAACCTGGCAAATTACATACACTCTGCTTTTCCCTTCCAGCTGGCATGTTGGCCAACAAACAGAACTGCTTCACAGACTTTCAGTGTGCAGCTGAATATCTCATCAAAGAGGGATACACGTCTCCCTCCAAACTGACTATCAATGGAGGCTCCAATGGCGGCCTGCTTGTGGGTATGTATGCTGCAGGTTGAAAATCAAGATTAACAGGTTGTCATTTTCAAACAAAGCCTGTGATGCAGTTTCCCATTCTTTGGGTATAATCTGCATGTTTCCTCTCCCAGCGGCCTGTGTCAACCAGCGCCCTGAGCTGTTTGGCTGTGCTGTAGCTCAAGTCGGCGTCATGGACATGCTGAAATTCCACAAGTTCACCATTGGCCACGCCTGGACCACAGACTTTGGCTGCTCAGAAGACAAAGAGCAGTTTGAGTGGCTTATCAAGTAAGTGCTGTCTCAGCAGTCTGGGTTTAATGTGTTGAATACAAGAAGCTTTTCATTTTTAATTGTCTTTTGAGCTGGTCATTTCCATGTTCATCCCTGTATTAAATATTTTTAATGAATGCCCTTTGTAAATATAATCATGCAGTTCATGTGTGGTAATGTTGCCAACATTGAAAAAAGTCACCAGCATCCCCTGATTGGATTCAGTCTAGTCCATAGAATATTAATTACATATCTAATTCTTGCCGCTATTGATGTAATTTATAATCTAAGTAAGTGACATTAAACACTGGATGAGACAGAGATGCCCAGGATAATGTCTAATGTTGAGGCACTTCAATGAAGCAGAGCCAGTTCAACAGGCAGGGAGTGATTTTGCCTCAAGCAAACCAACATTGGGTTAGGATTGTTTGAGGAAAAAATTAACTGGCAAATATTTTGATAATTAATTACTTTTTCATTTTACATTTCACTTTTAAAGTAAATGTTCTGCTTTCTCTTTTGTCACGCATGACAGTGAAGTCACAATCTTTGAGTTTGAACAGCTAGTTGGCTAAAACACATCTGATGGCACCTCAGGTCCTGGGAAATGACTTTTCACAATATGGACAAAATTATTAATTTGTGAATTGAACATGCTCCAATATCCAATGATAAAATGTGTTGTTAGCAATTTTAACCATCATGCAGGTTGTTTGTATTTTCTGTACTTGCTGATTGTTCTCCTGTGCCCCAGATACTCACCGCTCCATAACATCCGCATCCCAGAAGGCAACGGTGTCCAGTACCCCGCAGTGCTCCTGCTGACTGGGGACCACGATGACCGAGTGGTGCCTCTTCACTCTCTCAAATACATCGCCACCCTGCAGCACATCGTAGGCCGCAGCACCAAGCAAGTGAACCCCCTGTTCATCCTCGTGGACACTAAGTCAGGCCATGGTGCTGGCAAACCCACCAGCAAGGTCATCCAGGAGGTGGCTGACACCTACGCCTTCATTGCACGGTGTCTCAACATCTCTTGGGTCAAATAACTGGTGTATGTGTGTTGGTTTTGGTTTTTGCTCTCTTCAGTTAGCCAACTAATCTTTGGAAAATCCCAACTGTTCCCATGTATATCAAAGCTACACCAACAGCTCATTATTACCACACCCACCAGGATCTCTGGCTGCACTTGTGCACAACTCACAGCAAACGAACCCTGTCCTTTAAGGCCACGAAGGTAGTCCTGTTCAAAGTAAGAATAACTACACTATCAGCGATGTGCGTGAATAGGAGCACGGAGGGGTAGCTTTCTGGTTATCGGTGATCAGCCAATCAGCTGCTAGTCGTGAGGTTAAAGTGGCAAAAGTTAATTGGAACCGTTTCTGTATCCTTTGGGTGCCCCAACATAATGCATCATATTTATTTTTTGTTTGTACGCAGAAAGCAAAGGTTTCTGGATTATGACTGATCTCAGCTCGTACAAATGTTACCCGACAAGTATTGTGCAAACAATGATACTGTGAGCTGACAGTGTCGTTGTGGATGTCAGTGCAGAATCCTATGAAAGAAGAAACACATTGTGTGAATGTGAGCGTGTGCGTGCCAGTGTGTGACTAAATGTCAGTCCCCATATTTTCTTTCAGACTGATGATTTCTACCTCTTGACATGTGCTGATTGTTTACCTTTTAAAGGGAAGAAAACACAATGCCACAGTTACAATAAACTTTTTAAACAGTGATTTATCCCCACTGTTATTCTTTAAAAGCCGAAACACTCAGTTTATTAAAATAACCGGTTATAGTGCTAAAACAACACAACTTTGCTGATAAACTAGCAACATGCCGATCTGTGTTTGTCTCAACACAATCCTAAACTCCTTGGGAGCTACTCGAATCATTTAAGAGGGCATAAACTTACTGGTGTAGTTGTGGCTGTGCAGGTGTTGGTTCTTCCAGCAGATGGCAGTCACCCTAGAAAAATGATCAGCAGGTGCAGCAGCAGCAGAAAGTGAGGGTGGTCTGACAGCAGGCCCCATGTGGGCTGCTGACTTACGCTTTGTATGAGATGAGATCTATTATGAACCACTTTGCATAGAGACTCCATTCAACTTGTTTCTGGAAAAAAGCTTTTTATAATGACAGTTAAAATCACCAAATAATGAAAGAAATGGTGCTTTAACCACATGTTAAGGATGTATTATCATTTGTCACTAAATAAAAAAAACTCCAATACATTTTTTGCAAAAATCACCATGATTTAAAAAAAAAAAACTAAAAAATTTAGGCAGTCTTTCTGCAAAAAAAACTTCTGCAAGTTAACACATATACAAATACAAAAGTCTTAAAAACATACTGCAACATCTCTTCACATTTATAACTTTTTAAATTCAGCATTTCAATCACTTGAAGCTGTTCGGACACCACAATTTTTTTAATTGTCTAATAGTTTAAGGCATCTAAAACTTACTGATACTAAACCTTTTAAGTTGAATAACAGCTTTTACCGTTAAAGGAAGGAAAACTTCACAGTATGATGACTTTGATTTTTTTGATGAGAAAATTAAGTCTGAGGAGTTTTAGTAAATAAACAGATGCATTTTTTGTATCTTAAAAAAATTATCACAACATAAAAAATGACAGTAAAGGTATCTCCCTGAAATTCCTGATTATTTTCATTCCACATATTTTAAACTTCGTAACCGGTTGATCAATATGTAAAGTTTTTATTTTTAAAAATCTTTTTAGGCAAAAACCTACATAGTAACCAAATACAGAGCAACCTATTTCTTTTTTCAAAGATCTCTCCATGCTTCTTGTGTTTTCTGCAATCCTGTTTGAGAAGATAAAAATAGTCTTAAAGGCAGAAACAGGCACAGAAGCCAAGTGGTACAAACTATATGGGACAATTAAATCATGTCCAAAAATATAAAAGTAACTTGTTTGCAAATTCAAAGTCACAACAACTGACATTAAAAACTTGCTGTTTTAAAACTAAACCGTGCCCTCCACTGAAAAGACTTTCAGGATAAATAAATATGCACATATACAAAAAATAATCCACAAAACATTCAACCGAACAGGAAAATTGCAGAGTTCATAGGTTTTCTGTTTTTCACACAAAAACACAAGCAAATTTAGTTGACATGTATTGAAATGATTTCCCAGCCAACAGGCTTCATGGATAATACAAAAGCAAAATTAATTAGAGTTGATAGGATTTGTTAACAAAAGGTGACCCTTTTCATAAACCTGTGTATGTTAATCACTTCCCAGGATTAAAAAAAAATGACGCGTTTTTCTGTAATCTTCTTATTCATAAGCACTTCATGTTTATATGTGCGTGCGTGCACGTACGCGCGCACACGTGCGAGGGCGCAATGAACCACCAGGTGGCGCTTGGCAGCCCGGGGCAGCCCGGCGGCGGGCGGGTGAGACACTGCGGGCTGGAGAGTGTGCAACATCTCCTCTCCTCTGGAGCATCATGACAAAAACCAGCTGGCTCCGTTTCCTACATTTTAAACTCCTCCATTTAATCTGCAGGTTCAAACATGAGAGCATCTGAATGTTTGTGTGTGTGGGGGTGGGGGGTGGGGGGGGGGAGTCAGTACCAACACTCAAATATTCTCACCTCATGATGTCTTGAACTGTACCGTAAAACTGTTGGTACGGCTCCTAATTTCTGATTGGCTCACATATTTGAAGAGGGTCTAAAATATCCAATGAGCACACACCTGTGACCACATCGAAATATTCATACGCCAACCGGAAATCGCTACTCAAAACCCAGCAGAGGGACTATATCGCTCGGCGGAAGCGTGTTTCTGTTTCTTTTCTCATTGCACGTTATACATTTGCTGAAATATTCATGATTTCAATCACTTGTTTTCGTTTCTGCCACTTTACAGTCTGCGATCTTTAGTAAAGTGTGTTTTTTTTAATTGCTATCTTGGGAACATTTACAAATCTTTCACATGCTCAGTATGAATGACTGAAAACTGGGCAGACAGCTGTATTGGCTCAAATCTCTGTTCAGTGGGCCTTTGCTGAAGTCTTTCAATCACATCATTGATTTTTGTGATGTAAATTTCGTATATATTTGCGGAAACAAATATTATTTGTCTGTTTTGTGTAAAGGATACTAATTTAACTTTTTAGACTTTTAAACATTTACCGGATATTTGTCTGTCTACAGCTCTCTCTCTCTCTCTCTCTCTCTCTCTCTCTCTCTCTTTATGTCTCTTTCTCTCTCCTTGGTAATATTTTCCTTCTGCTGCTGTAACAAGATGTGTTCTTAAACATTTTGATGCCAGTTGAGAGGAGAACCTTTTCTGTTTTTTCCTGCAGCCCGTCAGGGAGGGATGCAGAGTTGTTGGATGCGCTGATTGACGGTAGTGAGCCGAGGGATGGCGCTATTTATTCCCCCACCCCCAACCCCTTCCCTCCCCAGTTTGTTTTGTCCTGTCAGCTCCCAATCACAGATCTGGGGCCAGCTCACTTGTACTACTTAATCTGAGCAACAAGGGAGAGTGAGTGAGGCGCAGATGTCAGGTCAGTTGGGGGGGTTTGGGAATTGCAGGAGAAAATCATTTATAGCTTAATATTAATATAAATGAAGAGAATGGGGGCTTTTTGTGTTATTACCGTGTGAGCAGATATGATGGTGTGTGTGTTGTCGTCTTGCAGTTGAAGACAGGTTTTGAGTAGATGGTAGAGGCTCTGTGTGGGGGATGTGAGGTATGGATCTTTATCAACAGGAGACAGAGTGGTGGGGGAAGGCTGTGGAGGCCACATGGTCTGAGGAGCAAATATAAGAATTTTTCCACTAATTCATTCTTACCTTGGATTTTGAACAGCTTGTAAAATCTGCCTCTTTTGCAGCTGAAATGTCTCCAATAATTCAAATTTAAAAGCCTCCAGTAGCATATATGTAAAATAAATTAAAAAAAAAAGAAAATAAATAAAATAAATGCGCGAGACAGCTTGATTGAGTGACATGGATGAGAGGATTTTCTGAGCTCGGGAGCTTTTCGATAATTAAGTGTGTTTTATTATTATTATTATTATTATTATTATTATTAATATTATTATTATTATTATTAGCTCCAATCTGATGGGTCACCATGAGACGTTCAAAACAAATCTGCCTGCAGCCTCACTCCTGTGCAGCTGAAGCTTATGTTACAGTGTCACTATAAAATATTCATCCATGGAAAATCTCTTTGATTCCAGACGGTCACTTGGCTTCCATGGAAGTTAAAGTCAGCCCCAGACGTGTAATTCAAACTGGACGGTCGGCAGGCTGAACTCTACCTTCCTTCCTCCACATTGGCTCCATCTGAGGCAGGGTGTGTGGGGTGGGGGGGGTGGGCGTGAGAAAGGTCTGCTCTGCCTGTGGCCATCTCAGTCGGTCCCGGAGAAAAAGGGGAGGATGTCCGCTCCCTCTCCAACAGGTGAGTCGCTTTCTTTCCTTTCTTTTCTTT